>NC_086171.1:141512012-142142012 GCF_023053635.1 Elgaria multicarinata webbii
GCACAATTATACTCTTTGCTGATTGTACTTCAAGAAAAAATCCATTTAGCAAGGACGAGGACAACCGAAACACTGGACATCTGAGAGTGCTGACATTGACTGGCAAAAAAGTACACACCCAAAATTAACTTTAAATCGTGCATCGCATTGCCCATACATGTGTACACACACTCACATACTTATTGGAGAAAGATGCAATTCTGTTTTTTATTCTTCTTAGGGGCATGAAAAATCTATCTGCCAGACAAACTATGGAAAACTCATATTTATTCACAGAAATATCCCATTGCATTCAGTGGGGGTTATTCCCTAATAAGTGTGTTTAGGAGTGCAATTATAATATATAATAGACCAGCCTCTGTAGCTCTTTTATTTAGGAGAATGAGGGCAGATTGACCCTAAGGCCCACAACACATCTTATGCCACACTGTCTGGATACAAGATACAAGAGCCACACACTACAGCACATCACAATTATTTTAGAATGGCTCTCTTAGGTTTTGAGCAGCAGTAGTGCTGATTGGGAGGCAGTTTCTCAATCAATAATTTTCATGATAAACCCACAAGATGTTTCTTTAAATCCCATGGGGAGTTTTAAATGGAAACTCTCTTAGAGGAATATGGCAAATTAATTCATTGGGTTGGATCCGTAAACCTTATTCCGTACATTGAAACATGTTGCTGATAGAACTGGCCTTCCACATCCTCCCCTCACCCCGGAGCCCTGCAGCAAGGGGGTTTGGTCCCTTCTGACACCATTACTTCCACGAATCTATTGTGATGCTTATGATCCTGCTCAAAGCTTTTGTAGCGCTTATCACGAGAATGACATTTTCCCGACATATATGAAAGTCATACTGACTTTCCTCAAGTCAATGACTATAGTACGTGTGTATGTTGCAGACCCCAAAACCACAAGCTCTATTCCCCATGACAGTGCTTTGACCAACATAACATTTTTAATTTACTTGTTATAGAGAAAGTCATCCTAACCAGCATAAACCAGCTAATAGATGGTGCACAGTTTGGTAATGATCTTGCAGACCATATTCACGAGTAGGGTGCATTGAAATCAGTTGAAAAAGATATATACACATGGACACAGTGTTTAGGGTGCATAGAAGCTGATTACCTACAAATAAATGTATTATGGTGCTTGTGTTGTTCACCATCTGTGCTAAGATACTGTAAACTTTATTTTCAACAGTGAATCAATGAATTAGTCCAAATCCCAACAGTTATTTTACCTAAATTAAGGTCACAATCTTCTTTTTCTTCTTTTTCAGATTGTAATGTGGCTCTTCTCCCAATTTAGAAATTAAAAATGCAAGTAGTGATGCTGACTTAAATAGACTTTACGTCTGCAAATCCAGCACCGTTTTTATCTCTGTACAGTGCCTAGTTTATTTTGGCACCACTTGCCAAATAGTAAATATTGCTAATATTAGTTGCTCTTGCTGCTAACTCAACCTGCTCCTTCCTCCCCTTCCTCTGCACCTCAAAGAATCAGTAGATAGGTATCAATTGCTTCTCTGTTTAGTTTCCATTGGTGTGGTTGGTTTACATATTATTAAACCACCCATCTGATCTATAATGGCAGCCCCGCTGACACTGTCTGACCCAGTTTGACAATCTGGATAGAAATTGTAGGGTTGGCTGTTCAATGTCTGTGACTTTAACAGCATTGCTTTGGGCCTGGAATCAATTCTCTCTGTTTACAGACCATTTCACAGCCCTTTACCTGCAACATCACTTGTGTCAGTCCCATAAATACTTCGGTGTATATAATGCTTGAATTAGCATAATGGTTTAGGCACAGAGCTTTAAGCACAAAGAAGGACATGTCAACATGTTCTCTTCACTTAAGCAATTAAGAGCCATTATGCTGCTTCAGTGGAAATATCATCAAGGTTAAAGACAATCCCAAACACCCCTCTAACCTTTTTATTCTAAGTCTAATAAATGAGGCATAGAAATTGAAATGTTAGTAAACAGTGCTACTTGCAAGCTCTTTCTGTATCATGTTTAATCAGACCTCTCACTCAACCACTTCTAAAGTGTAAGGAAAGGTATATGTGGAAGACAGTCACCTACATTTTAAAAGATTAGAGTAATCGGTTTCACTGCAAGTGAATTTCTGCTGGGATTTTGTTCTAACAAAAGCAGTGGTTCAATACATTTGAACAGTCACACAAATACACACACTACAAAAGGTGTGCTGATTACATTTCCTCCTTTAGTAATATGTACAATATTTGATTTTTTATGTTTCTCTGCATTTTCCATTACATTTCCCAAGAGCTAATGACATAGTTTCTGCCATACGCCTGTTACCAGATTGGTTTCTTTTGTTTCAGCTGGCAAGATCCAGGTGGGTTATGAGGAAATGTGATTTCTTGTGCAACTTATACTGAACCCAATGAAATCATGCAGGGGTCGAGTTTTTCTTCTCTTTATTTTGACCTTAGTTCCCCCCTGCCCCCCTCCCAAACCAACAGCAACAGTACAGCAGGAAGAGTTATCAGCCAATGCACCCAATGGAAGACATGGAAGAGAGAGATAATTTCATAGGCTGATGTTGTCATAATACCATCCAAAAAGCATAGAACAATCTGTTTTAACAGAATAGGTGTGACAACTACAGTATGTGCCTCAAAAGTGATCCAGTTCAAGGAAAGCATCAAATTTTGCCCAGTCTCCCTTAGTAATGAAATTCACATCCTATATACACCCCCTATTTCTGTAGAGCGGGAGTAAAAGGATTTATATATACTCTACACTGCCACTGATCTAATAATAATAAAAAAGACAGATCAGAAGAAACATTGCCTATCAAATCAGTGTGATGGCCATGGATTAATTTTACACCCAAACTTACGCAAGTTCAGTGACCAAACAAGCAACCTTGTTTATCTACCATCAGAATACTTAAGTTCAGTTGAGCATCAGCAAGTAGCCAACATACATCTGTCCCATTCTACTATGTTTGGATTCTAAGGGTCCATGGGGTAAAACCAAGGCTTTGGTGTCTCTATGTTAGAAGTGTTGGTGGGAGAAGAGAACATGAAAGCAACATGGGAGCAAAGTTGAGTCAAAGACTTCCTTCCCGAACCAGATGGATAACACCATGTGCAGCACCATATACATCGATGGTGCTATATAAATAAATAAATAATAATAATAATGTCCACCATGTATGCAGAACTTGATACCCTATAATCTAAGAAATAAACTTTTCCTCATAAAAACGTGCAGTGAAGATCATCAGTAAATGAGAACTAAGCAACCTGAGATTTGTTTCCATAGCTCATTTGACATTTGGTTTCTATTAGTTTCTGTATGTGAATGGTGCCAAACTGTTTTATCAGAGATTATAATAAAACAGAAAAAAATGAGTGTCCCCCCCAACCCGGAGCAATGTCACCTTTAACTCTCTGCCAGAGGCGGGTGGAACGGACGGACTACCACCTGTCTCCAGCTTAACTGACCTCTCTTATCCTAAATTGGCGGCTGTAGACCTGCCAGTGTTCCCACAGCGTGAAGTGGCAGCAGAAAGTCCTTTTCATCACTGTCTGAGTTCCTTGAAGACTGTCCTGAAACATTTTCAAATTGCTCTTATGAAGTTTTCCTGCGATGTTCAGAATTGACATTGAGTGGATACATTTATCAGTGATGGACTCTTTAGCAGGGAGCCATTTTGTTCAGATTCAGATGAAAGGCAGACCACTGTGTGACATGGTATATTTCAAACTGAAAAGTGAGAGTTACAAGCAAACACTACAGTTTGGTTTGATCCTATATGACGTCCAGCAGAATACTGACCCCTGAAGTGCCCATTATTGCCCTGTGGCCAGAACCTTCACCTGTTCATGTTATCACTTTTTAAACCTACAATTATGGCACTATATATTAGTAGATGGGCTTCTCTTGGCTGGCCAAGAGTACAGCCCAAATTTAGAGGGTGAACAAACCACAAGGCATAGCTGAGCTATTGTCAGGCACCAGGGCACACACATTTATATTTCATAAATATATTTCATAAAGAAGTGAACATTTCACATTAAAGAGATGAAGAGTTAGAGAAAGCCATTGCTCAACAGGTTCCATCAGTTTCTGACTACAAAATGGTGTCCTTGCGGGAAAGATCAGAAAGACAATACCTGCTTAAGTACCAGGCAGGCTTAGTTCCAAATCAGGTCAGGTAGCCATTTCATCCTACTGTGCCTCTGCGACACCAATGCAGATGTCTCCCTGTCCAGTCCAATAGTATTTGCACCTAGAATGAATCTGACTGGGAAACAGTTCCATGATCTAAAAATATGTCATACATTTTCTCAACCCGATCAAATGAAGGTGATTTCATGATATCTGCATAAAATAGATAGCAAGGATGTTGTGAGTTCTGGACCTGGAGTTCGGTGAGCTGGGTTCCAATCCCTACTAAGCCATGAAAGCCAGCGGGCTTTCTCCGCTGTGGCACCCCGGTTGTGGAACGAGCTCCCCAGAGAGGTCCGCCTGGCGCCTACACTGTACTGCTTTCGTCGCCAGCTGAAGACCTTTTTATTCACTCAGTATTTTAACACTTAATTTTAACTTAAATTTAAATTTTACTGTTTTAACTCTGTATTTTGCTGTGTGGTTTTATCCTGGTTGCGCTTTTTATACTGTATTTCGTAATTGTGTTTTAACCTGTTGGGTGTTTTACTGTGGTTTTAATTTTTGTGAACCGCCCAGAGAGCTTCGGCTATTGGGCGGTATAAAAATGTAATAAATAAATAAATAAATGAAACTCACTGATTGGCACAGGGAATTCACTCTCAACAGGGTATATGACAGCCTTTCCGAACCTGGTACCTGCTAGATATTTTGGACTACAACTCCCAGCATCCCTGATCATTGGCTATGCTGGCTGGGGTTGCTGGGAGTTGAAGTCCAAAACATCTAGAGTGCACCAGGTTGGGAAAGGCTGATACATGAGGTAATACCACGTCCACTACCCTGAGACATACATAGGAAACATAGAGCAAGATGTGGGGCTGCTAGCATTGGACCATGGGCCAAATCCCAGGACCCTGCAGCTAAAAAAAACCCAAATGAATAGCAGATGATGGGGATCGTGGCAAACAGGTCCAGCACCAGCACCTGGACTGGATGGGCATAGAGGGGCCCACTGGGGTTGCAAACTGGTCACCACAGCATCCTTTCTCTCTACTTAATTAAAAAAAAATTTTTTCGAGTCAGTGGACAGGCACGTACATGGTCACAGAAACTCATTTTATTGTTGTTACATTATGAATATGGTATTCTTTTCTACAACAAAATGGTGCATGTTCCCAAGTGAAAGTGCTTATCGTTGAGAAGCAGAAGCAGCTTTATTCCTGCAATCGTGATTTAACTGCACATGCGCAAAGTATTTCCTTTTTTTAAAAAAAGAATCAGGCTTGGCACAGACCTTTGTTTGTTTTCTCTAACATATAAGAATGTAGAAGCAGTTGTAAAACGTGGAATGGAGGTGGGAGGGGACAACAAAAGAAATTTCAGTGGTGTGCTTCCCAATGGAAGTAATACCCATGGTCATCTAAAACCATTAAGTCCAGAGTCTAAAGAATTACCCAGCTGCATCACGGAGAGCAAGTGGTTCTGTCATATGAGGCGGTCCAACTCAGACCAAAGAAGTGCCTCCCATTTGCAGAGCTAAACTTTTTTCTAAAATGAAAGAATGTGTGATGGATACTTTGTCAGATGAACATTAAGTGCATCCATGTAACCTACCATGGACTTTAGATGTTGAAAATCAAGAGCCTCATTTTAGTTAACTGATAGAAATTACCTATGAATTGACAACAAGGACATGGAATGAACACTAGCCAATGGGCTAAGCTTTATCATCATGACTTTTATTCTGGGATGAACTGCACTGAGATAAGAGGAATAATAATAATAATAATAATAATAATAATAATAATAATAATAATAATAAATTATTATTATTATTATTATTATTATTATTATTATTATTTGGTTTTATCAAGTCAGAGGTCATAAATAAAAAGTGGCAAGGTCTTTCTCCAAACTCAAAAATGTATGTCTGTACTGTTTTAAACTGGAAATAATTGTACCTATTGAGGGTGGTCATAGTGAAACAATAAACCATTCTTAGCATATTATTCTAGGGGAGAATTGTGTGAAGAGTATTTTCATTCCAATTTATATATGTTTGATATAGTTTAATCAAGAAACAACAGGAGTTGTAATGCAGAAAGAAATCAAATACAAAGGTGAAGCCAAATAAAAAACTTTATTTTTAAAAAATAAATAAATATTGTGTTTCCTTCTATTCATTCACTTACTTCCCTGCCTCTTGCTACACTCATCATCAGAACATGAATGTTGAAAAATATTGGAAGTTTAACCACCAGCTTTACTTCTTGA
The DNA here is from genome assembly GCF_023053635.1 of Elgaria multicarinata webbii. Classification (NCBI taxonomy): domain Eukaryota; kingdom Metazoa; phylum Chordata; class Lepidosauria; order Squamata; family Anguidae; genus Elgaria; species Elgaria multicarinata. The sequence goes on from NC_086171.1 coordinate 141,518,445, forward strand.
ATAAAAGAAAGTATCAGAAGTTCCTGGGGAGCAGAGTGGTGGTGGGGAGTGACAATTTATATTTTTAAGTTTTAACACCTGGAATATTTATTTATTTACTTATTTATTACATTTTTATACCGCCCAATAGCCAAAGCTCTCTGGGCAGTTCACAAAAATTAAAACCACAATAAAACGACCAACAGGTTAAAAACACAATTACAAAATACAGTATAAAAAGCACAAGAATTTGCCTATTTCAGACAAAGGAACCCTTGCCCACATAAGTAGAAAAGCACCGATAAATTTAAAGTAGCTTATGCATGTTAGGCACTAATGAATGTCATCTTCTGTTTTGTCATGAAAAAAGATCTTTCTGCTGTTAAAGGAGACTGATTTAGATTATGAATAGCAGTAGTGATTTGCAAAAATGGCTCCAGAGAGAGAGTCGGAGATTCCATAGACTTGTGGCACTTGAGGTTTCTGCCCTTTTTGTTGAAAATTAATTTGTCCTGTGGGTTATTGGATTTCAGCTCAGCCAATGTATATTGCTCAGTCATCACAAATTTACTTAAAATTTAGTGTAGCTGAAGTTCATTCAACAAGACAAAAGTCTACACCTGAAAGCTTTTAAAAAATCTTGTGTGGAAACCCTCCTAACAGCGTATTTGAAAGTGCTGATTCTCTGAGCAGATTCATAAAATGGTTTTTATAGGTGTTAGACTATATCCCTTCACCGACTTGCATAGCGTTTGAAACTGTGTAACAAAACATGCATATAGTATTATTTCTGGATAGGGATGCTGCTCTTATATGTCCTTGATGTCTGGAAATGGTAACAGCTTTGACCCAGGCAAGATGCCCAAACTACAATCCTAAATCAAGAATGTGTGTCTCTAGCTGCGTAAGTGTGAAACGTGTTAAAATCTGCACTTATCTTCCCCGACACATTATCTAGTGGCATAAATAGAACAACTACTAAACAGGTGGGCTGTTTATGCTAAATCAATGTAATAACAGATAAGAAATGTATCTTTATGTATTATCCATGAAACCCTTCCCCATGATTAAAGGGAGTGTGGGACCACCCTTGTGGCCTTATCCCTGAGGTTGCCTGGTGCCCTCAATTCTACATGTGTGGACTCTCCCTGGCAGATGTTCACAACTAACATTGGGGGAAGGTCTGGTAGTACCCATATGACATTGAGAGTGGGGCCAGCATTGGGGCCCCATTGCCCCTTTAATCACGATGGACCCCTTCCAGAATATAATGGTGAAAAGAGCTTGCATGTCTGGCTATATATTCCACCATCACTCTAGCATTTCCCTTCATTTTAGATTTCCTTTTTATTGTTTAGATACTCACCACAATCCTGCAATGTTTTATGGATGTGGAAGGTTCACTGTGTACACGGAGCTCTTTCACCTGCAAGGCAGAGCAATTCAATTTAGCACTATATTTCTGCTCAGAAAGAAGAGAAACACATTCTCAGGATGCTGAAAATGTGTTTCTCTTCTTTCTGACCTGCATTGTACACTTACCTCCTTCTGTTTTTGGTTTTCGCTGTATTTCTAGCATTCATGCATGGAGGTGGAAGATCTGCGTGACTGAGTAGTGTAGGGGTAATAAGATCGCATGTTGATCCCTATCATCTCCACTTACAGGAACATAGCAGGGAAATAACACTGAGTTAAAACTTAGAAAGCAGCTGCCACTTGGAGTAGACATTACTGAGCTAGATGCACCAACAGTCTGACTCACTATATGAGGTCTGCATACACATGGGACTACATGCCAAACTCTATGTAGGTGCAAATGGCTTCGAATTCTGTTTTTGGAAACTCATCACGGACTTTCTCCTGGAGTCACACTTAGCACAAAATATAAAACTCTAAAAGGCAAGGTTAAGGTAGAAAGATACATCTGGCAGCAACTGTTACACTTCACTTTGTTTAAAGTTCTAATTTAAATTATGGTCCCAGTGTAATTTTGGTATTTGTGGTGAGGAAGGAGGAATAGTTTGTTAGTTAAAGTAAAGCCAAAAATATAGGCTTCTAAAGGTAACTACCTTTACCAAGGATAAAGACTAAAATACACAACAAATGAAGTGGTATGAAATGATGATGATATTTTTAATGCTTATGGGGAAGGATTCTGCAGAACCACAATAACTCTCCTTATACACTTCATCTGAAAAAGTTTGATGTCTCATTAAAAACACAAGATGTATGAAACAGAAACCTGCTATGGCAATATACACTTAACACAGTTAAGTATAAATTGGTAAACCATAAACAAGTCCTTGTAAACATTGGCATTGCATAGTAATTTTTATGTGCAGAGCTATATAGTCAACACTATGTTGTCAACTTTAAATCAATCATAATGACATTGGCTGTTAAAGACTAATATTGGAGACCAAAATTTTTAAAATCACCCCAACCTCACTGTTGAAGAGGAATTTAAATCCATGTTCCTTCCCCTAGCTTCTGTGATGCCTCCATTTCAGCTTTGAGGCTATCATCTCTGTGCTTGATACAACCCTTCTACAATTGCAAGAAATGAGATATTGTACAAAACCCAAATCATGGCACAATGGACTGGAAAGTTTAAATTAATAAACCTCTTCCTGTGGATAACTAAATAACTTTTACAGTTTTATCCAGGGCTATTTGTTTCTTTGAAGATTTATGATCTTTCCCACAGATATGCATCTTATGTCTCACTTCTTCAGGTTAAAGAGAGACGATTTTAAACAGGCATCTGAGTGGCATAATCTGGAATCAGCAATGATCTAGCTTTTGTATGGAAAAAGAGGAAAAGCGAAGAGCCAACTTGCAAGTTAAATGAGAATAGCCTGATGGCTCACGGCAAGATGATCCGAGGAGGATCTGCATATGGTTAAATAAATCTAGTAACTGATCATCAATAGAATGCCAATATGCTTGCCCAATGTTTTTATCAGCCAGGCTCCAGTGACACAACCCTTTACAAGGAATTAAAGATCCCCTTGCTTAAGGCTGCTTTAATTGATTGATGCTCAAAGTTTGGAAACTAAAAACCCATCCAGCTATTACAAAGCTCCTTTAACCAAGCCTTTTCCTTTGAAAGCAGTAGGCTCAATTGAAACTGGCAGCCCACGATTTTAGGTTTCAGGCAGCTCTGTCATTCTACCAGGAATGCGCCTGCCACTTCACACGATAGGTTGAACTGAAAGACATGTACTTTGAATCAGGGAATCAATAGAACACTTAATGGACAATTAGGAGAACAGCTGTAGGACTGTCAGAGACCCATCTGTACACTACTCAAACAGCCTCGGCCTGGACAGGGCATGGAAAACAAAGTACACTGCTGCAGGGCATTAGCTTCCATTACAAAACATCACTTTCATTCCCCATTGAATGTTAATATAGTGCTCTCTCTCTCTCTCTCTCTCTTCTTTTTTCCATTACAAATTTTAACACGTGTAGAAAATTATGGAAATTGCCTGGGCCATTTGTCAACTTATATCATGTGAATTGATCAATAAATTTTACCACTTTGTTGTTAATGTAGATAAATTTTGGCATTTAATTAAGCAATCGCAAAAATGTGGCCACTTTCAATTTCAGCAGATGCTACCTTTTCATCTCTAATGCAGGAGCGGCGCAGGCAAATGCAAGCCAGTTGCTAAATATTTATAGACAACATGACAATACAGGAAAGAGTTATCATCGGTGATTTTGATGCAGAAACAATTAACATGGCTAGAAAAAGAGCCCATGTGCGATGATGAAGTGAAACGATTTTTCTAGGAAATATATTATCATGATGTCTAAAAAACCCCAAAAAACCTACTTATACTCAAAGGCACATTGCATGCACCACACTAACGACCACACTGCAGTGGGGTTGTTTAATTTCTTCTGGCCTCAAACATTCACAAAATAAAATGTACGCATGTACATATATATGCGAAAATAAGTGAACTTTATATATCTGTATGTCTATGTCTATCTGTAGACATACACCTATATGCACCATAGCAGTCTTCCTTTTGAATATAGATACAAATTATTATGATGATGGCCAGAATCCAAAGAAGCTTCCCAAGGCATGCCAAAAAAAATTTCTTTGAGGGGGTCAACTCCTGCGCCATGTTGCTAATTGTTTTTGAAATTCCTGTTTGTTTCAAAAGAGGATTGCGGCGTGGCAATGGGTAAGTGAATGAGGGCTACTTAGGAGACATTCCAAAGCTTCCTTTGGGACCTGGAAGCAGTTGAGCAGTTCTTTGGATCTATGCCCATCTATTCAAACAATTGTGTACTGGGCTTTTGTCAGATATTGTTCTTTCTTTCTTTCTTTCTTTCTTTCTACATGCTTTTCCAGAATCTTTGTTATGATTGTTTCTTTCTTAATGAATTCCTGGCATGCATAATCAAAAAGATGCAAGCAAACCGTAAGCTATTGGTGCAACTAGGGGTGGACCTGGAGGCCAAAGTTCAGGGCCCCGTAGCCCAGGGAGACCCCAAATGACCACCCAGTATGAAGCAGGTGATTAGGGCAGCAGAACAAAACTTCAGTGTATTCCTATGATCATGATGGTGTTATGATTTAAAGTGCTAAACTGCACAATTCTAAGATACTCGGAATGTAGAAGCAGTTGTAAAGGATGGAATGGTGGTTGTGGGGGTGAAGATAAATGTTAATGGTGTGCTTCCAGTGGAGGCTGGTGGCTTCGATGGCAGTGGGGTGGTGAATCCACTCCAGGTGAACTCCAAGTGGATTTAACGCCCCACTAACATCAAAGCCACCAGCCTTCACTGTGTGCTTCACAACCAAAGTAATACACATAGACTTCTGAAGGAAGGATCATCACTCCATCAAGTCCAAGGTCTAAATTTACCTATCCAGACCACTGCCATGGACAAGATTCAGAGATCTTTCTGTGTGCCCCAGGATTATGTTTCTCCATCACAGCCCCCAATCTGACATGGCAACTGCTTTTGAAATTAAGGGGAGGTTGTTGTTTTTCAGAAGCAGTTTGTGGTATGGTTGCCCTTGCAGTTCAAAAAATAAATATATCTGCTGCTCATGCCTAAGCCCTTGGACAGTAGCTCTGTGGATTCAGATTAATAGGATGCTTTTAGGATGCTTTTAGGATGTTTTTAAACAGTGTATACAATGTTTTTAATCAGTATTTTATGTATTTTATGCTTGCTGTTGTTCCCCGCCTCGATCCAATCGGAGAGGCGGGTAAAAAATATATGATGACGATGATGATGATGATGATGATGAATAAAATATACATATATACAAAATCACAAACTGTACTTACCTATTATTTATTATAGGGGTTGGTAATGAATGCATCACTTTGTTCAGATCCAAATGTACATAAGGCAGTTCTACGCAGTTATAGTGTATACATAGATACTTATTTCACAATAACAATATTCTCTTGCATGCTATTTAAACTTATCTACGGTTGCTCTAGTATTCTATAATGGGCTACTTTCAAAGCATGTGCAAATTACCACTGCAAAAGTAAAACCTACAATTTAAGATTTTCAGTGACTAAATATTATTTGAACTTCTTGGATTGTGTGTGTGTGTGTGTGTGTGTGTGTGTGTGTGTGTGTGTGTGTGTGTAAGAGAGAGAGAGAGAGAGAGAGAGAGAGAGAGAGAGAGAGAGAGAGAGAGAGAGAGAGAGAGCATGTGTTCATGTCTTTGAAGGTCAGCTCTGAAAACTTTTAAAGCACACACAGATGTGTTCAGACAATAGGCAACATAAATGAACATTTTAGCTTTTGTAGATGGCCTTAGGGACCACAAGATGAAATCCTGCCTGTGACAGCCAGAGGCCCTAAACATAGCATTCAGCAGCATGGGTTGACATGATTAACTGCAGTAGCTCATTGGAGTGGGTAGGGGGTTGGCTGCCTCTTGATTCTTTTGCTGGTGTCTTTAGAGTAGGATAGAGCTTAAAATCACACTGCTATCTTCATCATAATCACCTAGAACAAGCAAGTTGCCCCACATGGTCTCTGTATTCTTCTGACACAGCTTTGCCACTTAGAGGACAAAGGAACTGGCAGGATCCACTTCCACTTGAAGAGCACGAACATTCTTGATCCATGAAGCCAAATTGGACTCCTTCAGTCATAAGCCTTCTTCAGGATTCTCTCAATAACCAGTCTTTGCAGTTCTACGGCCGGATGATATATGCTAGCCGAGATTGTATAGGTGCTGCTACTATACTAAAATATATTGGTCAAGGCCAGAGTGAGCTTCTTTCGACATCAAATTCAGTCATGGTTAACACTGGTCCTTTAATCGTTCCATTGGACTGGCATGATAGGCATAGATAAAAGTAGGGTGGCCACATATCGTACTTCACAGGGAACAGTTCTCTATTCTGGAGAGCTGGCAAAGGACAGACCTCTATTTGAAAGTGCCCTTGTATTCGATGGGCTGTCCAGTCCAAGTCTGTGATAAAGTCAAAGAAGTATAAGAGTGAGCAAAGGCCTTGAAGTTGCCCATCATCAGTTAGCACTTGGATAGCAGACTGTTACTTTTCATTGTACTGTTTCTTTGTGTTTACTTCGATGTTATATGGTGTTTTTTTGAACAAATAAATACTGCTCAGATAAATGGCTTTAATCTGCATTTTTCAGATTAAAGACTCTTGTACAGTATTGTATATACAGTACATATATTTGCATGTGCAAATGTTTTTCAGATTGGTGTCCTATTTTGTCCTTTTTGGTGAGGAATTCCTCTCTTTTTTTGGCAATGATTAAGCAGCCACTCTAAAAGTGAAACTCATGAAGTTGTCTTATACTGAGTCAAGCCATAGGTTAGGTGTCGAACCTCAGGTCCATGGACCAGACTTGGCCCACCGGGATTGCCCAGAAAACCATGTCCCCTTCCTCTGGCCCTAGCTCCTTTTCCCCAAATGGCAATCATTTTGGTGGTTTCCTGGCTTTTGCAATTCGCCCACCACATTCTGAAAGGTTGAAATGCATCTCATAAGATTTAGCTGCTGACGGTAAGAGCTTTCAGGTGAAATATGTGGATATTTTGGCCCTTCCCCTTTTGCCATAGTCTGTGTCCAACACTGGAAAGGGGCCCCTGAGACCTCCTCCAAAATATAATTTGGCCGTCAGGCTGACTTTCAACATCCCTGCTATAGGTTTGTCTACCCTAACATTGCCTATCTCTGATTGGCAGCAGCTCAAGGTCTGAGGCAGGGGCTTTTCCCAGCACCTATTACCTGACATCCTTAGTGGCAGAGATTTATATCAGCATGGATTATAAATTAAGTGATAAGAGTGAACAACAAAGTTAGTATTGAGTGATGGGTTTTTGGTTAGATCCACTTCCAGGCAATTCTGCTATTAATATTGATAAAAAGCAATGGGGAAATGATATTGAGAATATGGGACCAAGGTCATTGTAGGGACATGTACAATTATTCGGAGAGAGGATCATGCAATGACTGGAAAATACAATGACTGCTTCCAAAGGATCATGTAATGACTGGCTCCAAAACATTCCTATGATGTTGGATTCCATTCCTAATCTGATTGGCCAATATTAGCCAGGTTTGGCCTGAAGGTTACTAGGATCATCCAACACTTTTTTTTTCTTTGTTCAGTCCAAGAATTGGTAACTCTACTGCAAAGAGCAATCACAAAAGAAATAGAATCTATGCTCTGCAAGTATTGGGTAGCAGCCAGGAAAAGATGAGAAGAACCACAATCAACCTTTTGATGGTTTTAACTGGATTTCTGGCCAATTCAGAATGGTTTCTCCCCCATGGCTCAGTTTCTTCCAGCAAATGGAAGTGCAGTAATCTCCTCTCTACATAAAATTATTAAATTAAAACAGTGGAGTGGCTTGTGCTTTCTCCATGTTGTAGAACTTCCACAGTATTTCATCTCAACATAGTGTATGTTTATATGTATTCACTATGTGTCTCTCAGGTAATGATTACATCCTCTGCATTCCAAAAAAGAAGTCACTCTGGAGTGATGAAATCTGAAATTATAGCCTTGCAAAGCTGGGATATTGTGGACTATAATTCAAATAAAGGCATCCAACCTTAGCTACATATGATCTCATAACAATATGTAAATCATGCAGTTTTCCTGATTATCTGAATGTTTTGGAGGTTGTGCACTATGACATGTGGCAGATATGACAGGGGCACAAACTAGGCCTTGGAATGGCTGGGTTGGTTTGCCAGGGTTATGGGCAAGAGAACACAGCACGAAGTCCCCAAATGCTGCATAGTATAGCAAAATTTTGGATTGGGTCCTTTTTTAAAAAAAAAAATGCCAAAGATTTAAAATTATGATATGGAATGTCAACGGAATGTTTTTTTAAGCCCTACAAAGCACGGTGTGATTTTGAAGACTCCAAACCAAGGGATCTTTTCTTTCTTTCTTTCTTTTAATTTTTAGTACAGGGCACTTATTCCTATGATTTATTAGAGATGCTCCATTGAGACATAGAAGCATTTTCCTAATAAACCGAGAGGTTAGCACCATTGTTTTCAGTACAACTGACCCCTGGCTTTGCTGTAAAACCAGGATCATTAGAAATGGTCCATTGGTTATATTGGAACATTTCTAATGAACCGAAGGGTCAGCTCTATGGAAATAATGTAAAATATCCAGATTCATGATGAAAAACTCCATTGAAATGCATGAAACGTTTCTAATAAATCCAGATTTTAGTGGAGCTCAACCCTGAGTCCATTAAAACGTTATGAAAAAATAGTCACCGAGCATGCATCTTAAGTACCTCTTCCTACGTTAATCTCTCATTTATTTTAAAATGTGCTGTAAAAATAGCAAAAGGCACCCATGAAAATTTGTTAAAGTTTGCCCATTTTTTCCCACATATACGTATGAGCAGCAGATCATTTAGGAAAGGCTTTCTTCTATTCCTAACCCTAAAAACTAATATTACAAAAGCAAATTTTAAGGAAATATTTTCTTTGCCTGGTATTGCAGTCTACACTAAAAAATTAATTCATATAGTCCATAAACTTTGGAGCTGTAAGCAGCTACTCCTCTGAATACCTCCATTACCCCAGTGAGCCCTGGATTGTAGCTCCTTTATGGAATTGCTTTTCTCATCCTATGAACAGAGGGCATGGAACAGTGTTAAATTTTCCTCCATCACACAACCTTCTAACACTACGTTTTTCATACCTGATTGTTGACCTTCCAGTTGTTTTGGGTTAGGGTTTGTTTTTCCAGACATTGCTTTATTTTGAATGATGTTGTCCTAGCTCAGGGGTTCGCAAGCCGTGGGGTAGGATAACATCTACAACTCCCATAATCCCCAACTATTGGCCATGTTGGCTCGGCTTTATGGGAATTGTACCCAAAACATCTGGGAGGCACCAGGTTACCTATCCCTGCCCTAGCTAATCAGGGACCACATTGGCAGTGTGACGACACCACAGTGTCAATCAGATTAGGCCACATGATGACCATGAAGGAAATCCAGAGTCAAGGGAAGGCTTCTACCCTCATTCTGAATGGGTGTCAGGATGACCTGCTCTGCTGGGAACACTTTCATCCCTTACGCAGCCCCACCCCGCAAGATCAACAAAAGGGTGATATTTTCCATTTTCAATGAGGCAGGCAAAAAAATGAGGTTTAAAGGGTACATTCAGGATTAAATTGCAAAAAGCAGTGTTTTTAACGAGTATTTGTTGTAATTATCTTTTTAAACCTCATCATAACAAGATACAGATGCTGATTTGAAAGTTTCTCTAAATAGTGCCCCTGTGTAGAAATGCAAAGGTAAGTCAAATTAAGAAAGATATGAAATTCCACTCCACTGAACGTAGGCTTCAGGGTTTCACAACTTGAGTAGGACTTCCTGACGCCCATTCAGAATGAGGGAAGCAAGCAAGGCCTCTTAGATACGAGGTCCAAAAACGACTGGGGTTGTAAGAGTGAGTGTGAGCAAATTAGTCCATCTCTAAACAAAATCCCTGACAGCCTAGCTTTCTGTACTCTTTAAATTGCTTGTTGACAAACATCAGGAATATTGCTTTGAATATTGGCAGTGTCAAAATAAATAAATAAATGCCTCCATAGTAATTTTTATTGAACATGTTTAAGTGAGAATTCTGACAGAATGTGTTGGTCAATACCCATTGGAAATCTATTTCTTCTCAAGGTCAGAGAAAACTTCCATATTTAATCTCATGGGAGCTACATTTACCTCACCAATGTAAAAAAGAGTGTTAGCCTAGACAGAATGGCTACCTATGTTCTGATGGAGGAGTTTCAAAGTAAGTTCTAAGCTAAGTGCTTTCTTGTGAGTTCAGTAAAAGCCTTCTTAATGATTATTAGGTACTGACCCATCTTCTCAATCAGATCTGTTAAGGCATCGTGGATACTCTCTTTGATTAAAATCATTATCATGAGCCCTCTATCCTACTCAGATCTTGCGAGGAAAACCTGCTTCATAGTCTTATCTGTTCCAGCCTGTAAATTAGCTAGGACTCATAGAACAGCCATTTCTGTTGGAGTCACAGAGGCAGTTGGATTTGTAGGTTTGGATAGGGGGAGAAAGTTCTAGAGTAGAGAGATACAGCTGGGTGCCATCTTATGTGTAGATGGGACTGAAAGACATGGAATTTGATGTGATCCCAACAAAGAGAAAGCAAAAGAACAGCTCTCCATAATCCAAGAACACTGAAAATAGAAAAGGATGTTGAAGTCTGAGCCTCAACATACATACACACACACACAGTGGGGGAAACTAAACCAAACTGCTCAGGAGCTAGGCATCCAGTCCTAAAAGACTAGTTCAGAAAAGATGGGCCAGCAGCAGCCTCAAAAACTGAAAGAGGGGCTCGATGAAAGTAATAAATCCCCCTTTTTCTCACCCCCCCAAAAAAAAACTACAAAAAAGAAAAGCAGACAAGCTAAGGCCTAAACAAGAAAATAGCTGTTAACAAAAACTGGAGATATGAAAAAAGGAGAAAAAATAATAAAACAAAAGAAAGAAGTGAACAAAGTCCTTTCCCTAGGGTGCAGTCACTATTTTTAATCCATTGACTCCCCTAAAGTTTCCTGCTTTCTGACTGACATTTCTCTCTCTCTCTCCCTCCCACACCCACACCCCCCCTTAGTTTTACCTGCTCCTTGCTCTTCTCATTCCTCTTCCCCTTCCTCCTGCTGCTGCATCCCCCAGCCACCCCCCAGGGCTGATTGTTTGCCAGCCCGGGAGAAGGGCCTCACCTACACTTCCATCCGGGGCTCTTGTTGGTCGCCGCTGCGGCAACCAACAAGAGCCCCGGATGGAAGCGTGGGCAGGGCTTAAACCACGCGTTTCAGAAACGTGCGGTTTAAGGCCCTCCAGGCTTCCATCCGGGCCTCTCCTTCATCGCAGTGATGTTGACGAGGATCAGATGGAAGCCTGGAGGGCCTTCAACTGTGCATTTCCGAAATGCAGAAATGGACGGTTTAAGGCTCTCCAGGCTTCCATCCAGGCCTGGTTGATGTCACTGCGGTGAAGAAGAGGCCTGGATGGAAGCCTAGAGGGCCTTAAACAGGGTTTTTTTTAACCTCGTTTTTCCCTGGACAAAACAGGGGAAACGGGGATTTCCCCCTGGACACGATTTGCCACCCCGCGCCCGTCCAGACATGTCCAGTTAAAACCGAACATATGGTCACCCTATACTGGAATACTTTAGACCCGTGGGGCAGCCAGCTGAAGGGAGTAATAAAAACACTGCAATTTTACCCCATACTGGTCCATTGTTCTACAACGTGACCACAGCTTTGTCACCATGATTGCCTTTTGCTGGACCACAGACTCCAGGCAGCAAATATTTTTGCCCCCATGGAAAGGCAAGCCTGCTTGTAAGCCAGAGTTTTTCTCTCATTCCATTCTGTCATCCTTATAGGCCTGAGCCCCCCACCTCCAATGGACCTGAATAACATGGGCCCTATGGAAATGTAGAAAGAATGATTAGACAGAAAAAGAAGCCCTGAAAACAGAATCATGGAGAGTTGGGGCATAAGGAGAGAGTGATCACCTGTATTTAAGCAAGCAGACATCAAAAAGAAAGAACTGAATAGAGACCTCTAGATTTCACAGTGATTTTTGTGAGGGCAATTTCAATGAAGTGCTGGCAGCGCAGGCTAGACTGGAGGCTATCAAAGCTGGATTTGACTGAGAGAAAGTGGGAATAAGCCACACAAAGCGTTTGGAGGCAAAAGGTAGAAGGGAGATTAGGGCAATAGTTGGAGCGGAATGATAGGACATAGGATGGTTTCTTGAGAATCTCTCTGTGATGCAAACTGTCTCCTTGTCTTACTTTAGCAATCTCTGCCTTGAGTGTAGTCTAAATAAAGCCTCTGGAATAGCTGTGACATCCACCCCACTGTCCAGCTTAATTTTTATTGGATGTCTATTCATCTTGATTTTTGCTTCCCCGTCTTTATTTTCAATTCTTGACTCTATGCTACACATCCAAGGAAGTCAGAGGAGGTAGTTGCAATTTGCCTGCTGCTACTCCTGCAAACTATGCCTTTGCAAAATGCCCTTTTTTGTGCTGTACAGTAGACTGAAGGCTGTGGTTATAATGACAGAACACAGTTAGGGTGCTTAGCACTCAACCACAAAAATACACACATTTAAAGTGGAGAATAAACAAACATTTTTATATATTTCTACTGTGGGTGAATCATATTTACATCAACCTGCTGCCTGAAGATACTATTATATAATGATTCACCCACAGTAGAAATATATTAAAATGTTTGTTTATTCTCCACTTTAAATGTGTGTTTTTGTGGTTGAGTGCTAAGCACCCTAATTGTGTTCTTTTTTGTGCTGTGGCATCTGTGTAGAAACACTGTCCCTTGAGGAATCAATGCTGCTGCAATGGAGGTCTTATTGTTGTTTCTTAACACTCCCATGTTGTCTTACTGTAGTGACTGCTTTTTCCAAAATGAGCCCTTATTGAATTGCAGTTTTACAAAAACCTTGAAGTCTCTCACACCACAATTCTGTCACAGATCATCTCATCATGAAGGGTCCCATATTCACAATGTTCAGCCGGTGAACATAGAGAGGATACAATCCTTCACTGGTTCATTTTCTTTTTGTACATGGGAATTAAAATTTGCCTGTTCTTAAATCACATTGCACTTCACAATGAAATGTTTTCCCCAAAAAACTGTCCATCACTATGTTATATTTCTTTGACTCTCCCTCAGTCAGCCTGAATGAAAACATATTATTATTATCTGTGTAGTCCCCCATTACTTAAATGTGAAGTGGTCAAGTTTGCTGGCACCACCAAATTATTTGGGATGGCATAAACAAAAAACAAAACAAAAAAGGGGAACATGAGGAGCTCCAAGGGGATATTACTAAGATGAATAGTGGTCCTTGGGTGGGGTCATAATTCTTAGTTCCCCCCATTGTAAGAACTGTCCTTTCAGGCCTATCCTCTGCTCCCTGTTATTTTAACCAATAAGGGAATCCATAGAACAGTCCTTTTGTCCCACGACTGCTTCACTTTACAAGCTTTTGGGGAGGGACTCTGTCAATGGCTTCTTGGAAGTTCAAGTACATAATAGAAATGATTCAGACTACTAAAAGGATATGGTTTCCCCTATTTCATATCTCATATTCTCTTAGGGCAACATGGCAATAACTCTCTGCTCATTTACAACAGGCCCAGCCCTGCCATTAGGTAGAGTGAAGCAACTGTCTCAGGTGGCTGATGCTGGGAGGCAGGGGTGGCAGCCTCCGGTCTCTTCCTCATTAACTCTTGGTGTTCCTCTCTGTTGGAGGACAGAGCTGTGCTTTCTGGAACTCTTAAACTACCTGCTGCCTCAGGTGTTGTGAAGGATGCTATTCCATTGCCAGTGTTGAAGTAAGATGGGAGTGCCATCTTAACCTTTACCTCAGGCAGAAAATGTCCTTGGCAGGTTTACAAAGCTTTCCCTTGGCCCAATATATAAACAACCATCACCACTATAAAATACCAAAATGACAAGTCTTACAAAGCAAAAATCAGATCTATTGCATCTTCACTGCCTAAACGGATTTGCAACACGTATAATATACATATTGAGCAGTTTCCTTAAAAGTTATCCAGAAAACGCACTGCACTTTCAACTAGCCTTCTTTACAATGCTACGATCACAATGATGCATGCTGTACAATTATATAGCAAAGGGCTTTATATGGGTCCCATTGTTAATAGTCAAGGAGACGGTTTGCATCACAGATGTGGGGCAGGAAAGAACTGCTTAATATAAGAACAAACGCTCCATATTTCAGTGGTTTGTTGGATAATAGCTCTGCTGCTAAGATTTGCTGTGTATACCCAGTGTGTGTGTGTGTGTGTGTGTGTGTGTGTGTGTGTGTGTGAGAGTAAAAGCATATTAATGGAATTCTATCTCAACAGATTTAATTCTTAAATGCTACACATACTTGTTTAATCTCTCATTTTAAAAGTAGGAAAGGTTAGATTATAACATCAGTTTAGCTCTCTTTGAAGCAGGTAATAATTAAGTTGATTCACTGTTGCAATTACTGTCAAATCCCCCTTAATTACCAGAGATTTTATAGCAGCTTCATTATACGTCTGCTGTAATGCATTGTGGCCCTAAGGAGAAAGGGGTTGCAGGAAATTCTGCATAGCATGTATAATTCTAAGCTGCAGTTAAAGCTTCTCCTGAAAGCCTCTGCACTAAATTTATCTCTCTCTCTCTCTCTTTACATTTCTTCCCATTATTTCAAGTACTTTAACTGAAGTAACACCACTAAAACATGTACCTAACTTCCTAAGTGAGAATTGATCTTTTCACAGATATTAGAAATAAAAATGGGGAATGAGCAAAAGAACAGTGAGTTATTTCATGTGGAAAGCTCAATACCCCCCAAAATAGGTGCATCACCAATTATTAGATTGTAAGCCTATGCGGCAGGGTCTTGCTATTTACTGTGTAATCTGTACAGCACCATGTACATTGATGGTGCTATATAAATTAATAATAATAATAAAATCAGAAAGTCAGTGATCAGTGCCTTTCATCACAGCCAAAGCACAGGTGTTGCTCTCTTTCCCTAACAATTCCCTCTAACGCTGAACTTGGATGGTTCGGTATCTTACCTAAAAATAAGATATTGGTTCCTACAAACTTGGGAGACTTCCTAATTACAAAGAATTTACATTGCAAATTAAAATACAAATCTTTTAAAAATCCCAAAGTGCTTAACAACTTCCAGGATCCATGGAGAGCACAAATAAGTCATGAAATAAGTCAAGTCTCGGCATGTCTTTCAGATATCTCAGCTTGGCTGCTTCATCGTCGCTTGAAACTTAACATGGCAAAGACTGAATTGCTTGTTTTTCCTCCTAAACCTTCTCCTCATCTCTCATTCTCTCTTACTGTCAATGATGTTACGCTTACTCCGGTCAAGGAAGCTCGTAGCCTTGGCTTTATATTCGACTCCTCGCTCTCCTTTATTCCTCATATTGAGGCAGTAGCTAAATCTTGTCGATTTTTCCTGTATAATATTGCCAGGATTCGATCATTTTTGTCTGTCTCTTCTGCCAAAACACTTGTTCATGCACTGGTTATTTCACGGTTGGACTACTGCAACCTTCTTCTCTCTGGCCTTCCTTCTTCTCACATCAGTCCGTTGGTTTCTGTTCACCACTCTGCCGCAAAGATCATCTTCTTGGCTCGCCGCTCTGACCATGTTACTCCGCTTCTGAAATCTCTTCATTGGCTTCCAATTCACTTCAGAATCCAATATAAACTTCTCCTGTTAACCTTCAAAGCTTTTCACGGTCTAGCTCCTTCCTATCTCTCCTCTCTCATCTCACACTATTGCCCCGCTCGTGCTCTTTGCTCCTCTGATGCCATGTTTCTCGCCTGCCCAAGGGCCTCTACTTCCCTTGCTCGGCTTCGTCCATTCTCTTCTGCTGCCCCTTACGCCTGGAACGCTCTTCCAGAACATTTGAGAACTACAAGTTCAACCGCAGCTTTTAAAGCTCAACTAAAAACTTTTCTTTTTCCTAAAGCTTTTAAAACTTGATGTTGTGCAGACTTCTACTGTTACTTTCTACTGTTAGTTTTACCCTGCCCTGTGCCTGCTTACCCTACCCTGTACCTGTTTGCATTCTCTTCCCCTCCTTATTGTTTTACTATGATTTTATTAGATTGTAAGCCTATGCGGCAGGGTCTTGCTATTTACTGTTTTACTCTGTACAGCACCATGTACACTGATGGTGCTATATAAATAAATAAATAAATAAATAAATAATAATAATAATGAAGAGTTGAGGGTGTCAATAGGGACAGTAAAGAAAATGAAGAGGGGAGATGGAACCGCCTTGCTCAAACCCCAATACCTTTTAATACGTATATGGAGATAGAGCTATTAGGTTGGATCCAATTATTGCATAAGCAGAAGTCCGCTCACACAACTGGACTTCATCTTGTGCAAGGGTTCTTCTCAGTCCTCTCTTCCCCTCTGTTCCAGGGGAGGTGAGGGAAGGGGAAATCCTTTCCACCAGTGATTTCCTTCAGCTGGTTTAATAATACCATGGGATACAGCCCCTGGGCTAGGGGGAAATACATGCCATGTAGTTAAATTACTCTCCTCCCTGGAATATGTAAGGAGTCAGGACACCTTTTCTGAGGTTGGCCACTTACACACTGCCAAAAAAAGAGGAAACACAGTGCTCTGTCCACCCTACATTTTTGCCTGTCTAATCATGGCTTTGGGTGGGGGAGGGGAAAGGGCCTGGAGACTTGATAAGAAGGTTCCCTTTTTGCCCTCTCTGCACTCCATTTCTGAGCACTGAGATGGAGCCGGTGTGGCGAGAACCACGTGGGCTACAAGGGGGAAGGACAGCGGTTCCAGGGCTCTGAGGGTGGAGCGCTGGTTCCGAACTCGGTTCGCAGAAACCAAAGAACCCTATGACCCTCTAGACAGTGACTAGTACCCATAGGATTGCTCCCTAAATCTCATTAAAGATTAGGGTTTTTTTTTAGGTGTCAAACAGTGCAAGCAGAATAATCCAATACACACAAATACAGGATGTTCTTCATATACAGGTGTGAGCAAACTTTTGAATCACCCCACATATTCAGTGACATATGACTATGAAGTTGGAAAAGCACATCCTAAAATGAATGCCAGGACCAAACAGTAACACATAGGTTTCTCTCAGTTTTTGTATGCCTTAATTATCTTTTAGTTTAATGGAAAATTTAAAATATTTAAATTTCATGAATGGTTATAAATTTTATACTGAAGAATCACAAATATCTGCTTTTATTTGTGAGGTGTCTTAACAATGCTTTAGATTATTGGGTTTGGCTGGAACAGGGATTGGCTGTAAGCAAATAGTCTTTGCACTGTGAGAGATTCTGTCATTTGTTTTCTTGACAAAGAAACTTTTGCCATACTTAAGAATGTGTGTATGACTTCATCCTTTAAAAAACTACATAAACTTCTGAAGGCAAGTACAATTTGCTCATTTAATGTTCTAACTACAGGCCTGATAACATTAACAGCCTACCAAGGCACACATTTAATGATATAAGGATTGAATACCTAGCAAATAACTATACTATATGAAAAATTAGGATATGTTTACTGTATAAGATGTGTGCTGATGGGAGTAATTAAAACCCATTTAGGGTAGCCATGAATAAAATTTGTATTTGTACTATATGCACCAACATTTTCAAACCATTAGATATGTTTAGACAGTTGTCCATCTCTGTCAGGTCTCACATCACAGACAGTATTAAAGTGGCAGAGCACACCAGAATTATCTACATCTTGCATTTTCTGTATTTGTAGCATTAAAAATTAATATTTCTACAATCACTTCATTACATTAGTATATTTTTTATTATATCATCAGCAGCACTTTTGTTACACTGATTCAAAATGTTTTAATAAAAATAAAATTTCCAATACAAAACAGACATAATAATCAACAGCCAACATCAATTTAATGCAGCAAAGATGATTAAAATACATCCAGAATCATGTAAAAATAAAGCTAATTAAAACTGCAAATTTTAATCCAGAAACAAGAAAGCTACAAACAAATTTATTTATTTATTTATTATTAAATTTATATACCGCCCCATAGCTGAAGCTCTCTGGGCGGTTTACAATATATGTCGTACCTATGTTTCAAACGATGGTTTAGGCTAGTAAGCTGGCAAGATTAGAATGTTGCTTGATAGGCTCCAGTAAATCTCATCTTTCAAGATCTAGACAACTTGGATATAAAAAACTACAGAGAAATAAGTTTGTATAAACAGCACTGATGAAGCACAATTGAGAGGGTGGAAAAATCGTACTCAGCCAGATGTTGTTGGACTACAACCCCGAGTTGGTGCTCAGAATGTAATATTCTGACCCTGGGAGCTACTAGCCTCTAAAATAGAGGGAGGATGCAAAATGTGCTTGAACAGGAAAGTTTAGATCTTATAACAGGGGCAGGGAATGTGAGGCCCTCCAGAATACAACTCCCGTCAGCCCTAGACAGCACAGTGGTGAGGGATGATGTAAGTTGCAAGCCAAGAACATCTGGAGGGCCACACGTTCCCCCACGTCATGGTTTGAGAGAGACCGAGACAAAGAGAGAAGTATGTTCCCATCATCTGCTCTCTCAAAAATTAGGACTACCAGACTTCCTTAGTTCTTGCTGGTGTTTCATGTCCAAAAGCAGGAAGAGGAAAGGTGTTACAGCTACCTACTAGCAGGAGTAGCAGCATCCAATTTAGCTTCTAATGTCTGTAAAATAAACACACACAAAAACACCTAGCACTCCACCCAAAATTAACCTCCAGCTTTTCTAATAAGAAAACTACTGTCCATCCGTTCCCCCATTTTGCTCTCCGCAGACCAAGATGTGGTAGGCCTAAGATTGGAGACAAATCCAAGTGACTAATGTTATTTTTCTATTTTTAAAAAATCAGACATTGTGTGTTGGTTTGTCCCAACTGAACTAGGAGTAACTTGAAAACTGTGTAGTACAGCATAATCCATTCAAGTCTGCGCCTCCTTTTCCCTCTGTCCTTTACCTTTTTATTTATTTATTTATTTAGAATATTTATATACCGCTCCTCATTGGAAAAATTTCGGAGCGGTGTACAAGGTAAAATGAAAATAAAAACAGAATAAAACAGTTAAAACAAAATTTAAAAAGAAGCAAAACAACAACAACACAGAAATCCAAGGCTGCATGTTAAAGAAAGGCTTCTTGGAATAAAGACGTTTTCAGGAGGTGCCGAAAGGAGTACAAGGTTGGAGCCTGTCTGACCTCCAGAGGCAGGGAATTCCACTTTTGTAACATCTGTTGAAGAGATCTAGTGATCACGAAAGCATGTCCACAAATTTTTGCATATTTAGTTGGTCTTAATAAAGATATAGCTGGTGGTAGACTCTGGGGTTGTCTTATGGACCAGTGTGGCTAATTTTACTGTTTATAGGACATTTGTTACTCATATAACACTTCTGGCTATGAACTTAAACAAAGGAAACTAAAAGAAACTGGAAGGCTCAATCCTCCAGTTTTCAAAACAGACAAGGGATTCTGGCTGGGGCAGTGGTACAAATTTGTACCAGGATCAAGAAGGCATGCTTGGGAATCCTTCTTTCCCGTATAGCTAGAAATTCTAAGGCTGCAATCCTATACACTTAGGATTTCCTTTTCATTAAACACACACAGGGTTGGGCTGAAAGTGGACAGGAAGATTTATCTTCATTCTACTGAACACACATGAATATTAAAATACCTATCTAGTATATAGCCAGCTATTTCACATGCTTACAGCTGATGGGATTGGTTTGAATGGTTACATATGCTAACACATCGTAGGGCAATTGTGGGTGATTTTTCCAAATAAGATATCTTCAACTCAGCTTTCCTCCACCAGGTACCCTCCAACTTTGTTGGGCTACAATCCCCATCACACCTAGCCAACATGCTAGCTGTGGATTATGGGAATTGCAGTCCAACACAACTGAAGGACATCAGATAGGGTAAGAACCAAAAGAACAGACACTCTCAGATAAGGATCTTTAGAATGAGAAAAGGGGTGCCATTTATTTATTTATTTATTTATTACATTTTTATACCGCCCAATAGCCGAAGCTCTCTGGGCGGTTCACAAAAATTAAGATGTGAAAAAGATGGCCTCCTTTTCTTCTTTGAAAAGAGATATTGGAGGGTACGATGGATATCTTTGAAATCTTCCTATCAACTTTCATCAAAACAACAACAGCAGCTTTTTACAGCTCACATATCACAGATTGTTTCCACAGGAAAAAATCTTTACAAATGAGAGCCAGTAAAGTGAGCTTGCAAAAGTTCAAAAATTGAAGCGTGAATAATGTCTTCCCTTGTAAGGAAAGAATTTACTTCCCAGAGTACAATTAGATCTAGAAAAGGGCTTCAGTGTCACAGACACTATTAGCAGCTGTGTTAACAGTAAAGGAGCTGGCTTTGTATACCAGTACCGTTATTAAATTTCTCCAGAGACCGTGACTCATTAATCAAATATTCATACATCTCTGTAAATACATGCTAAACAGAGAAGAGTCTCAGAGAAGAGGATCCCAACACAAGCACTCTTTCATGTAGGGCTGACAAAAATCTTGAGAACAAGGGGTCAAGTTGTGCATTCCTGATGCTCTATGTACCCCAATTCCTAAAAACAGAACACAAGTGGTCTTACTAATGGCAAGTGTTACACAGTTAAAATTAAAATGACTCTGCTATGGCTTCATACCATCTTTCTCTTTTAGAAAAAATGGGAAGATAAAAGGAATTCTACTGTTCGTTGTTTTTTTACCATCAGACAAGTAACTCCCCCCGCCCCAGCTGGATAGAGAAATCAAGGCCCTGCTCCTAGTAATACAAGAATTTGTATTAGCATGAGCAAACAACATTTGGCTGTTTAAGCGGCAGAGTCCAGAAAATCCTGCAAGGGATTTTGCTTGCTGTAGTCTGCAAGGCCTTCATTTTGCATCAACACAAATCATGATTTGCTTGCCAACATATTGGGAGTGTGTACAGAAGTAAATGGAGCACTCGAATCAGAGCAAAGCTTCCCAAGTGGGGCAATAAAATCCTCCTGCAGCTGCCACTTTAGGCATGATCAACCTGGCTTTTGGATCTACTAAAACAATTGCCTACGTCAAATAATAATAATAATAATAATAATAAGAAGAAGAAGAAGAAGAAGAAGAAGAAGAAGAAGAAGAAGAAGAAGAAGAAGAAGAAGAAGAAGAAGAAGAAGAAGAAGAAGGATCTGCTTGTTATGGAATCATGGAAGGCTATAGGCCAAGGTCTAGCACTCAAAGGAGATACTCTTCTATTTAGAAAACTGCTTGTGCTAATGAAGAGATAAACTGAGAATAAGCTGGGCTCTTAACCATTTAAATAAACTTTTCTGAGGCTACCTGTGGCCTTCAGTCTGCTTCAAAAGTAGCCCACATGGATTTGTGGCCCCATTTCCTTTGGGGCCTCAAATCCACCACTGAAATCCTGGTTTTGCAGACCTCTAACTCCAGTTTAAGCAAATTGACCAGAAGTGTGGAGGTAAAGAACTACATGGCATGGGATAAGAACATGTAACCCATAGGCAGTGCTTGGGTTGTATCTGCTCCTGCTCCTTTGCAGCCATGAGAATGCCTTTAGCATGTCATGCCTTCCGTTTAATAGGGTCTTCCTTACAGCTACTGGACTCTTCAGATAAATCATTTTAGAGCTGCTACAGCAGTTGCCATAACAGGGGAAGGGTGGGCGGGATTTGTATGCCTTTAATTTACAATTCCCTGCTTCACATGTGCATGTGATACAATTCCTTCTGTATAGCCAAAATATGGAGGTATGGGCTAGTGTTTTGAGATCAAACGGTTAGGATACATTAGTTCAGCATTCAATGCATACTGTGGGGACTAGATGGTTTCACCAGTAGCATGGGTAACCATGGGGGGCAGGCAGAGTGTGCCTACATGGTAGAGATCATGATTTAGGCAAGATGTAAAGGATGTTATTGATTGAGAAGGTGTCACAGGATATAGAGGGATTTTAAAAAATTGCCCCGGGCTTAAATTAATGTAAGAGGAGCATTTCTGTGCATAATCTTCGGACAACAAATGCAAATAAGGATGCAGGCAGGATCTTTCTTATACTAGGAAATACTATGATGGCTTTGTATAAGCACCATCAAATTGCCTACAAAAACTGGATTAACTGTTAAGACGAAGGTTGTGACCTGATTCTCTCCCTCTGAGGGAATAGGTTTGTGGCAAAAAGAAAAAGGGAGTTTATTAACAGGCAAGGATGCTTTGGTTGGACCCTAACTGGGGAGGCCTGCTATGAAAGTAATTGAGACAGCACCCCCATGCGTTGAGCTCACACAGTTTGGGTATGTTGTCCATGCTTCTCAATAAAGTTTTGGTCATTTTAATCCCATCTGCGACTGCATCTTCATTCGACATATCATGGTAAATAACTAAAGCCAGGTGTTGATTTGTAAAGATGCCTTTAAGAAAACAGGCTACTGCTGGGTGTGTGATAACGAATGCTAGGATGGTTTGTGTTTGAAAGCAGCAGCAGCAACAACAGTAATGACACAAATTAATTGCAGAGATTTCAGGGAGATAATGCAGGAGAGGTAACAAGAATCACCATGTAATTAACGTGGTTTCAAATTAAAGTCCCCTGTAGTTACTGAAAAACATTAATTTATAGTAACTTAGTAATTCAACTTGTCACCACTGTAACACAGACCTTTAGGTTTAAGGACAATCTGCAAATGTGTCAGAGGTAGGATGAGAGCCAGAGCAGAGTGTGATGTTCGTCTTAATGGATTACCTTTTGCTGGTGAAATGGAGCTTAAAAGCTTCACATATCTTCTTAGTGCGTAAAATAACCAGACTTAAGCAGAATACATGAAATATACAAAACTGGACTCGGGTGTTATAATTACACCATTTATCCCATAATGGCAGTTCAATAGCACTGATTCATGGGAAAGTCCTGGGTTGTGTTGGCCTAGAGAAATATTTCAATTGTTTAGCCCAACATAAGGCTTGTTTAAGCAAAATGGGAAAGATATACATAAAATCATCTTCTTCTCCTGTAATGTGATGATTTGGAATGTTTCAAGGACTTTTTCCTGTGCAGTTGTTAGAAGATGGAACTTTTTTTAATGACTGTAGCAGTTGAACTGATAGCTACCAGTTGACAGAGAAGAAAGCCCCCAAAGATTTTTGGATGGGTCTTAAAGAATTATATTAAAGAAAACTTTGTCTTCACTTAGTAGGCTATATAAGATCTCAAATTCATAAACAAAGTTAAAAGTCTTATTGATTTGCCCTAGAGAGTTTTCCTTCTGCATAATCGCTAGCTAGGTGAGAGCTTTATTCCTGTTGGGAGCCAGTCAACTGGCAAAAGATAAATAAAAAATAAAGCCTGAATTTAAAGAGAAACTAAAAGTGTAAAAAAAAAAGAAAGATATATGCAATGTTCCAGTGGCTTTAGTTGTTTAGGAGTGCAGACACAGTGGTACATGCACAAATGGCATTTTTAACCAATTAGTAAAAAAATCTATCATTCTGTATTCAGACACACTGCACTTAGTATGATGCGGTGATTCAAAGTATGTATGCTAGTTGCACTTACATCTGGGCGTTTGGCACAGTGAATTCTAAAGTATGAAGCAGAAATATGAACATATAGCAAATGTGGCATAGGGATCCATTGTCAATTAAAGCTTTCTATATTTACAGACACTCTGCTCTTCACTCTAGACACCAGAAACAGTGGTGTATATTTTGCCAGTGTAAATCCATTCTTACCTTCTTGATTTTAATCAATTAACCATGCTTATTAAGGTATCCATATGTTTAATGGGGGGAAATGAATAGATCAGATCAATTGATGCAGAAGTGCTTTGGCCACATTCATTGTAAAAGCAAGAGTGGTTAAACAGATTAGGGCTGCAATCCTAAACACACTTATATCTTCTTAAGTTCCACTCAACAAAATGAAACTTACTTGCGTCACAAGGCATGGGATTGTGCTGCATGACTTCCAAAATGTCAGTAATTATGCCATTGTGTCAATCATAATCCCACTTGTAAATTTTCCATTCAACTACATTAGCTATAATATTAGGTAAGTTTTGTGTTGCATCTATAAACGGTCCTCTGGTCATCCTCATACGTAGGTATGCTAGGAGGTTATTATTCAGTTAGACAGCTACAGCAGAATGTTAATGCTAGTTCACAACAAATAACCAGGCCATTTTACACAGCTTGTTTCTTGAGATAGTGGAATGAAATCATCCCTGCCTGTAAAATACATCTTTAAAAATGAAGACATGGGCATTTTATATTTTCACATTTAATAAAGCAACAGTTTTCTCCCCCAACACTGTTGATGTAGATTTTAAAATAGGCAGTACTGAAATTAAGCCTTCTATTAGAAATTAAGCCTTCTATTTGTATGTTAAGTGATTGGTACTTCTAAATGCACAGCGTCTGTTTGCTGTTGACTCCTCACCCTGCAGTTATAGGCTTTGATTTAAAAGCTGCACTGTTAAGATTATAGGAATCCAAATCATATTTGGAGAAAGGAAACAAAACACAGCTCCCATCTAATAATTGTTTTTGTCTACTATGATTGGTTGTAGTTTAATGTTAGTAACATACCCTTTAAAATTGTGGGGGAAACCAATACTGTTTTACCTCTTCCTATTAAGGCTCAGCTACAGTCTTAATGAGTAGTCATTATAAGATCATATTGCTAAGCAGCACCTTAACTCACTGCTCAGCTTACATAATTGTATCAGTATTACCATTAAGCAGTAGATACACATCTGAGCAAGATGGACTGCGAGGCTGGCATTTTATGATTACATTATTAAACATTATCGGGGTTCAGGCAGAGTAACACTAATATTTTTATTCAATGGCTCTTGATCCACATGAAGCTTAGGTTATAAAGAAGAAGACATCCTAAGCACTTGGTCTCAACAGATTTTGCTCCATATTAAAAACTCACTGTACAAGCTACTTCAAATGCCCGGCTGCCTTTAACTGGGTTAAATGATGACCTGCTAAATCAAAGTGCACCACAGTGCTCAGAGACCTGCTGCATCACAGGTACCCTGAAACAAGTATCAAGAAAAACACAAAACAAAAAACTGAGGCTAAATAAAAAGTTAATTAAAAGTTAGCAGTTCTCCATTGACAAAAAACTGAATCCGAAATGGCTAGAAATAGCAGAGCGTGGTATAAAGCATCTCAGCTTGGCACATCAGCATTCGACCATACTTGAATGAGAACAGTACCTTCCTGTACAAGCACATTTTATTATATTCATTTACTATGAAATAAAATATTTAGCTTTATGCATTTACAACACGCTTTAAGTCCAAACCCATGTTGCAAAATTTGAACCTTTAAGAATACACCTGTTCAATGTTGTTCGCCCATGTATTTTCAAAGGGAAATTGGTCTCTTGAACTGTCACACCAGATGGACTATGCCATGGTGACCAGCTTGATGAACATGTCTAAATTCTAAGGGTGTGAAATCCTAAACTCTCCGGGTGTTGGTGAACCACAACACCTATTGTCCTCACTTTTGGCCATGTTGACTGGGCTTAACTGGGAACCCAAGAACATCTGGAGGGCCACAGGCTCCCTAGCCCTGCTCTACAGGATGAAAGTCAGCTGCCATGATTGGCTCAACAAATCTTTTACATTTGCAGCTGTCTTCAATCACTCTCTGGGCACCCAAAGATTTCACATGAATCAGAGGTACTGCTTCCAGTATTCTCAAGCTCAATGCAGGCTTGCTCAACAACCCAATTCAACTGTACAACAACTTGTACAGCTGATACAAGGGGAGCCATCTGTTGTGGAGCTGGAATACACTACAATGAGAATGGCTGCTCAAAGTTACAAAGTCACTGACATGACTTCCTAAGCCACTTGGTCATACAAGTGTCAGGAAGTCCTCGGCACTTTCCCGACCTACTGGCTAGTGAGCAAGGCCCATGGCTACATAATATTGGCCATCACCGATATCTGCTTTATGCCAAGCAAAGGAATTTATCATTTCAACACCAGGTGAAAACTTATTTTCCTAGACCTTTCAGATCTTGATTATCACACTGCCTTTACTAGTTATGCCATTTGATGTATTTAAAAACCTTATTTTAATCCCTATTGTGATGTTTGAATCCCTATTGCGAGCTGCTGAAGGAGCTCCCGGATTGATGAGTGAAACAACAAATGTTTATATAAAAGTTAATCGATAATATTTGGGCAATGCATATGTTGCTGCTTGATGCGTATGTTGGGATGGTGTAGGAGAGGGACTTCCCTCACCTTTCCACCCCTCCATTAGGGAATTCATAGTGGGAAACTGAATTCATGCTAGACAGAGCTTATCTCCTGGAATTCACAACTGGGAGATATGATGGTAGCCACCATCTTGGAAAGAGTTGGGTTATTGTTGGAAGCTCTGCCATCTGAAGTGTTGTGGGTGGCTATGCAAAGCAGGTCCTTCTTTGCAGTGATGCATATACTGTGGAATCCCTACCCAAGAACGGCTCATTGTCCCCTGCCTCCCTTGCTGGGATTCAGGAAACATAAAAATGCATTTGGAAAAATGAAAGCTCTTGAGAATTCCACTCTTTGAACTCATCCTTTTTTTATGTTGTTTAATTATATTGTACCTATTGTTTTTATATTGCTCTTAGGCCATGTTATAGATACTGACTGATGGAAAGATGGGGCATAAATATTTAAATGAATAAATAAAAATATTCTCACAACAAGACAAAGTCCTCTGTACTAAAACGTTTCAACTTTTTGCTTTCATCCTCAGAGAATAGGCCTCTCTCTTCCCGGACTGGACTCATCACAAAATCATAGTCTCTAGAATGTCCATTTACAAAGGTAAACAAGGGATATTTCTCCTTAGATGAGGATTTCAGAATCTGCAGTGAAGCACAGTATCAGAGAAAAGCATTGATTAGACGACCAAAACAGTACTGCTCTTACATGTGTGTACGTGTCAACTGAAAATTTATTTTAAACATTGAACAGAAAGATTGAACAGAAACATTGAACAGAAAGAACATAACTCTTGAGTGCCACATAACACATATTTCCCCAGAAGAGAAGTGTGCACATTAGATCTGCACTTGGAACACCCACGTTTTTTTCGCGGTAGAAATGCACATTGTAGACATTTACACCAGAATCACAACAAAATATCAACAAACCACTCATACCTTGTCAGCACTTTCTCACACCATCTGAAGCTTAGCGATTTCATGACCAAGGTGAACTTTGAATCAGGGATTTTCACAGCTTACTATACCACATCAGCTCTTTGGGCTGCTATAATTTTAATCAGCTAAATTAAGAATATGGTTACAGCACCATATTATAAAGCCACATTATTCTATAGATAAGGTGCATAGGGGACTGGTCAAATTAGGAACTCAAAAATAGTTTTAATGGCAAAATTAATCTGACATATTAAAAAATCTAAATAGCTATTTAAGCAGGATGAGCTATTTAAAAAAATCAGGACTTGGAAAATCATGTTTGCAATAAAATCAGATTCTCCGATTTTTACTGTGCTCTGCAGTTTTACACTTTATTCTACCTTACTTTAATCACATCCTCTGATGGTACTGTGAAAGAGAAGGGCAAGGAGAACTAAGACATGATCAGTGATAAGCAGAGAAGAGCAGAAAAAGGAGGATCATTTGGAAAATTTTAGTTAGGTGGTACTTGGCAATAGATCTCAAGGGACAGGATAATTGGATGCAGCTTTTTATCGTTGGTCTATTGGATCAATTCAGCCCACATCAGTAACAGAAGTTCATGGCATTCTGATGGCTGTTTGGTAGCCTGTGAAATTAGCTGGCAGGCCTACTCTTCCTAATTGACAGGTGTCTTGCAACATGACAGCCACCAAAACCAAGTAAAAACGGCTTACCACTTACTCAGTGTTTTATGAGTTTCTTCCTATTATAGGAGGGAAAGTGTGTGTGTTCGTGTACTCACACACAATTTTTCAATGCAAAACTCCACTAAATACCAAGTGTTAATGGAAATTAAGGCAACTTAGAAGGACAGTTCTTTTGTGGAATTGATTCCACTAATTTTTCATTCTTCCTAAATCTATGGCCTTCATCAGCTTCTACATAGAAATAAAGTCTGGAAGCTGTGCAAATCACTGATAACCTGAAATCCATTTACCAAATGGAAGCTTTGCTCAACTTTGATCTACTTTTTGAAAATTCTCCAGACATTGTCCATAAATTTCTGAGTTCTCTCTCTTAATCATGAGGTAGAAACCTGCCTTCAAAAATGACATTAAGATTCCTTATCAAATTCCAGCCAAATACAAGTTTCTCACACAATTCATGTATGAGTGTGGGTGAGAAGTACACAGTCATGGCCATTACAGAGGAGACTCAAGTCGTTTAAATGTCCTGTGCCACTGCTAGAACCGTTTCCCACTTAGTTCAGACAATCACACAGAAGAAACATTCCTTGTTACTGATGCAAGGGCTAGCTTCTAACATGGTACTTGCCTTGTGGAAGCACACATATGAAAAATGCTGCACCAAAAGTGGAATCAGCATGATGTTTTCTCTCCCAAGAAAAGTAATTTTGACTGCTGCTGCCTTCTGCAGAGACAATTCTCACACTGAGAGCTAGTGTAGTTAGTGGCTATGAGTGCGAGAGTTAGGAAGACCCCAATTCAAATGTCATCTCCGCCATGAACTCTGTGGCCTTAGGCAAGCCACTCTCTCAGCCTCCCCAGCCCCTAAAACACTCTTTAAATACTAAATTAAAATTGTAGCATATATAGCATTAATTTTATTCTATTTCAAAGGAGACTGACAGAGCATGAGCCCCCAACAATTGTTTCAAGACAGATTGCAATTACCAAATGGTATAAAGTAGGGGTGGGACCCTCCAGATATTATTGAACTAGAAGTCCCTAAAGCCCCAGCCTGCACAACCAATGATGACAGATGATGGGAATAGTAGTCTGACATATGGAGGACCACCCATTCCTGGTACACAGGGGTGAAATGAGTCACGTTGGGCTAGATTTTTTATACACCGATTCTTCCTAAATCCTTGCTACTATTTCCACCTCCAAAACTCTATTTCTTAATACTTTTCAGCTTTAAGTGTTCTAAGGAGTAGTAGATGTAAACCTTCACCTATATCACTTGAAAAATGCCACTCCCAGACAAATATTCATTATATCATCCTAGAATAGTGACATTTGGATGTCTATAGTGCTTTTGAGCAAGGTAAATCTTTATGACAACTTGATGAAAATGAACAGACGGATAGATGGGAGCGAGCATGAACAATGAAGAGAAAATGAAATATTTTATTGGGGAAACAGAGTAGCAGGTTCCTGTCCATGTGTAAAATGTAACAACTTTCTTCCCTTTTTCTTACTTTAGATCAAGTGCAATAAACAAACCTGTATTTACTTGGATCTAGGATGCATTTACTTTCATTGTGAATTCAAAATGGTGCTTAATAATAATATTTTATCTGTAAATGTAACAAACACACTTACACTAACAAGTAATAATGCACAATTTAGTTTGATTTAATATTTCCATTTAAAATCATCCCCAAGGAATAGATTGCCTCAAGATTCTTCTTTGCGTAGAAGATAATTCAGTGGTTGAAAAGGGGTCTTACTGCAGAAATATTTTCGTTTAAATGCTGCCACCTAGTGGGAGAATCCTGTACTTGGGTCTTGATATATTAGAGGAACGGGAAATTTCATATATTATCTGAGATCATTTAACTTCAACAATACACTTATAAGCATGTCTTGAAAGATCATTTGCTCTTCAATAATACAATTCAACTTCATCAGTGATTCCCCCTGCTCCCAGAGCATGCTTTGAGGTGCAGTTTGGATTCACGAAGAGGAAGGGGCAATTGTCATCCACTTAAGGTATTTATTTTTCACTTGTGGATTTTACCAATTAATTGTACTGATATAACAGGATCACAGAAAACTGATATTTATCTTTGCCAGTCTATAGCAGTGGCTAAAGCCCTGGTGGTATGTCTAAAAAAGGGTTATATTTAATACACCATCAAAGCAAAGTATGAACAGAAGATGTGTCTGTTTCACCATGTGAACACTTACCTTAGTTATTTCTTCAGAAGCCCTTTCAAATCCTTGAATATTTGGACAATATAACCCTATTGTGCAGCTAGGATCCATTTTTTTAAACGACATCTTCTTTGGAGAAGGGCAGTGGAAGGACTGCAATGGGCAGAAAGACTTCTTTAATGGCTTAAAAGCATGAGAGAAGATAAATGACACAAATATACTTGTCTGTTCAGTTAGCAAATAGGTAGTACGAAATGTTTACATGGAACTGATGGGGTTTGGCCAACTCAATCAACAAAAAGCACTTATTACATGGTAAAAAAAGGCTATTGCTGCTAAAGTGATGTAACATTTTAAAGTACTAAATGTCACATTAATTCTTTAAGCAAAAGTAACAATCCTCATTAAATGATCGTGCGACACTGCATAGTTTTAGCCAACCCCAAACCTTCTTAAATAATCCTAGCTGCACACAATGTGGCATAACACTGGAGTTGTGAGGCACTGTAGACAATAATAAGCTAGGTGGACCAACAGCCTGACTTGTTCTAAATCAGCTTGTTCTTAAGACAGCACACTGCCTGTCGGCATCAAAGATTCCCTGATAGAGCGGCTATTTTCCCATGCCAATGTTTTGCAGAGATCTTTGAAGAGTTACAGAACGATTGTTCATTATACAAGCTTTGCATTACATTGTCCTTTTATTAGTAAGTGAAAATAAGAAGATGCTAAGGAGATTGCAAGAAAGTTATGAAATTCAGTAAGTTAGCATACAACTTGTTTTTTAAGGAGTGTTTTGTATCTCTCACCCTTCTGATGCTGAATATTGAAGAAACTAATCAGAGGTGGAATATTCATTTGGGCACTGAACGTTTTGTATGGTATAACCTTCAAGAAGGGCATCAATCTAATATACTTTCCATTGTGCCCATAGCTACACATAGTTCTGCAATTCAGAAGTGAACTAAACAAATCCAATAATAGGTATTTAATTTTCTTCTATGCAGAGCAAAGTAATCTCCTAGAATATTTTAGCCACTTTAAGAGGGTTTTTTTCTGTACAAAACAATTATACACTACATTAACCAGCACTTTCCAAATGGACACGTAAGAAGGGACAGCAGCATTCCAAAAGCAGAATGGTACATCCAGACAGAGTTTCTCTCAATGCTTAGAAAACACGCTCTACAGGCACCGAACAGAAGGTAGGCTGTTCCAAACAAATAGATGCTGGAAGTTGACCACAACCTGGATTGATTTTCAACTTAGCCTAGACAGCTTATCAATTCTGAAAACATATGTTATGGAGAAACTTAAACTGCTACCTACAATATGAAAAGCAATTTCTGTTTGTTTTTGACACTTCTAGACAAGGACAAATTATTACACGCACTCAGCATTAAGGTCTGATCCAAGATTCAGTTGTAGAAATGTGCTTCGTGCAATGAGATACCACCCAAAGCGTCACGGCATCATAGGCTCAAGTAGCCATTTTAGTTCAGACTCATAGACAGTTATAAAAAAAAATGTGCAGAACTGAACAAGTATTAAAAGAAATTATCTCAGTAAGCAATGATTTTCATAAATTAGAAATATTAAGACATTTCTATCTATATCCCTTTTTTTTTTACCCCTACCATGACTAACATCTTATTTCTAATGGACCCTACCAATCTAACTCAGTGCAATGTATACATGTCAATTCAGGAGTAAGTCCCATTCAGTTCAATGGAACTTATTCCCAGGTAAGTGGGTACAGGATTGCAGTCTAATTCTCTCTCCTAACTGCCTTGAAATGTTCCTGTCTATCAGAAGTAGTTCCGCACTAATATTTTCAAAGGGCAAAGGTATCACAATATTGGTCTTTACAGGAAATTATTTTGAAATTCTTATGAATCACCCCTCGTTGCATATCCAAAGTTCAAGGACAACATTAGAAGACCACTTTGGTAGGCAAGATAAATCTTTTGTTTTAGTCCAAATTAAAGATTTGCTCCAAACTGAATATGCTCTGCAAGTAAATTTAGGACTGCTACCTATTAAAAATCTTCTCACAACATTGCAATGAATATATAAACAAATTCAGTTAATTCAGCATTATATCTGAATATTATATGTACATTAAAAGGTATTTGCACAATTTAATTTAATGTAAGGGTTATCCTGGAACTTTCCTACTGGAAATACAAGCCAGGGTGCAGCTAAACGAAGTACAATTAACATAAGTTAGTTACCCAAATGATGGGTGCCAGTTGTGTATGGTAGAAAAGTCCTGCACATGAGTTTTACAGACAGTAGGAGTCACTAAGATGTCAATTATTGCTACCCCAGAAGCTCAGAACCATACTGCATCATGTATTTACAAATCAGTAGTTTTTAACAGGTGTGTGACCTATTGGCTGAATCTGGGATTGAAGTGGGCCACTTCACAGATATTCAGGCCTCTTCTGAAGTGAAGCAGGTTTTGTCTAAAGCAGTCCAAAGTGAATCAACATGTAACTGAAGATTCAGATAGACCTCAGATCTTTTTAGGGTATTGGGGCATCTGCCAATGTGAGCAGGATCTAACCTGAAGGCGCTTAGGGGGACAGCTGTAAAAGGACTGTACCCCCCCCCCCCAAAACCGCTTGTGTGGAGAAAGCCAACTCACCCTAAAAAGCATCCTGTTGTCCCCAGGGATCCTTGTGGGGTGGGTGGGTTTCCCCATCCATCAGCCATGTTTAGGGGTGTGCCTTTATTTTTCCACATGTCAGTTAACAGCAACAGGGCTACTTCCATTGACATGCTTGCAGGAAATGAAAGATACTTCCCCAAAACCTGCTGGGGAGAAGAAACTCCAACCTACAAGAAAATGGATGGGGAGGGGGGAAGCTTCAACAACAGCCATTTTCAGGTGTGCAGCTTTTGTTTCCCTTCTATTGAATCAATTATATGACAGCTACTGCAGTCACCACAAACAGGGACTGCTCCACTGTAAACAGGGAATTTGACAGATGCCCTAATACACATCTACAGAGCAACAATCCCTGTTTGCACTGAACAGCAACGGATGTCATATAATCATTCAATGGGAGACATCTGAAGCTTTGTAAAACCAAAGCCCTGAGTCTGAAGCAAAGGCGGTGTTGCCTGACGCAGACCAAAGCAAAGCAGCCCCCTATCCGATTCCTGGACACACCCCTAACTGAGAGCCAATGTGGTATAATGGTCAAAGTGTTGGTCTGGGAGCCAGGGGATCCAAGTTCTAGTCCCCACTTGGGGACTCACTGGGAGACTTTAGGCCAGTCACAGATTCTCAGCCCAACCTACCTCACAGGGTTGTTGCTGTGAGGATAAAATGGAGAGGAGGAAGATTATGTACACCGCCTTGGGTTCCTTGTAGGAAAAAAGGTGGTATACAAATGTAATGAATAAATTAATAACTTTTTTAAAAAAACCAATCCATTATTTATTCATTCATATATTTATGAGACACCTCTTAACACAAATAGGGCCTCCAAGATGACTTCCAGTTAAAATACATGCAGGGCTGTCACTCAGTCTAACCTGTTCATGAGTCAAAACAATCTACTCAGTTTTTAAATTCACCTCCATAGCAGAGGGCTGGAAACATACTTTATAAGTCATAACCAGACAAGGTGTTATTTAAGGCTACCTAAACAAGCAATAGTGAGTTGGTGGGAGTGGGTAATGAAGTAGTTTTGTTTTTAAGTCCTTTTTTTTGCCCACCACTTTTGAAGACTGTGTTCAACCATTTTAGCTAAGAGTGGTAAAACTCCAGCATAAAAGCATGTGACACACATGCATTGCTGCATGTTGACTTCCCTTGCATTCAAGTTAAGAAGGTTTGAGGACAAATAAGGCAAATGAACACCAGAGGCTCTGCATTCCCTAGTGTCGTGTATGTGTGTGTGTGTGTGTGTGTGTGTGTGTCCTCCATCTAAGTCCTGGCTTCAAGCCAGGAAAGAAATGGCTACGTTATTAGAGCAACTGCAGCACGTGCAGTATCTATGCTAGGTATGGAGTTTATTTATTTATTTTAGCATTTGTGCACAGATGGCTAACACGCAACTGAGGGAAGTGAAGCTGGGCAAGCAACACTCCTATAAGTGTAAAGTCGGAGAGAAGTAATCAGGACTGAAATTATGCATTTTCAGTAGTGGGAGTCCCTTTTTTAAAAAGCCAGAGTATGGCTGATACAAGGCAAAAATCTAATACATTGACATATCCAGCGGATGTATACTCTAGTGTATACAAAACATCAATATCTAACACAGCACTTTGCTTTCATATATTTTTGTTATTCTAAGTCTAAAAGAAAGGAAAAAAGAAAAGGAATTATCCAAGTAATTAGCGTTTGGTTCATATATGAAGCAAACAGTGCCGCTTCTTTATCCATCCTACCTCGAGGGGGAAATCCTTTACGCTGACATCTACAAAAGACTGGCAGTAATGAGGATCCATGTAAATCAAGCTGTCATCTACAAGGACAAAACAAAAGACAAGTAATTCAAAAAACACCTTATTATTACACTGCTTACAATCCAATTTCTATGCAGAACAGTGGGGGGAAAGAAACCCCCAGCAAGTAACTACCTGCCAGGCTGATATTCATTGACTGAAGCATAGGTTTTTGCAGGACAGATTAA
The DNA here is from genome assembly GCF_023053635.1 of Elgaria multicarinata webbii. Taxonomy (NCBI): domain Eukaryota; kingdom Metazoa; phylum Chordata; class Lepidosauria; order Squamata; family Anguidae; genus Elgaria; species Elgaria multicarinata. The sequence continues at coordinate 141,553,302 of NC_086171.1, forward strand.
CTTTTGCATAATCAAATATGCTTGTAGAAGCAGAATTTTGATAAAGTGATGAGACTGTCATTTAATTTTTGGAGATAAAATTACTTTTACAAACACACAATTATATTCCAGTAGTTTGCATGTGAAAAATGCATTGTACTTCCTCATCATGACAGGAAGAACATATTTGCTTGTCATTTGGTCATCAACTTGCACCATTTAAACTACTAAAGGGTAAATATATAACCAAGAACTGCCAGCTTGTAAGGAATGAAAGGCTCACCGAGTTTGATAAAACAGATAAATTATGCCTTGTTTGTGCAACAAAGAAAATTAAATGTACATTTTACGGAATGCAATTACCATATGGGGCAAATGACAAATGACTGGACTTTGGTGGGTCTGATAAATTAATAAAGTACTCATTTTGCTATTTTAATCATTCCACTTCCCCTGGGTCTTATATTAACTCCAAAGCTCTTGGGGCGGGGGTGGGGGTGGGGAAGAGAAGAGGCATACCACACACAAAAAGACATATCTTATTAACACACTAACCTTGAAATCCAGCAAAGTAATATGACTGCTTAGGTTTGCCACCAATAATACCAATGCAGTATTCAAGACTCAACATTCCCTGTCATCACAACAATAAGTAAATTCAGATTCAATACTACATTTGGGGGGGAAGTACAAGATGATCATGCAGTAGGCTTAATCCTGTGTTAGCTTATTTCTGTTCGAGACAAGCTGATAGCAAATAAAGCCCTGAATGCACCCATTTCTTCTCTTAGAAAGGAAAAAAATAGAACACAAAGCATATAAATGCTTGTGGGCTTCTAGAACATTCCACAGAAGAAAGTCGTCTGGATCGCAGCCATAGAGTACAAATGGAAAGCAGTTACACAAAAGTCTATTCTGCCCAAGAATGGCAAGCAGAGACTTTCAACTGTATCATGTTCCAAGATCAAACAACAGAAGTTTGTCAACCCAGGGATCAATGGACTTCCAACTCCTGTCCTGACTATTAACCAAAGAAAGAGAAAATTGCAAATAATTTTATTTAGCTTGTGGGCCCCAATCAAGAATGATGATCTATCATTCAATTTCGCATCCCATCCTTCTATTTTTTCCCTTCACTTCCTCAGCTGCTTTCCCACTTGGTATTGAGGAAAAGAGGATGGATACACAGAAGTATGCACATGTTTGCCTATCCCACCCCTATTTATTCAGAGATGTTGGTCCCTGAAGCATCAGCAGCTTCTTACACACAACATATATGCTCTTTGTTTAACAGGCGATAGAACACATCCAAATTCCATTTCAGAAATGTAACAAACTGTCAAAAACCTAACTATTATTTACATTTCAGTTAGTACAACTGATTGCTTCCAATTCTAAGGTTCTTATAGAAGAGGTTTAATTGGACCAGAATAATTCCACTCTTTTTCATACAACAGAAGCTACCATTGTATGTGTGCATACAAATTAACATTTAACATTACAAGTCAGTAGATAAGAGAGAATCCTAACTTTAAACACTCTCATTTAGCCAAACTAACTTCTTCTCATTTTGTTTCTTCCAACAGAAGAAATAGAACTTGGTTTGGTTTTGGTTGAGAATAGAAGGGAAGCTGGTCCCCTTTTGTCTCTATATCAGGCTTCCAACAACTCTGAGGGACATTTTTACAGGTCCAAGTTAAGCTCTTTTTTAAAACTCTAATTCCCCTCTCTAAAAAAAGAAGATGGGGACGGGGGGAATAGGATAGATTCCAAACAAACAGAAAGACTATCATGAACTGTTTGTATTACAGCAGCCTATGTGTGTACCATATATTATACAAATAGTGGGTTTTTAACACCATCCAATTACTCATGTTGATGTTCAAGCACTATACAGAAAAACAGGGTAGATAGTAGCATGAATTGGAGGGTTGGGATGCTGTTGGTGCTATTTGAAATACTAATCTTTAGGACTTCCATGACTGTCTTGAAATGATTATTAGCACAACTAGGAAAGAAAAGGGGTTGAAACTGTCAATGTAAATGCCACTCATCAGATGCTTAAGGGTGTATGGAACACATAAAAATCCCAGGTAACATTTTAAAATCAAGGTCACAGAGGATGCTCACTGAAGGAACCAGAAAGGCAGGTGAAACTGTATCACTCTTTATCCTGAATGACTGTATCAGAAAGATAGTCATTTAGGTATTGGAACAGTTATAACTGACTTAACTTTGAACGTCTGCGCCCTGCCATTATGTCCACATACTGAAATATCAAATTTCTGAAGACAAACGTTACGATCTACCACTGTAAAAATCATAAATACATTTAATAGATTGAAGATTATCATCCTTAACTTTCATACCATTTAGTGCTACTTTCTGAAAAGTGACTGAACTTATTTCATACCTTCACAAACTCTAGGTATTCCATGTTGGTTCTTTCCCCACCAAGCCTCACAGGAATTAATATAATCACAGATTTGCCATCTGATTTTGCAGAATCCATAAAAGAGCACAGCATATCAACAACATCGGACTTGTAGACTTTAAAGGGACACAACAAGAATAAATAAGGCTTATTTACATATATTTTCAAACACAAACTGGTTAACTTTAACCAAAAAGTTAAGGCATCTGTGAATTTTAAAGAAGATGGAAAAAAACTGTCATAATTTCACCCTCCTGACAGATCTTTGTGCCCTCCATTGCTGGCCAGCGTGTGTGTGTGTGTGTGTGTGTGTGTAGAAACAAGGGCTGTCACAAACCAACAATGACATTTTGTCAGACCAGTTGTGGACCCATGTCAAATCTATCTTTCCTTTACAGTGATGGGTCACCGGTACACCTAAGTGTGACCACATTACACCAGTTTTAAAGTCTCTTCACTGGCTGCTAATTAGTTTCCGAGCAAAGTATAAAGTGTTGGTTGTCACCTTTAAAGTCCTACAAGGTTTCGGTCCAGGCTACCTGCGGGTTCGCCTTCTCCCGTACAATCCGCCCCGCACACTCAGGTCCTCTGGGAAGAATTTACTCCAGCCAACAAAAGCAAAGCTGACAACTATTACCCAGAGGACCTTTTATTCTGCCACTCCCAGTTTGTGGAATGGCTTGCCAGGAGAGATTCGTCAACTTAACAGTCTCCCGGAATTTAAGAAAACCATAAAGACTAATCTCTTCTGGCAGGCCTACCCAGTTGAATTTCAAGATGCCTTCTAATAATGTGCTGCTTTTAATAATGTATTAGTTTTAAATGTTTTAATTAGTTATACTACTTTATGGCATTTGCATTTGTGTTGTACCCACCTCAATCCAGAGGGAGAGGCAGGTAACTTCTTCTTCTTCTTCTTCTTCTTCTTCTTCTTCTTCTTATTATTATTATTATTATTATTATTATTCATGGTGACCAATTATTACACTGCAGGAAGGTAACACCCACCTTCTAGAACAAGCTCCCTATTGACAGACATCTACAGCTTTGATCTTCAGACTCCTGAAGTCTTACCTTTTTTAATGCAGGCTTTCCCTGAGATAAGACCCAGCCAGTATTGCTATAGAGCACTAATTACTTCATTGTATGTCAAGGTTATGTTGTTATTATTATTACATTGATAATTTTATAAATCATAGAAAGGCAGTCTTTCCAGTCAGAAACATGTTTACATGACTGTGGCACTATGGGATGGGATCCACCTTTATTTTTTTAATATACTGTTTAACCTTTTCTAAAGTGTCCTTCATTCATAAGGGATCCCACGGCAGTGCCTGGACTGTGAACAGAAAACAAACTACACTGCACCAAAAGGTGGATTGCGGACTTGGGGTTTAACTGACAAAAGCACTTCAGTGATTTAAGTTTCCCCACCCACCTTTGCCACCTACACTCAGATACATCAAATCAAGCAGTTGAGTGCAGGCAAACTACAGGCACTCCTTGAAGGAAGAGAGACCCATCCACAGGTCATATAGCTGTGGGTAAAGTGGGAGGCAGAGTGGTAAAGCACTTGTGCAACCTCATAACTTACAGAAGGGGTGGGCAACCTTTGGGGGCTGTGGGCACACTCTTGACAATTTGATAAGCTGCCTTGGACGACACCACAAAATGGCTGCCACGGGAGGCAAGGTAAGGGACATGTAGCCTGCCCAAAAGAATGAGTACAAGACAGAGGTGGGGGCAGAGCCCCAACATACTAAATACCTTTTCTGAACCCATAGTTTTCAGCACTAACAGAAACCTTTCACAGCAATTCCAGCTGCTGGTAAGAAAATGTGTTAATGGCTACTGAAGCTGTTTGAGCTAGCGGAGATGGTGAAACTCACGGCAATAACGAGAGAAAAATCGACTTTAAGATTTATAACTGAATGGGAACCTTTTGTAAACTTTATGAAGGGATGACAAAAAGATGACTTGTACATCTGTGGATTCAACCAATAATGTAGAAAATGTTAAGAGAGAAATTAGAGATTTGGATTTGACAGTGATAGAGTAAGAAAAATAACAACATTGTTACATACTTTTGCTGGGGAGAATATTGGAAGAACATTTTATTTTTGCTTTTTTTTTTGCTTTTTTTGCTTTTTTATTTTTGTGTGTGTGTGCCTATATGTATTATATTTTGCACTGTAGTGTATTTTATTTATTGGTGTTTGGAAACAATAAAAAAGATTAATCACAAAAAAAGAAAATGTGTTAATTTAAAATAATAAGTGTGAGGGGTAAAGCACCTTGGCAAGCACCAAGAAAGGAGTTCAGGGGTGCATTGATCCCCATGGGAATCACACTGCCTCCCCCTGACTTATAGCATCATCCCTATCAAAAGTCTAGTATTATGTATCTCTCTCTTGTACTCCAGCAAAAGAGCTAGCATCCAAACTTGCCTGAAGCAGTGAAAGATCAGAGCCATTTATGCTCCATTTATCCAAGGAAGGAACTTAAATGCTGTTTGCTTTATTGTCTTTCTGATATATTTGAGTATTCAATGCAAAGTGACCACATTTGTTATTACCCCAGGGCAGAAGGAAATTAAAATCTTCCCATTGATCTAATAGCACAGGAAAGGGGAAATGTCTTCCTTAAACTTTACTTTTAATTATTCAGGGATTTTTTTTTTTGGTTGGGTAGAGAAAAAGAATTAATACATCACTTAAAATGGTTTGTGCATGATGGGAAAAAGAATGACTCCAAAACACTGAGTCAATAAGTTCAGAAGAGCAGCTAACGGCAGATGCCGCAGAAGCAACCAAGTTATACAATCTCCTAGGCAGGTTATGGGGGGAAAAATACATCCGTAATCTTTCAAGTATTATCTTTTTCAATTGTTATTCAAACATTTAAAAGTCTATGCAACAACTTCAATTTTCAGGAATATAACAATACTCATTTATGGTTCCAACAGCACCATAAACATGCATTAATGCTTTAGAGTAAGATGGCCAAAAGGTACCTGCCTTAAGAAGCTTACAGTCTATGTCAAATGCTACGTAATCATGTGCTTCTACTTAGGTTATGATTATTAAGGGTGTAATCCTATCTGGAGAGTCACCAAGCTGCGAAATCGGATGCTGCAAACTATTCTAAGCAGGGTGGCTGGAGCACGTAGGGGATACTCTCTTGCATGCTCCATCTGCCCTGCATTTTGTCCTAGGAAGGCTATTTCACCCATCTAGACATGGATTTGGGGAGGGAGAGGGAAGGAGCCTAGAGACCAAATAGCAAGCTGCATAAAGCAGTTTCTGCAGTCTCCTCCACACTACCGAGTGTGGAGACATACAGTAGATAATATGGCGAGAACCGCAACAGTACAAGGGGGTGGGCAGGGAGAGCAGTTTCTGGGCTCCAAGGTTGAAGTCCTGCATCTGACCTTGGTTCCCAGAAATTGAAGAATCGTAGGGCCCTCTAGACAGCATCTATTGGCCATACTATTTCTCCCTAACTGTACTACTAGTAGTAGTAGTAGTAATGGTATATAAAGTTTTATAATACGTAGTTTTGTTTGCAACTGTTTGGTTCCAGAAAATGTTAATAGAGCTCTGCTTGCACAATGGTGTCCTACCCCCACAGACCCTGCATCTACTTGAGGCTCAGGAGATCCTCTACAAAGGTGAGGGATGAGGCACAGGGAGGTATTTGCATAAACCATAGGGGCCACCTTGCACAAACAGAAGTCCTCTCTGCTTGTGCAAAAAAAAAAAACTTTGGCTCCAATACTATTATTTTTATAATCCTAATCCAAGTTTCAGTGAAATGCTTTGAAGACTGGCCAAGAATAGTATATACTTTGATTATCTCACATACCTGTACAGTCTTGTGCAACATATACAGCTATTCCTTGTAACTCAGGGTCTCTTGCCTCCTCGACAGCTTTTCTATGTACAAACAAACTTATTTCAGATTAATAATGTACAGAATTAAAGCTTCCTAAACAGACAATCCGGAAATAACCTACTTCAGAGAAATGGACTAGCAAGGGGTATTTGAAAAGCACAGCTTTGATCTATCACAAGGATAAACAATGGAAATTCAGACTGCAAATTTGCCATCAAAGATAAAACAAATGTTTAAAAGACCCAGTGCTTTACTAATTTTACTGAATCCTGTAACATTAGAATGCTATAAAATTTAGATTTAGCACCAGATCATGGCACTTTTATTTTCATTGCCCTTATTTCATATTAGCAGATAAAATAAACACCCAGCTGAAACAGTTTTTAGTTAATTTTACTAAATGAAAAAATAAGACATGCTGAAGGGGAAAAAATGAGATAAGACAACTTCACATAGAAAAGCCACTAGTCCACTGAAATGTGACAAAACATACAAGACCATTTTGGCAGTGGTACAGAAAAGCAGAAATCTACCGTCAATCACAGGCTACATGTACACATGGCAAAACAGAATGCATGCATTTTGCAGGACACAAAAACAATCTGTAAAGGAGCCCTTTCAAAATCAATATAAACAAACCAATTTACTTGGAAATTAGGCCCACTGATTTCAGTGGGACTTACTCCCATGCAAGCGTTCATAGGATTATACTAACCACGTCCAAGTTGTATAACCCATTTTCAGTACTACAATTGAAGTGCACTAGAAAGAAACACTTTTGCAATGGATAAATTGCTGATGTTCACACAATATATATATTCAAACTGAGCATACAAATCTTGAAACCAAGTCTCTATTTTGGAAATCATCAAGTAAAATTGTGAGAAAAGTACTAAGAAGATCTCTGTGCCTATTTCAATTATTTACCTCCACAAATACAACCAGATATATAAATAACCTTCACCTCCCAAACACTGTATTATCTCCCTGTGGTCTCATTCAAGGTGAATATACTTGCTATACAAGCACCGCAAGAATCCTGCATCTATATTAGATGTAAAAAAATTACATCTGCACTTTGGCCTCTTGTGCTTAGAAGGCTTAATGATTCAATTTATGAGCATATTGGGATCCACCTAGAACATAAGACTATAAAAATACAAAATCAATGGTGTCCAAAGAAACAGTATATAAAGGCATTCTGTATTGAGAAATCTGACTTTCAGCTTTCTTTAAAAAAAAAAAATTCTAGGCTGAATGTCACAGACCCTTTACTTTTACTATTATGTAATTATAATATTAATAGTCCCATACACTTATAGTTTCACAAGAATTTGATGTGTGCAAAGAAATGCTGAAAACATCAATTTTAAACTCTGACAGTTCATTACACTATCAGTACATTACAGCCCCCAGGTTACAGTATTAAAAAAAGAAGAAGTCTATAATGTTATGCATGTTCCAAGGTTAAAAGAGTTGTTAGTTTTTAGAACATTTCATTAAAGATACCGTATGTAAAGGCTAGATCTGGAGAAATCTTGGTATCTTTGATGTCTAGAAAAGCCAGTGGGAATTTTCCAGAAATAGAAGAAACTTGAGAACTCATATGTGACATATTCACCACTACTTCCTTTCCCATTTCTGGACACATCCTATACACTTGAATCACAACTGACAAATATCCTGCTAAAGCTTTTATGGTTACTTCCTAATTAGCTTAAAACCTCAAGACAGTACTAAAATCAGTCTCTCCCCCACAACACCCCTCCATTTAATGCAACAGTGAAAGACAACGTAGTTGTGGTAGTTTGTTTTTTACCTCAAAAGGTGTGCTACAACCGCTGGCCCATACCAATCTCCCGCTATTTTTCCAGAGTTGTTTCCATATTCTATCAAGCGATGCAAGCCAAAATTTGCAAGCGGAAAATCACCAAACCAAGATATTATTTTTCGATGATAGTGTTCATCCCTGCTTTCTCCATTTTCCCAATCCCACTTCGGGATTTGCTTAGGATGGCTTGACGGGTTCTTGAATTCCCTCTCTCCTGTAAGTGATGCTTCAAGTGATGCAGTCAGTTTTTTTACTGTGTGGCTTGTCCATGATTCAGAGTCTGGATTTTCAATGACAAATGCATCTGGCCAGGTCCAGTCTGTCACAGTATTACAAAACATATTATATTTTTAGAGGGTTTCCTCCCCTGTTGTTAACCAATTTAAAGTATTTCTGACAATGATTAAGGCACTTGAAGTAAACCATTTCAAAACTACAAGTGGACCGTTTACACTTCAGCAGGTGTATCACAGAATGTCTTAGTTTTTTGTTTTGTTTTTAAAGTACAACAGTGCCATCACAACAGAGTGTCCATCACTGAAAATAATAATAAAAACCTTAAATATTTTTTCATATTATTAAAGAATTCATATACTTGGCTGCCAGTGCATTTCTTAGCGTAATTTAGTGCTGTTTTTAATCTTTAAACCCTACACTCTGAGGTCATCAAAAGAGGACCTTCTCACTTGGCTGCTGTGGTAAGGCTGGTAAATACAAGGGAGAGGGTTTTCTCAGTAGTGGCCCTGTACCTCTGAAATCAACTTTTAACAGGCGTTTATCAGGACCGTTCTTTGCAGGTCTTCAGAAAAGATCTGAAGCCCTACCTGTTTTTCACTGGCTTTCCTGTAAACGTGGTCGGTTTTTATAAACAACTTTTGCTTTTAGAGATTTTAATTGTAAATTTCTGTTTTAATGAATTTAATTGAATATATTTTAATTGATTTTTTTACTGCATCCATTTTGTGTGGTTTTTATCCTGTATGCTGCCTTGAGAGGGGTTCCAGTCTTTAAGTCCTAGAAATAATTTTGAGTACTAAATCAGATAAAAATATCAAGGTCTTTTTTGTAACAACATTAAAATAACAACAAAAACAGCTGGGGAAGTATATATACACTTATGCTTGCCAACAGCAGGAGCTAAAAAATAATGTTCTTTTTGGTGAAGTATTCCATAACTGTGTTTTTGCAAAGTTTCATAAGTGGCAGGATGGCATTGTGGTTAGACTATTGGCCTAGGCCTGGGGAAACACACATTCAAATCCCCTCAATCATTAAAGTGACCTTGGGCCAATCACCTTCACCCTGATGTGGAGAACTATTAATACTAGAACCCAGGGTCATCACATGAAGCTGATTGGTGGGAGATTCAAGACAGATAAAAGGAAGTATTTCTTCACACAGTGCACAGTTAAACTATGGAATTCACTACTGCAAGATGTAGTGACGGCTACCAATTTAGTTGGCTTTAAAAGGGGGATGGATAGATTCCTGGAGGAAAAGGCTATCAATGGCTACTAGTTCTGATGTCTATAGGCTACCTCCAGTATCAGAGGAAGTATGCCTATGTACTCCAGTTGCTGGGTAACATGGGCAGGAGAGTGCTGTTTCACTCATGTCCTCTTTCACTTCATGTCCACTGTGTGAACAGAATGCTGAACTAGATGGACCATTGGTCAGATCCAGCATGGATCTTCTTAACTTAACTCACAGGATTGTTATGCATATAAAATGAAGGTGGTGGTGGTGGGGAGCTTATGTATAACGCCCTCAGCTCCCATAGAGGAAAGGTGGAATATAAACTTAATATCTTTTTAGACAGTCCCCAACCCTGCAATTCCCACAAATTTAAAAACTAACTAGAATAAAATTTGAATAAGCATTGCATGTAACTATTTAGTTTGAAAGCCTAGCACGCTCATCATTCTCAGAAACATTAGCTACCCAATTCCTATGGTTCTCCATTCCCCAAATCAAATCTAAATATATTTGAATCTTCCAATGCATCTGGGGAACTTGCCTCTACCAAGAAAGTGAAGAAGAAGCCCTTGTGCCAGAAGCATCTGCCCAGTCCTCAGGGTACAACCCCAGCCACAGTCTGTTGTTAATGCTGAGCCTTTGATTTGTGGAAATTCTTCTCTGTATGTCAGCCATATTCTAGAAATAAAATCTTTTCGGAACTCTTCAACGTTTCTTGAAATCCCTTCCTCTGTTACATCATAATTTGATCTGTTTGGTGACAGGTCACTTGGCTCTATAAGACAGACACCACACGTTAAATATATACATTAATCTGCCTAGGATTTGTTGTAAAATAAGAGAAAAACTGAAATAACTTGTTTTAGAACTATTAGCAATGTAGAGTCTATCAGAAGAAACAGGTAATTTTCTAAACAATAGTAAAAAAATAACTGGAAATAGAATGTACAGGTATCACCACAGGGAATGAAGATAAAGCTAGTGGCTTTCAGTTGGAATGTGAACACACAGGGGTGCATTTTTCTTGGTAAGTTAAATTTAAGAGCATGGCCAAACAAAGATTTTTATAAAATCTTCTCTCCAGATGCCAAATAGAGACAGTTGCTGCTATGAATTGTTTCTTGGTATATTATTCTCCCATATTATAGAAACAACTTTCACTCTCTGGGCATAAAACACAACAGGGATCACAATAATGAATACCATTTTTGTAGAAAAAGAAACTGAAGAAGACAGCTTCAGCTACTAGGCAGTACAGAAAATTATTTTCTTTAAAAGAAGACTATCATTGGCATAAAGGCAGGTTCTATCCCACGGGCACAATTCTTGCATGAACATGGAACAATTGCCATAGGACACCAAAGAACTGTTTTCCCGCTCCGCATGCCAGTGTTGGGACCTATACATGCCTTTTCAGTGATGGCCCCACAATTATGGAATGATCTCCCTGACGAGGCTCGCCTGGGGCCAACACTGTTATCTTTTCGGCGCCAGGTTAAGACCTTTCTCTTCTTCCAGGCATTTAACAGCATTTAACAACATGAGCTGAGTTTGTTTGTTTTTAACGGACCCCAGAATAGCTGTTTTTATAAGGATATTGTTGTTTTTATGCTTTTTATATCTTTAAACTTTGTATATTTGTTTTTAATGTTTATTGTTTTTAACTTTTGTAAATCACCCAGAGAACTTCAGCTATGGGGTGGTATATAAATGCAATAAATAAATAAATGCCTCTGATTCTCTGTCCAGCACTCCTCAAGATCCTTAAATAGAGACCACCTGGAAGCATGCATGGGCTTCTCACTACTGGACTGTCCTTGGACACACCCTTGTGCACACTGGTGGGGCTGAGTTAGGCCCTATGGGGATCCCTTCACATACAGCCTTGAAGTCTTTTCAGGCACTCACTAGTGGAAAATCAATGGTCCAGTAATATAAATGCAACCCAAAAAAGCAGTGATTGTTTAGGCTTAGAACTAGTTACATATTTGTAGCACATACCATCAGTCTGGAAGTGGTAACATTTTCCCAGCAAAAAGACAGGAGAATTTCTGCTAAAGTAAGTTTTTGTTTTCAATACCCAGCCTATAAAGAAACAGAAAGGCAATAATAGATTATTGTCAAATATCTCCTAGGCTAGCTTGAATAAAGTTAGCAAATAGCAATGAAGAAAATAGAAGTAAGAAGTTTCCATTTTTATTTGAAACCATTTTCTCTGCCTTTAAATAGGTTTGAGTTATTCTTATGTTAAATCTGTTGAATATTTTTCTACGGATGTCTGCAAATTGAAGATATCTTACCATTTTCAATGCATCATAACTAAGCACTTAAATGAACTTTATTCCTATCTTTTCCAGGCAGGAGTAACAAAAATTCAGTGGAGCTTTGGCATTGAGAAACAACTTTGATGAGTTCATAACAAGTTCTAAGAAATGAATAGATTCTTGTAATCTTGTTTGATACAGGCAATACATAAATGCCACAAATAAAGAGAATAAACAGTAAAGAGAAGTTTAAAGGCATACTGAGAGCAGAATACTGGCAAAACCTAGTAGAAGGCTCTTTTTATCTTTAATTGTTAGGAACTACAAAGCAACAGTTGCTATTCTGTGTACTTCTGAATACTGTTTCATACATATTTGCTTTTCCCATATCTTCCTGTTCTAGCAAGTTACGAAACATCGCACTGAATATTATGAAGTGGTATTCAATGAGAAAGGAAAAAGTTGCCGAGGGGAACGCAAAATTTCCTGTAAGGAAAAATGTCTTCAAATAATAAAACTATCTCTTCATCATTCCTATAGCAGATTCATGCTTCTCCAGCGCCTCAACTTGGCAAGGTGACAAATAGATCTTAGAAGCATCTCCTTATAGACACCTTCTGAGTGCAGGACTTTAGCTTGGCAAGCTAAACTATTTGGCATCTTAAGCAAGATTAAAGCAACAAAACATAGTTAACACTAACCATGGTTAAATGTTAAGTATTCATTGGCCTGGTTCAGAGTAAACTATGGTTACATGCACAAGCCTGGGGTTCGTGAACTTCCTTCCTGCTATGGTATCACCACAAGGAAGACAACCCATGCTTTTACTCTGGTGTTCTATTTGATGCAATTAAGCATTACATCTGTAGCTAACTGTAGTTTAACTATAGTTAAAATCAACTATGGTTTCTTTATTATTTATTTATTTATTAAAACATACATATTTCACCCTGTATCACTGGGATCTCAGTGCGACATACAGATAAAATCAGAACAATTTAAACATAAATAATATACACAGCTAAAAGTGTGTTAAATCATTAACAAATTAAAACCAATAGGAAATTTGTAAAAGCAATAAAAACAGTTAAAAACAATTAAAACTATGAGTAACCATAGAGAATTTAGCCCTCAAAGGCTTTGAAAAAGAGCCATGTTTTAACTTGGCGCTGAAATGAAGCCAGCGTTGGCACAAGTTGGGACTCCAAGGGGAGAGTATTCTACAACTGGGTGCCACAACTGTAAAAGCTCTCGCCCATGTCCCACTATAATAGTATGTCTCATGTTGATGGGATGCAGAGGAGGGCTCCTCATACAGATCTCAAAACTCGGGCAGGCATATATAGGGAGAGGCGCTCCCTCAAGTACCGAGGTCCCAAGCCGTTTAGGGCTTTAAATGCCACTGTCAACTTGAATTCTAACGAGGAACATATAGGCAGCCAATGCAATTCTTTTAAGACTGGTGTTATATGGTCTTTATAGGATGCTCTGGTGAGCAGTCTAGCTGCTGCATTTTGCACTAGCTGAAACTTCCAAGACATCTTCAAGGGCAGCCCCATGTAAAGTGCATTGCAATAGTCTAATTGGAAAGTTGCATGGATTACTGTGGCTAGGTTGTCCCTGTCCAGGAAAGATTTAGCTTGTTCCCTAAACCAGGGGTGTAGAACCTCAGGCCAAATCCAGCCCTCCAGATAGGCCAAATCCAGCCCTTTGTGGTTCCCCAAAAGGCCATACCACCTTCCCCTTTCCCAAGGGTGATTGGTGGTTTCTCTGCTTTTGTGTAGGCATTTTCCCCCCACTCTAAAAGATCGAAAGGTCTCTCCTAAACCTTAGCTACTGGCAGTAAGAACTTTAAGCTAAAACATGCTGCAAAACTCTTTGGCTCCACCCTCCTGCCTTTGGTTCCACCCAACACTAGAATTCAGTGGCCAAGAGTATCTCCAAAATCAAATTCAGCCTTTGGTCTCAAAGAGGTTCTGCACCCTGCTCTAAACCATTATTAAGATCAGCCATGGTTTGTCCATGTTCAAACATAACAATAAGCTGTGGTTAAGTTACAAAAGGAAGTGAAAGCTTTAGTCCTGTCACAAGATCTGCTCTTAGTGTTTTTTCTCTCTCCAGTCTTAGCAGCCTAATTTAGAATGTGTTTTTGCTATTGCTGTTGGGAGTTGAAAACCTTTGCTGATCCACTGCAAATCACCCAGAGATCTACCAGTAGATCCCAGTCTGCCTTTTGCCCACCCCAGTATTACATCCACACCAGCACTAACAGTAAATATTAACTAGGGTGAGCAAACCAGCTTCAGTCATTTGGGACAACATACAAATGATTTTCAAAGACTAAGTTGCACACTTTCATTAATTTTTTAAGCGATACCATTTATTGCTTTTCACTTACTGTATTTCATATTGTGCCATGCAGACATAAACTTGGATTTTATTTTCTCTACTTCATCTGTCCCTGTGGCCTCCATTTTCACGTTCGAGAGGAAAAGCCATCACTGTCTCCAAAGACACTAATTTCTGTTACTGAAAAAGGAAAGAAATATGCACATCCATGAACACTCAGGGCATAACTAAGCATGCTTGTGCTATTATGTAGTCAAACCTATTGTGACCAGGAAGAGCAATAAAATCACAGAATCCTCCACTTGCAGAGAAAAGCAATTGTAAGTTCTATGAATAAGTAATAAAAACATTTGATTCCAAATATACAACAGTAAAATTAGCATGCAAAGCTAAATAAAACATAACATTCTCCAACTGTTCTCCATTTCCCATTAAAACTATCCTGGATACATGCACTGCATTGGTGTACATCCAAGAACACCTAAATACTAATTGGAAGGCAGAGGAAAATATTTGAATTGCTGTAAAAGGGACACAGTTTTATATTATGTCTACTGTGTTCAGAAGGAAGACCCAAGGCTCATAAATATTAATGCTCTATTCAAGAGTGTTGGGTTCTATCCCAAACCAAAAATGTGTCAAGCAGAAGAATCTGGGATGCCAACAAGAGGAGGATGTTTAAGGAAAATAAATTTTTAAAAATCCCAAACCAAATTTTCTTTTAGGTTCTTCTTGCACAACAGCTACTTTTTGTAAAGACCTACTTTAAAGGCCCGCTAGAAAATGATATGTTACATGACTTCCACTTATGGTATGAGGAATGTTCGTGTTAACCTTTTCAACTTCTGTAAATATTTACAATGAAAGATAACCCAGCAAATGCAGCAGTGCTGATAAAGCAGGAATTCCTTCACAGGAACTACAGGAACTACATTTTATATAGGACATGAACTGACGTGTTTTACTCAAACTATGCCGCATCGAAAGAGATAGGTGTATCAGTACCCTTTTAAACAATCACATGATGTCTTCAGAAAGAAGGTGGAATTGATAATTTGCATATACACAGTCAGTAGCTTTGTTTGGGCAAATGGCAGATCAGCTTCTGTAGATTTTATTTTATTGCCAGCATTTATACCTCACCTTTTAGTCCTTGCCCTCAGGCTTACAATCTAAAATTAAGGCACGGCACACAAGGAATAAGGGAAGGGGAGGGAGGCCATTTAAACATTTAAAAATGTTTAAAAGTCCTGTTTTGAAGTCCTATTTAGTGATGGTGACATTTACTTCCTCTTCCCCTCCAGCTCTTGAAATCCCCTCTGTAAGGGGAAGGAGGGGCCCAGTCTCTGTTTTATGAAGCAGCAACAGATGGAGAAAACCAGGAGTGGGTAACACATGGACTACAGGCCACACAGAGTCTACGCCACCCCAGAATCCCCCCCTTTAAAAAGCAAAAGGCACACTGTAGCAGCTAAATAGAGCGCTAAAGGGGTCGAATTTAGCTTGCAAATAAGCAGACTAAATTCACCTTTTTAGTGCTACTAAGCATTATGGAGTGGTTTGCAGCCAAATTCTGGTGGCAAAGAAAGGGTTTTTGTTCTAATTTTTCTTTGCAGTGCAGCCCATGTGGGGCGGGAGATCTGGGGTGAAACAAGCCCCTGGACCTCCCTTGGTTACACACCCCTGGAGAAAGTGATGGTGACAGTTCATCCCTCTTCCTCTCCTGCTCACATACATTTTAAAGATCTGTCAAGGACATTTATTTATAGCTACAATTGGTCTGGAAGTCAGCAGCCCCAGAAGTTCTCCCTGGCTATTTGCAGAGATAAAAGAAGTCAAGAAACTGAATCTCAAAGATCATTTTTGTTTCCTATCAGATGCTTATCAATTGAAATTTCTTCTCTGTTCTATGAAATTTATTGCACACACACAAAAAAAGACCCCACCCTTGAGCAACTTGGGAAAATTTATTCAGTTGCCTTTTTGATGACAACCATACAATATTTATTGTTCAATAGTGTTCCCCCCCAGTTTTTAAAAATACATACATAAATCTGTATATATCCATAGCAATGAATACATATGAAATGCATATATATGAAAATGCAACTTAATAGCAATTCCGCATAAGTTTCAATAACAGCAGACCAGCTATCCAAATAAGTATTCATATGAAGGTGGTATCCATATGCTAGCCTTTCAAATGTTGACAGTGTTAAAAGATCCTCAAACCATTACATTATAGGAGGAGAGCATTCATCCTTCTAACGTTGTAATATCAGTCCATCTGTCAAAAGGGCAAGGAGAATCCATTTTTATGCTGATCATTTGTTAATTTCCATGAAGCAGGTAAATAACTTAAAAGATCGTGTACATCTGCAAATATTAAAGCTTGTTTGAGTACAAAATTTATCTGAATAAGGTCCTCCCCAAAAGAAGCAATTATTGGACATTGCAAAAAAACATATGTTTAAAGGAAGCATTAACTGCATCTCACCACCAATTAGCCAAATTAGACAATCCCTTATTAAAGAGACACTCTGATGTCCAATATACATGAAACAAACATTTTTGCTGAATAATACATTGCCTAAGATCCAAAGACACAATAGGTATAGATGTTCATTGGTTCAAGCCTAATGTTTACAGCTGTCCAAACCATGGTTTAGAGTATTGTGAATCAGCCTGCAGTGGTCAAAACAGAAAGATCCTACTCCCCTTAACTGCAAGAAAGGAGGCAGAAGTTTCCTTGACTGATGTGTTGCCAAGGCACCTCGGCACATTGATTGCTACGGAAGTCAAATCAGCAATTAGAATGTAAGCCTATGCGGCAGGGTCTTGCTATTTACTGTTTTACTCTGTACAGCACCATGTACATTGATGGTGCTATATAAATACATAATAATAATAATAATAATAATAATAATAATAATAATAATAATAATAATTGGAGTTAGAGCAGCAGAAGATTGCCAATGACCATATACGAAGGTGCAGGTAGATCAGTGACAGAGAATAGAAATGGATATTCCTGGCTTGATTACCAAGGCCATCCAAAAATTGTGGATTCTGATTATTACATATATGGATGCAAAGTGATAATGTGACAATTTAGTCACATTATTAGTGATCTGACCAGAGAAAGAAGCTTTTAATAACATAGCCAACATAACAGCATTGTTTTACCAGTGAGCTTGTAATACATTACAGCTTTCTTCTTACAGTAAGAAAGTATGAAACAGCTTATTCTATGAAGAAGTTAACATTAAGTGAAGACAGCTGATAAATTCATGCAATCCATGAGGCATATCTATATGGCAGGGTGTGTGTAGGGATGTAGAATTGACCAACTCTCTCTCACTCACTCTCTTTCTCTCTCTCTCCCTCACACACACACACAAAATACCATCCTGCCTGCATACCAATATATACTAGAGCTATGGGATGAAATTAAATATGAACCTGGATACTGAGAGCTGAATTCAGATCACAGCAAAATGCCTTGTAATGCTGCCTTAAAAGTGCAAGCACTGAATTAAAGCCTTCTATAGTATATGGAAAGAGTTATGGCTGTCAAAATGGCTCTGCAGGGCAATCTATCCTTCTTATTTCAAACCCTGCCGATAGCACTAACAGACTCTGAACTGGGAAAATGGCAATCTTTATTCCTGAAGTTCATACACGTAAACAAAAAGATTTGATTGAGTAAGAATGTTATTTATAAAATCAGCAAAAAAGGTTGATTGGGGATACTCAATGTGCATAGTTACTATGAAGCTTTCAAAATTAAACAGCTCCTTCATATAATGTCTAAAGATGGTACCAAGATAGGGTCAAGCCATAAATTCCATAAAACAAAGGAGAAGGTGGTGATCATACACCAAAAACAAGAGAACAAACTTGTATTCAGCTTCAAAACATTATTGCTGGGTGGCTACAAAGATCCCAAATAATTGATCGCCTATATGAAATCACAAGCCACAAGATCCCTAACTGAATTTGAGAAATTTATGTAATCATTTAATCCATTATAAAAAGGTATTTTATCACTCATTCTCAAAATTTTAAACAGCCTAACAGTGGGGAAAACAGAAGGAATGAGGAAACTGCTCTAAAACTCGACTTTGTGGTGCTTGGCACTATTAAAATCAACTTCCACATGAATACAAATACCCTAAAATGGTTAAGCAGAAGGTACTTCGCACCCAAAAGGGTTAGTTATATTTACAAGGATGATAGCTCACTGTGCTGGTAGGCACTGCGATAGGAAGATGTTCTTTCATATGTGTTGGTGTTGTAGAACTTCACAGGATTTCTGGAATCAAGTCTTTAAGAGCACAGAAGTTAGAACATAAGAAACGAATATAAATGCTGGGTCAGACCAAGGGACCATCTAGTCCAGGATTCTGTTCCCACAGTGGTCAACCAACTGTGGACAGGAAACCAAAAGCAGGACATGTGTGCAACAGCAGCTTCCTGCCCATGTTAGACAGCAACTGGCGCACACTCACTTACTGCCTCTGATATTGGAAGCAACAAAAAAGGCATTAGGACTATTTATCTCCTTGTCCTCCAGGAATTTGTCTAAACCCCTTTTTAAGCCATGCAAATTGGTAGCCATCACTACATCTTGTGGTAGCAAATTCCATATTTTGACTATGTGCTGTATGAAGAAATCTTTCCTTTTATTTGTCCTGAATCTCCCACCAATCAGCTTCATGGGATGGCCCCCGGTTGTAGTATTTTGAGCTACCCCTTCAGATGATGGGGAGTGTGATTAAGGAGAGAGATTTTGTCAGAAGCTTACAGGGAAAACCCCAGGATAAAAAGCTGTAGAAATAAGCAGGTGAGATTTGGTTGTGCCTTTCTACAGCTCTGTATAGAAGAGGTTTTAATAGGATGAGAATGCTATGCTGATGGAAACAACTTTATAGGAACATAGATATAGGCCCAATTTAGAATTACTTGCAGGTGGGAAGTTCTTCTTATGTCATACTTCCCAGGCCCCCCTCCTCCCGGGCACATCAGCGTCCCACAGTGGCTTTCACTGCCATGCAATGAAGAGGGTTGGGGGCCTCGTACACCAGGACAGAAAGTCGGGATCCTCCACCAGAGAAGACGTCTAAAGAATCCGATGGCCCAAATTTCTCTCCCCACACAACCCCAGAGTTCCAGCTCACCCAGGACGCCGAAGTCACTGTGAAACCGGCAAAGGCGCGACAGCCGAAGGCGCCTCCTCTGAATCCTCCCTTTCCGATCCACCACCGACTCCTTTGACCCGCTACGGCTGCCAAAAAACCGCTCCTTTACGAATCCTCCAGTGGCACCGCTTCCGGAACGCGAGAGGAAACCAAACCGACCGACACACATGCAGTTTATCACCACCGACTGGGGGAATCTACAATTGCGGCCGGCTCATTTGCTAACTGCCCGGAAAATACAAGTCCCAGAATGCATTGCCCCTTTGGCGTAAGAGGGCGCCCCAAGGGTGAAAAAGAAGTGCATTCTGGGAGGTGTAGGCGCCAAAGTTTAGAGAACTGCCGTGGTTGAAAAATTAGGCGGTCGGACGGCTCATTTCTCAGAAATAAGTGATTTCTGGCCAGCTGCATATAGTAATAACAAAACCTCGTTGTTCCTGTTTGTCTTTCCTAACTGGCTGAATTTTGACCCCAGATAAAGCAGAGAACATCCCTAAAAACATTTTGTAACATTAACCGCACTCAGTCATGTGAGAATTGGGCTTTAGCTAATCCACAGTTAGGTTGCAATCCTGCACACTCTTATCTGAGAATTAGTCCTATTAAATTCAGTGGGATTTACTTCTTAGTAGGCCTGGACTGTTAGGTGGTCTGCGACAACACACTACTAGCTACCACTGCAGGCAGTGCACATAACCAGTTTAGCAAAGTACAAGAGTGTCTCGGAGTCCACATGGATAGGATTTTCTCCTGTGGTCACCCTGCATTGACTGAAGTAGTCATAAACCATGGCTAGATCAGGCCGATATCCCGGGATTGTCCCGGGATCATCCCTGTGCATCCAAATGACACATGGGATCCCGGGAGCAGGCAAGGACAACCCCTCCATTAGTCTGAGATAATCCTTAGGTCTAGCTAAGGCCATAAACACGCCCCAAATCAGACAGAGTGCCCTGGATGCATTTAGCAGATATTACTGTTGCCAGTAGATGGCTTCCTTAATGTAGGGTCCTATGTGGATTATAATTTGTAGTATGTAGCATTTTTCCTCCCAGCAGAAAATTTGTTTTATTTCTGTCTGGAATTTTAAGTTGAAAGACAAAGTTACAAATAGTAGAACTGATGTTTGTATACACACCAGTTAATTTCCCTCAGTAATGTAAGATAGTCCCAAATAAAATGCATACTTTAAAAAGAATAATATGTACCTGCCACTTTTCACCTGTATCATTAAAAAGTAATATTTCAGGCATGGCATGTATGCAATTCATATTTCAATTGGGCCATATTTTCTAATCTGCAATATAATATGAATACCTTAAGAACATAAGAAGAGCTATGCTGGATCAGACCAAAGGTCCATCTAGTCCAGCATTTTATTCACAGAGTGGTTGACTGGCTGTCGTCAGGAAACCCACAAGCACGACACAGGTGCAACAGCACTCTCCCACCCATGTTACCCAGTCCCTTCAACGTTTCCTCACACCTTTGCAGTTGGTGGCTTTCAATACCATCAACTATGGTATCCTTCTTGATAGGCTGTTTTAGTTGGATGTTGGAGATACTACATTGCTGTAATTCTGCTCCTACTTAGACGCATAGGTGTGCCCAGGCACACCCTAATGTCTCAAGCAATAAGCACTGAATTGAGTGGGGCATTGAGTAGGGATCCAGAGGGGGATCCAAATGCATTGGGAATACCCCTCAGGCTGCCCTCCAGCTGTTCTGCCAAAGAACCACTGCCCCCGAGAGAGCACCATTGCTCCTGACAGCAGGAATGAAAAGGAATCACTCTGCTGTACTTACAGTGTTTAATAAATAAATGAATAAAAATAATGTCCTTTATGATTGAGTATTCAATAAATGTTCACCGTAAAAAAATAATCCCTGGGTGCACACCCTAATGAGATATGCTGCACACACCTATGCTTAGACGGCCAATTCCAGAAGGTGGTGCTGGGGGATTGTTGCTCTGCCCCTTGGCAGCTAGGCGACGGAGTTGCTTTTGAAAGTGAAATTCACATTTTTGGAAATGTATAAGTATTTTATAAATGCAGAGTCAGGCCATTTTGCAAGCAATTATTTAGATTCACACATCTATTTTTAACTATATAACTATGTGTTTTAAAGTTAGCACAGGGAAATATATCCGTCTTTTAATGATGCCTTCTTTCTAAAATGGGAAAGTAACACCCCTCCTAACACCAAATGGTTAAGAAATACACCTTCGTTGAAGAACAAGGCCTTAACCTTACAGAATAAGACATAACCATAATTGTAACTATGCTACTCCAACACTCTTATAGAACTAATAGAACTTATAGAACTTATTAGAATGTAAGCCTATGCGGCAGGGTCTTGTTATTTACTGTTTTACTCTGTACAGCACCATGTACATTGATGGTGCTATATAAATAAATAATAATAATAATAACACCATATAAATATTTTCTGTAGCTCAACAGCTAACCAACATTTCTGATAAAAGGAGTAACCAAATTATACTTATGTCCTTGTATACTTACAGTATATTAGTTTTCAAGGAGGAATAGCAAGAAGGATGAAAAAAAGAACAGATTAGTACCAAGTGAAAGAACATAAAATATCCTTAACAATATGAGTGTCATCAGTCAAGCGTTTTATCGCATGCTTGTTACTGGGCACTCATGGTTTTTTGTGAGTCCTTTTGACAACGATGTCCACCTCCCATGCATCTCCCACTCCTTCTGCTTGTTTTCCTGTCACAAAAAAAGATCCGGAAAATCTGACGTTTTTGGCTGCAGTGAAACGTTCCACCATTTCCTACTGTGTGCAAGAGAAGCAGCAGGATAAAAACGCCCACTGAATGGGCCACATGGTCATTGTTTACTTCCTCTTTTGTCCCCATATAAAGAAAGAGGAAGTATTGTGGGACAGAAGCAGGGGTGGGGGGAAGTGACAGTAAGGAAACACGATCCCCCCATCTAATAATGCTCAAAGACATTATAGGGAGCACAATTGTGGGTCCTTGTTAAGGGTGAATCAGTCAAATTTTATTCCACTATTATAACTGAAAATGAGGGGGCAGTAGGTTCTATGGTTTATATTTAGAAAACACCTCAGAACAGAGGTAGGCAACCTTTTGAGCTTGTGGGCACATTTCAAAATTTTGAAAATTGTACTGGACCCAATCTGGAAATGGTTGCCATGGGTGGGCACAGCTAGTCACAAAGGAAAAGTAGCCTGCCCGTTCATAGGAAATTAAGATGGCAGCAGTTAGAGGCTTCTACTTTGCTTTGAAGGAATCCCAGCTTCCAGTAAAAAATATTTAAAAAAAAATTGGGAGAAGAAGAGTAATGTGGTGGGTATCAAGGAAGGTGTCTGGGGGCATTACATTGCCTAACCCTGTCAGAAACTTGGGGACATATTTATTCTGGCATCACAATTACAGGAAATAACAATGCCATCAACAACATCAGAGGTTCATACACCTGCTCATTTTCCCATATTATATATGCCATCATTTGCCAGCAATGCCTTATTGCATTCCACGTAGGGCAAACAGGCTATTCTCTTTGAGAACATGCATGCATGTACATATTTGTTATTTTACATATTTGTAACTATTTGTCTCAAGTGTACAGCACCATGTACATTGATGGTGCTATATAAATAAATAAATAAATAAAAATAAATAAGTACCCAAGGGTGGCTCACTAGAGGCAAACTATTTCCTCAATTCTTCGACAGAGACAGATATAAGAAACGTTAATATTAACAATTAGCCTCATAGGAAGTGAATGACCAGAAGGCAATTGTTTGGAAGCTTCCTGTACATGAGATAGAAATCATTATTTTTCCAACCAAAGAAACCATTAACTACAGTCCTGTCTGAAGTAAATGGGAAAAGAATAGGAACATTATACATCCACATTTTGGTAGAAAAAGAGGTGGCGAAATAGGAAGTCACATGGAAGCAAGTGCAGTTCTTAGTTCCGAAAAGTTATTAGAAATAAATAAATCTGTAATAAAAGAAGAGGTCATTGTTAATGCATAAGTCCAAAACCATGAAACCTGAACTTTTAATTGTGCCCTGCCCAGAGAGCTTTGACTGATGGGCAGTATAAAAATGTAATAAATAAATAACTTGGCATGCATATTAATGTAATGTAATAAATAAATTTGGCATACACAACCTCAAGTATTTGGTTGTGAAAAGGCATTAATTAATTTAAATGTGTTCATGCATTTAAAGCCCGCAGTACCATCTTCAGTTACTAGGTGGCAAACTTCCCTAACCAGCACATTGCCAGTGGGTATGTCTTCACTCAGACCAGCTGGACATATCGTTTCCAAATCTGACACCTTTGTAACTTTGCTTGAAAACTTCACTGTATCAAAATAAGGGCTATTCCAACGAGTGGAAACCTGGATCTATTTGCTAGTCTATAATAATAAAAGAGGATGTGTGTCTGTCTGTCAGCACCATAGCATCAAGCCCATGAAATCTATACATCTGAAACTTGGCATGCTTACTAAGAGAACCCTAGGAGTGTGCACCTGGTGGAGGGGTTTGTTAAAATACATGAATGCATTTTAATTAATGTAAATGTGTTTATTTATTTGAAGCTTGCAGTACCATGATCAGTCAGTAGGTGGCAGACCTCCCTAACCAGCTCATAGCTGCATAATTGCCAGGGGGGAATAGTCTGAAGGCTGCCCCTCATGTAAATGAAGTAGATAGACCGCTCCCTCAGGTGGGTATAGGGGTGCACCATGGTGGTAGCTGTGTACAGGTGCTAGTAGTCACGGCTTCTCACAGACAGGCTGGACAACTCTGTAAACAATTCTGACAGTTGCATATATTTCTTTGAAGGCTTTGCTGCATCAAACAAAGGGCTATTTCAGCCATGTGAAGCTGGGTCCCTTCAGTAGTAAATAAATAAATTGCTTTATTTATTTATTTATTTATTTATTACATTTATATACCGCCCCACAGCCGAAGCTCTCTGGGCAGTTTACAACAGTTAAAAATGGTAAATATTAAAAAGTATACAAAATTTAAAAACCATCAAAAAACATAAAAACAACAGTATAAAAACAACAGTATCCATTTAAAAACAACAATTCTGGGGTCCATTAAAACAAACTTAATGTTGTTAAATGCTGTTAAAATGCCTGGGAGAAGAGAAAAGTCTTGACCTGGCGCTGAAAAGATAACAATGTTGGCACCAGGCAAGCCTCATCGGGGAGATCATTCCACAGTCGGGGGGCCACCACCGAGAAGGCCCTCTCCCTTGTTGCCATCCCCCAAGCTTCCCTTGGAGTAGGCACTCGGAGGAGGACCTTAGATGTTGAGCACAATGTATGGGTAGGTTCATGTCGGGAGAGGCATTCCATCAGGTACTGCGGTTCCAAGCCATGTAGGGCTTTATAGGTTAAAACCAGCACCTTGAATTGGGCTCGGAAATGTATAGGCAGCCAATGCAAGCAGGCCAGAATCAGTGTTATATGCTCAAACCTCCCTGTTCCAACTATCAATCTGGCCGCCGCATTTTGCACAAGCTGCAGCTTCCGGACCATCTTCAAAGGCTGCCCCATGTAGAGGGCATTGCAGTAATCTAATTTGGAAGTTACCAGAGTATGGACAACTGAAGCTAGATTATCCCTGTCCAGATAGGGGCGTAGCTCGGCCACCAACCGGAGTTGGTAGAAAGCACTCCATGCCACCGAGGCCACCTGAGCCTCAAGTGACAGAGATGGTTCTAGGCGAACCCCCAAGCTATGAACCTGCTCCTTCAGGGGGAGTGCAACCCCATCCAGAACAGGTTGAACACCCCCCATCCAATCAGAAGAACCACCCACCAGCAGCATCTCAGTCTTGTCTGGATTGAGTTTCAGTTTATTAGCCCTCATCCAGTCCATTGTTGCAGCCAGGCACTGGTTCAGTACATCCAGAGCCACACCTGATGAAGATGAAAAGGAGAAATAGAGCTGCGTGTCATCAGCATACTGATGACAGCACACTCCAAAACTCCGGATGACTGCACCCAACGGTTTCATGTACATGTTAAACAGCATGGGGGACAAGACCAACCCCTGCGGAACCCCATACTGGAGAGTCCACGGGGCCGAGCAATGTTCACCAAGCACCACCTTCTGGAGCCAACCCGCCAAGTAGGAGCAGAACCACTGCAATGCAGTGCCTCCCACTCCCAACTCAGCCAGACGTTCCAGAAGGATACCATGGTCAATGGTATCGAAAGCCGCTGAGAGATCAAGGAGAATCAACAGAGTCACACTCCCCGTGTCTTTCTCCTGACATAAGTCATCATACAGGGCGACCAAGGCTGTTTCCATGCCAAAACCAGGCCTGAAACCCGACTGAAATGGATCCAGATAATCAGTCTCATCCAAGAGTGTCTGGAGCTGGCCCACCATCACCTGCTCAAGGACCTTGCCCAGGTCCAAGGAAGTTTTCTTCAGGAGTGGTCTCACTACCGCCTCTTTCAGATGGTCTGGGACCACTCCCTCTTGCAGAGAGGCATTAATCACTTCCTTGGCCCAGCAGGCTGTTCCATCCCTACTAGCTTTTATTAGCCAAGAGGGGCAAGGATCCAGTACAGAGGTGGTTGCGCGGACCTGTCCAAGCACCTTGTCAACATCCTCGAGCTGTACATGTGCTTCCAGAGAACCTGGAACTTGCAAGAGGATGAGATCTATATGTACATTTTATAGAAACTAGTTTTAAAAACCTTGATTAATGCTGATTTAAGTTTGACTCTTATTTCCTATCACTGAAGTATCAGCTCTACCATAGATTTATGCAGGGTTGGGCAAACCACTATGTCTATGCCACAGGTTCCTATGGGTGAACATTTCAATAAAGGAGACCTACCTACCAAATATTACAAAAAGTATAAATTGCTTTGCAAACTGAACTATTATATCATTATTTGTTAATTATGCTCTGTTGTCTAAGTTTAACTGAACAAAATGGCAGTTGACAATGTTTTATTGACCAGTTCAACACATGTATTATTAAATTTGTGGACATGAAACTCTGAAACTCATAGTGGCCAATTTACAGAACCTAGAAGGAATGGTGACATGTTAGAATGTTTGATGTTTGGAACTTAATTTTCTTCTTTACAAATTAAAAGATGTTCTCTTTAGAAAGCAAATGTGCTGACAGAAAAACATTTCTTCTGACCATTTAATAATTATTGAATCAGACCTCCAAATGCTTATTGTGTACTCTTGCACTTTTAACCATGTGTTCTTTCACTGACTTAAAATATAGCTATTCCCAGAAAGAAATTATAATCCAACAGCATTTTTACTACTCCTTTACTGGAAGAAATAAATCTGTTTTAAATGTGACCAATCCACAAACTATTTTATTGAGCCTTATATTCACTGATTTAGCTTACACTAGCACTGAGTTCCAGGGCTTTGCTAGACCTGCCGGCTTACGCCGGCAGGGAGGCGGGGCTAAGGCGCGCTAACGTTAGCGCGCCTCGCCCAGGCTTCCAGACAGCGGAGCCGCAGGGAGGACGCAAGCCCTGCGGCGTCCGCCATTTTTGTTGTTGTTTAAAGGGGCCGCGGGTGGCCCGAAGACTCCGGGAAGGTAAGTGGCTTTTTTACTTTTTTAAAAAAAATGGGGGGGGGGGGCGATGGATGGGAGGGTGGGTGGCACGGGGGGAGGGTGGGTGCAATCGCGCCGCTGCCGCCCGAGCAAGCAGCCGAGCGGCGCTTGCCTGGGCAATGCCCGGGATGGGGCGGCATTGCCCGGGCAAGCGGCGCTCGGCTGCTTGCTCGGGCGGCGAGCGGCGCGATCGCACCCGCCCTCCCCCTGTGCCACCCACCCTCCCATCCTTCGCCCTCCCCTCTCTTCCCCCCCCGCCGATGGGCACAGCGCTCCTATGAGCGCTGTGCCAGGTCCGCAGCTTTTCGCGGCTCCTCGCGAGTAAGCGAGGAGCCGCGAAAAGCCGCGGAAGTCTCCACACTTCCCCCAGCCCCGGCCTGAGGCCGGAGCTGGGGGAAAAGCACGCCATAAGCGCATTCGCTTATGGCGCGCTAGACCAGGCCTCACTGCGGCCTGCCACCGGATTCCCCTGTGCGTCATCTGGACGCACAGCAGGGAAACCGGGTTGGAAGGCGCGCTAAGGCCTGGTCTAGCAAGGCCCCCAGTGTCAATGTGGTCCACAGAGGTAAATGTCCATAAACAGTTGTTGTTGTTGTTATCATCTTTATTTGTATCCCACCTTTTGCCTAACGTTGACACACCCTTTCTTCATATTGTTTTCCATAGTTTTAGTTTTCGCAGTAAGCAGGACAGGAAGTTCTTGTGTGGGTTATAAGGCTGTAGCTAGACGTAAGGTTTATCCCGGGATTGTCCTGGGGTCAAACCTGTTCATCTAAGTGCCACACAGGGCACCCAGCGCTCAGGCAGGGATGAACCCTGGATGATCCTGGGATAAACCTTAGGTCTAGCTATGGCCTAAGACTCCAAAACATCTTGTTATTCCGTTTAAATATTGTTGTGCACCTTCCCTGAGGGGTGAGACATTTGCAGGGCAGTGCTAATTTGGTTTGATATCATTTGGATGAAGGAGCACTGGAGATACTTGTTGTGTTCATATTACCTTTATTTACAACAATGCCAGTAGGAGAGCATAAGACTGTAGAGGAAAATATGCATTCTTACAAGGTAGTAGATATACTTCCCAATCTTCTAGAGAGAGGGCCTGTATTTCCATGGTGCAATTCACAGTTTTCACATCTACCTTAACAACATTAAGAACATATGAACAGCGATGCTGGATCAAGACAAGGGTCCAACTAGTCCAGCATGGCTGTTCACATGGTGGCCAATCAGCTGCCTGCTGCAACTTTACATCCGCCCCTTCCCCTCAGAAAGGGGGAATCACTTCCCTAAGCTCTGAGAGGCATCTTAAAAACAGAGACTTTCCCAACCATTTTCTAACTGTGATCTCTCATTGAGAAAACATCAATGGATTATTCACCAGCAATCTGCCTACCAAAGGAAATAAATAGCCTGCCAGCTGCCATTACAATATCATGGGAAAGTGAGCTATTGGAGATCAGAGTGCCACTAAAAGACATTTTTGAGTTAATCATTAGTAATGTAGGTATTATTTGGATCAATTCGGAACAAGCATTCTAGCTAAACTGAAGAACAGTTAGCTGCAGTTGCCAGTTGAATCACAGTTCTGAATACTCATCATGGAACAAGAGCTTATGGATATCATAGACGTGGTCTGGAGCATATCTGTGGTTAATGTGTTCAGTTCCAAAATTACATTAAAGCTAGAAGCCTGCAGCAATGAATTAGTTGACTGGTTCAAATCAACATGTAAAATGCATCCCCACTGCTTCTTGTATCAGGGCTGACAGGATACACTTCTGCAGTGACAACTTAGGCAAAATTCTTCTTCTATGCAACCCTAAAAAGCACAGTGGCCATAATAATAATAACAGATATTTTGGATTCTCCTAGTATTCCTGACCATTGGCTTTACTGGCTGGGATTGATGGTACCTTGGGAGGCACCAGGTTGGGAAAGGCTGCTCTAGGCCTAGGGACACAATCCTTTCTCAGCTCTATTGTCCATCCTTGCCTCTCACTTTGCAAAGAAAGAAAGAGCAGTTGTTTTGTTCTAATGATCTTTTCCATTGCATGGTAGAAGGAGGTCAGACATACTGTGGTCCTTTTTCTAACGCCAGTGTTGGGATTATTAAGCAGCAGCAGGCTATATGAACACACAACTGAGCAAGGAACTCTGTACGTTCCCATACAGAATTGATTATTGGTGCTGGTTCTGAAGATGCGGTGGTACAAGAAGCATAGTACATAAAGGGCGCAGTCCTAAGACTGTGCCAGCACTACTCGGAAGCCCCCAGACTTGGAGGCGTTCAAGATTTTTGTGCCCTGGTGGATTGAAACTGGCAAGGCAGGAGGAGCAGTGGAGGCGATCTTTACCTCCCTGTCCTCCAATCCCTTAGACAGGCTTTTTAGCCTAGGGTGACCATATTTTGGAAACCAAAAAGGAGGACAACATGGTCGCCCCCAAGGGGGCGTGTCAAGTACCAAGGGGGAGTGCCCACCCGAACATAGCCTTGGTCACATGTCTGATTTTACAGCACACATTTAAGACAAATCTGTTCTACATAACATCTTAATGTTAAAATCACTGAAAGAACAAGTGAGAGATTCAATGTATCTGAAATTAACTTCACTCACTCCTACTTTTGTAGGTTTTGCTGTACTTTGAAGCTTTTGCTATACTCTGTGTGTTACATTCTCCCCTTCCCTCAAATATATTTTCTGACTGTATCTTCACTCATTGCAAGCTGCTGTTGTTGTTAACAGGGTTTGCTACTGGCCCCAGATCTGTTTCAAATTTGGTATGGCTAAAGCTCTACCTAAAAGCTATCATGGTGCCAACTTTCAGCAATTTATCTTTAAAAATGACAGTTTAAAAATATTTTTAAAACCTCAATTTAAAAAAAAAATCCTAAAAAATAAATGGATGAACGGATCTGTTTCAAATTTGGTGTGGCTAAAGCTCTACCTAAATCCTATCATGGTACAAAGTTTCATCTCTTTAACTTTAAAAATGACGATTTAAAAAATAATAATTTTAAAACCTCAATTTTTAAAAAATCCTAAAAAATCAATGGATGAACAGATCTGTTTCAAATTTGGTATGACTAAAGCCCTTCCTAAGAGCTACCATTGTGCCAAGTTTCATGTCTTTATCTTAAAAAATGACAGAGTTATAAGCATTTTTGTTAATTCCCATTAGAGCTGCTCTTTGAAAAAATAATAATCTGGATTTCCCCTCCCCCTCCCGGATTTGCCATCAAAAACCCGGACAAATCTGGGCAAATCCGGTCATATGGTCACCCTATTTTAGCCCATCTAGCGAGTGTGTTTAGACTAGAGGGTGAGAGGAGGAGGCTGGAGAAGGCTTAGGATGAATCGTATTCTGGCCTCTCCAGTCTCCTCCCCTCCTCACCCACCAAAATGCCCCTCTTTCCCCCTCTCTGAGGTTGGTTTTCTTCCCTTGGAGAGGTAACCAGCGCCATTCTCACTGTGCTGACTGTGAGGGTCAGATCCCTGACTTTCCTTTTTGAGGTTGCATCTGAACTCAGCAGGGGGTTGCAGAGATCCTATGGTCCTGGAGGGGGGCAAGTTAAAACATTTGACAAACACGCTGCCTGAAATCCTTTTCCCCTGTACTATTTTCTCTTTGGCTTCTTCAACCCCATGCCTCTGCTACCTATTATTTCCTTGGACCGTTGCTTCTCAGCCCAGTCCCATATCATAAATATCATTCCCATATCATAAATAAATATGTTCATAAATAAATTGTGTATATGAATTTTGCAAGCAATTAAACAAATGCTCATATGCACTCAAGCAGTGGTTCTTTTCAGATTTAAGAAAAAATGCAGTCCTATTAGAACGCAGGCTGAAAACAGGAGGGGAATCATTGAGGAAGGAACTGGATGAGAATGCAGGACTTTATGGCTCTCAGACATGCTGCTTGTCAGCACTAGCAAGACAAGATTTGTTGTTCACATGAATTTTAGTGGATAGTGTTATTTGAAGCGTATGAGAGGGGCAGGGAATAGCGGGGGGGGGGGGGGAGGGAAACAACCCTGCACCTTTTCATATACTTATCCAGTTTTTCCTTCACTTCCTTTGGTTAATGTTCCATGCACTGAAAAAATTTGAGTCAGTCAGTCTGTGATATCTGTTGGTCTTCCTTACAAGGTCATGTATACATTTCTACTAGCCTCACCCATCTGTTATGATTTAAGTTCATTGGCACAGATGTAGTAGCTGTTACTCAGCTGCAGCTATATTGGAAAGCATAACCAGAAAGACTTCCCTCCCCACCCACTCAGTTTGCTTATTGAGATTCACTGAGGTGAAAGATTTTGCTTAGCTTTGCACTAGATATACAGAGAAGGCCATTCAGTCTATGGTGCATAATACTCGGAAAATAAGAACTGGTATAATTGTAGCTTAGAAGAAAGGAACAATCCTGTACTTCAAAGGCTTACATACGTACTTACATTACACTACATGGAGTACTTCACTCACTGGATAAGAAGGACGAAAATATGTTTCTTCTCATCATTCTTAATATTCCTCTACTTTGTTATTTTCTAAAAGGATTTTAATGCATGTAAAATGAAGATAATTTAAAAAAAAATTATAGGGGCTACTATAGGGCCATCCTACATTTTCCAATATACGTGTCAGAGTCATCCAGTTATTAGATCCTCCACTTGTGAGTATTACTCACCAACCTCAGAATTTATTGAGACAAGATGCATTTAAAACAGAAAGATGTGTTGGATTTTGCATTGTATTTCCCATATGTGTGGGCACTGTAGATGTGTGGGCATGCTCAGAGGCCCCCTTGTCACCTATTCAGGGCCTTGGCAAGCTCTGGTTAGAAACTCGAGCAGGAAGCCAAGGCAATCTGCATATAAAGAAAAATGTACGATTCCATTAATTTGTCTTTCCACAGAGGGGGAAAATGGATACATTTAGATTATGGTCTCAGAGGGCTAGAAATAGAAAGAGAGGTTTAAAAAAGCAGAAGCAGCCAGATTAATTAATAGTGGCTATTCTGGACACTTTCCACATAACTATTAATACTTTCCTTTTAGAAATATAAATGTTCACTATGTGCTCAGCAAGCCAAAGTTTAAAATTATATTATGCCTGGTACATTTTGTAATTGTTTGTTTTCCAAAGCACACACACACAAAAAAAATCACCCACTTTTTCTTCCTTATTATTATAGTAGTTTGCAATAAATGGCTATGATGATAACTTAGATTAAAAGACAGGTTACAAATTTAGGCTTACCCAGGAGTTACTCCTATTGAACTCAATGGCACTTGCATACAGTTACAAGTTTCTTACTTGTAACTGTATGCAAGTAAGTGTGCATTCAGAAGTAAGAATTGTAGTTAGAGGCCTTAGCTAGACCTAAGGTTTATCCCGGGATCATCCCTGCCTGCTCCCGGGATATCCTATGTGTCATTTACATGAACAGGGATGACCCCAGGATAAACCTTAGGTCTAGCTAAGGCCTTAGTCTTACCTAATTGTAGTCTTACCTGATGGGGCTCAGGTAAAGGAGAGATTTATTTTTTAAAAAATCAATGGAAGAAGGGGGAAAGTAGGAAATGTTTCAACATTTGCCCAGAACATTATATTTGGCCCACCACATTTTTGTTTAATCTACTATTCCAAGATCTTTCCAGATGTTTTATTATTTTAATGTTTTTATCTTTCAGGACATAGTGAGTTACAATCTAGATATCTTTAGTTATATTAAAAGTCTTTCATTAACTTACCAATAGGCAGTATCCAACACTGCGCTCTGTTTATGCCATTGACACAGCAGTAGCAGTAGCGGCCTCTAGCACAACTCCAATAGCATATGATGGCATGACAATTTTTCCCAGAGTAACGCATTACACCAGCATACACTATTGGCATTGCATTAGAGGTCACTTACAGTAGTTCTATGAATTCTTTCTGGGTTTCCAATTTTATATCTTCAAGTTACCATGAGTTATAACAGCAATAACAGTGTAATTAAGTATTTTTTGAACACCTGGGTCTCAGGATTGGGGCGGGGAGGAAAGAGGCTTTGTGCAAATTTGCAGTACATGCAAATTATTATTATTATTATTATTATTATTATTATTATTATTATTATTATTATTATTATATATAGAAATCCATAATTCATATAACAGAAAAACCCAAATCAATATAAATCGTAGCCCAATATAACACAGGTACTAAGTTCTGGGATTTGTAGCTGTGTTGGCTATAAGAAAAATTATAGCAAAGGTAGCTGTGTGGGCCTTCTCTGTAGTGGCACCCACCCTCTGGAAAAACCCTCCCCATGCAGTTCAGAAGGCAGAAAACGTGGCCTCTTTCAAACGCCTCCTAAAAATGCACCTTTTCACCCAGGCTTTCCTTGGGCGAATCATGCTGCTCCATTTTGCAGGCTTCTTACAGTTTTTACTGCAGTTGTTTTAATGTTGTGCTTTTGATATTGTATTTAATGGTGTGTTTTTAATATTGTGTCTAAATGTATTTTAAAAGTGTGAACCTCCAGATCTCAAAATATAATCAGGCAAGATATTTGGTGTGTTTGTGTGTGGAGGAGGAGAAGGAATAGGAAAAACAAAATAAAACCCAGGCTGACTTGATGTTGGAGTCATTATGTTCGCATAGTGAGAGTCTTAAAATTATATGGCAAAGGACAGTTTGCAGACATTCACACTGGGTTCTATCAGGCTGATGTGATAGTTTCAGGTTTTAGTATCCCTAGGCCCACTGAGAGCAAGAAGGTGGCAGATATTTGTTGATACTCAATTTTTGAAAATATAAAAAACAGATGTTAACTAAGAATTTTCCTATCTTGGGCAAATTAGACAGGTTCCTTGGTCAATAGAAAACAGAAGTACAGATCAAGTAGGCAGTCTTTAATAAAGCTAGAGATAATTTTAGTTGCTGTACTAGGAAAAAGAAAGTCAATAAAAGCCAAATTGCGTAGCATTACCTAGTAATTTGATGGGATGAACCCTCAAAGAGTAAAGTCCCACTTTCAAGTGATATAAAATTATCTTCCTTTAGTGTCAGGTCCCACTGTTGAATGGCTAAATTTGGCATTCTCCAAGTCATTAAAAAAAAAGAGAGAGCAAAGCTAGCCATGTCGACCTAATAATAGTATTACACTTATTTTTGGATTTTGTACTTTGTCTTATGGCCAACACCTTTGTTTTTGTTTTTCCCCACTATATTGGATGGAATCCTGGACCTCAAGGAGTGGAAACTGCTCTAAGGGGGAGTGTACACCAGCTGTTTTTTGCAGGCTCCACCTCTATTTTTTACTGGAATATCCCTGATTGCTTTTGTCATGTTTTTTCCGGCTCTCTTGCATCCGTTTGCGAGAGCGTTCCAAACTCAGCAAACAGCCAATCAGTTGTGAGGAGGGCGGGCATGAGTATTGGCGTGTTTTACTACCAAGTGCTTTTTTTTAAAAAAAAGTACAAACCTATCTCTGCACAGGAGCGCATATTCGACACAGTTCATATCCCCATGTGTTGCTGCGCATCCCTCATGAGTAATTAAAAAAAAATCCATTGCCCCCATACCCACCGCTGTAATGGGGCACACGTGCTCCTGCAACGGCACTCCTCTAATTGTGGTACAGATCAGTCTCGTGTGCCCTGTGAGGGGTGATCATGGAAGCATGAAACCTTCAGGAGCATGCCTTTTCCATTGTGAAAGGGCTGCAGGTGTAGCTTAGCCCTAAATCATTAATTATAGGCGACAGGAAGAGACTGAAAACTGGGCCACATGCATTCCAGTAAAACTGTTATTGTGGCAGACTAACAGTGCCATGCCACACCTATAAATGCTTAGCAAAAGATGTCAAAGAATAGTGTTTTAAAAATGCAGAAGGCAATGTTGAATCACTACTGTGTGGTATGACACAGATGGTTTTTTAAAAAATGGCAACACTATCGTCCTGAAATCATATGTCCTCCCTTACTGACAAATAATGAAGGCAGCCCTATTCCTTCCTGCACACATTTTAGGGCTTTCATTTTTAAGAGATTTATGTCCATGTGAAATACCATGTGCTTTAATAGAGTAATGCACAGTGTATCCTGTTAACATAATGACAAATCAGAGCAGAACTGAACCTTAGCAGTCAAGATAGGATATGACAGAGCAGGGAAGGATGAAGTAAGCAACATTTCAAAACAAGACTGAAATAAAAGCTGAACAATAGCTTTAAATATATTTTAATATGCATAGGAAATTAGGTATTTATAGTTACAAAAAAGCATCACCAACTTAAGTTTCTTGCCAGATCCAATTTCTAAACTAAGGAACACTAGAGAAACCTAGTATTTATTATAGCAACTTCACACAGTGTGGTGCATGCATTTTTACAAGAAACTTTGAGCATGTCTACACCAGCCTTTTTCTCTGGGGTCATCCCTAGATCATCCCTCTGTGTCCAAATGAAGCACAGGGGATCCCGGGAACAACCAGGGATGACCCCTCCATTTTTGCAGGATAACTGGTTGCCCAGTTATCCCGTTTTCCCCATGGTCCCGTACCATCCCAAGAACTACGGGAGGTGTGGCGCCCACTCCTGGCTTCTCCCTTCCTCCCCGCAAGTAGCGGGGCTCTTAAAATGGGCATGGAGCTGCGCAGAGGCAGTTCATGCCCATTGGGGGATGGGACATTTCAAAGTCTTTTAAAAAAGAAATTACATGTGCTGGAGTGCAATTGAGCTCCGCCTCTGTTCCAGGGGGGAAATGGCGTCCACAACAACCCTCTTCCCTTCCGGGACGTTGCACGGCCATCAAGACACTGGGGGAGGATCGTGGAAGCAGGTAAGTGCTGTTGTTTTATAGTGTTGTTTTATACTTTGAATGTTTTTAATTTTTGTGAACCGCCCAGCGAGCTCCGGCTATTGGGCGGTATAGGAATGTAATTAATAATAAATAAATAAGTCCACGATCCTCCCCCTCCCTCCCTCAACACTCTTAGGTGTAGACATGCCCTTTGTTCAATGCACAAACTTCCCAGCATTGTCAAATACACAATGGGAGAGTTCTTTTGATATGTCAAGTCTTCCAGCAGGAGACAGAGTAATCTCCTTTTAAATTACTACCTTTCTAACCTTATCTCATAGCTCTAAAAAGTGATCAGTGCCTTCCTGCCTATGTGTATCTCATCTGATTGGTTGACCATGTTGACCAGTCACCCCTGACTACACTGGCTAAACATAGTGAATGTGGAATATGGTTCTCTACTCCTTTGTTACCTCCTTTGAGCACCTGATGTTGCTGAATATACCTGGGTGATCCCTACATGAGTGAACATATGGATGCCCTTCCAATAGTCTTAATGTAGGATAGCAAGCTTCTTAACATTTATTTTATTTTTAAAATACTTTGTCCACTTTCCCCTTTGTCCCTTATTTTGATTTCTAATAAAAACTTTATTGGAAATGTAAACCTGATGGTCTGCACGAATTTATGATAAACCCAAGGGATTGTCCCCAACCCCTCAACTACCTGCCTAAACTGCTTACAAAAACACGATCTACTTTTGCCTAAGAGTAGATAAGAAGAAAGCAAAATGCACTTGCCCAGTGATGGGGCTGTCTAGTTTAGCCTTACCCATCCCGATGACCTCCAGATGTTTTAGACCACAATTCACAGCAGTCCTGACCATTCATGCAGATTGGGGTTAATGGAAGTTGGTCCAAAGTACCTGGAGGGAATCTGGTCTAGCTGATGGTCAACATTTTCTGGTGGCAGATAATTGTCTTGGAGCTTTGGCCTTTCTCCCTTGCCAAAGTTAGCTGAAAGAGTGTGGGTGTTGGCAGAAACCTACTAGTCAGACAGAAGTATGCACAACTGGCCTACCTCATAAGGCGGTTCTAGGCAGTGGTTTTCTCTGCACATAAAAACAGCATTCTGGAATTAACCTGTTATTTTCTACTGATTATAAAAATCTGTGTAATAAGAGAAGCACTTTTAGCTAAGTGCCCTATCTTCAGTCTCATATTTGTTTAAATCAGCACTTAATTTGTTTAAATTAAGTCACTGTATTCCAGTCTTGTGGCATCTTAAAGACATTATGTCACAATACAGTTGTTTTCTTTAAGGTGCCACAAGTCTTTTTTCATCACA
This sequence comes from Elgaria multicarinata webbii, assembly GCF_023053635.1. NCBI lineage: Eukaryota > Metazoa > Chordata > Lepidosauria > Squamata > Anguidae > Elgaria > Elgaria multicarinata. The sequence continues at coordinate 141,590,498 of NC_086171.1, forward strand.
TTGCACTCACTTCAGAAGGTTGGAAAGGGCTGTTTTCAGCAAAATACTGCAGGAAAGGTGGAGGGCTGCACTTCGGGAGTAAAAGGAACAGACATCTGGCAGGAATAAGAAAGTTGTAAAGAATCACAAAGCCATGAGATTGTGAGGAGTAATAGGAAGTGGAAACTTGTCATAATTGGGGGCTACGGCAAAGCTACTAAGGAGGAGGGGGAAAGGTAGAGATAGCTAAGGGGGGTATTTTGAAGTGTATATCTATTATTATTATTATTATGATTATGATTATTATTATTATTTAGCACTTACTCGTATGACCCAAAACCACGTCTGGATATGCAAACACTTTAAAGCGTAGCTAAATAAAACTTCTACATATATTCCCTGCCTGTTTTTAAAAAGTTTCTACGCTCACAACCACCAAATCCAAAAAGGTTGAAAACTTTAAAAAGTGTGTGAAACTAGTCAGACTACAAAAAAACCAGTCAGGAATAAAATATTTCCGTTTCAGGAACGGGGCGGGGGTTGGGGAGGAATGGGATCGCCTTGACTAATCCTTCCTCGCTTCGCCATCGCGGCACGTCAAATCTGGATCGCTCGCTTCCCTCTTCCTTTGTAGGAGGGGCATGAAAACGAAAACTCGGCCAAGAACGCAAAGACTAGGGACGCTCCCTGCGATCCGAAGCCGAATCACGGCTCTCTCTGTCCCATCTCTTCCAGTGGAGTTGGGAGGAGGCGTGTCTTTGCGTTCCCTCGCTTCCGTCGCTTCCCCGCGCCTAGGGCCACTGGCCGTCTGCCCCAGCCGGGATGTGGCCCGATCCCAGCCACTCACCCATCAGGGAGACATTTGGGGGCAAACGGGACAACCCCTCCTTTCCCTCTTCCTCCTCCTCCTCCCGCCCAGCTACCCACCCACGCCCATCTAGCGAGCCTGTGCCCGGCCATATATCTTCTAGGAGAGACGCACAATTTCTCCCTTTTTAATTTTTGGCTTGGAAGTGGACGCTGGCGAATGGCATATTGCGCTGGTGAGGAAGCGCAACGGCTTCTGGGTGCGTGCCATTCCTGAGTATTACGGCACCCATTCCTGGTTCCTTTGACTCTTCTCCGGCGGCGGCGGCGAGAAAGGCGAGAGAAGCGCGTTGGCTCGTCGATCCTCAGCAGCCATGGCGGAGCGCCGCGCCTTCGCCCAGAAGATCAGCAGGTAAAAGCGCCCGTGCGCGGCGCCGAGGAGGCGCGGCTGGCCGCCGCGTAGCCTCAGGGGCTTTCCCGGCGGAAGAGAGCTTTAACTTCGGTGCGTTGGGCGAGCTGTGCTAGGGGCCTAGCAGGGGCGGGCGGGGAGATGTGTCTCTCAGCCCGCACCATCTCCCCGGAGGCAGCCTCCGCTCGCTTGCTGGATTAAGCTGGAGACCCGATGCGGGGGAAGGGCTGGGTGGAGATTGCTCGTGGGGGGCCGCTTTTGTGGGCGCCTGGTCCCGATCCGCCAGTGCTCGCCGCCATCTGTCTTTCTGTGCCGTGCATATTCCTGCAGGCCAGCTTGATGGGTGTGCTTTCGCTTGCACGGTTGTAAAGGGCATTGTGTGTTGCATGACTCCCCCAACCCGCGATCTTCAAGCACCTTCGGTGACACGGGTCGCTCCCCGGCTAGGGGGCGGGGTGCATGCACGGCAGGTTTTGCTCCTTGCTCTCGGAGCGTGTCGATGTGAGCGTGGGGGTCCCACGATGCGGAGTCTGTGATGCGTTGGAGGGGTGGGGTGCCTTGTGTGCTTGCGATGTGCTTTGGGGTGCGTGGCATCATCCTGCAAGCACGCGCTGCCTATGTGCGTGCTCCTTGTTTATGTGCTGTGCTCTGGCTCGAAAGCTGGGATGCATTGTCCCTTTTTTGCAGAATGCTGTGCAGGTGCTTGGGCACCAACATATAGGCCCTCTTGATGATACATTGTTCTCCGGATCTGGGGGTTGGGAGTGTATTGATGGTTTTTTACTCACATCGTCCTCATGCCCGTCATAAGCTGCACATTTTATGACATTGTGCGCTTGTTATGACTGTGCTTTGAAATGAAGGGCTGGATGCATTGTGCTGGAAGGAGAATTCTTGTTTATTTGTAAAAGAAGTCATTATGTCCTGTCTGCTATACAACATGACAAGTCCCTTTCCCTTCTCATTCCACAGAATAAGGAGGACAGCAGGACGCTGCTCTTTGGGGGAAATTGCCAACCCCTCTGAAATTCTTTGCTATCTTGCATGCCTGCTCCAACTGTCATGCTGCTCCCCCTGTTACAGTGACACTTCCCTTGAGTTCTTTGTTCACAGCAGCTGGAAGAAATGACTTTACTTAGTGGATGAGATGTGGGAAAAGTCCAGGCTTCTAGGAAAAGTTCCAGCTTCTATATTATTTATACACCTGGTTCCCTCCTTTTAGTGATAACTTTTTAAAATGTCTGTGTTTTAAGTAGGAACTATTCAAAGTTTCTTAAAAACAAAAGTAAAGGTGGTTTTTTTTTAGTTTTTCAAAACTGGGAGTACTTCCTTCTCAAATCACAGACACTAACATTCCTGCTTATTTTTTTCAGTAGTATTGACCACCCTTGCATGTGACTTTTGATGAAAACCTTAAAAAAAGCACACCCCCTAAAACTTCTCCCCAACATATTCTCCCAGAAGTGCAACTGACATATTTTACATACCTCTCCACCTGTGCAAGGTGTTTCCTCAAAAACACTTGTGCATCCTTGATGTACCAGGATTTCATTCATTCATTCATTCATTCATTCAAAGTATTCTTATTCCACAATTCACTCAAGGCTCCCAGACTGAAGCCTTTACAGTGCCATCCTGTGCATGTGTACTGAAAAGTTAGTCCCATAGTCTTCAGTGGGACTTACCCCTTAAGTGTGTGTTTAGGATTGCTGCCATAAGTAGAATCAGCTGAGAAGATATTAAGGGTATAGTTTTGCATTTATGTTTTGATGGTTGGTAACAATCTATGTTGTTGGCTTTCAGTTCATGACTGGGTAGGTGGTTCCAATTCTAGATTTAAAAATTATGATTTTGTGCAGTGTTTCGTCACCTTTTTTTTATAAGACAGGAATAGAATTATACAACTGAGACCTGCAACAGAATGTTGCAGTGTAGAATATTACAGTTCGGTGTTTCAGTCACCCACACCCTCTTCCAGGATACTGCATTTCATTCCTCATCTCTTCCCATCTCCGGCTTTCATTCCCCCTACCTCTGCACCCACAGACACTCTGCATTCTGTGGTCACTTACTATGTCCAGTCCTTGTTGTGCTATTTTGGGGTGGAGTTTTTTTTGGCCTGCCCTTTTTCCTAGTGTTTTTCTCCTCCTAAAGATTTATAGTACTTCTGCAAATCTTGGTGTTCCCTTGAGCATGCTGATACCTCCTTCTTTTCACAGTGGCCTCATTTTGGCTCCAATCCTGTCGACACTCCCCAGCTGAGTTTGCTACTAGAGGGGGTGATGGTGAGAAAGGACTAGGGGTAGAATGCACTGGGAGGTTGTTCTGTGCATCTCCCCTTTATTTCATTAGTGCTACACAGGAAATCTTCCCAGTGGATTTTGCCTGTGGGTGTAGCTCTCTAGTTCAGGGGTTGGATACAGATTTGAGTTAGATCAACTGCACTGGTGGAAGTGGACCTCCCTGCCCCCTCTTTCCCACAGCTTCTGAAAATGCTACACAGGGATCAGGATGCCCTGCTGAATGGGGTGACTTATGCTGTGGGGGGTGGGGGAGACTGCCCCAAATCAGGCAGAGGAGCCTTCCACAAGCAGAGCCCTTCATCTTGCAGAAGGTCGATCTCAGTTCCAACCCAAGGTGTGTCCCTTTCTTCAAAATGAGTTCTATTGAAATGAAAGAGGCTTCATGTGTTCAGGATCAGGCTCTTAAGCAACTAACTGATTTCTCTGACAGCTAGAAATTACCACCGAGTTTAGGAAACTGGAAATCACAGGTTGCAATACTAAGCATACACACCAAAAAGTAAGTCCCATTAAAATCAATGGGAGTTATTTTTGAGTAAACATGAATAGGATTTCACTGCCTTTTCTCCTTCATTTGTTACTGTCATCACCCCCAATCTGATGTTCTCCAGATGTGTTGGACTGCAAGCCTCATCAGTCCCAGCCAGCAGTCCAACACATCTGGAGGGTATCCAGTTGGGGAAGACTGCACTAGTGGATCTAAAGAATCTTGATTGACTTGATGGCCTTGTAGGCCACTTCCAACTCTACTATTCTATGATTCTTCTGTTTGTCAGAGCACTGAGTGAATGATCAAGTGCGCTTGCTAATGCTTTTCTTACTTCAGTCAAGTAGTGGCTGCCTCACACTGGCCAAACATTGGCCCATTTAATCGCAGTTATTCAGAAGGCAGCAATAAAAAAAAAGCTACTTTCACCCTTTCTGAATGGCAAGCAGTGGCAGCAGTGACTGAAGCTATTCATGGCAGAGAACCACTCCAGAGGAAATGTGGGGAAAACAGAAGTGTCTCTCTCTTGTCACTGATGTCATTGTGGGAAAGATGGGACAAGAAGGGATGTATCTGGTTTTTTTATTTTATTTGATGTAGCGGAACATAAGACAAATATAACCAAACAGGACAAATATCTTCAGGTATATCCAATCAGAGGTGGAGATACAGCAGCCAGAAGAAGACTCTAAATCATTTTAAGGGGGTTATTGTCATACAACTTTGGAACAGCCTTCCTCAACCTGATGCCCTCCAGATGAAATGGACCACAACTCCCATAATCCCCCAGCCAGCTCCATGAGAGTTGGAGTCCAACTCATCTGGAGGTCATCAAGTTGGGAAAGTCTGCCATGAGGTATATCAGAGCGGTATTCTGTGTTACAAAGAAGTTCTCCAGTTGGTGTCCAAGACAAACCATAGGTTACAATTCTTGGTTTTTCCTCCCCCAACAACTTACAATTCTGGGTTCGGATGTCACAGACAACAACCCAGGGACAGAGTGGCCTGCTGGGAGCCAGCATGCTTGCTTGCTCCCACTTAATTCTGAAAAAGTCATTGGCAGACACAAGACACTTAAGCCTTCTGGCCTTGTGTTTTCCAAATTATGTTTTCTATATATCCTCAGATACAGATGTGGCTTACAAACATTTCAGATTTTTTTTTAAAAAAAGTTAGATCGAAAATGGCTCTTAAGGAGTAAAATGTGCAAGAAAGCACTGGAGGGGGCGGGGAATGAAGGAAAATATCAGCTGACCACACTCCCAGAAAGGAAAACAGAACTCAGACTCTGCATTCAGCCAACAATGAATAATTAGTTGCAGATTTCAGTGAAATCCTACCATTGCTAAACTCATTGGGAATTTCAGCACTTCATATAGAAACAAAGAAGGACAAAATAAAGTGGCAAAAAGTTCTTGATCTTCATTTTGGATAATTTGGCAAGCCCAATAGAACTGGATGCCAGTAGTAATCTTAATTTTACTATAGAGATTATAGAAAGCATTTTGTGAAATAAAATGGCAACAGCAGCTGTTCAAAGTGTGAGAATATGAATGGTTTGCTTGGTGTCTAAGGCCTTAGCTAGACCTAAGGGTTATCCCTGGATCGTTCTGGGGTCATTCCTGTTCATGTAAATAACACACAGGATATCCCAGGAGCAGGAAGGGACGACCCCGGGACGACCCCGGGATAAACCTTAGGTCTAGCTAAGGCCTAAGTCTTAAAACTCACATTTTAATAAACAGTGTTTTTTTACCAGGAGCATAAAAGATATTAAAGGAGGCACCATATTTAAGGAGGGAATTCCAGTATTGGGGAACCATATCAGAAAAGATCCTGACTTTTCATTCATCTGACCTTTTTCATCTGCCTGGAGCAAGATGTCCACTGATGAGCTTGACATTCAGACCTGGGTTGTCTGTTCTTCTCATATACTTCCACTGCACCTTTGGTTCATAAAAACTCTGTATGTGGTGACCTCATTGAACCATAAGTGTAGTATAAGATTTCATTAATGTTTTTCCGTCTTGTACTGTCTTTGAAACCTGCTTTCCCATCCTTTGGTAGCTTTAGAAATCCCCGCTTTTCTTAGTGGAGGGTTGTCCGTATGTGACTTATGTTCGCACCTTGGTAACAGTTGCTAGACACACTCCAGAGGCTTCATTGTTCTGTTGCTAGTGAAGGGTCAGAAATGAATGTGTGCATCCCACAAGAAAGAGTAGCCACACATTCCATTAATAGTCTCCAAGTGCTTTTAAAGCAAGCAGCCTCCTCCTTTTGCTGCTGTAAGATTGACTTCTTGGGCCTTTAGCTTCTGCCATTACAACATTCCTTGTAGAACTTTGTTCTAGTCTCCACCATTACAAATTGATCTGACCATCCCTGAAGAAAAATAACAGGGAATTCTCAAAATCAGTAGCAAATAGTGAGTCAGAGTATATTGTTATCAACTGCTTTTGGTACTTGGAAGTAAGCCAGGTGGGAATGTTTTGAATATACCAGAATACCAATATGCCAGCCCTGTTTATTATACAGGAAGCAGCAGAAGCATTATCCAGGAGAGTGGAGAGGACCAGGGAGGGACTGTTGCTATCAAGCATCTGCTACTTCCTGTTGCTGCTGCTTAAAGGAAGCAGCACAGCTGGGAGTAGCCACAGGACCAACTGCAGACTGGGTGAGGAAAGCCCTGCCCTAAAGAGACATTAATATCTACCTCATGGGCATTGGCCTCTGAGGTCATTTCCTGGAGTGCGAATATGTTTCTTGGTCCTGCTGCAGGTGGCAGTGCGACCCTGAAGAGGGGGCTCAGGACTTGTGACCCACCAAGTGAAATTACTATGGCTTACTAAGAGGTTGACATCTCTTTGTTTTTGCTGGCTTCCTTAGCCTGTAAAAACAGGAGGTTTATTGAGCCCCAGGTAGGCCATTTTAAATAGTTGGTGGGCTGCATTTGGCTTGGAAGAAACGGAGTGGTGCAGGGCCAAACTCAATGGTGTGACAACGTTAGGGTGACCATATTTTGGAAACCAAAAAGGAGGACAACATGGTTGGCCCCCAAGGGGGCGTGCCCAGCAACATGTCTGGCTCCAGGGGGCGTGTCCAGCACCAAGGGGGTGTGCCCACCCAAACATAGGCTTGGTCTCATATCTGATTTTACAGCACACAATTAAGAAAAATCTGTTCTACATAACATCTTAATGTTAAAATCACTGAAATAAAGAACAAGTGAGACATTCAATGTATCTGAAATTAACTTCACTCACTCCTACTTTTGTAGCTTTTGCTGTACTTTGAAGCTTTTGCTATACTCTGTGTGATACATTCTCCCCTTCCCTCAAATATATTTTCTGACTGTATCCTCACTCGTTGCAAGCTACTGCTGCTGTTAACAGGGCTTGTTGCCGACTGGCTGGCTTTTTTTATATTAAATTACAATTTTTAAAAAACTTGTGTACAGCTGTCACAAGTTTCTCTACTCTGACATTAGGGTGGGTGTTGTGGGTGGTGGACACTACTTGGCCCATTCACACTTTTCACTTATATACATTAGCTTCTCAAGGCTTATGCGTTGGCACCACTTCGCACATCTAGACTTTGAACTCCTGTCTGCTTCCTGCACAAACATGCAACTTTGAGACCCTCTTTCCCCCTTGCTGAGTAGTTTCTCTGGTGAAAGGAATTGCAGTTTGAAAAGCAGACCTAATTGCATGAAGAGTTTCAGGGGCTCACATGAGCATTAGATAATGTTGTAGGCCTTAGCTAGACCAGGCTTTATCCCGGGGCAAACCCCGGGATCGTTCCTGTGCATCCAGATGACACACAGGGGATACCGGGATCAGGGAGGGATCATCCCTCCTTTGCCCCAGGATACAGCCCTCCCCTTTGGGCCCGCTTTTTCCATGGTGTCGGGCTTAGCCCGAGACCATGGAGCGTGTGGCCCGTTTCTGCGGGTTTACCCAGCTCCGCGTGATTACTTGTGCGGAGCCAGGAGCTGCGCCCAACGGGGGTAGGGTGGGGGGAATGGGGAAAGTAAACCTTACCTTTGCGCACGACCGTTCGTGCGCTCCTCTTCCTTTAAAAAATAAAAAAAATGGTGGGCGTGATGCCTTTCTTCATGAGGTTGTCGCGCCTCACGTGTAAACGGAGGAGGGATCTTGCATTAATCGCAATGCGAGATCTCCCCTCCTCCATCCCGGACTTTCAGGTAGGTCTAGCTAAGGCTATAGTTAGCCTAATCACTCAAAGCATTATGTATGAAAGTCCTTGCAGGCCAGTCATATGTGTTCTAGAGTATATCCCGCTAACTCTCACAGGCGTGCCTTCCAAGTAACAATGCTGAAGTTCATAGCCTAAAGGAATAATGCAGAAGAAAGTAGACTATTTCATCATCAACTTCTTTTTTTTACTGTGAAACATGAAGAGAGCCAGTTAACACCCTCATCTGACAGCAGACTCCTCATTCAAAATGCAGTCCTCCATGTGAACATAAAGCTAGTGAGGGTTGGGTAGGGATATATGAGAAATTTGTTTCAGTTCATTTTTGATCAGAATTCCAGACCAAACAAAGTTACCCCAGTTTGCACCTTCCACACCAAACAAGGACTCAGACGCAATCTGCAGTTGAAGTCCATACATTTCTAATGTTGCAAATGTGTTTGAAAAATGTGGATGAAAAAATGGTTATTTTTTGAAAAATGTACACAACTAGGCTTTCATCAATGGGAGAAGAATGTTTACATTTTAATAGATGCAGAAAATTGATGTGTATATTTGGAAAAATATGCATGAAAATATGCATGGGTTTTTATATGAAAAGAAAAAAAGAAGCAAAGTTTAGTCTGATATAGAATTGAGTCAGAACGAGGTTTGAGATAGAATTCAGAGAACTTCAGTAAGCTCAGGTTTTGGTGATTTGCACACAGTTCGGTACATTAAAACATGTTCCTTCCTGCTACCAGATAGACACTATTGGAGGGCTACGAAAATATCTGCTCTCCCTATTAGGATGCAGCTAATGTGTTCTTGTGTTCTTTACGCAATGTAAAGAACACAAGAAGAGTATTAATGTTCCATTTAGTCCATCATCTGGTGGCCCAGCCAGATGTCTTTATGAAGTTCACAACTGGAATATAAATGCAATGGTCCCCCTTGTATTATATCCCCGTATTATATCCCCTTGTATTGTATCCGATTGTTGTAAACCGCCCAGAGAGCTTCGGCTGTGGGGCTGTATATAAATGTAATTAAATAAATAAATCCCCCTCCCCCTGGAACTGGTATTTAGTGGCATATTGCCTTTAGTTATTTTGGCTAATAGCTATTGATACAGCATTGTTGTTGTTGTTGTTATTATTATCATCATCATCATCATTGTTGTTGTTGTTATAATCATCACCATCAACAACAACAACTGTACAGCTCTTTCAAAGTGTTTTACATTTCCTTACCACAACCTTGTAAGGTAAGTCAGTATTACTATTCCCCATATTGCAGATAGCAGGACTGATGCTTATAAAGAGTGGCTTATCTAAACCTGTTCATGGTTGGGGTAAGATTTGAACCTAGGACTTCCTGATTCAAAGCTCAGTCTCTCTGCTGTTATGTCTCAGCATCTCTCACAAACTTGTCAAATAATCCCCTTTAAAAATATTCTCTGGTCATCACCACATCCTGAAACAGTGAAGGTCTTAAGTATAAATACGCATTTGTTTGGCTGACCTGAATCTACTGTAAATCAGTTTCAATGAGTGACCTGAACCTCTTGTGTTAGGAACCTATTTCTTCTGCTTTGTAATTTGTCTACCTTACTTGCTCTGTTTGCCCCTTACTAGCAAACGATTGCCTACATTGCTGGCCTAGCATATCTTTTCCATTGCTGGCTTCTTTGATGAACCCAGTGATGAAAGGTGTTGTCAATTTCATGCTTTAAAGGCTTTAAGACCTCCTTTCAAACACCTGATGGACTCGAACAGGCTATCAAAGTCTGCCAGTCTGAATGCTGATTATTAAGATTTAAAGCAGAGCTACTTTGGAAACTCACAGCAAGAATTTATGGATGCCTGTTACTTTGGGAATAATCATTTGGAGGTCCTATGCCTGGTTTTGTCCTCGCCTGCATAGTGTTTTGTGTAGCCAAACATTTTCAGGGTCAAGGCTTTGAACCAAAACACAGAGTTTCAATACTCTTTTTGAAGAATGGCTTCAAAAGCACTTTCTGTGATTTGCATAGGTTATTTGCAAGTTGGCTATACAAAGGTTTATCCTTTGGGCAAAAGGTAAACATTAACACCATGTTATCGATGAATAGTAATTGCCCTGTTTGCATGTTACAGCCCATCGGTGAAATTAACTGTGGGCTGTTGGGGATCAGAGACTGTGGCTGAATTCCATTAGGAAAAGCAAAGTTCTGCCCAAAGAGCTCCAGGAAGTGTCAGATAAAGAGATTGCTGCCCTGCCTCGGGACAGCTGCCCTGTGATAGGGTGACCATATGAAAAGGAGGACATGGCTCCTGTATCTTTAACAGTAATGTAGAAAAGGGAATTTCAGCAGGTGTCAATTGAAGAGGGTGAAATTCCCTCTTCATCACAACAGTTAAAGCTGCAGAAGCCCTGCCCTCTTTTGTATCTGGCCACTCTACTATAGCTAGTGTAGCTTTAACTGTTGTGATGAAGAGGAAATTTCACCCACTTCAATTGACACCTGCTACAATTCCCTTTCCTACATTACTGTTAAAGATACAGGAGCCCTGTCCTCCTTTTCATATGGTCACCCTACCCTGTGAGGACCCGCAATCGATTTTTTCTGACATCCTGTCCACGAGGTGTTGTATTGCGGTGGAGGAAGGAGAAAGCGACTGCATCCACTACTTCTGCTTTTACTCCGCAACTGACTCCTTTGTAGGTTGTGGAGTGTGACATCCAAATCTGGACAGATGGGTTGTTTAGGGGCTAAACAACCCAGCAGTTAACCCACAATAAACCATGGGTTAATTTAACCAATGGGTTGTCATTACATGTGAACCAGATCAATATTTTAGGATAGCAGAGTGACTGAATTTATTGATCATAAGATGAAATGAGAAAGACACATCCAGTAGCCATTGTCCTTGGTTGATAGCACCTTGGGTGGACTCATCTCCCTTGCTGCTCCTCTGGTAGCAGAACATAGTTGACCAACCTCCACTGATTGTTACTCTTAACTGAGATTTTAAAATCAACCAACAAATTAAAGAGAAGTGGCCTCTCCTTCATTTCATATGAAATTCTACCCAATTCATTTTTATAAATATAATGGAACTTTTGCTTCCAGCTCTGTGTCTCGTTTCCACCCTATATCCTCCACCCTCTTTTCTCTATAACGCTCGTTTATTGACTTTTATATATAAACTGTTGTTAGAGAGGGATACAGTTCTGGTAGATCAGTTGATAATCATTTTTGTAAACGGTTAAAATCAACAGCATTAACCAAAAAATAACTGTAATTCAGTGCACCCATAGAAACAAATACATGGGTAGATCAACTGAAATTGGCGACTCAGTGTTCAAATACATGGCAGTCTTCTGTAATATACATACTTTTAATTCCCTCTGTAAAAGTAGCTTGCATATCATATATCTGAGTAAAATAACTTTCTTGTTCTAGAACGGTGGCAGCTGAAGTTCGGAAGCAGATTTCAGGGCAATATGGCGGTTCACCACAGCTTCTCAAAAACCTCAATATTGGAGGCAGCATTTCCCATCATACAACTGTAAGTAATTTTTTCTATACATATATATTTATAAATAATCTGTGTCAAAGCAGTCACAAACTGCTTAAGCATACACTAGTGTATTGATTATACCCAGATACCAAAGTACAAAATAGACAAGTTTCTTATCAAGTTTTAGAATTTCTCTAAAGATAGTTGTGTTAGTCTGTGGCAGCAAAAACAAGTGTCTTGTGGTACCTAAAAGACTTACACATTTACAAATGAGCTTCTATTGTTGCTAGCCACCTTGAACACCATTCTTGGTAGAAACATGGGCCTTAGCTAGACGGGGCTTTATCCCTGGGGCGAACCCCAGGATCATCCCTGTGCGTCCACATAACACACAGGGATCCCGGGATCAGGCAGGGATCACCTCTCCCTTGCCCCGGGATAGAGCCCTACACTTTGGGGCTGGTTTTTCCGCGGTCTTGGGCTTAGAAAGTTCCATGCACTATATCAATCCTGTTGAAGAATCCTGGTGATTTTAGATATTGGAAACAACTTTTGATTGTATGCTTATGTTTACAAAGATTATATGGTCGGTCTGAGTCTTTTGGATATTGTGAATCTAAAAGATGAAGACAAGCAACTAATTTCAGTACTAACTTTAGATGAAACAATATTGACTGTCAGTCTGAACCTGTTGGAGCTGGGCCCTTGAGATTCATTCGGAATAGCTGCATATTCAAGATAATTGTACTAGTTCCTAGAATGGCATTGTCGATCGGATGCCTCACTGGTGTGCTTAGTCATTTGTAGTTCTTCTACATATGTTGAGAAAGTTAACAGAGAAGATAGCTTCACATTTTAATTCCTGCATTTGAAAGTATTCCCTCCTAAGTCAATGGGACTGCTGCAGGTTAAGAGTTACAAGTTGCAGCCAGTTTCTCGCCCACACTGAACACCTTTAATTATTGTGAGTAGCTTTGTGTATTCGTGCTTAGTTCATGTAATCTATGACAGGGCAGCAACTCCAACGAATTATCGGATCATATGCAATGATATGGTAGACTGCAAATCACCTGACAGGTAATGTAAAAGTCAGCTTGAAATTGAATAAAAGGGAGTGCATTTGTTAAATCTTGTTTCATTTAAATATGAAAAGGTCAACGACTCTTACTCTTTCCTTTCATTTCTGAGTCATTTCTTTGAACATTTGCCTTTGCCCAATGGGGCACTAGAATTAGAGCAAGATTAAGAGGACTGGTAAGAATTCATCTTGTCTAGAAAAAGGATCTCTCCTTTACCAACCCACACCCAGTATATTTCCACCAGCTGAAGTGGCAGAGAAAGATCAGTTGACTGGATGAGACTTTGGGGCCCAGTTACTTAAAAAGGTTGTGTTACAGACTGGGAAGGGGAATAACTTTTCCTATTGCTGGACCCCTTCTTCACAAGAATTGCCTCACCCAGTGAATTACCAGTAGGCTGCTACCAGTCAGGATAAACCTCCTGACACACCCTAGGTTGTCTAGCTACTGTCTCGCCCTATTGAGAAGGAACCCTCCCTTCAGCCCAGCTGGAAACCCCTTCTTGATTAATACTTGTTTGCTTTCTGATGACAGGCACACCCAACGAAGGCCCTCAGTGGAAGGTGTACATTGGGGCAGGTTCTTAATGACATGATGCTAACATTTGTTGTTGTTTATTCGTTCAGTCGCTTCCGACTCTTCATGACTTCATGGACCAGCCGACGCCAGAGCTTTCTGTCTGCCGTTGCCACCCCTAGCTCCCCCAAGGTCGAGTCCGTCACCTCCAGAATATCATCCATCCATCTTGCCCTTGGTCGGCCCCTCTTCCTTTTGCCTTCCACTTTCCCTAGCATCAGCATCTTCTTCAGGGTATCCTATCTTCTCATTATGTGGCCATAGTACTTCAGTTTTGCTTTTAATATCATTCCCTCAAGTGAGCAGTCTGTCTTTGTTTCCTGGAGTATGGACTGGTTTGATCTTCTTGCAGTCCACGGCACTCTCAGAATTTTCCTCCAACACCACAGTTCAAAAGCATCTATCTTCCTTCGCTCAGCCTTCCTTATGGTCCAGCTCTCTCAGCCATAGGTTACTACAGGGAATACCATTGCTTTAACTATGCGGACCTTTGTTGTCAGTGTGATTTTATCAAGATTTGTCATTGCTCTCCTCCCAAGAAGTAAACGTCTTCTGATTTCCTGGCTGCAGTCAGCATCTGCAGTAATCTTTGCACCCAGAAATACGAAGTCTGTCACTGCCTCCACGTTTTCTCCCTCTATTTGCCAGTTATTGATCAAGCTGGTTGCCATAATCTTGGTTTTTTTGAGGTTTAACTGCAACACAGCTTTTGCACTTTCTTCTTTCACCTTCGTCATAAGGCTCCTCAGCTCCTCCTCGCTTTCAGCCATCAAAGTAGTATCATCTGAATATTTGAGATTGTTAATGTTTCTTCCAACGATTTTAACTCCAGCCTTGGATTCATCAAGCCCAGCACGTCGCATGATGTGTTCTGCGTACAAGTTGAATAGGTAGGGTGAGAGTATACAACCCTGCCGTACTCCTTTCCCAATCTTAAACCAGTTCGTTGTTCCATAGTCTGTTCTTACCGTTGCTACTTGTTCGTTATACAGATTCCTCAGGAGGCAGACAAAATGACTTGGTATCCCCATACCACCAAGAACTTGCCACAATTTGTTATGATCCACACAGTCAAAGACTTTAGAATAGTCAATAAAACAGAAATAGATGTTTTTCTGGAACTCCCTGGCTTTCTCCATTATCCAGCGGATATTGGCAATTTGGTCTCTAGTTCCTCTGCCTTTTCTAAACCCAGCTTGTACATCCCGCAATTCTCGTTCCATGAATTGCTGGAGTCTACCTTGCAGGATCTTGAGCATTACCTTGCTGGCATGTGAAATAAGTGCCACTGTCCGATAGTTTGAACATTCTTTAGTGTTTCCCTTTTTTGGTATGGGGATATAAGTTGATTTTTTCCAATCTGATTGTTATTCTTGTGTTTTCCAAATTTTCTGGCATATGGCATGCATCACCTTGACAGCATCATCTTGCAATATTTTAAACAGTTCAGCTGGGATACCGTCGTCTCCTGCTGCCTTGTTATTAGCAATGCTTCTTAAGGCCCATTCAACCTCGCTCTTCAGGATGTCTGGCTCTAACTCACTGATCACACCGTCTGAGCTATCCCTGATATTATTATCCTTCCTATACAGGTCTTCCGTATGTTCTTGCCACCTTTTCTTGATGTCTTCTGTTTCTGTTAGGTCCTTGCCATCTTTGTTTTTGATCATACCCATTTTTGCCTGGAATTTACCTCCAATGTTTCTAATTTTCTGGAAGAGGTCTCTTGTCCTTCCTATTCTATTGTTTTCTTCCACTTTTGTGCATTGCTTGTTTAAAAATAATTCCTTATCTCTTCTGGCTAACCTCTGGAATTTTGCATTTAATTGGGCATATCTCCCCCTATCACTGTTGCCTTTTGATTTCCTTCTTTCTTGGGCTACTTCCAGTGTCTCAGCAGACAGCCATCTTGCCTTCTTGGTTTTCTTTTTCTTTGGGACGTTTTTTGTTGCCGCCTCCTGGACAATGTTGCGAACTTCTGTCCATAGTTCTTCCGGGACCCTATCTACTAAATCTAGTCCCTTAAATCTATTCTTCACTTCCACTGCATATTCATTAGGAATATTAGTGAGCTCATATCTAACTGATCTGTGGGTCTTCCCTATTCTCTTTAGTTTGATTCTAAATTGTGCAATAAGAAGTTCGTGATCTGAACTACAGTCAGCTCCAGATCTTGTTTTTACTGTCTGTATAGATGTCCGCCACCTTTGGCTGCAAAGGATGTAGTCAATCTGATTTCGGTGTCGACCATCTGGTGAAGTCCATGTATAAAGCCGTCTTTTAGGTTGTTGAAAGACAGTGTTTGTTATGCACAGTGAGTTGTCCTGGCAGAATTCTATCAGCCTATGTCCCGCTTCATTTTGTTCTCCTAGACCATGCTTACCTGTAATTCCAGATGTCATTTGACTACCCACCTTAGCATTCCAGTCTCCTGTAATGAAAATAACATCTCTTTTTGGTGTATTATCCAGTAGGTGCTGCAGATTCTCATAGAACTGATCTACTTCTGCTTCTTCAGCATCTGTGGTTGGGGCGTATATTTGGATCACTGTGATGTTAAATGGCTTACCCTGAATTCGAATTGAGATCATTCTATCGTTTTTTGGATTGTATCCAAGCACTGCTTTAGCCGCTTTATTATTAATTATGAAGGCTACTCCATTTCTTCTGTGGTCCTCTTGTCCACAGTAGTAGATCTGGTGGTGATCTGATGTGAAGTGGCCCATTCTAGTCTATTTCAGTTCACTGACACCCAAAATATCTATATTGAATCTTGACATCTCACCAGTAACCACGTCCAATTTGCCCTGGCTCATAGATCTTACATTCCAGGTTCCTATGGTGCGTTGATCTTTAGAACATCGGATTTGTCGTTCACCACCAGCACCGTTGGCTGCTAGCTGTCCTTTCAGCTCTGAGCTAGCTGCGTCATCACATCTGGAGCTAGTTGAACTTATCCTCTGTTCCTCCCCAGTAGCATTTTGACCATATTCTGACCTGGGAATCCCATCTTCCGATGGTATACTGACATATCTCTGGTTGTACTGATCCATTTAGTTTTCACGGCAAGAATACTGGGATGGGTTGCCGTTACCTTCCCCAGGGATCGTATTTAGTCTGACCTCTCTACCATGACCTTCCCGTCTTGTGTGTCCCTTCATGGTTTAGCTCATGGCGTCCTTGAGGTGTTCAAGTTCCAGCACCACAACAAGGTAACGACCGCATCTGCCTATCACTTTTTAACAGAAACTTTCAAAGAATCCAGGAACATAAGACGCTGCCTTATATCGAGTCAGATCATTTGTCCATCTAGCCCAGGGGTACAGGATCTCAGGTCGAGGGGCCAAAAATGACCCTCCTGGGTTCTCCAGATGTCCACCCCTCCCCCTTCCATTTCCCCCAACCACTGATCAATTGGCAGTTTCCTGGTTTTTGTGCAGTTCCCCCTCCCATTCTTTAAACGGTTGAAATGCCTCTCTTTAGCTAAAATATGGTCATAGGTTTGATATTTTGGCTCCTCCCCTTTTGTCTTCGGCCTTGCCTGCCACAGGGATTCAGACCCCGAGGGCTTCTCTAAAATGGACTCGAGCCCTTGGGTTGAAAGAGGTTTAACACACTTGATCTAGTCACTGACTGGCTGTGGCTCTCTAGGTTTCAGGCAGGAGTTTTTCCTAGTGCTACTTGGAGATGCTGGTGGTTGAACCTGGCACCTTCGGTATACAAGCTATGGCCAGCTCTACCTACCTAAGCTCTCCCTGCACTCTCCTATTCTCTCTTTGTCTACCACCTTGTTACGAACACGTCTTTCCCCTCCCTTCCACTGTCCATCACATTCACCAGTACCAGCCCATGGCTAATATGCCTGGATAGTTGGCTTAGCCATGCTCTATAGTTTATATTCCATCCACCAGTGGCAACAGTCTCCAACCTGGTGCTCTCCAGAAGTGTTGGCATGCAAGTTTCGTCATCCCAGCCAACGTAGCTATTGATGCTGGCTGGGGATGTTAGTCACATCTGGAGGCCAGCAGGTTGGAGAAGGTTACCCTGTGGGGTATGTGTGCACATCTGGCTTATTCTCTTCTTGTGTAAAGCAGTGCAGAGGAGAGAACTGCAAGAGGTGGTGATTCATGGTCCTGCTTTAAGGGACGGGGAGTTGGAATTGTGTGCGGGCCAGGCTGACAAGGAAGGTGCAGTCCACTCGCCAGGAGCTGATTGTTGCTTGCTATTGGTGAGCAAGTATGCGCTGTATGGTATGGCTGAATTACTATGAAAGTGTGGCATCATGCAAGTGCATTGTAAACATTTGCTGTGGAACACTGTATTTTTGCAAATAGGATTGCCAACTGACCAGAGGGGGAAAATGGCCTGGCTTGCTCTTGTGCTTTTAACAGCAGCTTGACATACTGAAATAAGCAGTGAAGCTTTTACACCATGGAATTAAATGTTATCAGGCATGACTGCCTGCACATCAAGCTAGAGTATCTGGTTGAAAAGTTGGCAAACTTATTTGCAAATTAGTTGGTAACATGGAGTGTTTTGGGATGTCAAAAGAGTGAGCATTTTCTAGAATGGAGCAAAATAATTTAACATTCATTATTAGTGGGGTGGATAAAATAGCACAGTAAGCGCAGAACATAAACAGCTGATAATCAGTAAGCTGTAGAAAGCTCTTTGTTAGAAAAAACAGCAAAATGCTTTCAATATTCTTTTTGGTTTTGCTGCATACAAAACTATGGAGGAGGAACTGCATTAAGACAACTTATGAGTTCCTCATTTTCCTATTCCTCATATTAGCTTAGCTTTTCTATTTGTTTGTGAGGATGTAAATGTACAGCTATTTAAAATTTGATGATCCAAGATTAAACGCATAAGAGCTGGACCAATAAAACATGTTTGGCAGCTCTATGAAGATCCTTCAATCACTTTAATCTGGTTGGTTGCTATGGTGCCATTCATACTAAAAGATGAACACTGATGTCTAGAGGGGGAAAAGAGCAGCTATGCTGTTTGGATTTAGGTTGTGATTGGGGATTCATTCTAGGCTTTTTCAGGAATGCACCTCCTCATGTGTAGGACTCAACTGGGTATGGGTACATGGGAGCGTACATAAGCCCCAACCCCAGTGTCAGCAGAGGTAGAACTCTCACATAAGAACGGAATGTTTGTTGTCTCTATAGTGAAATAAAGTCTCTGTAGTGTAATAAAGTTGCCAGTGCCATCTTTTGTTTCTGAAAGGGCTCCTTTGCCTTAACAGCTGCGTTATAAATAGAAAGTAAATATATGTTTTCCTTGCTGCCTTATCTCCATGCCAGGAAAAGTTACGCCTGGTGAATTTCTCTTCTCCCAGGCATTTTAACAGCATTTAACAACATTAAGTTTGTTTTTAATGGACCCCAGAATTGTTGTTTTAATTGGTACTGTTGTTTTTATACTGTTGTTTGTATGTTTTTAAATTTTGTATACTTTTTAATGTTTACCATTTTTAACTGTTGTAAACCGCCCAGAGAGCTTCGACTGTGGGGCGGTATATAAATGTAATAAATAAATAAAATAAAATAAATCTATGAAAACCATGGATATTCTGCTTAAAAAATGATGATTTTTCTGTGGAAATGCTTAAAAGAGTCCTTTTAAAGCACTAACTGGACTACATCTTTCAACATGGATGTGAAATAGTTTTAGCATTCAGTTTAGAATTGTACACATCTGAATATTAAAAGAATAGGATGTTTCCTATTCTAAATACATTACTAAAAGCAAAATTGCTCCTATTGAACACACCCTGAGCAGACTATTTGTGTATATTTATTAAAATTACCATTCTGTACATTGGTTAAAAGTCAGCATATTATATAACCATTCAGCATATCCGATCTATGCTGTTTAGCTATTTCATTGTGTGTGCATTCCATAAAGCAGGTTGGTTACCTTCATCTTTAGGTAAGCATCCTTATTCCTGAGGTGTTTGAGAAAAATGGTCCGTCAACATTTTCCTTTCTTCTTATTACGTTTGTTTCCATCTCCAGCAGCAGGTTTTTCCCTCCGTGGCCACCTGCCTCTGTATCTTTCTTGACATTTCATGTTCAGAGAAAAAAGGCCCCAGTATTTGGAAGCATGAGAAGCCTTTTCTTAGTGGAGGCTGGTGGCTCCGAGGCCAATGGGGTGGTAAACCCACTCCAGGTTTCAGTCAGAACCAGTCAGAACTCTAAAGGACTTATCCAAGATGCTTCGGAGCTGCCAGGCTCCACTGCCTTTTCTCATTAGCTGAGTTCTTTAGCCATTTTAAATTGCCAAGAAACTAGTACTGTTAATCCTTCCTGGTGCATAATTTTGAAGGAAATCCTCAAAATTATTTGAGAGCACAGGTCCTTTCAGCACTGATGTGTGCTGATGCTTCCAGGGCTTCCTCTGTTGACAAAATGTGCAGCCTAGAGATGTTAAGATTGGTTATATCAGCCCTCCCCAACCTGGCATTCTCCAGATATTTTGGACTTTGACTACCATCAGCACCAGCCAACATGGCTAATTGTCAGGAATGCTGGGAGTTGTAGTCCAAAGCATCTAGAGTACACCAGGTTGTGGAAAATTGATTTAATAAATTCTATGTGGTGGTGGTTCTGGTGGTGATGTTACGGGTTGCCAGTTTCCTTTCTTGACTCCTGTGCCTTTACCAGTTGCTCACCAGAGAGAGATAAAATATGTACATCTTTTCGCTTCGTGAAGCATCAGTGATAGTGAAGCTGTACCTCATACCTTTATCTCTTATTCAGATATTACAGATCCTATGGGGACTGCAGTACTCCTACTGATTGTGTTCTGTCAGCACACCCACCTCTTGCACAAAAGAAAGCTAACGCTTTGTAAATAAACCCTGAAAATGAGTGGAAGTGCTCATTCTTGGATCGGGACTGGCTAGCTCTGCTGACCTGCCCTGTTCTGGAAAGCACCATTTTGGATTGCCGTGCCTGTTGCGGTAGATCCTGTTGGCGCATGTGCAGCATAGTATGCTACCCACAGGTGTCTTTGTCAAAAAAAAGGAATTGGCAAGTTTTTTTCAACGTTATTGTTTTATTTAACAGTTATTTCTGTATCTGTAAGACTAGCCAGCAGTTGTAGGCTTAACTTTACTGTCTGTCTAGACTACATAAAGACCTTATCCTTCTTTGACTATAGTAGGGCAGACTTTGATCTGATTCATCTAATGCCTTTAGATTTCTCTCTCTCTCTCCCTGCATGGTAGCATAAATGCAGTCTTATTGATTGAGCCAAGTAGGTCAAGCACCCATTGTCATTGTTTCTCCTTGACTGGCATGCTTGCTGTTGTTCTTTGATAGAGAACTAAACATGACTTCAGGGGTTTGAGAGCAATTGATGAGTAGAAAGATGTTCACTCCCAGGTTCTATTTTGCGTCTGTGAATTTCAGGTCTTTTGTACGTGCATACACACACATACATATGTCCACTATTCGCTCTTCAGTCCCTTCTTTCTTCTCTTAAGGGATCTCTGGATTTAGGGCTGTGGATAACTTTTTCTAGAGAAGTTGGAGAGCTGCTCCCAGTCCGCATAGCCTAGTCTTCCCCAGCCTGGTTCCTGCCAGATGTTTTGCCATACAAGTCCCATCTGCCATAGCCAGCATGGTCATAGGTTGACAGAGAGAGTAATGGATCTACATGGATCTGTGAACCAACTTGGTATATGGTGGTTCCTTATGTTCATACATAACCATCTGAAGATCTTTTTACATTTTATGACTTTTGTCATTTTTAATGTGAGATTATACAAGGTATTGTATTTCTTGCACAAATGCCAACAAATATATTCATGTTGTTTACACCATGCAAGACTTTTATTAATAATTTTGCTTGGAAGCTTAAAGATGTGCAAGGAAGATATCCACCCCCCCAATATTTTATTTTTTTTTGTTTTCTTTTTCATTTCGTTTTAAATCTGAATTGGGCAAAAGGTGTAAATAAACAAAATGAGGACTATTTATTAATTCAAATAATTTCAAAGATTTTCTTTATTTAAAAATAGTCTGGTTTAAAATTAAATCTGTTGCTTTCTTGAGAGCATGCCGTCACAGATCCCAGGGCTTTATGAATGCCTCGCTGAGCTACTTTGAATGATGTTTCAAACAACTGGACATTTACACAAAAATACATGTCAATCCTATACACACTTACCCTGGAGTAAGTCCCCTTAAGGTTTACTTCTGACAAGAAGTATGTAAGATTGCACTGTAGAGCATTTGTAGTTTGTATTGGACCAATTATTTTTAAAGTATTGCAAGCTGATAAACACTGACCAACTCTTCATGGGGCATGGGTATTAAGAATAAAAATAAATTAAAATCGGGTGCAGAACATGCACTTTATACCCAGGTCAGAGCACTTGAGGCGCTCTCAGAACAAATGGTACGGGCGAGGCAGGCTCTTTCAATTCAGCCGCAGCATATTTGGTCCATTCTTGACAAAATAGCTTGTGAATCACATTCCGGGACACTTTAAAAATGGAACGGCACTAGGAAATACAACAATGTTGTATGGATGGAATAACAGATAGACATGCTTAGCTAACACATTGCTCACGCTGTATTGCAGGGATGCAGGTAGGAGCACAAATAGAAACAAGAATTGGCTGGCTGAGAGACGCACTAAAACACAGCGAAATACTGTGTTTGACATCCAGGGAAGGACAAAGTCGATAGGAAGCGGAGTTTTATTTTCCAGCTAGTAAGGGGACATAACAGTGAAGAATAACAGAGCCTTAAAGACAAAATGCTTGAGCGTCCTTGTAACAGTCCGGTTCTAAACATTTGGGACACAGTTTTATCATGCAAGCTCTGACACCCTTACCTCTACTTGTGCACGTTCGCCGGCAGACCTAAGCGGAAGGGTAGTTTATATAAACCCAATCTATCAAACTGGTATCTTACTTTAGTTAAGGCCTGTGTGCACATTTTTATAGATATATGTATATTTTTTGGATGGATGTTCCCTTGTAAGGGAAGTGCGTCATTGAAGAAGGCAGAATATTTACTTATTGTGATTATTGGAAGATGCCAAATGCCTTGTAGTCATGCTTAGTGTCCATTGCGGCTGTGGTGCTGATGTAGAATAATTGACCTTCCCCCAATTATTCTAACACAGGTACAAAAAAAACCCTGACAAGCTATTAACCAAGATCTTGCACTCTCGCAAAGTAGATCTGTGGGACGTGTAAACTGGAATCAGTTGCAAATGGAAAGCAACTCTGTCTTCAGATGTTGTAGCTCAGCTTCCAAAATCTGACACCTTCCAGACATGTTAGACATGCAGATCCTATCATCCCCAGCCATCACAGCCACTGTGTTTACTGGGAATAACGGGAGTTGTGTTCAGATCTATAGGGCATCAGGATGGGGAAGGCTGGGCTGGCCTTTCTGAGAAATCCAGGAAAAAAATCTCTTAAGGTGCAGATATATAGTAAAATTTTGGTTGGACACTAATTTTCCCTTGTGTTTGAGATGACTTTTTGGTAGCCACAGGAAAAAAAACTTGGAAAAGATAGGGCATTCTGTCTCCCAGTATGAGATTGGGAAGCTTGTGTGCATCTGCTATGCCATAGAAAAGCCAGCTTTTGGCATGCCTTCACAAATGAATATTTGCAGTGGTATGCTAAAGGCTGAATTATGTATATGTGGCAACAGATGCACTGCTTGGCCATAAGGAGACCATGTGTCAAAATTTTCCTGGAGCTACCATGTGAAATGGTGGTATGAATAGTCCCTGAAGCCACTACAGGAAAAATGTAACACATGGAATCAGTTGAGCTTTCTGCTTCTTTATAGCTTGTTGGAGAGCATTGTCATCAGTTGCAAGATAGTCCTCCACTTTCTCTGCCCTTACGTGAACTTGCCATTTTAATAATAATAATAATAATAATACTTGCCCAGTTAAATAGTTCCCATGTTTTTTCTATAATTTTCCTTTGAAAAATAACTTGAAAGCTTGACTGCCATCATAACCCATGTCCTGATATGTCTTATTGAGGGAAGGTCTAAACAATGTTTCCTTAATAGGATCTGGCAACTTGTTCACCAGGGGGGCGGTACCAACTAATTCCTTATAATGATGCCTCTAGCCAGGAAGGAGATAGGTTGACCTTCCAAAGCTCTCTTTCTCCGCCTCTCCTCTATAAAAAGCCAGCGTTTAAAATAATGCGTTTGTCTTTCATCTGCCAATAAGCTGACACAAACTAGTTCCTCTTCATAACCGTGAATTTATGTTTTGCCTGTTTACTCAGGTGGTTGGAAATATTTCTGTCTGCACAGATGGCGAGACTAATGTTGGCTTCTGGGTTTGACATTTATGTTTGTTTACATCTTCATGCTATGACAGTCAACTGAAAAGATGTAGGGGGAAAAAATGTGTTGCCTTACCTCATTCTGGAAGTTGCGGAGATCCTGTAGCCTTTGCTGAGCTCACTCCTCATGATGAATTTCTGAGGATGTGTTTGGCAATATTACTTCCTATTCTGTAAAGGGAAAGTATTAATTGAAGAGGAAAATTTGCACATGCTTGGGATCTAAAATAGAAATCTTATTGTCCTGCATATGTGTATGTCGTACTTCCCCTGGCAGAAAAGAGTTTGCCAGCATTGTTGACTTTCATGCCTCACATTATTCTAGCCTCTGATTCATTCCCTCTTCCCCCAAACTGGTAGACAAATCTAAGGCTCTGAATTCAGAGACTGAAGAATAGCTGAATGTGTGCCTTTGCCTTGCAATGTCACTCGGCCAGGTTTAGCCATCTATCACCTGATTGCTCACCTGACCGTTATTAGCTGCAGGGCAACTAATACATCCTAGAAATAAATAAATAAAGGTGTATATCATATCATGAGAACTTATGCAGCTTGGCGTATAAGTGTTGCGTGCCTGTCTCTCACCTGACCATATCTTAAGTGTTCATTGTGAAATGGTATAATCCTATGTATGCCAGTCTAGAGATGTAAAATTTCTGGAAATTTTGAAGCTATGGAAAAAACCTGTTTTTCCCATTTCCCCCTCGGAAAAAACAGAATTTTTTTTTTTGGGAGGAGAGGAAAAAAAGCAATATTAGCACTTTTTACAGATTGAAAGTCACTTTGTTACTTTAGGAACATAAAATATAATTATGTACAAGTTGGTTTGGCATAAAATTATCACATTTGTTATATTAAAAGTACAGTATATTCAAACAATTATTACAAATTGAATTTACTTTTTAAAATTTTTACTTTGTTGTTGTTGTTGTAACAAATGGAGCTACAAGTTCCTGAACTGAAAGGGAACCTCTTTGGTTTTACCAGTTTATGAGGAGCAGGCAAAAAGATTTTTTTAAAAAACCAGAGGAAACCATCAACATTAGTAATAAAGGAAAATATTTATGTCTCTGCTAGTCCTCCACAGTGTCAAGCAGACATAAAGTACCCATTCCCATAAAAAGAACTGAGAAAAAAAATGTGGGGGGACACACCAAGATTCAATGAATATGCATGAAATTTAATCAGACTCATTTTCTGAGCTATAGCTATCAGTATCAGTTTCAGTCTCTGCTTCAATGGCAGTGCCCCCTAGAGGCAGAAACGCATCTTGCTCTTGAGAGTTGTAGTCTCAGTTTGCAACTAGGACTTGCTTGTCCTTGGTGCACAGAAATTGTAATCATCTGATACTGTACGTAGTTTTTAGAAATCATTTGTAGAAGTAAATATATGAACACCTTGTCTTAAACATTTTATTCATCATGCTAAAATAAAATGTTACAAAAACAAACTTCAAAGTGATCTTGATAGGCTGGAGCACTGGGCAGAAAACAACAGAATGAAATTTAATAGGGATAAATGTCAAGTTCTATACCTAGGAAAAAGAAACCAAATACACAGTTACAAGATGGGGGATACTTGATTCAGCAATACTACAAACAAGAAGGATCTTGAAATTGTTATAGATCACAAGCTATAACAGAGAGCTTCGGCTATTGGGCGGTATAAAAATGTAATAAATAAATAAATAAATAAAGAAGCTGAATGTGAGCCAACAGTGTGGCTGCAAAAAAGAGCAACTGCTATTTTGGGATGCATTGATAGAAGTATAGCTTCTAAATCGTGCGAGGTACTGGGCACCACATTTCAAGCTGGTGGGGGTTCAGAGGAGGGCAATGAGGATGATCAGGAGCCTGGAAACAAAGCCCTGTGAGGAGAGACTGAAAGAACTGGGCATGTTTAGCCTTGAGAAGAGAAGACTGAGGGGAGACATGATAGCACTCTTCAAATACTTGCAAGGTTGTCACACAGAGGAGGGCCAGAATCTCTTCTCAATCATTCCAGAATGCAGGACACTGAATAATGGGCTCAAGTTACAGGAAACCAGATTCCGGCTGGACTTCAGGAAAAACTTCCTGACTGTTAGAGCAGTACGACAATGGAACCAGTTCCCTAGGGAGGTTGTGGGCTCTCCCACACTAGAGGCATTCAAGAGGCAACTGGACAGCCATCTGTCAGGTATGCTTTAAGATGGATTCCTGCATTGAGCAGGGGGTTGGACTCGATGGCCTTATCGGCCCCTTTCAACTCTACTATTTTATGATTCTATGAAAACATCCCATAATCCATATTTCTTATTTTTCCCCAATTTTTTGCAAAAAAAGGCTTTGGGAAAAAATGAAAAAAACCCATCCTGTCCCCCACCCCCTGAATTTTTCCCGGGCCTTCACATCTTTATGTCAGTGTGAGCTTTCTTGGAAGAAAGGTATGGTAGAAATGGATAAACAATAAATACAACAACAATTTACACTTTACTTTGAGAAGGAGGACAGTGCACTGGAAGAGCCACTAGTCTGCATTTGGGAAGATTTGTTTTCTTTTCAGTGTTTTCCCACCAGCTTTTCTAAACTATAGAACCTAGTAATTTATGTGGCTGGAATGCTACTGATTATGGTGATCACATGCTGTGGAGAGATAGTGTTAGTTCCTGCTGGAGACAAATGTTCCTACATTTGGAGGGAAGAGAATCCTGCCGCTATTTCAGATGCTAAGAGTTGTCAAACTGGAAATTTGGGCAGAATTCTGTGCCTTAGTATATGTATGTTACCTCATCATCCTGAAACTATTGATCCATTCAGTGTTTCTGAAAGGCAGGGCAAAGGTATTCCACATACAACATATCTGCACTAGAAACTTAAACTAGCTTGAAATCAATTTGAATTCTTTAATTTTCCGCAAGACTTTCTAGGAATTTTAGTTTTGTGAGATACTAAGAACTCTGTTAGAGATATTTGTCAGCAGATTATGATGATGATGATGATGATGATGATGATGATGATGCTGTCTGGGCAGTTTACAAAGATTAAAACACTGAATATTAAAAACCAATATACAAAATTTAAAACTATAAAAACAGATTAGATACAATATCCATTTAAAACAACTATTCTGGGTCAGTTAAAAATTCAACATATTTATTTATTTTATTTATTTCTTTACAATATTTATATAACGTTCCCCATTGAAAATTTTGGAGCGATATACAAGATAAAATGAAAATGAAAACATAATAAAACACTTAAAATAGATTTTAAAAGAAGCAAATACAGTGACTCATGGCTGGACATTAAGGAAAGGCTTCCTGGAATAAAGATGTTTTCAGGAGGCGCCGAAAGGAGTACAAAGTTGAGTACATATGCTGTTAAATGCCTAGGAGAGGAGAAAAGTCTTGACCTGGTGCCGAAAAGATAACAATGTTGGTGCCAGGCGAGCCTCGTCAGGGAAATGGTTCCATAAATAGGGGGGCACCACTGAAAAGGCCCCCTCCCTTGTTGCCATCTTCCGAGCATCCCTTGGAGCAGGCTTCCAGAGGAGAACTTTAGATGTTGAGCATAGTGTATGGGAAGGTTCATGTCGGGAGAGGTGTTCCATCAGGTATTGTTGTTCCAAGCCGTGTAAGGCTTCATAGGTTAAAACCAGCACTTTGAATCGGGCTCAGAAACATACAGGCAGCCAACACATGCAGGCCAGAGTTGGTCTTATATGTTCGAACCTTCTGGTTCCTGTTATCAATCTGGCTGCTGCATTTTGCACAAGCTGCAGCTCCTGCACCACCTTCAAAGGCAGCCCCACATAGAGTGCATTGCAGTAATCTACCTTAGAGGTTACGAGAGCGTAGACAATTGAAGCCAGGTTATCCTTGTCTAGTTAGGGGTGTAGCTGGGCCACCTACTGAAGTTGGCTGAAGGCACTCTGCGCCACGAGGCCACCTGAGCCTGTACAGACATTCATGCCTTTTTCTTAAGAGTGTAACTGCTCTGCTTAAGTGTCTGAATATTACTCTGTATAATGATCAGTAGGGCTATCATTATGCATTCCCTTTGTCTATTCTATTTCTGTTTCAGCATTTTTCTCCACCAGCTAATCTTTCTGTGACCAGGTTTGCATGATTCTGTTCCCCCTTAGAGACTAGGGGAAACCGTCTTTGTCTGTAAAGACCTTGTCTGTAAAGACCAGCCTTGCTGCTTGGCTGTGGGTAGGAGGTCTAAATTGGACCCAGCAGTGTCATTTGGGGGACACGTGGCCTCAGTGGCACAGAGCATCTTTTTCCAGCTTCAGCTGATATACCACCTACAATCCTATCTGGATGGAAATAGCCTAGTTACAGTTATCCATGCTCTGGTAAGCTCTTGTTTGGATTGCTGCAATGTGTTATATGTGGGCTGGCTTTGAAAATGGTCTGGTAAATTCAGCTGGTCCTAAACAGGATAGCGAAACTGTTAACAGGCCATTGTGATCATATTAGACCAGTACTTTATGATCGACACTGGCTGCCAGTTCATTTCCAGGACAAATTCAAAATGCTGGTATTAACGTACAAAGCCCAAACGGCTTGGGGCTTGGTTATTATTATTATTATTATTTATTTATTTATATAGCACCATCAATGTACATGGTGCTTTACAGAATAAAACAGTAAATAGCAAGACTCTGCCGCATAGGCTTACAATCTAATAAAATCATAGTAAAACAATAAGGAGGGGAAGAGAATGCAAACAGGCACAGGGTAGGGTAAGCAGGCACAGGGTAGGGTAAAACTAACAGTATAAAGTCTGCACAACATCAAGTTTTAAAAGCTTTAGGAAAAAGAAAAGTTTTTAGTTGAGCTTTAAAAGCTGCGATTGAACTTGTAGTTCTCAAATGTTCTGGAAGAGCGTTCCAGGCGTAAGGGGCAGCAGAAGAAAATGGACAGAGCCGAGCAAGGGAAGTAGAGGCCCTTGGGCAGGCGAGAAACATGGCATCAGAGGAGCGAAGAGCACGAGCGGGGCAATAGTGTGAGATGAGAGAGGAGAGATAGGAAGGAGCTAGACCGTGAAAAGCTTTGAAGGTTAACAGGAGAAGTTTATATTGGATTCTGAAGTGAATTGGAAGCCAATGAAGAGATTTCAGAAGCGAAGTAACATGGTCAGAGCGGCGAGCCAAGAAGATGATCTTTGCGGCAGAGTGGTGAACAGAAACCAACGGACTGATGTGAGAAGAAGGAAGGCCAGAGAGAAGAAGGTTGCAGTAGTCCAACCGTGAAATAACCAGTGCATGAACAAGCGTCTTGGCGGAAGAGACAGACAAAAATGATCGAATCCTGGCAATATTATACAGGAAAAATCGACAAGATTTAGCTACTGCCTCAATATGAGGAATAAAGGAGATTATCTGAAGCATCCTCTCCTTCTATATATACCTGCCCGGATCCCAAGATTGTCCTCAGAGGCCATGTTCCAGGTGCCCTCGCCTAATGAGTTGAGGCTGGAGTTGGTCCTAAGGAGAGGACCTTTTCAGTGGTGGCACCCATTTGATCTTTTTTGGCTCTGGGTGAAGATCTTTTTATTTTCCCAGGCCTTTTAGCCCTTGAATTTTTAAAAATTGTGCTACTGCACCACTGCTGGCTTTTATCTTGGTTACTACTTCGATTTTATTCTGCTTTCAACTTATAGTTTTATATTCTGTTTAATATGTTATTGTTTTTTCTGGTTTAAAGCTTTGTCTTGTAAACCACCCAAAGAGCTTTGGCTAATAGGCGGTATTGAAATATAATAAATAAATAAATAAATAAATAGCTTATATTGTTGAAGTAGAAATATATGAGGCATTACGGGGCGGGGCTCTCTGAATCTTGTGATCTGTCTGTATCCAGCATGTCAATCAGAACCACCAACTCCCCTCTGCAAAACTGTTTTACCAGTTGAGTCTATCTTTGTAGAAGGAAGGCCAGGTCATAGGCCTTGTTTTGCATTTGTAATTGATTTTGAAAATAATGGAGGTCCTGCTGCTTTGGAGGCTTGACTTTAAGCTGACATAGCAACTAAGCAATACTCAGGTTTTCATGTCTGGGTTATGCTTAAGAGTGGAAATGTCTGTCTCCTGAGTCACCTTAATGCGTGTGCCTAGGCTTGTAGTATAAATGGAAAGCGACACAAGCTGAGAAATACTGTCATGCTAGTGCATGTGTAAAGCACTCTGTAAGAATGTGCTGGAAATGGGATTAGTATGGCCTTACTTTGTGGGTTCGAGAAAACGAAACAGACAAAAAAAGACCAAGACTTGAATGTTGGTCTCTTGTGTAAAACATTGTGCGCATATTGAAATTTCATAGAGTTTGTTTTTGAACAGAGTATATGATTCAGGTCAGAACCAGAACCTGCGAATGCTAAGCACTATAGATTATTCTTGCTTGCTTGTTTGCTTAACCCGTGCTTTTAACCTGTTGGTTGTTTTATTATGGTTTTGATTTTTGTGAACCGCCCAGAGAGCTTCGTCTATTGGGCAGTAAAAAATGTAATAAATAAATAAATAAATAAATAACCCATGCCTATGTTGGTCTTTACTATAAATACTCTCAGGTCAGCTCACACAGTAAAACCAAAAGAAAATATTAAAGCAAACACAACCAAAAGGCATGGGGGTGGGAGATTCAGACAGCAAATAAATCTAGAAGCAGTAACACATAATCACAGCTTAACAGGTAAAGGCCTGGGAAAATACAGAGGGCTTAACCTAATGCCAGGATATCTAGTGTACTAGTTCCAAGGCAGTCTTGCTCAACCTGTTGCCCTCCCGATGTGTCAGACTACAATTCCCAGCATCCTTGGCTGGCAAATGTAGTCTAACACATCTGGAGAACACCAGGTTGGCGAAGGCTGTTCTGAGGTCATTAAGAGCTCTTACTTAGGTTACCATGTGTGTTAGTTCAATATTAATGATCTCTGCAGGGCATATATGTACAGAGCAAATTATTTTCATTTTATTTATTACATGTATATCCTGGTTCCCTTCCATGATGGAATTTGAGCTGGCTCCCAGATCTAAACTTGCTCAGCCTCAACAAGGTTGCTGCATCATGTGTCTTCAGAATGGGCCCTGGAATTTTAATTTAACCGTATTGATGTCCTGTAATCTAGTCCCTGCTCTGTGATGGAGATGATAGTGGGGCTAGGAAAGACTGGGAAGTCTACATGACTGGCTGTTTGGAGTGGGGGCTTTTTCTAAGCTAGATAAATAACTTTCTCCCTCTCACCCCAGTGATGTAGGACAGTTTGGATGTGCCTTTGTTGTGAATCCCTTCTGATTTTGGTCTGGAAACATTAATATTGAATGGAATTGACAGTCCTATGTATTGCTATTCAACTGCAAGAACGTTCATAATGTGCAATGGGGGAAAATTGGGGTGGGGAGAAGATTCGTATTTAATCAACTTAATTTTCAAACTGTAGCAGTGTTGACTTTTCTTTTTCTTTTTAAATAGGTGCCTCTTACAGAGCCAGTGGATCCAGTTGATTTGGAAGATTACCTTCTTACGCATCCACTGGCAATAGAGACCGGTCCTTTAAGAGACTTGCTTGAGTTTCCTTCTGATGATATTGAAGTTATCTACAGTCCTCGAGAATGTAGGACACTTGTATCAGCTGTACCTGAAGAGAGGTAAGGAGTGAAAAACATTGACTTTCGTCCTGCATAAAGACATATGGGAGATAGCCCTGCCGAAGCTGTTGACAGAATTGGACTTCTTTTCCTTCCTCACTCATAGTAATACACTGGAAACAGGGCGTGTTTGAAGGAAAAGGAGGTACAAGCTGTTTAGGGAGCGATAGATGATAATGGTGGCAGAAGCACAGCGTGAGACCCTAAAAAAGGAAACGGCACCCTTGAAATTCTGGACTGAGCTGAAAAGCAAAGGAAAGAACTGGATTCAGGGCAGGCTCTAGGTTTTGGAGGGCCCTTGGGCAATAGGCCTGCTCCCACAAGTGAGTAGGCATATCTGTTCCCCAGCATTGTTGTCAGCTGCTCCTGTTGCTGCTCTTCCTCATTATTGCTACCATGTGCTTGCTTGCCAGGCAGAGAGGCAATAAGCCAGTAGGCAGTGTCATCTGCTGCTCTTCCTTCACACCACCACTGTTGTTTCAGCCAGAGCAAGAGGCAGTTGAAAAAACAGGTTTTAGAGGCTCTTGTCTGTGGGGCTCCTGCTAGGGCAGACGCCCTACTATGCCAACTCTTGATGCCGGCCCTGAGTGAATTGACCAGTGCTGTAAAAGGGAGCTGGAACACGGGGTGTAAAGGTGGAAGAAGCATCAGGGGATGAAGATTTTGCAGCAGGAGTAAAGCATTTGGAAGGAAGCAGTCCCCTTGGCAGATCAACTAGGACAGGTTTCTTTCCAACTGGGGCCGTTGCTAGATGAGGGTATAGCCCGGGCTGATACCCGGGCTCACCCCTGTGCGTCCAGATGACGCACAAGGGATCCCGGTGTCAGCCTGGGCTAAACCCTCCCTTGGCCTGGGATAACCGGCACCGTTTGTGGCCTGGTATTTCCGCAGCGTCGGGCTGAGCCCGGGGCTATGGAAAGTCTAACCGTTCCATGGCTTTTCCCGGCTACGCAGCCTACTCGCGAGTAGCTGAGAGAAGCCGTGCTGTGCCCATCGGGCACGGGGGGGGGGGAAATCGCGGGGGGGAGTTGGGGGTTGGGTGGGAGAGCGTACCCGGCGGGAGAGATTGGGGGGGTAAGACCGGAGCCCGGGTGGGGACATCACGGCCGGGTGGAGGGAAATCGCGGCCGGGGGGGATCGGAGATCGTGGCCGGGGGGCATCGGACATGGCTGGCAGGCGGGGGGGCATCAGACATGGCGGGCGAGGCGTTGGAGATTGGGGGGGGAAATCGGGGGGAGCAGGGAACCCCCCTTTTTTTAAAAAAAGCCTACCTTATCGTTGGTGCGCTCCTGCGCACATGGCCCCTTTAAATGTAAAAAAAATTGGCCGACGCGACGGGACTTTCCTTTACCCCGTTGCATGTTACATGTAGACAGGAACGACAGCCTGCGCTACTTCTAGCGTGGGCTGGCCCCTCCACACGCCCGGATTTAAAGGTAGGTCTAGCAAGGCCCCTGGTGTTGCTAGCTCTCAGAAGCCTGCCTATGTGATTATTTCCCTTCAGACATTACCAGAGCTATATGAGAAGGCATCAAACCCCAGTGGTGCTGAGGTAATGTTGCATTAGGCCCAGCAAACTCACAGACACGAGCATTATAATTGTTAACATACATGTGATAATATGGAAGAGTTTGAGATTTCTCTCGTGACACACTTCAACAAGTGTTAAGAGGAGTTGGGGACTGTAGTGCCTAATGACAGCCAGGAGCATAATATATACTTTCAAAATGTCTGTTTGTATTTATTACTGTACTATTAAATGATATTTTGACTAAGCATAAGTTTTGTTTTTGTGGTTTGAACAGATTATAAAGATCTTCTTTTCCATTCCATTCCATTCTTTATTTTATTTTTTTACCTGTAGTGAAATGGACCCCCATGTGAGGGATTGCGTAAGAAGTTATACGGAAGATTGGGCCATAGTGAACAGAAAGTAAGTTGTATGTGTTTGCATTTAAAAAGAGACACTTGAATTGTGGAGCAGATTGAGGCTTCTTCTTTTCTTTTTCCAGAGGACATTGCTATAAATTCAGATTTCATGTGAGGCCATATTGTTCTTTCATAGCACTTACATTTTTAGGCAGCTGTCATCAAGGATACCTTGATGTTATTTTTTCCACTTTCTTGTATTTTTTTGTCCTACCATCCTTCGGGGCTGGCTATTTAAGTGAAAGGGCCTCCTTCTAAAGGCAAGAAGAGAGACCATTTGCAGTTGAGTAGTTCTGTTATCAGTGGGGTGACTCATATATTGTGTAAGATGGGTTGTTGGTGTGTGAGACTACAAGGTATGTCACATTTACTGTCCTCTGAGAGCTTTTGTAATCATGCGTTGTCTTAAAGACAGGCATTATCTACTCATAATGCTATATACCAAAGCATTATAAGGGGAAGAGAACAAAACACCAAGAACCATCCCTGTCACTTGAGGCTCAGGTGGCCTCGGAGGCACGGAGTGCTTTCTATCAACTCCGGTTGGTGGCCCAGCTACGCCCCTATCTGGACAGGGATAACCTAGCTTCAGTTGTCCATACTCTGGTAACCTCCAAATTAGATTACTGCAATACCCTCTACATGGGGCAGCCTTTGAAGACGGTTCAGAAGCTGCAGCTTGTGCAAAATGTGGCGGCCTGATTGATAGCTGGTGCAGGGAGGTTTGAGCATATAACACCGATTCTAGCCCGCTTGCATTGGCTGCCTATATGTTTCCGAGCCCAGTTCAAGGTGCTGGTTTTAACCTATAAAGCCCTACATGGCTTGGGACTGCAATACCTGATGGAACGCCTCTCCCGACATGAACCTACCCATACACTGTGCTCAACATCTAAGGTCCTCCTCCGAGTGCCTACTCCAAGGGAAGCTCGGGGGATGGCAACAAGAGAGAGGGCCTTCTCGGTGGTGGCCCCCTGACTGTGGAATGATCTCCCGATGACGCTTGCCTGGTGCCAACATTGTTATCTTTTCAGTGCCAGGTCAAGATTTTTCTCTTCTCCCAGGCATTTTAACAGCGTTTAACAACATTAAGTTTGTTTTAATGGACCCCAGAACTGTTGTTTTTAAATGGATACTGTTGTTTTTATATTGTTGTTTTTATGTTTCTGATGGTTT
This sequence comes from Elgaria multicarinata webbii, assembly GCF_023053635.1. Lineage (NCBI taxonomy): Eukaryota > Metazoa > Chordata > Lepidosauria > Squamata > Anguidae > Elgaria > Elgaria multicarinata. The sequence continues at coordinate 141,624,924 of NC_086171.1, forward strand.
TTAAATTTTGTATACTTTTTTAATGTTTACTTTTTTAAACTTTTGTAAACTGCCCAGAGAGCTTCGACTATGGGGCGGATATAAATGTAATAAATAAATAAATAAAATAAGTTTAAAAAAAATGGTGAGGGGAAAGCTTAAATTTCTAAAACAGGAGTGTCAGTTTCTGTATGGCTCCAGATTGTGACCCAGTTCCAAAATCACACCCACCCCAGTGCAGCAATTAGGCTTGGAAATTAGGCTTCCTTTGGCAGGCAGTAGAATCTATATAGTTCTGGGTCTGTTCAAATGAGTGGATCTTAGCAAAGCATCACTCCCTCCTCCCCTGCCCCCAGTTTGGGTTTAGGATTTTTAAAAGAGAAGGAAAAAGAAGGAATGGGAAAAAGAAGTAAGAAAAGGGAAAGAGAAAGAGAGAGAGAGATGATACTGTAAAAAGAAGTAAAAATTGCCCCCATGTTTCAGCTTAGATCTAATGGCATGCCCTGACTCTGAAATGGCTGAAGACTGCTGCCTGAGGAAAGCCTGCTAGTAGTTAAAAACTCCTACTGAATCATTCAGCTCTTAAATTGGAAGCTCTTGGGGTTTCATATTGAGCCGTGCCACTCGTCTTTGGAATGTTGTGGAAGCACGGCCCAAGGAAGGCATACTTTGTGGGTGGAGCTACAAGCGAAAAACAGGGTTGCTGCTCCAAATGGCGGTCCTTTGCTGAATTCCCACTACACTCCCCACAATTAATACTTATGGATATGCATGATGTGGTGTCATTACATCCCGTATTTCCCTGCCTCTGCTCCACAAATTACCAGCTGGCATGCATGCTGCTGTGTGGGCAGAGCAGAGAGAAACTCACATGTTGCCAAGTTACACATTTTCTGAAGTCCACGTTATGGGGAGTAGAATGTTGCATAGCATTGCCATTTTGAGCTGTGTCACGTGTCGTTCTGCCTCAGAGTATGACTTTATCATAGAATGGTTTATGTATCCAGCTTTCCCTAGAACAGTGTTCCCTAACCTGGTGTCCTTCAGATATTTTGGACTACAACCCCCAGCTTTCCTGATCAGTGGCCATGCTGGCTGGGTCTAATGGGAGTTGAAGCCCAAAACACCTGGAGGGCATCAGTTTGGGGAAGGCTCCTCTTGAGTAACACTGGTCAAAATGAAACCCAAGAGCTTGCAATTTAAAAGTAAAATTATCCAGTAGCAGTTTGAAATAGATTAATGCTATTGGCATTTTACAGGAAGTAATATTCAGCATTTTCTGAGGCATCTTTTCCATTTAGCAGCCTGTTCAGTGTTAAGAATTCCACCCTTGTCCTGTTTTGTTCTGTGTTCATTTGCAGTCAGAATGGAGTCTCCAGTGAGACAGGAGATCTGGATTCCATAATATATTTCCCAAGATTTGTCATTAGTAGTCCAAGTGATAATATTCGTTACGGTGCAGGTGAGATGGAAAAGAAGAAAGGCCAGGGAGTTGTCACCTGTCCATTATGATCACACGCAGAAGGAATAAACTTAATTTTTGTGAAAGGGATGTCTGTCCCTAGGCATGAGCTGGTCAGAATAGAATAGGCTAAAATCATCACAATATGGCAGTTGCTCTGAAGTTAAAACAGATGGGGGCTTATACCAATAATATGCACCATGTTGAAGGACATATTTTCCTTTCGAAATCATCTCTCCTATTACTGTGGAAGAGTTCTAAGGCTTTGTATGATGAGAGAATCAAATTGTTAAAGATCTCTTAAGTACAGGGCTGAAAGCATTCCCCATTTATCTAAATCAACTTGCAAGTGGATACATATACGGATATTTGGTCTGCTTTTCTTGAAACTTTTGTATAACTCTTTCTTTTTTTGTTTTTGTTTTTAAGGGTTCATATGATGGTAATGATGATAATTCTATATACACAATGTATGGGTCCCCCCCCCCGCATTTTCATTGTTTGTTGATATTCACAATAAAAAGGAAATAAACAAATAAAGGGAATTATGGAACTTCCTTACCATAAGAATTGGAATGCAGAGGGAGAAATTCTAGTGACTCATAGTGCTTGGTTTCCTGTGGAGCTGCTTTTGGAGGCTCTCAAATCTTGTGTGCATCTAAGGAGCCAGGAACAGAGATGTCAATGGCAGAGGTCCATTTCCAATGCCTGACCTTGCAGGAATGTGTTTAAAATATAGCTGACTCCTGAACATCCCCTTATTGGCTTTCTTGTGTACTCTGACATATATTTGAATATCTAGTAGGCTTTGCCAGCTGATACCTACCAGTATTATCTAAAAGCCAGTTCATACACAATATAAGAATATCTGTGTAGAAATGGGAAAGAATATATTGGAATGCAAAATCCATATGAATCTATTTTAAGGACAGCTTTGTATTTAAGCATTAGCCTGGTAGCCATAGGCGATAAGTAATTGTATACAGGTAAAGCATTAGGCTAGTGGAAGATGGACTACCCTTCTGTCTCTATTCTCTGGTCAACATAGAAACCAAGCAGGCTCTTGCAAGATGTTCTCCATCCCTCCTCTTCCAGCCCCTGCAGGCTAGTAAACATGTTTGTAGGCTAGTAATCTTTGGGGGCTTGTTTATGAGGCTACTTAACAGAGACATGCGGTCACTTTTCTGAGCAAGGGGTGCAGCTTTGAACTGAAGCAAGATAATGCCTGGTACACCAGGATGGGCAGGAAACAGATCTCCAGATGTTTTGGACTTCAACTCCCAGTATTCCTGACTTATGAGAGTTGAAGACCAAAAAATCTGGAGATCTATCTTCTCTTCACCCCTGTAATAAACAAGTTTGGAGGTGTGAAATAAAATGTTGAGCAACACACCATCCTGTTTTGGGATGTCGAGTGCGCAAATATATCTAATTTAATGACTCTTGCTACTGCTATTCTGTAGTAGTGTTCTAGTCAAACATACTGAACATGACGCACACGGACAGGATTTTCTTTTATTTGAAGGGTTACATTTACATACCCTCATGGGATTTTCCTATTTGCATATGCAAAGCAGTAACTGCTTGTAGAAGAGAATGTAGAATTCTGCATCTGTATTTGAGCTACTGGATTGCAGCCACAGAATACAAAAGAAGGTTTAAATATCAAATTGATGCAGCAGGTTCTTTTAGCAGTCAAGAAGACCTTGAAGGCAGCAGTAGTTAGATTGCTTGCTCTGACAAAAATCTCTAGTAGTTCAGTGATCTGAAGGACACAGTTAACTGTGATTAAACCGGAAGTATTCAGCTACATTATCATGTACATCAGGTATAATTCTATGGGCATGTGGACATTTGGCTAACAGCCCTTGTTCCTCATTGCAGCAGGGGAAGGTGATAGTGTGAGATGAATTTGAAGGCTGTGATCCTAAGTAAACTCCATGGATATCAGTTGAATGCACTTCCAGTTAATGAAAGCAAGGATTGCAGTTGAAGAATAGAAAATACAGTTGCATCTTAGAAAACCAACCACGGCAGAACATTAGCAAAATGTTCAGAGGACAGAAAATTATTTCCAGTGAAAGCCTTAGGTTTTCAGATGCTGTTAATCGTTTGTGCTTTTGTCTTTGTGGAACAGGGACGTCACTTAATCTATTCTCTTTTTGACCAGGTACCACAAACTGGGAACTGGGTTTAACCCCAACACGTTAGATAAGCAGAAGGAGCGGCAAAAAGGCCTGCCCAGACAGATCTTTGAGTCCGATGAAGCTCCGGATGGCAACAGTTACCAGGATGAACAAGTAGTGTACCTTATTAAGCTTGCCACTTATGTTTGATTTGTCCAAAATGTATGTCACAGACGTTTCATTATATCATATTGCAAACTGCCTTTAATTTCTTCAACCACAGGATGATCTTAAAAGGCGTTCCATGTCAATAGATGATACGCCGCGGGGCAGCTGGGCTTGTAGTATCTTTGACCTGAAAAACTCCGTCCCAGATGCTTTGCTTCCAAACCTTCTGGATCGGACCCCAAATGAAGAAATTGACCATCAAAATGATGACCAGAGGAAGTCCAACAGACACAAAGAGCTTTTTGCATTGCATCCAGCCCCAGATGAGGTACTGCCGGGTGTTTGGGCAGGATCTACACTACTACTTCATAATGGTATTGAAGTGCACTGACGACTGTTGGGTCCCAGGACACATTCCATATACCGTTTTCAAAGCACTTTCATAGTGTTATATCCTGCTTGGTGTAGATCTGGCCTTGTTCATACTAGCCCTGCCTCTGAGTAAAAACACACAAGTTCCAAGTCTTCCTTAGATGTGCAACTTCAGTAAAGTTAGTGGGCATTTGCCTGTTATATTGGGAATACACAAAGCCTTGAATTTCAGAGAGCATAAAAAAGTGGGAAAGGGAAAGGACAGCATGAAGATCTTCCACGACTTTCTTTGGCAGCTGAGTCTTTAAGGCTGGAATCCTATGACCTGCAATCCTTACCTGGGAGTAAGCCCCATTTAGTTCAATGGGACTTACATTAGAGTAGAGATGCATAGGATTGTACTGTAAACTGCCCACATGTTCTCATGCTCTTCACGGCCATGAAGGCTTGAAACCTGTTTGAAAATGAAAACTGAAACTACCTGATTGAGTGATCAGATTTTGCCACATGCCCTGATGTTATGCATCTTTGCCACAGTGCAGGTTTTTTGACACCTTGGCTCTAGCCATTAGTTTTTTCCAGCTCCTATTGAAAATGCCCAGCAGGGATGGACAACTTGTAGCCCTGCAGATGTTTTTCACCTAGCCTGCATAGCCAGTGGTGAGAGATGATGGGAGTTATAGGCAAAAACATCTGGAAGGCCACAAATTGCTGATGCCTGGGGTAGAAGAAAGACAGCAAAAAAAAATTATAAAAGGATAAAGCACAATATTATCTTTATTTTATTTCTTACGGGATGACTGCCAAAGTTGCCTGAAATAGCATATGATTAAAGCACAAATGTGGTCCTTAGAGCATTGTGTTCCAAGGCATTTTCTTTAAAGACCTCCAATCCATTACTATATAGCTATCTTAAATGAAATCCCTTCACTGTTATTTATAGTTGCAGCAAATGCTGCTGCAGTTAAACCTTGAAGATTAGTGTATTTATGTCTTAGAAGAGATGTGGGGGGCACGAGATCTATTTTACCTTCTTTAGCCATTTAACAATATGCTTTGTGGAAGTAGTGTGTGCCTTATTGACTTACTGGGTTTGTGCCCAATTCTAGGAGGAGCCAATTGAAAGGCTTGGCATCCCTGAAATCCCCAAGGAACATTTTGGCCAGAGGCTACTGGTGAAGTGTTTGTCTTTAAAGTGAGTATTAATTTATCGGAGAGTCTTGCCCAGTGCCAGATCCTGCTTTTCTGTACCAGTCCACATATTCATATATCTGCCTCTTGTTACTTAGGCTGCAGTCCTATACCCACTTATCTGGCAGTAAACCCCATTGAACCAATAGGACTTACTTCTGAGTAGACACATAGAGAAGTGCACTGCTAAAGACATACATTTACATGGATAAAAGTATGTATCAAATGGCAGGACACTTTGGGCCGTTTAGGTCTTGTCTGCATTTACTCTTTCAAAGGGTTGCACAAAAACTGCTTGAAAGCAACAGTAGATCAGTAGGTAAAGCAATCTGGTGCTCCAACTTCAGGCCTTAGGGTTTCTGTGGTGAAGTGCATGTTTGATCACACTCTCTACCACCACCAATCAGTAACTGAGTGGGTAAAACAGCCAAGAGCAACCGAGTAGCAACTGAGAGCAACCAATGAACAGCCTGATTCATCCTACCGTATTTCTTCGATTCTAAGACGCACTCCCCCCCCCCCATATAAACATCTCTAAAAACGGGATGCGTCTTAGAATCGCGGGCGCGTTTATTATTTCTTAGAATCAAAGCTTTTTTTCTGTTGGTGGTACTGAAATTAGTGTGCATCTTACAATCAATGGCGTCTTAAAATCGAAGAAATACGGTAAGTATGTTAAGAGGCCTCTAGCAACCTATAGAGGTGCAAACCAATCATACGCACATCAGTGCCAATTGCTTTGGTGCATAAAAGGGCAACCAAAATGGTTAGGGTGCTGGAGGAAAGACTAGAATATTTGGAGCCTTTTCAGTTTAGAGGGGCGTGGGGAAGCGACTAACGGAACACATGATTGAGGTTCATAAAACTATGCATGGTGTGGAGAAAAGTTATTCTCCCTCTCTCATGATAATTGAATTCAGAGTCAGTCAAAGAACCTAGTTAACAGGAGATTCAGGGCAGACAAAAGGAAATAGTCCTTCACCGAACATGCAGTTAATGTATGGAATTTGCTGCCACAGGATGCAGTGATGGCCACTAGCTTGGATGGCTTAAAAGTAGACTAGGAGGAGAAATCTTTCAATGGCTACTACTCATGATAACTACATGGAACCTCCAGCTGCTTCTGAATATTATCTGGTGGAGAACAGCAGCACCATGAGAGGGCTGTTGCCCTCATGTGGGCTTCCTGGAGACATTTCATTGGCTTTGTGAAACTGGGTGCTGGGCTTGATAGCCTTTAGTCTGATCCAGCAGGGCTCTTCTTTTGTTCATGTACAGTCTAGAGATCTTTGTGGAGTTAGAGCTTGAACGAGACAAACTAGCTTTTCTCTGAAGTCACTGGTCTTTCCCCTTTGATTGCTACTTGACATCGTCTGTGTAGGCTTGTCCATCTGGGACCATCTGCAACAGTGATAGAGCTACTGGACCTTCTTGTGGTCCGAAGGTAGCAATTCTAGCTGATCTAGTGAAATACACATGAGTATTCTAATTTTCTATAGGCATGTTCTCTGCAAAGTGTCAGCTTTTCCGCTAGAAGAGGATAAAGCTGTGATGGCTACCCATGGAGCATAAGGCTATCAATGGCTTCTAGTCATGTTGGCTATATATAATGTCCTACAGATGTGTTGGACTACAACTTCCATGAGTTGTAGTCTAACACATCTGAAGTGCACCAGGTTGCGTAAGACTGCTTTACAGCCAGACAACTAACAAGCCAAACTTGAAGCTTGAAAAGCCGGACTGTCTCTTTAAGACCTGAGACTTGTGGCAGTTAACAAAGCTTTCACTGGGGAGCAGAGAAACCTGTTAAACAAGTTTAATGAAGTGGAGCTCCTGAATGTAGGGTTACCTGCAGTTGGTTCATTGCCTATAACTCTTCTCTAATAACATGAGGTAAAATTTTACTGGTATTCCCTTAGAGAAATAAAGCACAAAACTGATTTTCCACACGGCTGTATTCATCTTGTGTGTCCTCAGTTAGGTCAACCCTTCTTGTTAGGGAGCTTCAGTTAGACTAGAGCGCCTCTCGTAACTGAGATATATGTGGGGCTTGTCTCCTAGAGGGAAACCGTTTTACGTCCCGACACTAATCCCGATGATTCTGTGGCCTTTTCTTTTACAGGGTACTGTAAGATCCTATACCAAGATGCAGTACCAGAAGATCTCGCCTGCAGTGAATAGCTGTATAGAAAGGAATGGCTGCAGTTAATTGAGATTGTTCTTTTATAAAACACTCTTTATATTAGATCCAAGGAAATGATGTTTGCCTTTAACATACAGAGTTCATGTGTATCTTGTGGTGCTGTTTTAAGAAGGACTCAGAATTGTGTGAGGCGACTAGATGGACAAATGACAAAGCTACAGTAATTTAAAAACATCTGTGGTGATTTTAGGGACCTTAAGGCTGCACTCTTCAGCATGCATACTCAAAACAAATTCTATTACTATTTTATTCATTTCTGAGTTTTATCCTGCTTCTCTTGAAGTAGCCAATAATAAATAAGATAATATTAAAATATAACAATGAGCTGTAACGATAACACTTAGTTTAAAACCAGCAGAAAATGATCAAGCAACTAACTAGTGATTACAGCCAGCAGAGAGTAATTCTTCTTCACACAGTGTGTAGGATCATGCCAAAGTGAAATTACCTTGTTATTGTTTCGTTATGGTTAATGTTTCCAGTTTTATACATAAATAAAATCAATCTTTTCTCTTCCTTTGAAGATTTGAAATTGAAATAGAGCCAATTTTTGCAAGCTTGGCACTGTATGATGTCAAAGAAAAGAAAAAGGTGAGCTATTTTACTTGATGTTTACTTCCTTTGCATGGAGGTTGAACTGTATGCAGTAAGACATAGGGAAGTAATAGCACCTCTCTTCTTAGCACACTGTGTTTAGGTTTTTGTCACCACAATTCAATTTGACAGTGGTACAAAGGCCGACTAGATGGCAAAATGTAATATGTAGGATGAGTGATAAAATAAGTCAGCCAAGATCAGTGGTGGAGAGAGCTTGTGGCCCTCCAGATGTTGTTAGACTCCAACTCCTATTAGTCTTGACCATTGACTATGCTGGTTGGGGCTGATGGATTGTTGGAGTCCAGCAACATCTGTAAGGCCACCGGTTCCCCACCCCTGTCCAGAAGTCGCCAGCTTCTGTCACATGTTATTTAGGAGCAACCATAGCTGGTATACCAGTTAAAGCAGATGAAAGGCATTCTTGGCCACAGCAGCTCCCAGGGAATCCACATCAATGCTATATCCAACAATACCCCCAAACTCCATGCCAGATCAGAAGGAGGCCACCCAAAAGAGAGAGACCACCAGCTTTCAAGTGAGTTGGCTCTTCCATATCAACATCCTGCTTAGGTAGAGCTTCAGTTAAAATCTTTATTACTTATTGCTAGTAATTACCACTAATGGGTTACTAATTACTGACAAGTGAACTAAGGACCCTTGAGGTGAAGCTTATGAAATCATACTCCTTAGCGCAGGAGTGCAGAACCTGAGGCCTCGGGGACAAATGCAGCCCTCCCTTGGACTGAAAGTGGTTCAACATCTATGCTTTAAGGCCAGGCTAGCACCCCTGTTGGATGCTATAGATGCTCAAGTTTCCCTCCTGGTTGTGTGGGATGAGAAGAGGGAGGGCATGCAAGCTCATTCCAGTTTTGGCTCATTCTAGTTAATACATGTCATGCTAAACCATGGTTTGGCGTCATGTGTGCATGCAGCCATAGCCTTGACACGAAGAAAAGAATTTCCTTGACTTAAAAGAAACACAAAATCTCGAAAGTATGATTTTAGAATATCAACTCTTGATCAATTGGAAATTATGTTCTATCAACAAAGGAGACAAAAGCAGCCATCTGTTCTCAGTGGTTATCTTTGAAGAACGCGTGGTGCACAGGTTGGGGAAAGAAAGAATTTGTTTAGCCATTGATAGAGGTCTACATAATATTATAGTGAGGGTGATGAGTGGAAATATAGACCTCTTGGCTGTGCATGATGTTAGAATATTTCAGTTTTACAACCATTTTCTGATCCTGTGTCTAAGAACTTATTAGACATGGGTTAACATCCATCTGCTAGCATTTACGCCCAGTAAACTATTTTTAAACACTTTAAACACTTTGAAGGTGGTTTACTGGGCTGCCAGCAAACGGATGTTATAAAAAATACAGGGCAAGAATGAATTGTACAGGTCTCAGGATTGCAAGCTCTTTTTTCTTTTTCTTAAAAAAAAAAAAAAAAGTTAGTCCAACTCTAAATATTTAACATTTGTAACTGATTTCTGGTGTTGCTTTATTCAGGTTCCTCAGTTTTGTGTGACAGAATAAAAAGGCCATGTTTTGAAATAGACTGCACTGTTACTGCATTGTTACTGCGTCCCCTTAACTCCCGAAACATTTTATTTAGGCAAGCAATGTATATATACATTCGCATGGTGGGAATCCGCCACAAAACTTGTAGTATTCTAGCGGCCTTGCAAATGAGATTTTGGCACAATGTCACCATCCATCTGTAAAAATGCTATCCATGCAACCAGATGGGGAAATTCTAGCATCCCACAAAATATTTTACTTGCCAAGCTGACAGTTTGGTCCAGAGGATCCTATTTCCAATTCACTGCAATTTCTGCACATGCAACGAAGGAACCTCTATATATGAATGCTCTTGTGGATTGGGGTCAATATCTGCTGTAGTCTATAACCAAAAACAATTGGATGCTGTGCTGACCAATTTTGAACCTTCGTGGGTTATTCTTTTGGATTTTAATTATCTAGTAGTTATAGTGTTTGGTCTAATATGGCTTATTTGTAAAATTATATTTCAATATGGCATCATGAGTGCTTGCTTTTATTTTTTGTGGTTTGTTTTTAAATAGGTTCAAGACATATTGGTACAAGTATATGTGTAAATAATGGCCTGATATGAAATGGACAATATAAAAAGTATCTCTGTTTCCTGCCATCTCTGCACTTTTTCCAGTTTTTGTCTGCTATAAACAGCTATCCATAGCTGATATGTATCATGAACTGCTGTAACATTTTTTAAAAAAATTGTATGTAGTGAAGATCTTAGACCGTATATATAGCAATCTGCAACTAGCTGGCACTTTCTTTTAGATTTCAGAGAACTTCTATTTTGATTTAAACTCCGAACAAATGAAAGGCATGTTACGCCCTCATGTCCCACCCGCTGCCATAACTACACTCGCCCGGTCAGCCATCTTTTCAATTACATACCCCTCTCAAGATGTCTTCCTGGTAATAAAGGTAAGAGATTTCTTTTCTTTCTTTTTTTCAAAAAAGGGGATATTATGGAGGAAGAAAACGTTGGTAAAATATAAATATCAAACTCCATGTTGTGCTAATCATGTAGGATGTAACTGAGCCCTATAGTTTTATTTATTTACTCCAGTGTAACTGTGTGCAGTCCTCCATTGACTCCAGTGGAGATGTTTTAAATTTTTTTAAACCCTTCTTGAAAGGGTCAGAGGGTCAGGAAAACATGTTAAGTTTAATCCTCCCCTCCTAGAGTGTGTACTCCTGATCCAAATTGGGACTGCATGTAGTTACACTAGAGTGAATAAAACTATCAAGCTCAGTTATACACTAAGGCCTTTGCTAGACCTGGTGGAAAATCCGGGGGAGAGGAGGGGAGACCTCACGTTATGAATAATGGGAGATCTCGCCCTTATTCACACGCAAGCTGCGACGAGCTCCGGAGGAGAGTTATTGCGGCCGCCATTTTTCTTTACTTTTAAAGTGGCAGCAGCAGTGCAGGAGCCAGGAAAGGTAAGTGTTTTTTTTTTTTTAAATTCTCCTTCCCCCACATCCTCAATCTCCCCACTCCCGGCCCCGTTCTCCTTCCTCCCATCCGCGATCTCCCCACCTGGTCCCGTTCTCCTTCCCCCCCGTCCGCGATCTTCCCGCCCTGGCCCTGTTCTCTTCCCCCCCCGTCTGCCATGTCTGATGCCCCCCGCGCGATCACCCTCCACCCGCCATGCCCGCCCAATCACCCGCTCAATCACGTGCCCGCCATGTCCGATCGCCCGCCCGATCGCTCGCCTCCTGATCGCCCACGCGCCATGTCCGCCCAATCGCCCACCTGCCCGATCGCCCGCCCGCCATGTCCAATGCCCCCTCCGCCCCCCTCGGCTGCAATCTCCCCACCCTGGCTCCACTCTTCCCCCCCATCTCCCCCGCCAGGTCCGCTCCCCCCCGCCCCGATTGGCACAGCAGTCGGCTTCTCCTGGCTACTCGTGAGTAAGCTGCGTAGCTGGGAAAAGCTGCGGAACTGGCTAGACCTTCTGCAGCCCTGGGCTGAGCCTGGGGCTGCGGAAATACTGGGCCACAACCGGTGCCGGTTATCCCGGGCCAAGGGAGGGTTTAGCCCGGGCTGACCCCTGGATCACCTGTGCATCATCTGGACGCACAGGGGTGAGCCCGGGTATCAGCCTGGGCTAAACCCTCGTCTAGCAACAGCCTAAGTGTTCAGCATAATAAATAGTTAGCCTTAAGGCTTGTACACCAAAGCCCAATATGATACCACAGTACGTTATTAACTGAACTGATTCATTTCTACAGGATGTTATGATGACTAGTTTTTAAATACATGGAGATGGATCCAGATTTAGTTGTACTAGGGTAGACACATTGAAATCAATGAGACTTACTTTACTGGATCCAACCCATGGGACTGCGAGCATTTAAAAAGCAAATATTGTACAAATAGAAATAATGATTAACAAAAAATTAAAGAAAGCTCAATATATGATGTACTTAAAATGGGCATATTCAGACTACACACTAAATCACGGTTAGGCTGCTAACCCTTTTGCAGCAAATGGTTAGTGAGCCATGTTTAAACCGTGGTTATGAAGCCACTGGTTAGGAATGGTTCACATGACATGCTAAGTCATTGATCACATGATATGCTAAGCCATAATGTTTAGCGCAATATGCTTAACCACCGTGGTGTACTAGCTAGGGTGACCATATGAAAAGGAGGACAGGGCTCCTGCATCTTTAACAGTTGCATAGAAAAGGGAATTTCAGCAGGTGTCATTTGTATATATGGGGAACCTGGTGAAATTCCCTCTTCAACACAACAGTTAAAGGTGCAGGAGCTATACGAGGTGACCAGATTTAAAAGAAGGCAGGGCACCTGCAGCTTTAACTGTTGTGATGAAGAGGGAATTTAACCAGGTTCCCCATATATACAAATGACACCTGCTGAAATTTCCTTTTCAATACAGCTGTTAAAGATACAGGAGCCCTGTCCTCCTTTTCATATGGTCACCCTAGTACTAGCCTCTCTTCTAAACAGAATCAATATATAACTCATAGCTTGTAATGAAAGAGGAGTTCATTTTGTAGCTTTGGCTTTATAGATCAAAATCAGTATTCTGGATTGTCCAGAAACTTTATAGAAAGTCAGCACAGTAGTTAAGCAGTCTTGAAAATTGGTGGACCATGTTGGGTAAACCATTTGGGCACCATCACACAGAACATTTTAATCATGTGATACGAAATTTTGGTAGTGTACTTTAAAAGTCCACTGGAATACGTGATTAGCCTGTCAATAATTTTTGAGATTTCAGGTCATCCCCCCCTCTTCAATAGTTGAGATTACCCAAGGAAATGAGCATGTTCAAGCTTTAATTCCCCTTCTGCGAGGGTGGACCATAAGCGAAATATATAAATGGATCCAAATAAAAGCAACAAAATATTTTATGAGTAATTAAAACTGAAGAACACAAATAATATGTTCCTATTGTTGTGCACCAGTGAGGCAGGCAAATGTTAGACATGTTTAAAAGGCCATAAATCTTAAAACTGTGAACACTTTTATTATTTCCTGAGACTACATGCCTCTAATGACAGTGTCTGTTCATATAGAAACGTAAGAATAAATTGGTTCATCCAGTCGCATGCATGCAGTTGGTGTTGTTTTTGTTAATTTTAGCCTTCCTTGGTAGACAAATCTAAACGGGAAACAACAAATATTTATAAAATCAGATTCCAGCTTGGCTCCTCTGGCCTCTAACATACCTTTTGCAGCTTCCCTTGGCTAACTGGCTTCAGCTGATTTCCATCTCAAGAAGTTCATTTATGCCACCTTGTCTGCTACAACGATTTAAAACAATAAAACTGTAAAACAATAAAAACAAGAACATTAAACATTACAACTACACATTTTAAAAGGTGAACTTGGAAAGATGCATCTTCACACCCTTTCGAAAGGCCAAGAGAGTGAGGGCCAATCGTAGTTCTTGAGGGAGCACATTCCATTGTTTGGGGGCCACACAGGAGAAAGCCCTTTCACACATGCCTGACAAATGGGCATCTGTACATAATGGAGCCCTCAGAAAGGTCTCTTCTGAAGATCTTAAGACCCAGCCACCTTCATAGCGAGACAGTTGGTATTGACTTTTCAGTACTTAGGCCTCCTAGGCCCTTTCTACACCTAAGGATTATCCCAGGAAGATGGAGGGATCGTCCCTGCCTGCTCCCAGGATCCCCTGTGTGTCATTTGGATGCACAGGGATGATCCCGGGGCGATCCCAGGATAAATGGCTGGTGTAGACATGCCCCAGTCTCTCTGTCTCTGTCCAAAAACATATTGTTCAACTGTCAGTGTTTCCTTTCCTGCTTCTTTGCCTTAGTACTGTGAAGGCAGCTGGGGCTACAGAGCAGTTCCTTAGCCTGGCACAGTCACTCAGAACAGTCACAATGCAATTGAGTTCTCGCACAAGAGTTTTTTGATGCCCTGGGAAATCTGTTAAGATTGAGATTCACATTACGTTGTCCCGAATTGCCCAAGCAAAAGGGAAGGCTCATTGGCAATGGCGTTAAGAGGAGATTCTGTTCTCAAATTTTGCACACGTCTCATTGCATAGTTCCTGAAGCCAGAATCTGCATATATTCACAGTAGTTGGTTTTTACAAGATGAGAGAGAAAAAGATTAACACCATGCAGCTGAGACCAGCCTCTTAACTAAAAGAGCTTGTGCTTGCACATTAATGCTTGTAAACCCAATGAGATGAGCCTAGCTAGCAGTCATTTGTTGAAAATGGCACTCAGATTTTGCTCCGTGAGAAGGAAAAGGACATGAGCGAGGTAAATAGCCAGAAAAAAATAGCTTGTGTTATGTCACAAATGGGGGTTGCAACGAACATTTCGCCCATCATGCTGCCCTTGCAATCTTTCCACCCCCCTCCCTAGTTGGTTAGCCCTAAGCCTGTTTGCCGCATAATCTGGGCCCCAGTGAGACGCTGGGTAGCGTGAGCAGGAGAGTTTTTCAGAAACACATTGGCTTCCAGAGTCTAACCATAGTAGTCCTGATCTAGTGCTGCCCAACAGATGCTTGGGCAGCTACACAAATGGTTCTGTCAAAGCCCAACAGTTGGCTTTGACAGTACCTTTAGTGCTTTTGAAGGGTGGGGAACAATCCATATGAGTAGGTGGGGAGAGATTGAGCAGAATTCGTTCCCTTACTCCTGGGTGGGTGGGCGTGAGATCTTATTTCCATGGCCACATCGCCTTGCTGGGTTAGGGAAACTGGATGCACTAGTGCAGGGAACAAGCATGTTTCTTAAATGTTTGGGATGTGCAATGGGAGTTATTCTTCTCCCATTTGCAGCAGTGTCCCCCCTCCCCCCGGTGTTGTAAGAAAGCCATTGTAAACTTAAGTCTGTTGATAGGTGACCTCACTCTCAATGATTGTCACGTTACAGTCAGCTGACATAAAATGGCAGCTGAGGTGGATCGTGCGGAAGAATCTTACAAAATACAAATGCCAAAAGATAAGAAACAAATGGGATAAGAGTGCTCATCATCTCAAAGCCTCTGTCTCTCTTCACGGTTTAAATTCTTCCTCTTAAAGAAAAACAACTCAAGAAAACGCTTTGTGAGACTTTTTTTTCATTCATCCTACCCCAAATTCTCCTTCAGCGGTTTGAGACCAAATTATTAGAAGGACCTAGCATGCCTTCTGCATACCCGCACTTTAAGATCAGCAAAAGAGGTCCTTCTCATTTGCCCATCTGGGAGGGGGCAGTTAGGTGGGTCAGTACATGAGAGAGGGCCTTTTCTGCAGTAGCCCCACACTTCTGGAATAAGTTGCCATCGGGAGTCCACCAGGCCCCATCATCGAAGGCTTCTACCCCTGAAGATTTACTAATTCATTCTGGCCTTCCCATAGTTATTTGTTATTGGTCTGGGTTGTAGCTGCAATTGTATGTTTTAGGTTTTGATTTATGCTGGTGTTGGTTGTTTTTTTTAGAATGGTTGTTGTTTTTATAGTTTTTACTACCATATTGTTTTTTATTATGTGGGTTTTACTGCTGTAGTCTGCCTTGGTAGGGCTCCTGCCCTAAAAGGCATCCAAGAAATATTTAAAATAAATAACGATAAAATAATATTTCCAGAAAAAGATTGATTTGCTGTCTTACTTTTTAAAACCATAGGTACTAAGAGTGGAGGCTGGTGGCTCCAGTGTCAGTGGGGCAGTAAATCCACTCTGGGTTCCAGTCAGAACTCTAAAGGAGCTATCCAAGGTGAAACCCGGAGTGGATTCATTGCTCCACTGACATTGGAGCCACTAGCCTCCACTGGGTACTAATAGTGAACTCGTTTTCTGAGTGCAGATTCTCATGTAGCCAAAACAGCACCGTCCACACACAAGAGAGAAATATCCACAGCTTTGGGGGAACCCCAAGGTTTTCAGAAGTACAAAAAAACTTTCGGAGGAGAGAAGCCAAAATTTAACCCCAATAGTGGTCACCAGCAGATTGACCACTATTGGATTGGATATAATCCCATATGTGGAACAAGCTGTGCATAACCCCTGATGGCCGGGTTTGGATGACATGACAACTCCCCTATTGGGGTGCATATTCCAAATGGTGGCCGGCACATACCATGATTCATCAGGGGTTAAAAAACCTACGATGGTCTCTTCTGTTCTATGAACTGAGTCAATCAGTGAAAAGCCCTGGGTCCTCATCAAGCAAAACTAAAAAAGGCAAAACTTGAAGCATTGACCATAGCAGAGGTCTTGGATGTGTGATTGAGATAGAAATCTGGATAGTCTTCATAACAACGGCTGAATCAGACCAAAGCCCTATCTAGTCCAGCATTCTGTTCACAAAGTGGCCTACCAGCTGCCTGTGGAAAGCCTGCAGGTAGGACATGAGTGCAGTAGCACCCTCCCATTCAGTTCCTCAGCCGCTGGTATACAGAGGCATATATTGCCAGTCTCCAATACTGGCAATATATAGCCATCATGACTAGTAGCCATTGACTATATATCCTACATGAATTTGTCTAATCCCCTTTTAAAGTAATTTAAGTTGGGGTCCATCACTCCACCTTGTGGTAGTGAATTCCATAGTTTACCTATGCACTGTGTGAAGAAGCATTTCCTTTCATCTGTCCTACCATTCAACTTCATGGGATGACCCCAGGTTCTTGTATTATGAACCTTCTCCACACCTCAGGCATACCTGGCTGAAACTTCTTTTCACCTTTTATATCTCCAGTTTATATTGCTGTGCGCAAGAGGAAAACTAGCTGTCCTGACGGTGGGTGGTGGGGAGTTTAAATTACATTTGGCAGTGAATTAGTTGAATTGTCTGTATGTTGTTTGTGCCTCCAGCATCATGCTTGCTTCTTTGTTTCTATCCCATCTCCATAGCTGGAAAAGGTATTACAGCAAGGAGATATCGGGGAGTGCGCAGAGCCATATATGATTTTAAAAGAAGCAGACGCTGCTAAGGTAAGTGGTTTTTCAGTGGGTTTTTTCCCCTTAAATGCAAAACATCCTTTGTAGATAGTTGTGTTCATTAGCCAGTTTGGTGCAGTGAACAGTGTTGCGTTTGGCCTGAGCACCAGTTCATGGCTTGCATCCAATGGTGGTCATTCTACTGATAGAAGGCGTCCACAAGCGGAATTGGCAGTAAGGCCATTCCTAGCAATTCCTCCTCCTCCTTCTCTCTGCAGTCCCTGCAATGTACTCCAGATGGTCCCCCAACCTTCCAGAGCAGATGTGTGGAGTTACGGGGGCTGCAATGGGAGAAAGGAAATCTCAGGAAATTGTCTTGTCATTCTGCTGGCATACACCTTTTCTACCAGCAGAGTGACCACTATTGGATTGCATAAAATCCCATCTGTGCAACTTGCTGTTTGTCTTGGGCAAGTCATTGGACATGAGTTATTATTTATTTATTTATTGCATTTCTGTACTGCCCAATAGTCGAAGCTCTCTGGGCGTTTCACAAAACATGATGTCAAGCCATGTTTGGTGCTGTGTGATCAAGCCTTTGGCTTGTATGCTCGCTCCTCTCACTGCCTCTTTG
Organism: Elgaria multicarinata webbii; assembly: GCF_023053635.1. Lineage (NCBI taxonomy): Eukaryota > Metazoa > Chordata > Lepidosauria > Squamata > Anguidae > Elgaria > Elgaria multicarinata. Next base: position 141,642,587 of record NC_086171.1, read on the forward strand.
CCGGTGTGATGTAGTGGCTAAAGTGTTGAACTGGGAGTCGGGAGATCCGGGTTCTAGTCCCCGCTCGGCCATGGAAACCTATTGGGTGACTTTGGGCCAGTCACAGACTCTCAGCCCAACCCACCTCACAGGGTTGTTGTTGTGAGGATAACATGGAGAGGAGGAAGATTATGTATGCCGCCTTGGGTTCCTTGGAAGGAAAAAGGCAGCATATAAATGCTACAAAAATACCCTCCTGTGCTTCCTTTTTCGTGGCAAACTATGGTTTGTCGTTATATTTGAACTGGCAGGCTATGGTGTGTGACTGCCTACCAAGCCAGAATTGAACATCATGATCAAGCTAAAGTTTGAACTACTGCTATACAGGGCAAGTGCAGTAGTTTGCTATTTCAGGTGTAACGATAAACTATGGTTTGCTGTAAAAAGGAATGAATTAGAGTGTGCAAGGGTAAGTTCATGAGCCCGTGGCTTGCTCATGTAGTATCAAGCTATGGTTTGACATTACATCACATGTGAACTGAGATATTGAGCTAGTTGAAATGTAACGATCTCGATCTAATAAACCATGGTTTATTAGGCCAAGAATAACTATTATGACTGCCCACTGCACTGTAATTGAAAAATGTAGAGTTTGTTAAACTAGTGTTACCTATTACATCCACATTGGTTTCATATCCTGGTTTTTAGACAGAGATTAAACCCTATTTTTGAGGTTTGAATATAACATCACTGTTGTTTAACAAACCCCTGTTTTCAAGACTGGCACCCAAGAGAAAGGAGGAGAAAGTATATCGGTACAACACTCATTCTTGGTTGAAGAAACCATGGGTTATTTTTAATGGTCCACTGTTACCATGAGGATAAAATTAGATATGTACCGTATTTCTTCGATTGTAAGATGCCATCGATTGTAAGACGCACACTAATTTCAGTACCACCAACAGAAAAAAAGCTTTGATTCTAAGAAGAAGAAGAATTGCACCCGCAATTCTAAGACGCACCCCATTTTTAGAGATGTTTATATGGGGGGGGGAGTGTGTCTTAGAATTGAAAAAATAGGGTAGTTAACTTTTCTGAACTCTTGGCACAAGTCTGGAAAGGATGCTAAATAAGTAATAATAATATCTGAGGCTTCTTTGCTTTTTATCCTGCAGCAGCCTCCATTTGTTTGGCAGCAGATTATTTCCCCTGTAGCTATAATGTAGCTTGTAATCATTTAGAGAGATAGTTTAGGTATTCCCTTGAGTTCTATTACCACCTCAATTGCAGATTCTGTGATTGTCACTTTCACCCACAGGCAAGTCCCTTCATACTAGCATGCATATTTAAGCCACTTTAAAGGCAGGTTTTAAGGGTTTATTACATTACTCAGCAGAATAGTAGAAAAGGTCTTTAATTAGGGTAAGAACAGATCTCTTGTGACTGCGATCAACACTTCAGCAAATTGTGTCTGGATTCTGCCCCCCACCCCCCCGCCCGCCCCCCAGCTCTCTACCAGGGATGATGATAATCTTTATTACTGGAAAGTTTCTGCTGTTGAATGCCTTTAAAACACTTGTACGTTTCTTATATTTTTTTATGCATAACTGAACAGTACTTTGTTCTATGGAAAACCACACTTGAAATGTTGTCATTAGCAGAAGGCAGTATTTACATTTCTGAATGGTTTGGATTTTGCGAGTTTGAAGTTTTTGCTTTTACAGAACAAGGAGAAGCTAGAAAAACTGAAAAGCCAATCAGAACAATTTTGCCAAAGACTCGGCAGATATCGTATGCCTTTTGCCTGGACAGCCATTCATTTGATGAATATAGTCAGCAGCGCTGGAAGTTTGGAAAGAGACTCTACAGAAGTGGAAATTGCCACAGGAGGTAGGTATCCAAATACAATAGGTAGTTCCAAAGTGAATTTTAATCTTGGGGCCAAACTATGTATGATAACATTTAAGTTAAGTTCAAGCATGCTCTTGTGAAAGCATGAATACCACACTTGCAATTTAGCTCTTAGACTGCTAAGGATTGTGGAGTAAGAGGCATATGGGAGACCATGGTACTATATTGTGTCCCTTCAAGAGAATCTGCCTGAACATAGAAAGCTTTTGGGGGCTGCCCAGTATGTTAGCTTTCCATGTGTAGGGCACTTTCAAACAACCACCCTCCTCCTCGCCTCCCATGTTCACGGGGTGGTACAGTCTAGGGATGCGCAAATCCAGAAAACTGAAGCACATCGACGTTCTCTGAAGATTGTTCTAACTCATGTCTGTATCAGATTGCAAAGTTCCCCCTTCATTTTCCCTTTAATATTTGTGCATATGCCTTTCCCCAGATCTATGCGTCAATTGTGTGCCTTTTTGAAATGTACAGATTTCCTACTGCTGATTAAGGCATGTCTGTGCTTTATCCCTCAAGCCAACTTTCTATTTCCTTCTGTACCATCTAAACCTCCCCCCACTAAGTTTAGATGGATCACCACTTTGATCCTATACAGTTGTTATTGCGTTCTTTTGATTGCCACAGGGTTTGGATTAGGCCTGATGCACAATATGTATTTCTCAGCTTGCTTCATCTATTTTTTCCTTCGCCAAGCCCTTGTAATATGGGGTGAAACGAAAAGGACAAGCCTGTAATAGCAAATAGGTTTATCTTTCAAGGATTTTACTCGTAAACCATCTGTTATGCTTTCCAAAACCAGGCCGCTAAGTATGTGAGAGAGTTTCAGGCTGATGAGCATTTTCCAAAGGAGTGGATTAATCATTGTGGACTGCACAGCTCATCTGAAACCACTGTTCAGCAACTCCCCCCCACCCCTCCAAAACTGCCAACTTCATCATTTTTTGTGGCAGGAGAAAAGCATAAATCTCCACATGATAAAGACTTTTATAATAGGCTCAAGGCACTGGGGTGCGGTTGCTGGGAGAGGAGCAGAGAAATTTGGCCGTGCTTCATAGTTTCCTAATGCCTCAGGAGTATGATTACCTTAGCTTAGCCACCTATTCTGCCTTGCCTTCCCCAGAATTTCAGACTAGTCTTCTTAAAATAAATGGAGTTTATTTGCCTTTTATTTCAATTTTCCCTGTTTTCTTTTTTTAAGAACGCAAAGGATCTTGGTCAGAGAGAAGGAATTCTAGCATCGTTGGCAGGCGTTCCTTGGAAAGGACCACTAGTGGAGATGAGGCCTGCAACCTGACTAACTTTAGACCAGCTACCCTCACGGTGACAAACTTCTTTAAACAGGTATTACATGAATGTGGTATGGGATTGAATATTCAGCTTCATGATTAGCATCACAACAAATTAGAATGTATTATGCCAAATAAGAAAAACAAATGCAACTGTGCTTAATTTGCAGAATTTGTGTAGATCCCAGAATTCAGTTTTTCTCAGTCAGGGAGACTTAGCTCATCCTCTCGCGGGAATTTGTATGAGGGAAAGAGCAGGACCACACTTGCTGCTCCACCCCTGTCATGTCCTAGTTGCCTGGCCCCATGTCAGGTTTCCCGGCAACTTCAGGCAATCACACAGTTTGTCAGAATGTGTGATTGCCTGAGGGACTGGGAAACTTGAGATCCCATCATCATGCACATATTGGGCGGGGTGGGAGGAACTCTGAACTGAGAGCCTGCTTGGTGTAAGTAGGCTTGCATGGGATCGCTCAGGCTTCTAAATTGCATAGAAAGCCTAGTTGAGTAGAGTAGGCTTCCCGCCTCAGACCTTTCCCCACAACAGATGGAAGGTGACTACTGTGTCAAGGGGATGTGATGGTGGGCCCATCACTATGAAGCGCAGTCTCACTCTCTCTGTCACCACTCAATGGCGTGAGGCAAAACAAGTGAACAGGGCTCAAGGATGCAGGCAAATCCAAAGGCCATATTAGGAGCACAATATAAGAATATCTGGAGGAAAATATGCTACCTACCTATATAGAAATTCAAGACAGCATTAAATACTATCCGATCTATCGGGTCATTCAGGGATGATAGTGGAAGTAAGCTTTGCAGAGATTAGGCAAGATTTATGTTTCTTCGTGTCCCCACAGTAATATCAGCAAGGTGGTGGATATCTTGGCCTACTAACCTGAAAAGCCTGGATTAACAGTTCACTTCACCTTAGTTTTTTGCAAGGAGGCAGATCGAGAGGTTTTTTTTAAAAAATAAGCAGCATGGAAGGATTTAGACATGCCTACTTTCAGCAAAAGATTGGACTATACGTGTTTTTCAGTTGAATTTCAAGAGTTTTCAAAACCATTGCTGTATTAGCAGTGAACCTGAGGATACGAATTGGTAGACTATTTTAAAAACAAGGTTATTTTGGCAATGGTTAAATAATGTATAAGCCTATCAAGATTATTATCCTTAATTCTTTTCTTAACTTTCACTCTTCGCTGCTGAAGTAGCTACATTTGACCTAGAATTCTACATTCTAATTCCCAATATGCTTAAATAGTGCATTATATTGAAAATCTAATTTAATAACGTGTAGTGTCTAGATGGCACAAGAACACTGTGAACAATTTTTCTATTACTGGAAAATAACTAATAAATTAGCCGTTTGACTAGTATAAAAACTGCAGTGGCTCAAGTAGTGTGACACAATCAGATAACTCTGCCTGACTTCCTAGAAACATTGATCTTTTATTATTTTGCATTTTATTATTTTGCATTGGCCTTCTCAACATGTATCAGATGCCCAAATGGGCATTACGTGTTTAAAAAAGGTCTGCACAGCCCTGTCCCTTGCCCCTGAGGTTGTGTAGTTGGGAAGGGACCTCAGAGATCATCTAGTCCATCTCCCTGCTCAATGCAGTCTTTGCATTTCAGGGTGCAACTAACAGCATCCCTGACAGATGCCATCTTGTTATAAACATATCATCACTGAAAAGAGAGAGTATATCACAAATATAACACTTCAATAGTTATTTTATTATAAAGGCAGTTCTTTAAAAACTTGGAATATAAACAAGGGCAATAAGGACATAGCTGAAAATTATTCCTTGCCTTTATGAACCGCCCAGAGAGCTCCGGCTATTGGGCGGTATAGAAATGTAATAAATAAATAAATAAATAAATAAATATTTTTAATTAACAACAGGAAGGTGATCGTCTGAGTGATGAAGACTTGTACAAGTTTCTTGCGGATATGAGAAGGCCATCTTCTGTCCTAAGGAGGCTAAGACCCATCACAGGTATTTTCAGTGATCTTGGTGAAAAGGCTGAGATCTTTTCTAGTTTAGTAGTTGCTGACACCTTGAGGGCTTCCATTTTATTCGTGTATTCATCTTAAGATATTTTTGTTATTCAGCACCAGTATGTGGGTCCTATGAACTCATTTATAATGTATGGGTATCTCCATGGGGATACCCATACATTGTTGGACAGATAGCTGACTTAGTTACTGATTTTTCTATGGCCTATCAGGGATGGACTGTAAAAGCGATATTTGAAATGAGTCTTGTTCTCCAACATTTTTTGCCTGTGATTCATAACCTAAACTGTTGTTTCTGTAGCACTTCCTTTTTTTAAAAATTGCAATTCATAGCAATTAATTGTGCATATTTTTTCAGTCTAAATTGTTATGAATTAATATTCTTTTTCCAAAGTTGAATGTAATACTAGACTTAAGTGATCAAGTCTTGGGCTTGTGTATTCCCCCCATCTTCTGTCCTCCAGCATAAGGAGATGAAAAGCTTCCACTTCCATTTTCAGTTAACTGCAGTTTAATCCAAACCCCAATCTGTGTTTAATTTTAACTATTGTTTATTGAAACTGGTCTTTTTGTTTGAAGTTGGTTTGTTTCAGTAAACCATAGTTAAGATTAACCACAGTTTGTCCAGATTCGGAGATGACACTAAGCTATGGTCAGTTAAAAATGGAAGCAAAAGCTTTCAGTCCTTTCACATCCACCACTTCAGAGGAGGTGGAGAGTAAAGTGGGGGTGGATGAGCACAAGGTCTGTTGTCATACTGCTAAACCATAATTAAGCGTTACATTGAAACGTGGCCAATGAAGGCATAACACTGCTAATCAAGTTTTTGCATATGTCCATGGAGCTATGAATATACAATAATAAGATCTGTTAGTTTACTGGTGAGTCTAGAATTTTAAAATACCAAACTATATTACTGAAGAGTTCATTTTTGTAATTATTCATGTGTATTGCAGAGCTTAGGGTTGCTAGGATTCTTTTCCCTGCAGAGGAAGTACAAATATCCAGCACGCAAAGTACAGCCTCTTTCTTTATCCTTCCAGTGGAGCTGCAGGCCTTCTGCCATGCCTTCTGCCACTCTTTGTGTGTCACAGCAAGTGGTGGAAGGCCAATGGAAAATTTTAGTACTGCAGGAGATGGACATTTTGAGGAGCTTGGCCAGCGTGGGTAGTCCACTTCCATATAGGCCTGAGATTGGCAGCTGGGCCGTGCCATTGTTGTTCATCTGACATATTTTTATCAGAATGAGGTGATTATTTTGGATGAGTAGATGTAGGCCAGATTCCAGTGAACCAGTAGAGCAGAGGGCAAGGAACAGGTAACAAAGATAGGAGTAAAAGGCAGGAGAAGCAGCATGAAGCAGTTTCTGAGCTGTAGCTGTAGAAAGACTGAGCTGACAAGAAGTTTATGTAGGGGACCTAGACGATCAGAAGATGGAGAATATCAAGGGTGTGATTGATCTCAAAACGGCAGATAAATTTACTGCTTCACACACTCTTTCTCTGGACCTGAAGGATTCAGATTTGTGTCCCAAGGGAGCCAGAGTCTGTCAGGACTTTAGGGTACTGTTGGTACCAATGATTATTTTCCTTAAAGTGTCTTAAACAAGTAAGAACTGTTCAATCGACAGTTGTAAAACTCCAGAGTTTCACCTTGCTTTTTCTGGAAACTAATTATGAATGAGTACATTCCTGTAGTTACCTTCTGATTATTATTCTCAGTCTTTCAAATAAGTCCCGACAAGTGATAGGCAGGATTACCAGTTTCCCTTTATAAACTGGGTGTTGACCTAGGGAATTATATCTCTTATCATTTCAGGCTCGGCATCTGGCCATGATGGGCTATTAGCAAAAGCATTCAAAACTCAGGTTATCCACCTCTTTAGCCTTTGGACTGCAAGCAACTTCTTATTAATACAGGATACAAGCAAAATCTATAGGGCAGGGATGGGCAACTTGTAGTCAGAACATGTGGAGGGCTACAAACATCAGCTGTGCTGACTAGAACTGATGGGAGTTGTAAGCCAAAACATCTAAGGGCCTCAAGTTGCCCACCCTTGCTCTAAGGTATATTGCTAGAGTGGCCAGCAGTATTTCAAAGCTTCAAGAAGTGAGGCAAACCAAGACCCAATAAATATATGACCACATGTTCTTTTAGAGAGCAAGAAAATCTATTTTTTAATTAAAATCAAAGTACATATTTAAAGGCACCTTATTTTTAAAAGCTAAAATGAAAGCATGTGAACTTCATTTCATCATTTGTTTGCCCCTTACCAGCTTCATTTCATCATTTGTTTGCCTTACTTAACTACCAGAAGTTGCATCATCTGTAGCTCAAAGCTTTATGTTATAAAGCAGTCACTTTGTGACCCAAATATTGCAAAATATACATAGTGATACAAGAATATAGACTCTCCCTGAGGAAAGAGAGCATAAAAACACAATTCTGATTGCAAACACCAGTCCCTTATTCCTCATCAAAGGCCTTTTATGACAGCCCATGCTTGAGAAAGTTGGGTGTGGTTCCCTGAGCCGTTGTGATTTTGATTCCCATGCAGGTGGGCAGTAAAATTAATTTCCTCAGGAGATAAAATTCCGTTGGTATACCGATATTGGGTAGACGAGGTTCTTCAATAATCTGAGATATGTAACAAGCAGTCTTGGTTGATGCTTAAAACAATAATGCCTTCAAAGATAAATGGATGGTGGTTGCCCACTATGGCAAACTAATTTATATTGACCAACACCCTCAGAGTCCCAAACAAGTCATATCCCAAATAGAAGGAAGACTGGCATTTAATTTGACTTTACAGTCTACTGGATCTATTACTGAGAAAAGCACAGTTTGCCTCAAAGCAAGCAGGACAATTCTTAATTTTAGAAATTAATAACTTGACTTTATTAAAGTCACTATATCATGACATTGGCCTGTAGAAATTTATGTTAGTAATTTATGGCTAAAAAGAAGGGGCATTTTTTGTAATGTTTTCTTGCCTAGTCACCTGGCAATGATTCTTGCTCATCACAGACAACAATGCAAGTGGCTATTTATATGCCTGATTATACTACTAATTTCTCTCCATGTAGCTCAGTTGAAGATAGATATTTCTCCAGCCCCAGAAAATCCACATTACTGTCTAACTCCAGAGCTGCTTCAAGTGAAACTTTACCCTGATAGCAGAGTTCGACCGACAAGAGAGATCCTGGAATTTCCTGCAAGAGATGTATACATTCCAAACACAACATACAGGTAAGAATAAAAAATAGATTTTAACACAGTGCATGGTACCTTTCTTCATCCAGATGCTGTGAATGAGCCAAATCACACAATGATTGATGAGTGAGTTGAGGATAGTCCAGTAATTTCTCAGACACTAGAGAAGCTAATGGTGCCAATGGTGACTCATAGCTCTTGCCAATGGTGACTCATAGCTCTACTGATCAAAATTATTCTGTCTTTCCTCTTTAAGACAGAAAAAGCAGTAGAAAAACACAGGAGTGTGGCCAGTGGAAGACGATGAAGTTTGGACCCCTCATAAAATTCTGTGAAAAAGGCAGGGTGATTGCACAATGAAAGCCTTGCCTGGAAGCTTCCTCTGAGGTTTTGGCTTTGATGCAGTCTGCGATCATATGAACTCTTCTTTTCTTTAGGTCATTTTGCCTTCCTTTTCGCTATCTAGTGCTAGAGCAGGCTGAAGCAATTTTTCATAATTAGGGAAATAAGATGGGAATTGAAGTACCAGCTTATGCTACATTGCAGTTGCAGTAAGAATACTGGAGCCTGATTCATATATGGCCACTGCTGCATGTGAAACACTTCTCTCTGATCTGGTCTCATGCTGTTCCAATAATATCTAAATGGAGGAATCCTAAGAGAAGGGCAAATGGTGTGGTTCCTTGCTGTGCCATTATCTCCTTTGGTGATGCCAATTTAAGAAAGAGCCACACCTTCATATAAATTGAGGCTCACTTTAGTTTGTGAAGGTGTACCATGTAGAATTATCTCTTTACCATTGGGACAGAAAGCTTTTGAAACCAAGGTGATGGAGCCATTCTAGAGCTCACATACTTCTATTAGCTTTGCTGTAAAATGTACTGCATCACAGAAGGCCCTGGGCCAAAAGTAACCATATTGAATTAAGCTGAAAGTTGAAATTTCCCTCCCAGATTTGGTCTTATATATGTAATCATACTATTCAGGTAGATAAAGGCTAGCAAGAACTATCATTTTAAAACTGTATTTAGCAATGAAAAACTGAAATATGTAGAAGAGTCTTCCCTAAACCATGACTGTTCTTCTGGAAACAGGCCAATTTTTTTGTTTCTCAAGGAGAAATGTAATAATCTTCAATGCCAAATCAGAAAAGGTTTAGAAGGTAATTCCATGTCTCTTTTCAACTATGTATATTTTTAGGGATTAGGGCAGAGGGATAATAATTGTGGTCAGCCAACCATCAGGGAGTGTGCAATAAATCAACGCAAGTAAAAGTCTTAGCAAGGACACAGTGCTACCAAATAATCGATGTATAATACAGTCAAGAAATCTTTACAGAGGGCCTTGTTCTATAACATGGGTGCTAAAGGCTTTTTGCTAAGAGAGATCTGGGGCCATTGAAGGCAGAAGAATTTCTGAAATAGTAAGCAACAACTTGAGGTCGTTGCTATGAAGACAGTTTGTCAGTTAACCCTAATAAAAAACAAAAACAGTACTCACATTGTGGGGCAATGCACACATTGTCTGCCCCACATGATTGCTGTCAACGGAGGGTAGTTTTGGGATGTGGGAGGTTTCTGTGTCCAATGGGTGTCCTGAATTCAGTACTTCAGAGTTTTCCTAGAAGGGTGAACGGCAGACATTCTTTTATATAGAACAGGCTGCGCTTTGCAGTACCAGCAGGGTGAGGGCAACCCCAGGCACTGCGAGAAAATTGGTTTCCCTGACTCACCTGAACTTGTCCAAAATTGAGCCTATTTGTTTTGTATCATTCATTTTACTGGAAGCACTTGACTACTATGAGAAAAAGTAGACTGGCTATAATCTAAGTCACAGCTGGAGTGCAGAAAAAAACAACACCTTTCTATTCTCCTTCATCCAAGTGACTTTAGGATTCAAACACACAGACAGCCTTGCTCTCCCTGAACTGTATCCCATATTGCATCCCCCTTTTTTTAAAAAAAAACTTTATGAAAGCCTTTGAATTTAATAAGAAACAACAAAAAATATTCCTCTGAAGGAAACCAGGGGAGTGGGGGAGACAAAGCTGAGATCATAGAATAGTAGAGTTGGAAGGGGCCTATAAGGCCATTGAGTCCACCCCCCTGCTCAATGCAGGAATCCAACTTAAAGCATCCCTGACAGATGGCTGTCCAGCTGCCTCTTGAATGCCTCTAGTGTGGGAGAGCCCACAACCTCCCTAGGTAACTGGTTCCATTGTCATACTGCTCTAACAGTCAGGAAGTTTTTCCTGATGTCCAGCCGGAATCTGGTTTCACATCAGGAAAAACTTCACATCTCCCCAATAGTAGCTTGCTTTTTGCCTCAGAAGTGAATTAGTTCCATTTTCTTCTTTGGCATGAAGTCACAGGCTGGACTGGGTAAACCTGGCTGTGGTGGGAGGATGGGCTATTATCCTATGGCTCATGCTTTCTTGCTACCCCTGCAGCAAGACAAAATATTTCCCCCTGCCACACCCCTTCCCAGCAGTGGTGCTTCTGTTTGTCTCCCTATAACAAAGATCAGCTCCCGGCAGTTCGGTTGCTGAGGGAAAAGGCACATGATCAAGCCCAGCCTGAGGCAAGCCCTTTACTTTCCCCACTCCTTTCTCATAGCTATGGATGCAGCTGTCCCTAATGCCAAAGAAAGCTTGCTGGCAGTGAATTTCCAGAGCCAGGAGGAGGCTTGAAAACCTGGCTGCCTTTGTCCCATCTGCAGAGCTCTGCCCATCAATTGTACATCCTGGCATGTGGCCAAGACACTGACCTGGTTTTTACATATGACAACCACATAAAGAAATAGTTAGTGCTTTATTAGGTAAACTCTGAATGGAGAAGCTCAGTCAAATCTTTCAAAATCTATAGGATGTATCATCAGTTTGGTTGATTTGAGAAGGTAGGGTCTTCCTTTCTGAGGCTTCCAGTACAGTCCTCTCTTCTTCCTTTCAAGTTTTCCTTTTGAATTTGGCTTGAGGTATTTTCCATTCAAGTTTGTTTCTTCGCATGCGCTGTACCACCAGCCACCTGAAGATGATATTTTGTAAACACCATTGAACTGATGTGGCAACAGCTTAATGTGATCACACAGACCAAAGACTAGGCAGATGGCCTTTGGGGAACTTCTCACATTTCTCATTGCTCTACTTCTCTTCTGAAAATCCTTAATAGTATCATGGGTAGCTTATTGGATGATGTAAGGAGTGCCTGGATTTGGGGAAAGGGACTTGGAAGCACTGCTACCTGCATGGAATTTGTCATACATTCCTCCAGCACGAGCCCCGGCTTTTGCCTTTGCCTTGGGTTGGATCCAGACTCAGTCATGCTTGATGTAGACCCATTGAAATCAATTGAACTCAAGTTGGCTATGACTAACTTAAGTCTTATTGTTTTCAATGGGTCTATTCATAAATATTGTTATGAATATTATTTATTTAAAGTTCTTTTAATCTGCTCTTCATCCTAGGTTATCAGAGTGGTATATAAGATATACAAGAACATCAAAATAAAACCAAAGCATGAAGAACAGTATAAGAAAGTCTGGATTCAGCCTTTCTTAGTGGTACTCTATAGGAAATTAGGTCACCAATTTCTTGTTCCTGTGTGCTATTCATTTACTTTGAGGCCTTGGGCAAATCATTTAACATTGTATTGGTTCTATTTCTACCTCCTAAAATTCTACAAGGTGTGTGTGTGTGGCCTTAGCTAGACCAGGCTACATCCCGGCGCGAACCTCGGGATCGTCCCTGTGCGTCCAGATGATGCACAGGGGATCCTAGGATCAGGGAGGGATCATCCCTCCCTTGCCCCAGGATACAGCCCTCCCCTTTGGGCCTGATATTTCCACAGTCTCGGGCTGAGCGTGTGGCCCATTTCCACGGGTTTACCCGGCTCCACGCAATTACTCGCACGGAGCTGGGAGCTACGCCCATCAGGAGTAGGGTGGGGGGAGCGGGGAAAGTAGTTATTTTTTTAAAAAAAACCCTTACCTTTGCGCACGAGCGTTCATGTGCTCTGTCCCCTTTAAAAAAAATGGCGGGCGCAACGCCTCTCTTCCTGAGGTCGTCGCACCTTATGTGTAAACGAGGGCAAGATCTCACGTTAATCCCAACGCGAGGTCTCCCCTCTTCTCCCCTGGACTTTCGGGTAGGTCTAGCTAAGGCCTGTGTTAGAGGGATAGAAACATATGCACAACAGGCTGATTTTCATGATCCGGAGAGTTGTGGGATATAGCTTTCTAGTCTAATACAGAATGCAGGTGGGAAATTTCAAAGTCAGATATTTTAAAAACTTCCCTGCTTATGGAAAGCTACCATGTTGGGCAGAAGTGTTATAATGTAGGCTTCTTCTGCGCATGGTGGGTGAGGACTTAAATATACACCACCACCACCCCGGCTGTATTTGTTATTCTGCATCTGACTCCTAGTGCTTTGATTTCAGGGCAGTAAATTTGTGAACCTTCTATTTTGAGGTTTTATGACAATATCCCAGCTACCTTTTAACTCAAGTAAGTTATTTTTCTGATTAGGGCCCTGTTCAGATAACATGCTAAGCCACTGTGGTTAAGCATTTTGAACTAAACATTATGGCTTAGCATGTCATGTGAACCATGACTGAGCCTGGCGGCTATATAACCATGGTTTAAACACTCTCACTAACCACTTGATGCAAAAGGGTTAGCGGCCTACCCATAGGGTGACCATATGAAAAGGAGGACAGGGCTCCTGTATCTTTAACAGTTGCATAGAAAAGGGAATTTCAGCAGGTGCCATTTGTATATATGGAGAACCTGGTGAAATTCCCTCTTCCTCACAACAGTTAAAGTGCAGGAGCTATACTAGAGTGAGCAGATTTAAAAGAGTGCAGGGCACCTGCAGCTTTAACTGTTGTGATGAAGAGGAAATTTCACCAGGTTCTCCACATATACAAATGACACCTGCTGAAATTCTCTTTTCAATGCAACTGTTAAAGATACAGGAGCCCTGTCCTCCTTTTTGTATGGTCACCCTAACAATGTTGTCTGAACAGACAAACATAAGACAAACTGAAGCAATGGCATATGCAGGAAATGGCTACCTGAATCATTCTCTTGACAGCTGATTTTTCTTTCTCTGTTGTTAACATGGTCTTTTGTAGAGAACTTCACTGCCTTCTGTTCAGGCAGGGCACTGGGAATATTGCCAGTAATCTTTGAGAGCAGGACTGCGTAGTCTGTTTCTGGGCCTCCCATTGTGAATAGATACTCAATATAACGCTTGTTTGCTCTCCAGTCTTCCAACTCAATACGCAGGATGTAGTCAGCTTGGTTTACAATGGAATAGATCTTATGCAGGCCCAGCCAGAACTCTCCTGAAAATAGAGGTTGCACAAACAGAGCTATTAGAGCAAAAACAGAACTATTAGGGTAGATTGAACACACGATATAGACATCTGAGTTAGATTTACTAATTGTATTAAGTAGATGAGCGGAGTCTGGGGAATCCTTGAACTTTTGAGATCATTTCTCCAGCAAATCTCTCCTTTGTTTATATCTTTTATATTATGCACTAATGAACAATAAAAAAGGAAACTAAAACTAAAAATAAAGAGAATGTAAGTTGGGAGCTTGTCAAAGTCTGCAAGGGTGGATTCAGTACACACTTAACAGAAGTGTGTGAATGAATCTCTGTGATAAGTGAAGCAACTGGCATATATAAAAGTTAATTGCAATGGAAATGGACTGCCAACCATGAGAAAGAAATGCACCCTTAATTGGCATTTTGGAAGTGTCATTTACCACAGCACATATAAATTTAGCATTTTAAGTGGACTATGTGCAGTGCAATCCTAAACATGTTTACTCAGAAGTAAGCCACATTGAGTTCAATGAACTTTACAGGTAAATGTGGACTGTACCTTTACAGAACAACCCTATACATATCTACTCAGAAGTAAATCTCGTTGAACTCAATGTGCCTTACTCCTGGGTAAGTGGATATATGACCGTAGCATTACAGTTAGGTTTTTACTATACTTTTTAAAATCCTGAATAGCTTCATTAACATTGCGGTCCTATATATGTTTACTCAGAATTAGTGAGTTCAGTGGGGCTTACTCCCAAGTATAGGATCGCAGCATAAGACATTTTCTAGGCACAGTTATTGATATCCTTGACCAATGGAGCCCTTTCAAGCTGGAAAAGATAAGTCACAGAGGATGTTTGTTCAAAAAATAGCTGAAAAATGCCAGGTATGCATATTTTAAGTAAGCCACTAAATTGTGATGTTGCATTTGTGCTTCAGATTTATTCACTGGGCAAGCTTGGTCACTGGTAATACAACATGTCAATCTCACCTTTGAACCTGCTCTATTGACAACTCCCCCCCACCGCCATGTCAGAACTTCCTAAAACCTAGGGTGACCATATGAAAAGGAGGGGAGGACAGGGCTCCTGTATCTTTAACAGTTGTATTGAAAAGGGAATTTCAGCAGGTGTCATTTGTATATATGGAGAACCTGGTGAAATTTCCTCTTCACACCAGTTAAAGCTGCAGGTGCCCTGCCCTCTTTTAAATCTGGTCACTCTAGTATAACTGTTGTGATGAAGAGGGAATTTCACCAGGTTCTCCATATATACAAATAACACCTGCTGAAATTCCCTTTTCTATGCAACTGTTAAAGATACAGGAGCCCTGTCCTCCTTTTCATATGGTCACCTCTGGTTTTAAAAGTACTGAAAAATCTCACCTTTGATTTATTTTATTTTTTCTTAGAAAGGAATAACGAGCTAACAAGTTTAAGTGGACCACAAGAACAGTTTGATCAAGCAAATATTCTGACTGGTTCTGATTGAATCCTAGTGTAGATTCACTGTCTAACATTTATTTATTTATTTATTTATTTATTTATTTATTTATATACCGCCCCATAGCCAAAGCTCTCTGGGCGGTTTACAGAAGTTAAAAACAGTAAACATTAAAAATATACAAAATTTAAAACCATCAAAAACAAAAACAACAGTATCCATTTAAGAACAACAACAACATACGAGCCACTAGCCTCCACTGGTCCAACATTGTGAGTATATTTTAATCATCTACAAATATATTCACAAAACCAATTTTGATTCATTATTTTTCTGTTAATCTCATTTGAATGTACTTCACCAAGTACATTCAAATGATATTCACTTTTAGAGTGCTTGTGATGTCCTGTGGGTGAAAAGTCTCAGTAGTATCTGATTCTATTGTGATTTGGGTCTTAGGGAAACCTGTCCACCATGGGCCAATTCAGACCAGGTTGGTGGAGGAAAAATTAACCAATACTGAAAACAAATTCAAAATCGGAATTGTGAATCAGTCCTCTTAGTCTCTTTAAGATACATTTAGTTTGTTTTTGTTCGTTTTTTGTTTTTGCACTGTTGTTTCCATAAGCTACAATCAACTAGGGTTTTAGCACATAAAAATTACTTTCGGTCTCTAGGGAAATTATGTAGCAAAGAGGATACATTTACCATCAAGGTTGCCAAACCCATTTGTATAGTTCTCCCAGGTTTGATTGAAATCCAGTGATCCGTCAGATCGGTTTTGAATAACTGTCCATGAGCTTTCTGTGGATGAAAAACGAGATATAAATTTGTTTTCAACTTTGACAGAGAAAGGGCCAGTTCATACTGTGTCCCCGTGTGATTTGCTCTCTACAGTGGGATATAGAATGAAAATTGAGGTCCACCCTCCCACATATATATGTACTATTTGTAGAATGTTGATTGAATTGATACATGCATGTGAACTTTCATATATGGGCATGAATGTTGTCCATGCAATCTGCCCAGTGCTGAAAGATGATTTGCTTCTTATGATTTCTAGTCATGACATGGTTATTGACATAATGACCTTAAAGATGTCCAACTGTGGTTAAACATCCGGACAAATCATGATGCCTGTCTGCTTTTTATGTTTTGTGTGTTTTTTAATCTTTCTATGTGTTCTTTTCTTTTGTATTGTGTGTTTGTAATTTGGTTGTGTTTTGAAATAATAAAAACTTATACGGGGAAAAAAAAGATAAAAGACTGATAAACATCTACCAGCCAGAGCTACTGAGATTTTGGCTGTTCCCAGAATGATAAAGCACACAATTTATTCTTAGGGTTGCTTCACAAGTTAGAGGGAGTAGTGAAAGTCATTGTGCAAAATATACTTGTACATCTGTTATGCGCAACTACTTCTTATGTTTCAAAAAGGGACTTATGTACCTTCTCATCAGAAAGGAACATGGATTTTAGAGGCATGTGGAGAATTGCAGGTATCATATGCTTCCATAATAGCCATGAATAAATATCAGATATTACATTATTTGCTCATTGTTTGATCCAGCTCATAAGCCTTTGGTTGTGAAACCCAGAAGAGGAAAGTAACAGTTGAAATGAATGCTTGCATATTGCTGTTTAATTTTATTAATGGCAGAAAATCCTCAGCATGTCACATGCCGATGTTAAACTGAAGCAAAATCTTTAAGTATGCTACTTTATAGTATATATCTAGAGGCTTCTCAGCTCTTGCTGGATACTTCTGAACCCATGCAAGTTTTGCAGCTCCCTTTGAAAATCCTAAATGTATTTAGCATTTCGGTGTTCTGTTCACTGATATAAAATGATGGTTGTAGTATATGCACGTCATACTAATAGAATGTTTTGCATAATCTAGATTAGAAGGTGCTTTACAGAAGATCAGGCTAGTTTTAAAGAGAGAATAAGATGTTTGCTGGCACAGCTGGACATACCTGTTTTCATTTCACAGTAGACGTTAAATGCCTTGGATCCACTGGGCTTAATAGAATAAATGCCATTAGGTATTTTACTCATGTTGTAAATCGAAGTACAATCAGTTGCATTGCCTAAAAACAACAACAGTTTAAAACTAGCAACCCCATTACTAAAGGCAGAAATTTAGAAAAAATCTAAATGACAGGACTTCCATTTAGATTTTTCATTTCAAGGTGACAGGACTTTCTCAAGAAGTCACTAAATCAGATTCTGTTCCTTTTCATGTGATTTTAAGGTATTGCATTTTGGCTGTCAAGTGCTTCCTAAGCTTATAATAGTTACATTGAAATGTACTCAGTGTTGTGGCCATGGCGTCTGTGGTAGGGTTTTAGGAAAGCATGCCATGAATAAACCCTTTGATAGAATTTTTATATCAATCCTTCTAATTGCAAATAAAGAATATATATTGTATTTAATGGTTTTTAATTTTTGTAAACTGCCCAGAGAGCTTCACTTATGGGGCAGTATATAATGTAATAAATCAAATGAAAATTGTATACCAATAACAAAATATATGCAAGATGATGGGGTGCAAAAGGACTATCCCACAGGAACAATTACCTTTATATTCCTGAACTTTAGCTGTTGTATTAAGTTTCGTATTCCTTGTTTCATTTTCCTTCAGGGGGAATAAGAACTGTGTGTCATCTTGAAAACTGGGTCTGCTTAGCTGAAAAGAGAAATAGAAATTATTTCTCTATCTGATTTATTAGTAAGGTCGGTCATCTGCCTACTGACAGCGTTGAAACCCAACTCCGTGGGGAGAACAGGGTAGGAGAAGGTGCATTTTGATGATAAGAGAGCCCTCACCTTTGCAGGGAAAGAATGGGGGTTAAAATGTTCCCATACGCAACACAATGATAGTTAAATCCCTGCACCTCAAACTTTTCTTAAGGGTGAAAGGAGGCTAGACCCTTTCTTTCACTCTGAAGTGAGTGTAGCAGGGGAAGGGAGAAGGAAATGGGCCCAGAGAGGGTGCCCTGTGGCCTTGGGCATTGGGGCCTTCTGAAGTGGCTGCTAGAGGAGGACCCGGAGGCGGATTTCCCATGCTGCTCTTCTCTCATCTCTGGGTGAAGGGAAGCTGAGAATTCCCATCTCTTCCAAAGTAGCCATAAGACGAAAGAAGACCATAACTGCTGCCTCATGAAATTGCTTTTCTTTTCTTTTATTGGCATTTGTCCTTCTGTTTCTTGATAATGTAAGGCCCCAAAACAGAAACTTGTTTATGTGTAAAACCCTATTTTCCAACCCTATCTTCCCAACTGGTAAAAACCAAGATAGGTTTGGTATCTTAAGGTATAGCTGCTTGCTATTCCATTCATAGCACTAGGGGTATTTGAAATTATTATTTTAATTAAACTAAGAATAAAACTTATCCTTTGAGATTTACAATTTATATGCTAAGCTCTACAAAAGCATGTTATGTTCTGAAGATAATTAGGTTTAGAAATAATAAGAAAATAAGTTATGCATATTTCAGCTTTCTCTAAAATGTTTGTTTATTCTGGGGCCTGAGGGACTGTGAAGAAACATTTTTCCCCCATGGCTTCAACATTTCTAGAAATGTTAGTTCTATATTATGAAGAACAGTATCTGTTATAGGAAATAAAAGTACAACATTTTTAGGAGCCAGCTGAGTTACATTCATCATATTGCAAAATCATAGCGTCTCTGCTGTATTGTTGTTATCTCCAAGCATATGTGTATGTTCTTCTCCTTTGTGAACTTCCTTAAGGCTGTCATCCATTATAGAGTTAGATTAGTAAATCCATTACATTCATCTCAGTAGGACTTATTAATGTATGTGTACTTAAGATAGTAGCTTTTAGGAGCAAAAAACTCTTCTCCTCTAGGAAACTAAGACTACCCACTTTCACAGTTTAATTTTTGTGAACTGCCCAGAGAGCTTCGGCTATTGGGCGGTATAAAAATGTAATAAATAAATAAATAAATAAAAATAAATAAATAAATAAACAAACACACTTTCTAGGAAGCTGCATTAAACACAGTAGGACTTAAGTTCGGAATAAACATGTATAGGTTTGTGCTGCAAAGTGTGGATCTTTCACTACACATGACAAACCCAGGTTTGCCTGCAGGTTTGCCGTGTGTAGCTTCTGGATGGTTGCCCCTGTGCATTACATTTGTTTGCAAACCTGGGCTTGTTACATTTATATCTTAGATGTTCAGGTCAGAGCTAGGCAACTTTTAGCCCGCCATAGTTGGATGGCATCTTTATCACTGGCTGCACTGGCGCCAGTGTATGCTCCATCAGACGAGCATTTTATTGCATGCTCGTTAGTGGCCACTCATGGATTTTCGTGGGTCCCTCATGACATCATCTGCCTCCCGCCCCTTCTAGCCTTCTTCGCGCTACAAAAGAACACCCCAGTAAGTCCAACTTATTTTTAAAGACGAAAGTTGCCGTTATCTCCTGCAGTATGCAGGAGAAGCAGTGCGATCAAAATGGCCCACTGAATGGGCCACGTGCACATTGTTTACTTCCTCTTTCAGGTCGCTTCTCCACACAGGTGGGGAAGTGATGGTAAGCAAACACGATTTCCCCCATGTGATGATGTTCTAGTGATGGTTAAATTGCTGTCCAGCAACACCTGGAGTTCTGCAAGTTGTCCATCCCTGGTTTAGGTATCCTATTTCTTCGATTCTAAGACACACTTTTCCCCCCATATAAACATCTCTAAAAATGGGGTGTGTCTTAGAATCGCGGGTGTGTCTTAGGGTTTTTATTTCTGTTGGTGGTACTGAAATTAGTGTGCATCTTACAATCGATGGCATCTTACAATCGAAGAAATACGGGTATATACCTTTATATACCTTAGGAATATGCCTAAAACATAATGTGTGTTGAGCTTTATGCTATAAAACCTGTCCAGTAATGATTACATTGAAATACATAACCAGGAAAGTTATTTTCCCCCACTATAAATCCAGAAGATGCAGAAGGCACACACAGTGAATGCACGTATACTATTCATAAATTACTTAGAGCACAATGGAAATGTAGTACAATTATTCAGAGAAGATTATTTATTTTCTTGCCTTTTCTCTCCGTACTGTTCTTTTCATTTTCACCCTGCTTCCCCTTTAACAGTTTGTTCTTCCCATTGCTCCTTCTTTTACCTTATTTCTACATCTTTTCTCTGTGCCGCAAAAAATCACCAAAATCACCTGAAATCGTTGAAGCAATAAGCAGAATAGAGAAGGCCATTCAGAAAGCAGCAATTTTACGTACCTTATCTTCCATATCCTGAATTTGCTCTTGCTGTTTGGCAAGTTGGGCATGCTGGACTTGAACAATTTTGAGAAGGTGTTTGAAGTGGTTGTCCTGCTGCTCAATGAAGTTCTGCAGGGAGAGCAAAAACAATGGCTTGGATCCAAAGGACCATGAGCAGAAGGAGGAAGTCTTATCAGTGCACTTCCATGAACTCCTTGAGCAGGCACTAGCAGAAGAGTTCCAGCAGTGCAGTGCCACAATGTATGGGAGTTTTCATTACAGCATGAGAAACATTAGATAGGGGGGGGGGCGTAGTTCAGTGGTAGAGCATATTTTTGCATGTAGAAGGTCCCAGGTTCAATCCACAGCATATCCAGGCTGGGAAAATTCCTGCCTGACACCCTGGAGAACTGCTACCAGTCAGTGTTGACAATACTGGACCAAGGGTTTGATTCCAAATAAGGCAGCTTCCTTTAGTGAATATGGGAGAACTAGACTGAAGCATATCAACTGTAGTGGGCTGCAAAAAGACCTTGAGAGAGAACCTGTGAAAAGTCTTGCACAAAATTTGTGCAAATGAAAGTACTTTTCACCTAATGTTCTTCTGTTAAGTCAGAACCCTTCTGTGACTGGAAGAGGCTTTCCATTAGCAGAAAGACAACTTTAAGTCTAACGCATTTTCACCAAAGGCTGTTTATTTATTTATCTTATTTAAAATTATTTTTAGGCCACTTTTAAAGGTGGAACTCTTTCAAGGCGGTGTACAGGATAAAACCATACAAAGTGGTTACCATAAAAATCAAGAAATACATATTCATTTTTTAAAAAAAAAAATCCAAACAGAGCCATACAGGGGCAGTGCTAGTGGAGGGGGGGGGGAAGGACCTCCCCAAACAAGGAGTTTGCCCTCCCCCCATTGCTGGGCCCCTGTCATTACTTGAAGGAAAGGCACTTTTCACATTTACTAGTGCATTCATGTATTATCTTCTCTGTAACTCTTCTACAGTTCAGCTGGAGCTCTTGAACCAAGAAAGGCCACACATTTTGCAGCTACTGACATACTCTTCAGGATACCAACAGACCAGTGGCAATCCACTGATACATAATCCTCCTCCCCTCTATATTATCCTCACAACAACAACCATGGTAGGTTGGGCTGAGAGTCTGTGACTGGCCCAAAGTCACCCAGTGGGTTTCCATGGCTGATTGGGGACTAGAACCCAGATCTCCCGACTTCCAGTCCAACACCTTAGCCACTACACTACACCACACTGGTTAATAGTTATATTCTGCATAAAGCCATAATGAAGATTGTAGAAACAAATTTTACAGTGAAAACAGGTAGTAGTTTTTTTGATTGAAAACACACACAAATTCATTCCTCAAAATACACAGTATTTGTGCAATAACCTCAGTGATGGCTATGCAGCTTTGGACTGCATCCGTAGTACTTGGAATACCATTTCAGTTTACTTTGGCTCCACTAAATCATTTCCATATCTACTTACTTTAAGTGAAGTAACTTCTTCAGGCTCTTGAATTTCAAGCTGAGTCTGAAACAATGTAGTTAATTTTTCTTCTAGCTTCCCTACTTTATCTTGAAGAAGAATCTTCTCTTGTGAAAGAACCTCTATTTTGGAATTGAGCTCTTGAGAGACATTCCTTATCTCTTCGTTATTGGCTTGCAATTGAGATGTCGTTTCTCTTAGTTGTTCCTCTTCTTCCTTGATTTCATTTGTTTGTTGTGAAATCTCATAAAACGATTGGTCAAAGACGTTAAGCTTCTGGAAGATGTCATCCATTTGGCCCTTGGTCTTGATAGCAAAGTCTTTAAGGCCACGCCCGAGTTGGAGCAGTCCAGTGGCTAGTAGTTGCACATCATCTAACATAGCAAACCTTGACTTTGGCTGAGGAGGACTTGGTTCAAAGAAAGAGTGGTTTCCATCTATTCTTGCTGAAATAACTAGAGAAATTATGAAGGCTAATACTAGAACTATTTTCATTTTCTTTTTGCTTATGATATATTAATACCTTTCAAAAATAGTTCCCTTTTCCCCTTTGCCATTAGCTTTTCCCTGTGACAGCTCTAGCAGAACTTGCTATGCCCAGAAATATGTTCTTCTGCTCAGTTCTTAAAAGTAAGTTGGGGTAGTTGATCATTAAACTTGAATAAATGTAACCTGTGTCCTATTTAGGCACTTTGTCTATCAAGATAGACAAACCCATCTGACAAACATTTTTTGATAGTGAAGTTTACTCAAAGAGAAACTAGTTTATGGGTAAGCTAATCTTCTGGATATTAGGTTATTTTTAAAACTCTGATTCCAAATTAGGTAATGCAAATTGCCGTATTGATTACCTTATTATCTTGAATTGAAAATGCAAGGCTTGGATTTTCAGTAGACAGCATAGAATACCTGCATTTTAGGGTGCCAAAATATATTCACTTACAATGTACATACAAATAACTGAAACTGAACTTGGATCAGTGTGCAGTACATTACCCACAGATCCACTAACTATTGCAGTATTTTCCATATTTTCCTCTCTGTGGGTGGTTATAAATCTATGGTAAAACAGTCAGACACATGGAACAAAAACCAATACTAGAAATACAGGTACAGCCAATCTCTCCCACATCGTTTGTGGCTTGGCCCTGTGTAACCATACAGAAGTGTAGGCTGCAAGTATCCATAGTAACTTTATATAGAAAACAAGCTTTCATTAATTTATATTTATTTTCTTGATACCTTGTTCCACATAAATTACACATCCTTGGAAATACTGGCATATTTCACATATATTTCTCTAATCAGTGCCTGAAAGAGCCATAGTTTCTGGTTTTGAACTTTCACTTTGAGCTTCATGGACTTTAAGAAAATGGAAGGATTACAGGTATGGGCTTGAAGTAAGCTTCTCAAACCCTTTCATGTTAATTTGTTTCTTAATGGTGCACGTGTATTTTGAAGCAATCATCCATTTATTTCACTTGATGCAGGAAATTGGTTCTAAATGAAAACATTTGGCTGTCTCCCAAATTTGGGCCACATACTTGCAATACCTGAAAATATATCGCTTGTTTTAGTCATGATGCTATCATCACTAGCCTTGCTACCTTTGAGTCTTTGACAAGCTTTACATCAGTACAAAATGGCTGTTAATAATATTATTTTAAAGCATGCTTTAGAAAGTATTTGGCTCATCATTTTAAAAGAGAAACGATTGTATAAGATTTTTTTGCCCACACATACAGCCTCATTTCTATTTGGATAAACAAAGGGGAGAAAGACACATTTCCCCCCAAATCTATCTATCTATCTATCTTTCTTTCTTTCTTTCTTTCTTTCTTTCTTTCTTTCTTTCTTTCTTTGCTTTAAGATCTCTTGGGTTAGTTAGTCTTCTGTATTGGCTTGATAAAAAACGGTTGTGGGAACAGATCCATAACATAGAAAACAGTGGAAGAGTTTGGACAGTCATATGTCAGCTTAATACACTGAGTTATGAACTAGCCTTTTGCCTACATACATAGGCAATGTATGTAGTTCTTCCTTTGTATGTATGTAGTTCTTCCTTCAGTTCTTCCTTTTTGTGTAAGCCAGCAAACAAACCAGGGTGTTTTCCATTAACCACACTTTCTAGTTTCATCAAAACCAAGAAATTATAGTTACAAGCTTTGGAAAAAGCCAGGGTAAGAAACCACGGTTTGAAATTGATTTAATATCATGGCTTGCTCCGAAATTGTTAGCCATCATTTCTCAGTTTGGACAAAATGGGAATCTATAGTTAATGGAAGACTTTATATATATATATATATATATATATATATATATTTATAAATATATATATAATTTTCAAGTAAGGACAAATACAATAAATACACAGAGTAAAAGAAAACACTCAACAACAATATAGATGTTCCCATAGCACCACTATAAAAAAAATGGGTGTTCATTCCTTCAATAAGCACTTGGTACAGAAAAAGATGCAGGTTAATTTAGAATCTCTGACCAAAAGGATTCCTGAGTCATTGGGGGTCTAGGTTCGCCAGGATTCATATTAATAAATGTGAAAAAGTCCAACCAGTTTTCCACAAATGTGTCTGATGTTATTTCTCCTCTTGCTAACCTGCTATGTTGTCTCAATTTATCATTTAAAGCTAGTTTCCAAATCTTATCAAACCAGCGTTGATGGTCAAAAGGTCTGTCACTTTTCCAGAATTGGGCAATTTCCCATCTGGCTGCAACCAGCAAATGGGTGACCAAGGCTTTGGGAATAATGTTTCTATTGGCATTCCTAAAAATAGAAAGTAGAGCCAGTGCTGGGTCAGTTTCTACTTCAACATGAATAATGTTTGTAATGGTTTGGAAAACCCTTGACCAAAAAGTTTTGACCTGTTGACATTCCCACCAAAGATGAATATAAATGCCAGGAACGGAGCAACCACGCCAACAGTGTGGGGATATATTAGCACTAATATGGTGCAGTCTAACAGGGGTGATATACCACCTGTGAGTGATTTTCAGAATGAGCTCTTTAACTTTTGCTGATATTGTTTTATATGGTGCTGATTGCCACAAGCTTTTCCATTCACCTTCAGTGAAACTGGTGCACAGATCATGTTCCCAAATAATTTTTAACCCTCCCTTATCTGGGAATTGACAATTCAACATCATGTGATATATATCAGAAGCTCCCCCTTTAACCTTTCTAGAATAAGTCAGGCAAGCTTTCTCAAATATAGTAAGCGAGCGTGGAATGTTATGGAATTGATATAGAGCATTTGCAAAAGAGACTATTTGCAGTTTTTGGAGCCAGGGACAAGGGAGTGGGCTCAGCTTTGCCTCTAATTGTTGCATTGATATGATTTTTCCTTGTATAAAGAGATCACGAATATGGAAAAAACCTTTTTCTTCCCAACCTGCAAATTGTCTGTACTTAAATTAATCTCTGAATCGGGGGTGTTCTAAAATTGGGGTTAGGGGGGAAGGGGATGGTGCAAACCATTTTGCCCACTTTGTCCATACCTTTAAATTTGCTTTCAGAAGACTTTCTGGTTTGTTTGCCAGCTTATACAAAGGAAGGAGTGAAAGGGGCAGAAATCCATTGCTCTTTTTTGTTTAGTTTTTAAAAAACTATTTGATATACCCTGCATTGCCAATGTTATACATGAGTAGTGTAGGGGATTCAGAAAGATGCGTAGGTGGCACTTTACAAAGACAAAGGAGATGGGATTGTTTTAGAAATAAATAAGGATTATTTTCACAATAAGATGCTTTTTAGAAAAAAACCATCAAGCTGGTTTGAGGTTGTGGAAGATTTTCAAGGGCTGTTTTTCTCACACACAATGCTCTGAAGGCAAGGTTCTATTTGCTCAGGTGGGCAAATAAATGAATGTTGAACAGAAAGATACAAATTATTAACCTTTTAACCTAAACTTTATAAGATGGAATGTAGTGTAGCCTCCTTAAAAATAAAATAGCTTGCAGTGGCTATGAGATGTACAGTGGGTTAGGTATGGGTTAGGTTAGGTAGTTGATTTTATAAGCAGACCGAATAAAATAATTCATAGAAAAATAACCTTGAGATGATATCAGAAGGGTTACAGTTACTGGAAATTAATTTTTTTGAGTAACTCCTATTCTGTAGACATGATCTATTTGTTCACTTTTGAAATTAGTATATTTGTTTTTCCATAAAAGTTATTTGAGTGCTTAGTATTTGCTAGATATTTTAGGAGGAGAAGAGTAGAGAAATCAACTATGGCCCCTGGGCAAACGTCCTCCTTATTCATAGCTCTCAATTTTTTCTGCCTTTCAATACTTGGAAGCAGAATAGGCATTGGTATCTTCTGCTTATAGTACACAATCATTTATATAACATGGGCAAGATGGTTGACTAGTTATTTCTAACATTTATAAACTGCCCTTCAACCACAAGGGATCTCAAAGTAGTGTTTACAACATTTAAAAACAAATCCTATAATTAAAACAGCCATATAATTACTAAAGTGCATAAACAATAACTCTTCAATCAGCTAACTGAATGAAAACACATCAAAATTAATTGAATTAAAAAATGTTAAAATGCAAAAAGGAATGTTTTATTTTAGCACCGAAAGGGGGAAAATGTCAGTGCCAATCATGTCTTCTTGGGGGAGAGGAGGCATTCCAAAGTTGGGATGCCACCACAAAGTTTATATGAATCCTGCTCCAATTCAGGTAGTTGACTTCCACTTATCATTCAACACCTATCATTCAGTGACCCTACCTCCCACCCTCCCAAATCCCTAGAAAAAATAATGCCACCAAAGGGAAAGAAGGACAGGTTAAAAAAAGGGGGGGCAGTGATTTCCTTGAAGAACACTATTCTTAATGTCGGGATCATATAGCTTGGCTTTGCAAATACATTTAAATCCCTCTCTTAAGCTACTAATAATACTTAATGAAAGTTTTATGAGCAAAGTACATTTTAAAGTAAATTTTCATATCCATTTTTATTTGAAAAAGCACGTTGAGGAGCAAATGTATTCATGCCAGAATGAGGTAATTTAGAAGAGCCACAAAAGAGGAAATCCTTCAGCAGCTGCCTGCAGAAATAATAAAGAGAACATTGATTAAGCAAGGTGACCAATGGGGATGAAATTCCAGCGCTTAATTCAGCATGAAGGTCTTCATTTGAAACAGAAAGAATTGCCTATCTGTGGACTTCTGCTTACTACTCTGCAAGGAAGGCAGAAAGACCACCTAAGGGTGTAAAACAAGGGAGGGGGGAGGATTGTGGACTTACCTGCTTCTGCAATCCTCCCCCCAGTGGCTTGACGGCTGCGCGACGTCCCACAAGGAAAGAGGGATGTTGCAGCCGCTATTCCCACCCACCCCTGGAATGGAGACAGAGTGCAATTGTTCTCCAGCGGATGTAAGGTTTTTTTAAAAAAACCTTTGAAATGTTTCCCCCACCCACCCCCAATGGGCACAGACTGCCCCCGCGTAACTCCGTGCCTGTTTTAAGAGCCCTGGTACTTGCGGGGAGGAAGGGAGAAGCCAGGAGCGGGCACCACACCTCCCGCGGTTCTCGGAAGGTCCCAGGACCACTGGGAAAATCGGGATAACTGGGCATCCAGTTATCCTGTGAAAATGGAGGGGTTGTCCCTTTGTTTTGCCCAATTTCGATGCCCAGGGATGATCTAGGAATGGACCTAGGGAAAAAGGCTGGTGTAGATGTGCCCCACGTGGCTCTATAGTCCACCATTCTGTCTAGTACAAGGACAAGACAAAGCTTCTTGGGTTGGATCCAAAAGTTTCCTTTGTCTGACAGAAGGAGCTGAGCCTTCCTCTTATGAAGGGAATCTTCCTTTGATGGAGGAAGACGCACTCTGTCGGAGGGTGGGAACTTTAGGATTCAAACGATTGAGAAGGGCAGGTTACGATGGGTAAGCATCATGAGACTGCACGGCTGTGGATCACATGCACAATCCGTTTGCTCTTGCTGAAGGATATATTGAAAGTAACACAGTGATGTTTTTGTTCAGGAGTGTGTGAAATGCCCAGGGTGAAAACTGTGACTCATCATTTCAAAATGGATACAGATATAACCACTATCTTTATACTTTGTGTTTCAGAAACATGTGCAAAAGCAGGCAGAAAAGGTTTAACAGTGCACATATTTGTAATACTAGAAGAGTCAGATGCAAGCACAAGTCTTGTATCTTGCCAAACGATCAGGTTCATTCATATGCAAGCAATGGCCAAGCCCTCATACATGCAGGTTTCTCCTCTGCTGCACCCTCTCCCTTTCTGTACCTCCTCCATTTATCATTCTTCAAACTGCCACCCAGGCTGCCACTATCAATTTCCCCATCTCTTCTACAGAGATACATTTTTTTTTACCCTGTCTGATAAATAAGTATATCCTTTAAACACCTTGGTGCTCAGAAGAGCTGAGTTAAAGCACCCTTAGCTCTTCCTCTACCATTTATGTTTACAATTGATAGAGGGTCCCTAGGTATGCAGTGAAAGCGTTTGCACGAAGGCCAACCTGGGCTGCTTGAGTGCTCAAATCAGATTTGTAAAGAGTGCTCAAATCAGGTTCGCTAAGAAACCATCAAAGAAAGACCATCAACAAGAGTTAAGCAAGATGTTCTCCCAAACCATGCTTTGCCTCACCCCCAGCATATATAAGCAGTATGTCTACTATTGTTTCTAAGCTACCAGATCAAATTTCATAGCAGATGTGCTCCACCACCAGGAAATATTAGACTGATGACACTTTATGGTATTACATGTTTCCTGTTTTGCTGTCCTCTGTGTAACAGAAGATGATTGATAACTCATATAACTGGAACATGGAAATGAAGTCATGTAATAAGAGTTGTCCAACACTTGTTTCAGTACATATATGTCTGGTGTGTGTGTGTGTGTGTGTGTGTGTGTAAAGTGTAAGCAAAAGAGGCCATTGAAACAGCAGCTGCAGAGTGATCCTATTCAGGGTTTTTTGGGGAGCAAGTCCCAATTTGTTCAACGGGACAAGTGTGTTCAAGACTGCGGCCAAAGGAGTCATTGAGCAGAGGGTTGGACTCGATGGCCTTATAAGCCCCTTCCAACTGTACTATTCTATGATTTGGTTGAACCCAAAGGGTTGCTTGGGGTCACACAAAGATGTTCACACAAAAGCGTGGCACATTGCTCCTAAGTAAATACATCTATGATTGCTGCCCAAGCCACCTCGATATTGTGCACCACGTAATAATAGTATTTTATCTTTTTATTTTTTTTACAGAAATATTCTATACGTCTATCCTCAAAGCCTTAACTTTGCCAACCGCCAAGGATCTGCTCGGAATATCACTGTAAAAGTCCAGTTTATGTTTGGAGAGGATCCAAGTAACGCAATGCCGGTATGGTGCGCACACATGTCTGTGTGTTCCCTTTTGGTTTGGGTGCTCTTAGGGCTTGTGTTCCTCAACTGTTTGTTTTTTTCTGTCTTGGATACACACACTGCACGTGCTGTGATGTGTTATTTATCCTTAGGAGTTCTCCATATTGCCTCTGCATCCCAGTGGGAGCAGAGTCAGAATGGAGCATAGTAGAGATGGTGAGTACTTTTAAACTTAAATACTTATAGCACATTGTAGCCTCTTATCTTCTATATATGTTCATCTTTCAAGTGTTTTTAGGCCTGCTTTTGTGTTGTTCCTGAAGTTTAGTCCTTACAGTGCCCTTACACACAGCCAACACCATCTACTGTGCTGGAGACACATGAAATCTTCTTTCTCATCAAATTTCATCTTTCCTGCTTCTTCTTTTTTTTAATCACTATTTAAACTGAAGTGTATACTATTTATATAGAATGCAGCTGTAGAATTTAAGGTTCCAGCAAAATTATTTAAAGTGGTAAAGGCTCTTAGCCTAATTGCCAAAGAACATGGAATAAATTTTAAAATGTTTACATTTTGTTTGCTTTTGCAGGTAATCTTTGGGAAATCCAGCTGTGCTGAATTTTCAAAAGAAGCATACACAGCTGTTGTTTATCATAACAGGTAAAATGCAGAAAGTGCTTCAAAAGCATCTATTTAGACCTCACATGTACACATGTAAATCCAGGAGTGGGTATATCAGTGTAGCAATAACTATATGCTCAGTCCTTTTGAATGTAACATATTATTTAAAGGAAAGACAGTGATGGAAGCCTTGTGAATTTTCTAATCCTCTGGCCATAGATGTAATGTATGATACATGTATGTAGCTGATCTCTTCCATCTGGTTAAGCCTTTTTTTGAGATGTCAGGATTGCTGGCTTTACCAAAATATAAATAAGTCCTGTACTTGTGTTAGCTACTGCAAAATCTGGTACCTGGAACATACAGAATTTGGCAGTTGTTGCAGAATTTGGCATATGGACTTGTTTAAGAATTTCATAGGTAGGTACAGCATGTCAACAAACTTGGACATTACAGTAGTCTTTAGATGGCTCCTCTGCTACTCTGCGCTTAATGACATGACTATCTCCAGGGCACCACTGCTTTCACCAAATTGCTTACAAATACCTTGTTATTTCCAAATGCTTCTATGACATATAAACAGATTGGACGGTATCCAACACTACCTGTCTGTGAGTGAAGTCCACTGTTGCTTCTGTCCGTGAGTGGCCAGGCCTGCCAATTCCATTACGCAAGCAGCATCCACCGCTCATGCAATGAAGATTTAGGCCTTCCAAGGGCAAGCCCTAAAATAAGCAGAAACGCTCATTTCTGGAATGGAGCAGGTCAGCGGAACTCCCTTATGGAAGCTCCACCAGCCTACCCCATTCCAGAAATGAGTCTTCCCACTTGTTTTGGGCTGCCCCTGGAAGACCTAAATCTCACTGGTACAATGGAATTGGCGGGGCTGGCCACTCATGGGTGGTCACCATTGGATACTGTCCTGTGTGTAAATGCATCAAAACAATTTCCATTAAAATCATGTGCCTCAGAGAGGTGAACATTGTGCTAGATGTGCATAATATATTTTGGGCAAAGTATCTGACATTTCAGTTTTTGTCAAACATGAAATATTGGACTCCAATATCAAAAAGGCCTGGCAATATCTAACATTACAAGAGAGTCTGTATTGTGATAAGGCATAGTGTAGACAACCATGTGCCCTCTGGATTTTTTGGACTACAATTTCCATAATCCCTGTCCATTGGCCATCCTGGCCTGGCTTTATGGGAGCTGTCCAAAACATCTAGAGAATCCACATTGGTAAGTGCTTAAATGTTCTATTTCTTATATGTGGTGCATTTGATGTTCTCTTTGGTATTTGAATTCATTAATATATTGAATGAATTATTCAATACACCTGATTTGGATATCTAAAGAAAAAAACCAACCTTGTAAGTTGCTGAACATTGTAATCAGATTCATAAACATGCTTCAGCCAGGGCATGGTAAAAAGAAAGAAGGAGTTCCATTGTCTTGATTTTGAATCAGTTGAGATATGGGGAAATATCCCCGCACACACACAACTGTGAACATACATAAGTCTTCATCTTCAAGCTATTTATTATAGGAATAAGCCCAATTAAGAGAGAAAGTGGTTTAGGATTGATGCCAAAGTGCCCAAATCCTATTAAGGTTTAAAGTGTCCAAATCCCGTTTTAAATTTCATTTAGCCTTTTCAAGGGATTTGTTGTAGTCCTGACTTTTAAATCTCACACAGCTTAGGTTGTGGTGCATGCCAAGTATTTTACCAAAACTCTTAAAACCAGGGGCCGATACATTTTGGCTGGGTATCCAGCCAACATATGGAGTCACCAGGACCCATTACCTCCTCTGATGAAGCAGAAGAAAGCTTCAACAATATGAAATTGGGGATAATCTCCTTCGCTGCTTCCCAAGTAAAAACTCCTGAGAGTAGGGTCGGAGATAATCTCTTTTGTACTTCACTTTTAAAGTACTGCACTTCTGAAGAAAGCATTGTTCATTGCATACTAGCTGCAACCCTCCTCTTGAGCTTGTAGCTGAAGAAAGGAGCTGGGGGTCATCCCATCACTGCAGTTGTGCTCTGCTTTGGAGGTGTTCCAAACAGCAGTGCAAAAAGGACAGCCCAGCCCTGCTCTGAAGCTTGGAACTGGGGAGGGAGCAGAAAACGTCCTCCACCGTTATGATATGTTTTGAAGGCACTTCAAGCACCTCTGATGTCCTCTGAGGGCTCATGTACACCAAGCAGGATATTCCACTATCAAAGTGGTATGAAAGCAGTATATAAAAGGCAGGAGCTACACTATTGGTTTATAGTGGTAATGAAGTGCACTGACATCTGGTGGGGCCCATGACACAACTACACCAAGCAGGATATAAGACTATGAAAGTGGTATGAAAGCGGTATATAGTATGTGTCATGGGCCCCAATAGTTTTCAGTGCACTTCAATACCACTATAAAGCAGTAGTGTGGCTCCTACATTTTATATACTTCCATAGTGGAATATCTGCTTGGTGTAGATGAGCCCTGAGGTGTGAGTACATTTATCCTTCTGTAAAGTACTCTTTATATTTTTTTAAAATGTGCACCTCTGTTGTTCAGCACTGTTTTTTGTTTCAAGAATAAGTCTCCCCTTTTGTAACTTGCTAAGAGAGAACAGTAAGCCATTAAACGTTAAAATAATAGCAGTTCTGAGTTTAAAACATGTTGGGTTAAACTCTCATCTACATCATATTAAAGATATTTGCAACTTCTTGGATTTTTCACTAGTTTTCATTTGCTGATTGGCGCTTTTTTGGACTACAAATTGCCCATCTAACCTAGTACCGTCAAAACTGAGAGGTAAACTGAGATTCTTTCAACTGGAGAGTTTGAGGATTGAACCTGGAACTTTCTGCAAGTAGCACCATTTCTGGAGAGTGATGGAGCAACAAGAGATGCAAGCAGCTTTCTTTTTGTGTGGATCCCATGTATCCTGTATCAGTTTTTTAGTGTTGACCATCCACGTGCTGAATAAACACTTTAGATTCCCAGGCATCAGCATAAAATTTCAGGTTGCCTTAGATTTTCCCACCCCCTTCTGTCTCTGAAAGAGCTGGTTCCTTGGATAAATGGGCAGAACAAAAATGTAAAATAAATTAATAATGATAAATAAAATAGGAAATTATTGACTGAATAGGCAGAGACCCAGATGATGATCACAAAGAGAAAATTACTCATTCCATGAAGCCTTTTGTTTTTCTTTATGCTTCTCACCTCAAAAGGTTTCTGTTTAACAAGTATAGAATAATAGCTGAGCTCTGCAAAACAGCAAGTTTTATATTTACAGATAAAAACATTTTATCTCAAAACAGATCTCCTGATTTTCACGAAGAAATTAAGATTAAACTTCCTGCTACCTTGACTGATCATCACCACTTGCTTTTTACTTTTTATCACGTCAGCTGCCAACAAAAGCAAAATACCCCACTTGAGACTCCTGTTGGATACACGGTAAAAACAAGATCACCCCCAACCCCTGTTCTTTTCACCCCTCCCCCTCGATTTTCACCCATGCGGAGGCACAAATTTAGTTTGTTGTGTTCAGTTTATTTCAGTATTCTGGTCACTTCTGTGGGAGGCTTCGGAGTAACATTGCCCATCAAATTTGGCTGTTTGGGACCACTGGGAGCTTAGTGTAATGTGACTCGGTTGAAATTAGTCACTCACTGTGAGGAGAGAGGCAAGCTTCAAGCTGGTGCTGAATAGAAAAAGTTTTCTAAACTTTTAAAAAGTTTTCTAAACTTTTAAAAAGTTTTCTAAACTTTTAAATTCTAAACTTGGGCTTATTCTGATTTTTCCCCGTATTAATGAACTTTTCTATTCAGTATTAGCTTGAAGCGTCTCTCTTCATGGGGTTAAATCCAACATCATGCTAGCAAAAGTCTGCTAGCTCAAATGAGTTCGTTCTCTCTCTGTCTCTCTCTGTCTCTCTCTCTCCTCAATCCTGACAGTGGATGTTGTCTGCTATGGATTATTCACAGTGGTTTGTGCTGCCCAAAGATCCGCTCTCTGGAGCACATTTTGTGGGAGACTGAAAGGGTAATGGGGAATTGCTTCCCTCTCTGTTCCATTTTCTGTCTTTATGCCTCCTCCTCCTCCTCCTCCTCCTTCTTCTCCTTCTTCTTCAATCGAAAACATTTCTGTTCTGATGTATTTGGTTTGATTTGCTACTCATCAACAAATATCTTCTGGCCAGCACAAAGTCCTTGGGCTCTTGAACCCAAATTCCCGAGCCTGGTAGCGCTTTCTCTCAATCCATTATCTCTAGATAATATTTTTCTTTAACATGCAATTAACTGGAGATGTCCTTTGTAGTTAATATGTACAAATGAGATGTTCTGCCTCTTTCCCCCCCATTAAGTGGATACCAATGCTTCAGAATGGACGGCTGAAGACCGGTCAGTTCTGCCTTCCTGTTTCCCTGGAGAAGCCACCACAGGCTTATTCCGTGCTCTCTCCAGAGGTCAGTAATTCCCTATGCTAATGTGACTCAGCAAGAGCATTGAAGCAATACATCTCTGCAATACTCAGGTTGCACGATTTGACAGCAGGCTTTAAAAAGTGTTCATGTCATCCACAACTAAGAAAGACTGGAATTACTGCTGTTGCTAAAAGTATCTTTCTGCTTTGTCGCTGTAATGAGACTCATCATTTCCTTATTTATTGCTTTGTTATCAGGTTCCCCTGCCTGGAATGAAGTGGGTGGATAACCATAAGGGAGTTTTTAATGTAGAAATAGTTGCTGTGTCAACCATTCATACACAGGTATGTTCCTTCTAACATGGGAAAGGCAGCAAAAATTATAGCTCGTCTGTATACATATCATGCCATTTCTCATAAAGCCTGTGTGTATGTGTTTGTGTATTAAGCATTTTTATATTATTGAACACAGATGTTTTTAAAGATTTTTTTTATATTAGTGAACACAGATGTTTTTAAAACATCACAACTTAGTATATATTGTTTGACTTTGTGTGTATAGGACCCTTACCTTGACAAGTTCTTTGCCCTTGTGCATGCCCTGGATGAACATATGTTCCCTGTGCGGATAGGCGACATGAGAATTATGGAAAACAACTTGGAAAATGAATTAAAGAGCAGCATTTCAGCTTTGAATTCGTCTCAGCTGGAGCCTGTGGTGCGATTTCTCCATCTCCTGCTTGACAAACTGATCCTTTTGGTTGTAAGACCTCCTATTATTGCAGGCCAAATAGGTATTTTACTTAGGTTTGAGTTTTTAAAAATTAAAAATAGACCTTGAAATGAATCTTTACTGTTGCATTTTTTCAGCTACATTTAAAAATGACATAGTTATGTTTTACATTGTGGAAATTTTTATTATTCATGGACATATTCTTTGTTCACATCTTACTTTTTTGGGCACACAGATTTGAAAGCAAGATAAATGTTGGTATGGGTTGTATCCAGTATTAGTCCTATTTAGAACAGCCCCACTGAAATGAATGGGACAAGTTAGACTAATATTGGATACAACGCATTGGATGAGTAGAAGTCTAGAGTATACTTCTCAATGGACCCGTTCAGAAGACACCTTAAACCATGGCTTTAACCACGGTGCAGAAAGCCAGAAGACCACGGTGAATAATGCTTTCTGGCTTAACCACCATGGTTAAAGCCATAGTTTAAGGTGTCTTCTGAACACAGCCTGGCTTTCTGGCTTAACCACCACAGTTAAAGCCATGGTTTAAGGTGTCTTCTGAATGGGGCCATTATCAGTGGGTGGGGGAACACGAGCAGGAGGGTGCTATAGCGGTTTGAAAACAGCATGGGCCTGTTCAGACAACACACTAAGCCATGGTTAGGACGCTAACCCTTTTGCAGCAAATGGTTAGTGAGCGTGTTTAAACCATGGTTATGTAGCCACCATTGTTAGGAATGGTTCACACGACATGCTAAGTCATAATGTTTAGCTCAAAACACTTAACCACCGTGGCTTAGTGTGTCATCTGAACAGGTTTTATATGGAATGTGTCATGGGCCCCAACAGTTGTCAGTGCATTTCAATGCCATTATAAAGCAGTAGTGTATGAATAGCATGAATAATTTAGCTTACCATGGAGTCAACCTGGGAGAAACAATGTCGTATATCTGGCCAGTTCTGACCCAGATAACTTTTGTCCATCTAACTCAATGTATCTATTATGTATATTTCTTAGTGGTGATGAATAGAAATGAAAGTGAGCTAAAAAAAAATGTACTGTGACCTTGTCAGTTGTGTAACCGCTGAAAAGCCCTTGGAGTTTATACCATTCAAATTCTTTGAAAAGCTAATCATTCAAGTCCCTACTGTATCTATTGAGTCTTAAATTCCACACATATTTAAGATACTGTGCATATGATTTTCATGTTAGTATTCTTTCTTTCTATTTTAAACCAGCTCTGTTCTTCACCATTGACATTACCAGTGAGGTTGCCAGCTTTATGTCAAACTCTTTGTTTTATTTCTTTTAGTCAATCTGGGTCAAGCATCTTTTGAAGCCATGGCCTCTATTGTAAACAGACTCCACAAAAACCTGGAAGGAAACCAAGACCAACATGGCAGAAACAATCTTCTCACTTCATATATTTATTATGTATTTCGCTTACCAAATACCTCTCCCAATTCACCATCGCCAGGTATATTTGCTTTTAAAAATGCTCTTACATCAAAAGATTGGAACTGAAGGGCATGATCTCAGGGGTTAATAGAATTGTGGTTCATCTAGAGGGCAGTGCACATGGACCATTCTTGGAGCAGGGGTAGGCAGTGTGGTGCCTGTAATCACAAATATGACCCCAGACACCTTTCTTGGTGCCTGCCAAGTTGTGCTTTCCATATCACTTTTTTTAAAATAACACATTTTCTTACCAGCATCTGAGTTTGCGGTGAAATAGGTTTCTATTGGTGCTGAAAACTGTGGGTTCAAAAGAGTTGTTTAGTTTGTTGGGGATCAGACTCCACCTCTGCCTTTTGGACAGATAAGTTGTCCTTTGCCATGGCAGCCATTTTGTGGTGGTGCCCAGGACAGTTTCTCAAATTGCCAAATGTGCGCACAGCCCAAAAGGGTTGCTTACCCCTGCTTTGGAGCAATATTTCTGCTTGAACAGGGAGAGAGTCTCTAAATTATGGCCATTTCCCTTTCCTACTAGAGATCCCATGTCCTGCCCAATCCTGCAGGATGGTCCCTCAACATCCCTGTAAAGCTTTTCATGGGATACAGGGAGCTGCAGCAGGAGGGGAGTGTTGGCAAAGCCCCTTTCCTGTTGTGGTGTGTTGTATCCAACCTCATATATATACAGGGCCTTTTTCTTACCACTCAGTCAGCACAGACATCTTCATTGGGGGAAGGGATTCCAACATAAAAGGCACTGCATGATTTCCAGGTAAGCTTGAGCTTCAAGACCTCTCCTTATAAAGATTAACTCTTGGATGGAAGTGCTTCCTTTATAAAAGGGGCCCTCGACATGGTTTGGAACTGCAACTCTCATCAACCCTAGCTAGTATAACCAGTGGTGTAGGATGATGGGAGTTGCAATCCAACAATATCTAGAGGGCCATGCATTCCCCAACCCTGCTTAAAAGAGGAGCTGTAGCTCAATAGCTGGAGTACATGCTTTGCATGCAGGTGGTCCCAGGTTCAATTACCAGCATCTCCAGAGCTGCAAAAACTCCTGCCTGAAACCCTGGGGAGCTGCTGCCAGTCAGGGTCGACAATGCTGGGCTAGATAGGCCAATGGTCTATCTGAGTATAAGGCATTTTCCTTTTTTTCAAATGTAACTTACAGAATCTAGTGATGAACCACAGGGGTTCTGCCAACAGTCATTGAGGAAGATGTAGATGTGACTGGCACTTAAAGTATAATTAGTGTTATTACTAGGGTATGTGAGATATATTTTATGCTTCCTATTGGCTTATATTGTGCACCATTATTTTAGGTCCTGGTGGCTTAGGAGGATCAGTACACTATGCTACCATGGCTCGTTCGGCTGTCAGACCAGCAAGCCTAAACTTGAATCGCTCCAGGAGCCTCAGTAACAGCAACCCAGATATATCTGGGACTCCAACTTCACCTGATGATGAAGTACGGTCAATTATTGGGAGTAAGGTAAGTTTGCACTGGGTTGAGGATAATTGCCTAATATATTTAATTAAGAAGAACTAAATAAATAAGAACTCCACTGGGCTACAGACCAGACCATCTGCCCTCAAATTGGACACGCCCTCACCATATGCCATGATGTTATTATTTTTCTGGGAGAGGAGCACCTGAGGGGAATACTCAGTTGTAAACAGATTACGTTTCCAGATGCCTACCTGTTCAAGGACAATGGAAACAAAAGAGCAGACTCCTTTACTGTAAAATTCTGACCTTTAATTCTTCCTCCGAGCCCTAATTATTTTACGAGCCACTTTAAAAGCGCTTTACGCCCAGTTATGTGAAAAAACAACCGAGATACTTTATTTTTTAAGTCATTGAGCCATTTGTAAAAAAAAAGGGCAAGATGAAAATGGAAGGACCAAGGAATTTAATAGTTTTTGAATGTTTTTTTTTTAAAAAATTCACCCCAAAAAGGAGCACATGTTGTTCTTGCTAAATATTTAAAGCTTTGACTGGGAGAGATAGGAATATTTAAGTATCCATTTGATGGTCTTGCTTAATTAAACCACCTTGACCTTTTTGTGAAATGCCTGAGGGAGTGATGTGCACATGGAATTTACCCAGGATATGATAAGTTTTACGCAAGCTGCCTGGCCTGAGTAATTTGGCAATAAAAATGGATAAAAGCTTTCTTATAGAAACATATTCTGCTTTTTAAT
Source organism: Elgaria multicarinata webbii (assembly GCF_023053635.1). Taxonomy (NCBI): domain Eukaryota; kingdom Metazoa; phylum Chordata; class Lepidosauria; order Squamata; family Anguidae; genus Elgaria; species Elgaria multicarinata. The sequence continues at coordinate 141,681,353 of NC_086171.1, forward strand.
AAGCTGGAAGGGGTAATGTTACTGCATGGCAAAGTACTGGGTACACTGATATCGGTGGTAACTAAATTTTACCTTAAAGTACAATGATCTCACCTACAAAAATCTGATTTTGGATTCTTTGCTGTATCTGTGAAGCCCAAGCTTGCTTTAGAAAAATTATGGATTGGGTCCAAAGTTGCATGAGTGAAAACCCCTTCATGCAACAGACATTTCCTGTTCCTTTCTCCCTTGATCTCCTGTAGCCCCCTGCGCTATCTGAAAACCTGACCAGGGGGTCAGGGGATCCTTTGAAACAATGGGGGCTATGGCATGGGGGCTACAATGGGTGGGAGTTGCCAAAATTCTTTAGCTTTAACAGTATAATGGCATCACTATCAGCAAATAGCAACATGCAAAATCAGTGGGCTTTTAAAAGGCATATCGACAAAGGGTGTGGTGTTGGAAACCAACCAACCACAAAGTAGCTGTTGCTAAAAACTGTCCTCACCCCTTGCTGAATTTATTTACTGTGAATGTCTGCTTTGAGTGTTTTCTTATTATTTCATGGTTTATAAATTTCTTCAAAGGACCTGGGTCACTTATTTGTTATTTGACGGCTAATGTTTGGTTCAGAGACCAAATCATAGGATTATAGGAATCCACAAGACTCTTAAAATAGCAATTTGGGTGCATATGAAGATATGGATTTGTGTGTCTGGTTGAAGAACAGATCCCCAGAAACATGTGGGAATAGCTTTTATTACTGCGGGATAGTGATTAGAGGCTTGAGCAAGCCACACGTGCAATTATATAATAAGTTATCTCTGAAATCAATATAATCAATGATCCAAATTCAGAGAAAGTTAGTTGTGCTTAAGTCCCACTGAAATAAATAGGACAAATTAGTTCTAAGTAATTTATGACCCATTAATTTCAGTGGGACTGACAAACTTTAGATTTGTGCTTATATTTACAGCAGCTTAACTATTTATGAGAGTATTGAAATGCAAATTTATTAACTCAAATCAAACAAACTTTTTTTGGGTAAAGTCATTGCTGATTATTGAAGATGTATATACCTGCATTGCAGGGATTGCTTGGACAGGTGACTTTTTAGCATGTGTGTGATGGAGAAACAAATAACCATTTGGACTAAAATATAGGTTGTTTTAACCGTACTAATTGGAGATGTGTTTCTGCTGAATACCCTCTGGGTTTCTATGAAGTAATTAATTTCCTTGCGTTTCCTATACTGTGTGGCATGCAACATGTAACATATCTTTCCTTTCCCTACTGCTTTCTGTTGTATGCCCAGGGCTTAGATCGCTCCAATTCCTGGGTAAACACTGGTGCTCCAAAAGCTGCCCCATGGGGATCCAACCCCAGTCCAAGTGCAGAGACTACACAGGTGGTGTCTACATTAGAGCTTTCTTTTTCTCTCCTTCATTCTTTTCTCCTTTCTTTCTTTTGTTGGCTGATATTACACTTGTGGAACATCTTCTCTTAAGTTTACCCCTTCGCTGGCTTTTTTCTGTTTCTGAAGAGTCATTGGTCCTTTATTTCTCCCTTCGCCACCACACTGCATGAAAACCCACCAATGGCCAACACGCTCTGTTCCCACATTGTTACTGCTTTTTTTTTCTTTATTTCTCCATAATCTTCCTTTACAAAAGTGTTGTACATTATGTGGAGCAATGGAAACATGTAATACAAATCCTTTCAAAATCCATCGGTTAGAACCAGACTTAGGGTGCCGTACTATGCATGTTTAGACAAAAAAAGTCCTACAACTTCCAGTGTTCCCCAGCCAGCATAGGGAATGCATCTAAACATGCATCGGATTGCGTCCTTAATCATACTTAGAGTAGACCAACGGAAACAATGGCTGTAGCTAGACCTAAGGTTTATCCCAGGATCATCCCAAGTTCGTCCCTGCCTGAGCGTTGGATGCCCTGTGTGGCACTTAGATGAACAGGTTTGACCCCAGAACAATCCTGGGATAAACCTTAGGTCTAGCTACGGCCAATAAGGCTTAACTTAGTCATAACTAAAGTCCCATTGACTTCAGTGGGTCTACTCTAAGTATGACTACCCTTGGATTCTAACTCTATGTGTTTTGTTTTTGTTGTGTGTGTTTTTGGAATATCACTTACCATTTTGGCCATTTTCATAATGTATTTCTTAATCATCCACTCATCCTTCCTTTGTCATGTGAATGGTTGAATGCATTACATTAAAACAGAATAATTGTTTAGATATCCTAATCCTACCTAATGAAAATTGGACGCTGAGAAATGTATCATGAGAGAGACATTTGTTGCAAAGTATGAAATGTGTAGTGCCTTGACACTTTAACCTTTGTTGCTTGCTTCTTAACACTGCATGATTATTTATTTATTTATTGGATTTATTTATTGGTTGGAGTCGGTTGATCATACCTCTTAGCTGTCTCTAAAAAAACCTACTCCAGTGCAGTTCTTCTCTGCTACACAAATCTGGTAAAAAAAGAACATTATTCTTATTGAAAACTGAAAATTGCTGATGCTAAAAACCAAGTTTAAGAATATTAATCACACTTGATGTTATATTTCTGTGTGACCATCATGTTTTTTGATTAATACTTTGGGGGTAATATCCCCACATTTGGTTAGGCTGAGAGGAATGGTACTGATCCCTTAAAATATACTATTTTTTTTGACGTATGACTGTCAACACAATACAGTGTTGCTACAGACCAACCTTAAATATCTTTATGCAAAAACATTGCACTTGATATTTAACATCCATCAAGTTCTAAACCCTACCAATCTTTTTTTAACGAATAGTTGAAAAGATTGTTAAAATACTTAAATGCCCAGCATTTGTTGTCACTTTATTTAAATGAGATCTACGTATGGCCAAGATTTTGAGACCTAGATGCTACTGAGACTTTGAAGATGTGTGTTGCCCCTGAGCTGCAAATGTCACCCCCAGCAGATTTTAATGTGCTGTCATCATTCATTCATTTCCACTCCATAGGCGACAGATCGAAGTTGTAATCGTATGTCTTCGCACACAGAGTCGTCAAGTTTCTTACAAACATTAACAGGACGATTACCAACAAAAAAGGTAGATTTTAGTGAAGACCATTTGATATTGTGTGACAGCGCAAGGAAATTATGTTATTACAAACCATTTGGTCATCATTTAGTGTATCCTGTGCTGGACTCCTGATTTTGAGAGTGCTGATTCAACCAGAGCTGTGGTCGCTCAGTTCTTTTATATACCAGGACACAAACATAAAATAGCCTGAACATGATCCAGAAGAATCGCTTATGTGCAAAAGGTTTCTCTTTACAGTCATTCACTCAAAAGCAGTACAAAGGTTAAGCAAATGCAGAAGAAGAGCTCTATAGTAGGATACCTCTTACTTTTTTCAGTACATTGTCTAAGCTTGCTTGGAGTGAACAACAGCTAGAAGAAGTATCTGTTGAGGGTCTCTGGTGTCATGCTACTTCCCATTTATAAGGGGAAGAGAGAGTAGAGCATCAGGAAATCTCAACTGCCTATTGTGCTGGGAACCTAGAAGGATAGGTCTTTCTCATCTCTGAGTGTGAGAGACAGGAGACAGACTGACATCCTATTAGGGATACAGCAGGATCAGGCTTTTTCTGTTTCATATTTCCTGTTTCATTCCATGAAACTCAAGAAAGTGAACTAAACTGTTTATAGCTTGATTTGCTTCAGAACTTTCCGCGTCTAGCATTTGGCTTCAGCATCCCTCTCCTCCCAAATGCCAAAGCACAAACTATTTTCCAAATTCCTCTGAGGGCCAGTTCCTACAAGAGTGCCATGATTTCTGGTTCCTGTGGTTTTTATCTCATGGCACTCTGGTAAAATTAGAATGTGAAAGATCATTCTGTCAGAAGTAACTGATAGCATGGTTATTTTCACTCGAGTATTGCCAATTCTCACCTCTTTTCCTCCTCCCCACCCACTCCCGGATGGGATTTAACAACTGTCTGCTGATTTACATTAAAGATAATAATAATAATAATAATAATAATAATAATAATAATAATAACAACGACGACGACGACACCATCCCTACATACTTAGCTTTCAATTTTGCCCCTTTGGGGTACCAAGAAAAGGAGGACAGGAGGGAAGGTACCAACACAGGAACAAGAACCTTTAAGGTACACTAAATTATAATTTATCCAGTGTTTTGATAGTAATCTTCATTACTATCTTCATTACTATAGCAATGTTGGTGCCAGGCAGGCCTCGTCAGGGAGATTATTCCATAATTGGGAGATCACCACAAAGAAGGCCCTCTCCCTTGTTGCCTTCTTCTGAGCCTCCCTCAGAGTAGGCACCCAGAGCTGGACCTTAGATGTTGAGGGTACTGTATGGGTAGGTTCATATCGGGAGAGGCATTCCATCAGGTATTGTGGTCCTGAGCCATGTAAGGCTTTATAGGTTAGTACCAGCACCTTGAATCAGGCTCGGAAATGTACAGGCAGCCAACGCAAGCAGGGCAGAGTCAGTCTTATATGTTTAGTCCTCCTGGTCCTGGTATCAATCTCGCAGCTGCATTTTGTAAAGCTCCAGCTTCTGAACCATCTTCAAAGGAAGACCCTTTGATGAGAGTAGAAGTTTGCAACATCTAGAGGGCATCAGGTTGGAGAAAGCTGACACACAGTTAGAGCTCAACTTAGTCGTGCTTAAAGTTGATCCATTGAAATGAATGGGACTTAAGTAGTCACATTGATTTTGCTGGGCTTGCTCTAACCATGGTAAGTCTGGATCTAATAAATTATCATTTACTTTGAATAAATTATCATTTAGTGCACCTTGGTTCTGCTAAGAAAATATTGAGCAAAATGTTTAAAACAAATTTAAGCGTCATACATTTTGAGAAATTATTAACATATTATTGTTGACACCGATAATAACATTCTGAACCAAAGTGATGGGAAATGTTTTTCTCATACACTACAATCTTGTGGCCTGACATTGTTCCTCAAGTATTTCATCAAAGGACATTTACCATTGCTGTTCCTTTCACACACATTTTGCTTCCTGTCATCCTTCCCTGTATGTTCGTTTGTTGTTATTCAGATGTGGGGATTTTTTGTGGATTATGTGTTGGGGAATGATTATGCAATTGACCATCAAATGCGAATTTGAATTTGTCTGCTTAGCTTTTCCATGAGGAACTGGCCTTGCAGTGGGTCGTCTGCAGTGGAAGTGTACGTGAAGCTGCCCTTCAACAGGCGTGGTTCTTCTTTGAACTTATGGTAAGGGGACAGGAAGACCGTTCATTGGGGAAAAAAATTCTTTGATAAATTTTCCTTGGCTTCTTAATTTTGCTGATTTCCAGGTGTTATCAACACCAATGCAGCTGTCGAAAAGCCCTGTAAGAATAATTCCAAATAGTGAGGGTTAGAGATGAGATGAGACAATGATGGGAGAGAGGCGTGGAGCTTTTCAAAGACATTTTCACATACCCTTTTCATTGGTGGAGATGGTGGGGACTCAGTCGGTTACAGAAATGTTGGTGGGGTGTCTCTGTTGCCTAGGGAACTGGGGCAGTGCGCTGCAACTTAGCATACTGCACTGAAGTGGTTTCTTTCAGGGCCAACATGACCACATAGGCCTGCATCCCAGCAAACAGGGTGCTTCCCATCCCTAGAGCCTGCTCTTTGTTCTCCCTGCCTGTTCATCCGCCCCCTTAAAATGTGTGAGCAGGCACAGCAACTAGTAAAGGAGCATCATCCTCCATTGTCCCATCTGGGAAGTGATGCAGTTTGGTCCCAGAGGGATTGCTGAACAGGCAGCAGTGAGGGGGGTGGAGGCACACTCAGGAAGGGGGCAACTTGCCCCAGGCTCCCAAATCCCCTGGATCCTGCACTGATTCATTGCTTGCTTTTCCAGTGTGGCAAGACAGGGAATGAGTCTTCTGCTTGGCTATGTAGGGCTCTGATTGCATCACCTTTACTATGTGCTCTTCAATTGGCTGGAATCATGTTGTGAAGATGGGTTGGGAAGGAAAGCAGAGCTTAGAAGAAGAAGCATCTCAGGCCAAAGCAGGCGCACGCACGCACACACGCACGCACACACACACACGCACACACACACACACACAAACCCGAATGAAAAAGGATGTTTTGCGCTGCATGAAACCCCAGGAAATGTTTGGAGATTAAAGTTCAGCCCATCGCCAGGGAAGATGAATCTATAGCTATTGTTGTAACCGTTAAATCTAGTTTAAGGAAAAGTATCAAACCACAATGCTCTCTACGGCTGACCTTTTTCCGGCAAGTGACTGCAACTAGTAATATATGTTCCCTCCAGGTGAAAAGTATGGTGCATCATTTGTATTTTGCTGACAAACTCGATGCGCCGAGGAAGAATCGTTTTCCAGAGCGCTTCATGGATGACATAGCTGCTCTGGTCAGCACAATTGCCAGTGATATAGTCTCCCGCTTTCAGAAGGTAATGGAAGCAATTCAGCTGTACTCTTGTCAAAATGTAACCCCTGATCCTGAAAGATAACTTCCGGACACAGGGCAAGCTGTCGAATTGGGGCCTTGGTGTGAAAGTTCAGTGTTAATCTTTGTTGCAACACTCTGCTCTTTTCCCTTCAACATAGGATACGGAAATGATTGAAAGGCTCAACACTAGTTTAGCGTTCTTTCTCAATGACCTGTTGTCTGTCATGGACAGAGGATTTGTGTTTAGCCTTGTTAAGGCTTACTACAAACAGGTACAGTGATAACACTCCAGATAAGGAGAGGGTTTGTAGAGTGGGAATGGGTTGGTCTAAGGGAGATCCTTGGAGGGAAGGGGGAGGAGGAAGAAGAATCCCATTTGGAGGGAAGTTCGTCCAAGTGGCTGGCGGGTGGTGTGATGAGAGGCAGGCTTTCGGCATGGAGATGGGCGGGGCAAGGCAAAAACACACCTGAAGGTGGGCCAAGTAAAACAGCTTCTACTTCTAGGCCTCTCCCCCACAAAAAGTTATCAATGTGGGGCTGGTTCTGTGCCTTGTTTTCAGTTGAGGCCAGAGGTCTGCACCACTTAAAAAATAATTGGCTGCCATCTGGGGACCAACCACTGGGGAAGGCTATTCCCATTGCCGCCCAGCTTGTGGGTCTCCAGAGGCATCTATTCATCCATCAGTGGAAACAAAAGGCTGGACTAGATGGACCTAAGTCTGAGCCACCAAGGCAGCTCTTGGGCTGATCTAGATCATAGGTCTTGAAGCTGCATGGGAAAGCTTCCACTTATTTTCCATCTAATCTAGAAAGTTGTGGGTGCATTGCTCATTTTTTTTATGACCAACCAATGTAACGTGCTCTATTTTGGCTACCTATAACTGCTGTCTAGCAGGAGGATACATTTACTTTGCAATTTGTGTGTGATAGTGACTCAGTGTGGCTTGTAATGATCAAATGTACTTTCCCCCAAATTTGCAAGGTGTCATCCAAGCTCTATTCCTTACCGAACCCAATCTCCCTCGTGTCCTTGAGGCTGGACTTCCTCCGGATTGTCTGCAGCCACGAACACTACGTTACTCTGAATTTACCATGCAGTCTGCTGACACCGCCAGCATCCCCATCCCCTTCAGTGTCCTCAGCAACATCTCAGGTGGGCAGCGGACCAAAGGATGTCTAGAATAAATGTTGCTGGGTTTAGGGATAATCATCGAGTGGGCTGTGGCATCTCATGTCAAATGAGATTACATTCTTAGCACGATTGTATTTTGAATGCAGGTTGTCCTTTGGTGCTCATTTACGTAATTAGCATGCAGGCTCCTTTACAGAAGAACTTTAAACCAAATGGGTGCCAGACAGCGAGGAGAAAAGAGAGTCTCCTAGACACATTTTCTGACAAGGCACCCCTAGCCGTGTTGACTAGCAGGGGACCAGTGTCTGCTAGTGTCTGCACTGCAAAACTCAGAAGCACTGAAAGAGTGTATCTGATCCTCAAAAGAAAAGCCATTGTGACCTATCCTAAATGTGAATGCATGTAACCTGGTTGAAGGGAAAGCATCAAAATATGATAACTGTCTGTGTCTCTGTCAAATGATCCTTGCTACTATTCTGCAATGACTCCATGATCTCTGATTTCATCCCTGGAGAATTCACAGAAGAGCAGTATTCTTATTTAAACCACTGCAATCACAGGAAAAACTCAGAAACTCTTTTGTGACCATAACAGGGCATCACACTTCCAATGATTCTTCTCCCCTGGGGAAGACTGTGTCTGTGTGTGACTGTAACTGTGAAAATTGCATTAAAATGTTGACTGTGTGGTATACCACCCTCTGTTGGCATCCATCTTGATCCTGGCTATGAAGACATGTCCCATGTTATTACTTCTTTTTATTATTATCATTTATTATTGTTATTGTGATTTTGGTGATGATAGTGATGACAGTGATGATTACTACAGTTCATCATTAATAACAAAAAAACTTACTGTTCTTTAAGTACTGTAAAGAGATTAAAAGATAAGACAGGCTTGCAGTTTAATATACACAATGCAAAAGGATAAACGAGAGTAAACAGAAAAATAAATACTGGAGCAGCAGCTCTTTCTCTGACTGGATGAAGCCAGGTTGGCCTTCCTCTTGTCATGACGTTCTTCCTAGAAGGCTTTGGGATGCAGCATCCCAGGGGCTCTCGGTAGCATATCCTAGAGTATGCTGTGCTTCAGTTCTGCAACTCCAGGGCAGCAAAATACAGGGAATTAGTCTCATATTTACATATACAAATACTATATGCAAAATACTGCAGATGTTATTAAATTCCGAAATTGGAAAGAATGGGAACATTATGCAACCATAGCCTAAAGTATATGTTTCATGAAAATTAAGGTAGGTGGGCGGAAAGCAAATTTATTTATAGAAATATATTGTACATTTGTTTGTATTTTATTGAAGTAATTTCAAATGCTACTAATTACAAAAAATAAATTGTAAGTAAACGTTATTCTAGAGATTCAGTTCTGTGTTTAGTGGTGTAGCACCTGTAACAAAATTAAATAGGGAAATTCTGGTTTCACTTATTGGGAACATGCAAAAATAGAGAGCAATGGGAAAAATCCAACATAAATCCTACTAGGGGTAGACCCATTGGATTAAATGGGGTTTACGATAGTCATGCCTACCTTAGGTCCCATTCACTTTAATGGTTCTATTCTACACAGGACTTAGGTTGGCTTTTACCAAATGTCTGTGTTAGCCAGGATTCTGCAAATAAAAGTATTTAGTCTGTTTTTTAAATCTTTGATATATGGCTCCTGCAGCCACATCTGTCAGGATTACAACAACAAAAATGTAATGCCCATACCATTATCTCTGTTTTAAAATGTCTGTCCTGAGCTGTTGGGGATAATGGAGGCTACACATTGTGATCTAACATGCACAGTAAAACTTACAAGGGCCGATCTTCGTTTCTCTAACAGAGTTCTGGATTCTCAACAAACGTCCAGGATCAGAAGATTGCAAATATGTTTGAACTGTCTCTGCCTTTCCGCCAGCAGCATTACTTGGCGGGCCTGGTGCTGACTGAGCTGGCTGTCATTTTAGATCCTGATGCAGACGGGTGAGATTATACATTGTTTCTAGCAGGGTTGAATAATGCAAAGCAGATCTAACCTCCCACAAGCAGAATCCTGCCCAAGGCAGGGTTGCATTCAAATGTGATATTAGAGTGAAAAGAAAGGAAATATGCTCTTTTTCAAGTCTCAGTCTCTCTCGAGGTCAGCAGCTCTTTATATCTACTTAGATTGCTGTCCTCAGATGCTGCCTACCAGGGCAGCCTTTTTAGCTGCTTCATTGCCAGCAATACAAAGGGAAGATCCCTGTAATGGCACTCCATCTACTATGGGATCACAATCAATGGATGGTTGTATTATGCTTTAATTGCCACAGGCCTACATATTAATTTCTGCTATGAAATGTATGGTCTTCTGTGTTTGTTTCATGCATAGAAAAATTGACTGGACCAATTCAGTATTGGGATCAAACATACTCCTACTGAAAGCGATTAAGCATGATACCATGTGCAAATTGAAATGTCGTGCTTTTATTGTGGAAGTGGGGGACACGTAGCCCAGGGGATGCCTTCAACTTGGCCTCCTCTACCCCTGCTGCTGCCCCTACACTGCTCATAGAATCATAGAATAGTACAGCTGGAAGGGGCCTATAAGGCCATTGAGTCCAACTCCCTGCGCAATGCAGGAATCCACTCTAAAGCATAACTGACAGCTCAAATTGGGCAGTGCCCCTGATTTGCTGCCAAAATTCAGTGGCAAACTACTACAGGTACTCAAAAATGTCACATTCTCCCGTACAATCCGCCCTGCACACTCAGGTCCTCTGGGAAGAATTTACTTCAGTCTGCCAAAATTAGGCTGACAAGTATTACCCAGAGGACCTTCTCTTCTGCTGCTCCCAGACTTTGGAATGGCCTGCCGGAGGAGACTCAACTTAATAACCTTTTAGCATTTAAGAAAGCTATAAAGACTGATGTATTTCGGCAGGCCTATCCAGTGGAATTTTAGGATGTTTTGGGGATGTTTTAATAATGCATATTATGTTTTTAATTCAGTTCTATGTATTTTATACTTATTGTTGTTTCCTGCCTCGATCCAAACGGAGAGGCGGGTAAGAAATAATTTGTTGTTGTTGTTGTTATTATTATTATTAGGCCTGTTTTCAATTAAATGTGGCTCTTTTGAGTCTCTGTAGTGGTTTGCTGTTGAATTTTGGTGGTAAGATGCCACTTCTTTTGTCATGGTAGTAAGATGTCAAGGTAGGCCAGGGATTGAAAATCCTCCCCACCCCTCACTGCACGAGAACCCAAAATCGCCTACCCCTGCTTTATTGAGACCTTCCCTTTTGCAGTAGAAGAGTGTCATTCCACATTGGGGTCAAGAATACCGCACAATGTAAAGTACAAAAACATACAAAGTCTCACTGACCCCCACTGTTTCTAAAGCAGAAAACAACATTTTGTGTCACCAGCCTATGGGTAGCATACAAATTCTGTTAATAAATAATTTTTGTAAAATGCATTTGGCAGTTTACATGGAGTCTATCTGATCACGGGGATCTGTGCCGCTTTTACTCATTTATTATAATAGCGAATGATCTCAGGATTGGGTTTGTTGTCTGAGATTGCTACATCTGTATGCACTGAGGAAAGGAGAATCTCTGTCATTCCATTTGTACATAGCTAACCAGTGTCAGTTCTTTTTGCAACCCCACAGATTCACGGGCAAGGAATTAAACAAATGGCCAAATGTTTGTCTTTTACTATGAGTATGAAACTGAAAAATGTACTACATATAAAAGCCCAATATAAAGAATTCCGTTTAAAGGAGCAAAACTGAACTCTGTGTTTGTGTGTGTGTGTTTACCAAGTCTTCTTTGCTTTAAAACTATGAACTAATACTTCCAACTGTATTTTAACAGTTTATTTGGATTGCATAAGAAAGTCATCAATATGGTACACAACTTGCTATCGAGCCATGACTCCGACCCACGGTACTCTGACCCACAGGTAAAGGCCAGGGTGGCTACACTGTACCTGCCTCTGATTGGTGTCATCATGGAGAGTCTGCCCCAGCTGTATGATTTCACAGGTATTTTGTATGCTATACTTTTCTCGTGCATTAGGAAGAATGGCAAATTAGCCACTAAGCTTGTACTTCTCCCTGTCTTTCTGCTGAACAAGCAATTTTTTCTTTAAAAAAAGAGACAGCTAAACCATATCAAGTAAATAAGTGATCAAGGGCACAATCCTATACATATTTAGGCAGAAAAAAAGTTGTACAATTTCCAGCATAGCTGGCTGGGGAATCTGGAAGTTGTAGGACTTTTTTCTGTCTAAGCATACATAGGATTATGTCGTAAAATCACGCAGATTCCGCATTAATGATGAAATTTTGCAACACAGTTGCACAGGACAGGACATTTTAAGGGCCAATATCTTCTCTGCCACCCACTGAACAGTTGCTAGCACAATAGATATTTATTTAGTCTATAGCGGGGCTCATACCTGACAATGATTAAGTGGATTTGCATGCCTTTCTCAACATTCAGGGCTTGCCTACATTAATATTTTAATGGTCTGAAAGCCCAAGTTACAGTTCTGTTTCTAAAGCTAAGCCCAACGGGCCTTGTAAACAGCTCAGTTAGGAGGAATGTTGGCTTCAGATTTTGGGGGCCCATAGGCAAGATGTCGCCAGTAGGACTCCCTCCCTAAGTGGACCTACTTTACTGCTGGAGGCCAAGGCAAGTGGAAGTGCCTCCTCCTTGCCCTTGTCAATATTTCTATGCTTGGGAAAGGAAAGTGAACTGGAATCAACAACTAGGAAGAGGGGGAGGAGGAAGAGCAGGGCCAGAGGCCTCTAGGAGTTAGCAGTGGACCCCCTGCCGGAATCTTGGCCCGGTGGTTGTGTAATCATGCTAACCCCGGACATTGGCCCTGGGTGGGAGAATCATATATAAGAGGCCCTGGATGGGAACTGTATACAAAATGGTGGAACTCTGACCCACTATGAGGCAGCTTCCACTGTTTATGCTGAATGACACTGTATTAAGGAGTGTGAGGAGGTGACCTGTTGCAATGGTATCTCACTGAGATTGGCATGTCTCTTTGCAGAAAGCCACAATCAGCGTGGAAGGCCGAGCTGCACAGCAGAGGACTACGAAAGCGAGGGCGGGAACATGATAAGCCAGACAGTTGCCATGGCCATCGCAGGAACCTCTGTCCCTCAGCTTACCCGGCCCAGCAGTTTTCTCCTCACTTCATCGGTACAAAAAAAGGAAAGATCATTCTTCCTCCAGAACATCTGTGAACATATAAATATGCAAGCCCTGTATTTGCAGGGCAGGAAGAGTGGGTGGCAATCCTGATCACGAACAGATGCCACTGTTCTTCTTTGGAAGCTTTGTGGAAGAAGGAGAGTGGGTGAGAGGAGGTGACAAATAGATTGTGCTGGAACAAGATTATTTCTATTCTTAAGACCTAGTGGTGCAATAATAAACTTTTTGGTTGCACATCAAGATTTAAACTTCTCTGCCCCGCTTTGTAACAGGCCAGAAAGAAATGCCCACACGTTTTTAAGTTAAAAGTTCAGAGGGATGGCAATAGGTTTGTTTGACCAGCTGGAATCCCACTTTAAAACCTCCAAAAGACCTAAAGAATAGCATTATTTGATTGAGCAAGTACTTCGGGACCATACTGAAAGGAACAGTCGTGATTGTAATCAGTTTTCGTTCTGTGTTCAGACCAACAGGCAGCACTCGACGTTTTCAGCCGAGTCAAGCCGGAACCTTTTGATCTGTCTCTTGTGGGTCCTGAAGAACGCCGATGAAAGCGTCCTGCAGAAATGGTTCACAGACCTCTCTGTGCTGCAGCTTAACCGCTTGTTGGATTTGCTCTATCTCTGTGTTTCCTGCTTTGAATACAAGGTGTAGTAAGAGCAAGATAATGACAGTCGAGAGGTTTGGTTGTTGTTTTCAGAGAAATGAAATGGTATTCAGAAACACACAGCCTATACTCCATTGAAAATGGGACTTCTAAAAATGTCCCCTGTGGGCCATATCCAGTACTCCGCTGACTTCACCTGTTCTAGAAACAAGCGTTTGGTCTCATTTCCAATTGCTGCAGGATCCGCTGGCTCCCCCATTGCACTAGCAGTGGGTCCCGCTATTGCGCAGGTGGCATTGGACGCTAACCATTATATTTCCCACCCTTTCATGTCACTTTCCCCAACTTGGTGCCTTCCAGATGTATTGGGCTACAACGCCCATTATTCCCATTGTCTATCCTGGCTGGGAATGATGAAAGTTGCAGCTTAGCACATCTGGAGGGCCCCAGGTTGGAGAAGCCTGCTTTATGTCTTCATCAAACTAAGTTCCAGTCTGTTTTACTTTTTTGTTTCTGAATTATTGGAGGCTCAGTTCTTCTCCCTTCACTCAGTCATATAAGGCTCTGCTGATAGTCCACCCACCGGTTGTTCTTGAAAGCCAGGGAGTGTTCATTCACTAGGGTTTTACAGACGCATCCTGTGTCCACCCTGCGAGCGCTCGCCCTCCCTCTTGCACAGTCCACCCCAATGAGTCTGGCCACGCGAGCCCCTGCTGTGCTCTCGGGAGACTCACAAGCCCCTGGGAATTGCCCGCCCTTCACCCCCTGTCTATGCAAATGGCGCCATTAGCGCATTTCCCAGAGGCTTCGGAAACACGCTTTCCCACCCTCCTCTGTTCCAATCAGGGCCTTAAAGGTAGCCTTGTGTTAAGAGGGCCTTTAAGGCACCGATTGGACCAGTGGGGGAGAAAGCGAGGAGGGGAAAACACACTTTCCGGAACCTCGGGAAAGTGCGCAGTTCCCCAGAACATGCTAATGGCTGCTTTCGTATTCACCAGCTCGTTCCTGTATTTTCAGCTGTTATTTCTCACTTTTTTGCTTTTGCAAGCATCTCCCTAGATGAAACAATGATCAGCTCCTACATAAATTGCTCACCCTTCTTGGGCATTCCAATTTTACTTGCTCGCTTGTTTGTTTTTAAAGACTCAGTTCTTTAAAGACATGTTCTTGCCCTTCTTTTGTGAAACATTCAGGGCAAGAAAGTGTTTGAAAGAATGAACAGTCTGACGTTTAAGAAGTCAAAAGATATGAGAGCGAAGCTTGAAGAAGCAATACTGGGGAGCATTGGGGCAAGGCAAGAAATGGTACGGCGAAGCAGGGGACAGCTGGGTAAGTTGACTGTTGTCCCTGATGGCAGAAAAAAAAGCCCCCCCCCGATTAACAACCTTCGCATAACCCAGGTTTGCATGACACAACACTTTGCATATGCAAAGTGGCACCTACAGGTGTCATGGCTCACAAGTTGTAGCATATTGTCTGAACCCAGTCAGAGACTTAGTTCACACAACACAACAAGATCAAGGTTGAGTGTGGGTTGTTGTTGAAATGTAGGTTGTTGTTGTAAGATGGGTTGTTGTGTTGTATGAACCCAGCTGCACTAACAAATCATGATTTGAACCCACAATTCACAACCCAACAACAAGCTATGAGTACTGTTTGTGGGTTGCTATGCTATGAGTACATGGTTGCTGGGTTCACACAGCAAAACAATCCACATTTCAACAACCATTTTTCAATGACAACCCACACTCAACCCATGCAGAACAGTGGCTGGGTTCAGTATGGTTGTTTCCCTTGCTTCCATGTGTGCCACTCGTGTGACTGGCATTTACCTAATTACCTGCACCATGTTGTGGGGAGCTGTGTCATCTGACCGTGGGCCAGCGGGATACTTCTAACCCTTGCCACAATCCATGACTTGTAGGGGTTGTGTGGTGGGTTTAGAAGCCACCCCCACTGCACTGGATGACCTAGCAACATGACATGGGTAATTAGGTAAATGCCGGTCATGCGAGCAGCATGCATAGGGGCAGGGGAAACAGCCATACTGTGTTGTTTCCCCCAATGATCATGTGAACCCAGCCACTGGTGTGTATAGGTTGAGTGTGGGTTGTCATTAGGTAAGTGCTGGTCATGCAACCCATACTGCATTGTTTCCCTTTACAATAGTGCAATCCTTGCCATTCAATATGGGTTGTCGTGTTGTGTGAACTAAGCCAATGTGGGAGGGGGGCATTGATGGTACCTTGCCCCAGGGGCACTCAAAAATCTAGAGTCAGCCCTGCTCCACCCAGTAACGAGGAAGCAGGGCTGGACGTGTCTGTATAGGCCCTGCCCCTGGATAGCCACATGCTGTCACAGATGTCTTCAGAGAAGAAGGCTTTGCACGAGGTGTCCTCCCTGCAGTTGTCCATACCAACATCTGGATGTCCAGGGTGGGGCCAGTGATGTTCCTGACACCAGGGGTTATGCTTTCCCACTCTCCAATTATCATATGGAGTTCTTTTCATGTGAATAATGCATGAAGATCTCATGTCTGAAACATAACAGATTGATGCCAAGGTAATCTTGATTTTAGGAATAGCAGTAGTTTTAATAAGAGATTCTAGAAAATAACCTAGATCTTCTCTTTAGCTTCAAACCAATAGTGTTTTTTATATTTTATTGAAAGGATGGGTTAACATTTATGATAATTAATTTTGAAGTGTGGTACTTATCTAATGTCCCATTGTGGTTAATTATTCCTTGTGTGCAGTGGAGTGTAGTCATGATACCTATTTTTAGCTTTAAAAACTGAACATTAAAAGCAATTTTTTAATTGCCCGACAGAAAGGAGTCCTTCTGGGAGTGCATTTGGAAGTCAAGAGAACCTGAGATGGAGAAAGGATATGACTCACTGGCGGCAGAACACAGAAAAACTTGACAAGTAATGCTACCTTACCCAAATACTTTAAGTTTGGAACAGCCATTTGGTAAATATAGGGACTAGCCATGCACCTTTGAAGCTTGGTGGATCACTATACGGGCAGGTTTAGAACTGGGCAAGGACTAATCTCGTAATAGCGTTGACAGGGTCTATCACCCATGTCCTTTGGTTTAAACAAATGGAGGCTGCAATTCTGTACCCACTTACCTGGGAGTAAGGCTCATGGAAATATGTGGGATTTGCATCTGAACAGACGTGTATAGAATTGCAGTATACTAAAGAGAAAACTATGCACTAATACCACTGACACAGCATGCTTTAAATTCCCAAAAGGAGCCCTTAGATGTATTTGCAGAGAGTAGACACACCATAGTTGGTTACTCCGTTAGAGCATTCTGGAGTTCTCAAAGCTTGCTTCTTTCCTCCCCTAATCCATCACTTTGATTATTTTTCCACATGTGCTGTGTTTTTAGAAGCCACAAACCGGCCAGGTATTGTAGCATTGGTATACTGCTGTGTTTTGTTTATTTTTGGTTGCCACTTTGTACTTTTGCATACTCTCACTGCAATTCTGGCTTTTAATGCTTGGCAGAAGCTTTGGATGCCCGTGCGCAACTGCAACTTTTGCTGTACAGCTAGAATTTGAAATGTTTGGGGTGGAGGGGTGGGTTAATTAAGGGTAGGAGTTACTGTTTTAGCTTTGCTTGGCATGCTTGCTGCCTTCTAAAAAGCTCTTGAGTGTCCAGATTGTGGAAAATTGAAATGCTTTGCAAAATGACTTGGCTGTAAAGTGTAAGAGTGTGTATATCCTGGTTCAGGATGTTTCCCGTGGTTCTGTAACATGAGGCACGTTTGCCAGTGTGGTGTGAATATTGCAGTCCTGTTATCTGTTTCCTGGTCATCCAGTGACACCATTCACAAGCGTTTCCCTATGGCAAAGTAATTGTGTCATTTTCCTACAGCGGAGGAAGGTAGCCTTAGGCTGATTGGTCCTCCCACTTGCTCTGGTAGGCAGGCCGTTGTTGATTGTAATTTCAGGTAGCTACTTATGGGAGAGAAGCCCTCCAAGTTTTGGGCCTGCTTAGCTCTGGCCAATAGGACATTGATGAAACTCCAAAGCCTCCAAAGCCTGTAGAAGCACATCATGTTCTCTTTCATGGAAGGAGAGGACCCAGAGTTCTCACCAAAGGAGTGCTCAGAGAAGGGCTGGAGCCACATGGAGAGGGAGCTTACTCCCAAGCTCAGCCCAGGCAGAGCAAGACTCCTCCGGAGCCATGCAGCCACCTCTAGCCCAGACCAATGCAAGGACCTCAACCTCCGGCTGGAGAGCATGGAGATGAGGGAGCAGGTTCTGGAGGAGACTGCTAAAAGTAGCCTAAATGCAAGGGAGACACATGCCATAGAAAGTGGATATAGGAATAGCCCACAGATCCATACGCCTCATTTCCAGACCTCTTATGCTAGAAGCCTTTGCAGCACCTGCAAGGCCGGGGCACTTACTGCCTTCTCTGTACAAGCAGAGCCTACGACAAGCTGAGAGAAATGGCAAAGATACCTGTCTGATTCAAGAAAAAGCCCAATGAGTGAGCCAAGCCATATATTTGTGGGGAAAGACAACCCTCCATTTGCACTTTCCCGACCTGGCCTGTAAAGAAGAATTCCCTGCTCCCCAAACATGTTTAGTTAGCCTCTGTACACAGGCCGGCTCAAGGAGAGAATTTTCTTGGGGACTCTGCCCCCTTCAGACAGCGGAAAATCAGCCAAGGGCGGAGAAGATGCTTTCTCCTGTGATCCCTGAATGCTGTGGCTTTCTGCCAAGTGAGCAGAAGAGACCTTGAAGAGGTTTATCACAGTCATGGTCCCAGGGGATATGGAGTGATTGGCAACTTCAACCATGTTGTCAGCTGCATGGGACATCCTGGAACTGAAATGCGCAGGCTGTAGGTGTGAGAGTCCTGGGGAAGAAGTGGGTTGAGATTTGACTGTGCCGGATGCAGAAGCTCAGCAGAAGCAGCTTGGCATGTTGATTTATTGCGTTTCTATACCGCCCCATAGCCGAAGCTCTCTGGGCGGTTTACAAAAGTTAAAAACAGTAAACATTCAAAACAAATATAGAAAGTTTAAAAACATAAAAAGCATAAAAGCTACAGTATCCTTATAAAAACAGCTATTGTTCTGAGCTTGTAGAATTCCACCAATTATGCCTTAGGAATAGCAGTATGACAACCGCCACTCCCTTAACAATTTATTCTCCTCTTGTAAGTAAACAAACTTTCACAACAAAGCGATTTATTATATTTTTAAAAATGTACGTTATTGGTTTTAACCTCGCCTCTTCCTGATAGGCTGAGGACAGTTTACGTTGTTAAACTGCCTGGGCTGAGCTTGGGAGTAAGCTCCCTCTCCATGTGGCTCCAGCCCTTCTCTGAAGTAGGACCTGACTCTAAGAAGGTTTCCTTCCACCATTAGGGCAGCAAAATAATATTACAACAAAAGAGTTCCCATACAAACACAACCTCCCCAAACCAGTATATATGAGGAGATCATGTATATGCTGCTTATGTATGCATGTATTTGTGTATAGATACCAATACCATGAATTTTTGTCCAGAGAGATTGTAGTCCATATATGATTTTGGACAAGCAATTCTGCATTGGGAGAGGCCACTTTGTAACTGGAACTATAGGATATAGTGTAGCTGAATCACCCAAACTTCCTGTTGGAGCATTGTGAGAGCCAATACTGGCATGAGAAATTTGGCATCCTTTCTAAGACTGGAGTGTGGATTTCCCCTACCTTATTTCCACAAATATGCTTTCTTTTTTCCAAGCAAGAACTGAAATAGAAGGAAGATGTACTCAATCAGCTGCAGAGAAGAAGTAGCTTAAAGTGCCTAGTAGGAATTTTTATCAGGCAGCTAATAATAATCAATTTAACAGTGCAATAGAAATCAAGTGAATGATAATACTGTGTGCAAGGAAAATGATCAGGACCAAACCCCACTTTTTCAACAATGTAGGTCTTTTTTTAAGTCAACCTGAGGTCACTTTGTTTGGAAGCCTTCAATATAGTTCATTCCTCAGGCAGTGGGCATGTTGCAAGCATTGCATTTTGACTGGTCCAGGTTGAGAAAAACAGTAGCATATGTGCTGCTGCCATTATGAGAGATCATTACCAGTTTTTAGGAAGCGTGTTGTATGGTGTAAGTCGAGTACATTTTATAGCAAAACAAATCAGCAGTGGGATGTTTTGTATATACATTTCTATTCCTACCGACCCAGTCGTATTAGCCTTAGAAATCCATTCCTATAGCACCACCCTGTGTTCACATCATGAAGTATAACACACTACTTTCATTGACGTAAATGTGAATCATATGTTCGATTTCTTCAATGCGACCCTGATTTTACTTAGCTGAACTCTTTTGGGTGCATACCTTGTAGTTTTAATATGTCATTTCCTGCATACTGTGCAGCTTTAATGGAGAAATGTTAGGTGCTATTTAGCTAAGCAGGGAAACTAAAGTAAATAGGCACAAACCTATGAAAAGGAGAATATATACAAAATACGTCTGCTAGAATTCAAAGGATAACTTCAATTGTACCCACTTGGGCATGGCCAGGAGGAGCTCAGCAGTCAAGCACATGCTTGATAGGTAAGAAGATCCCATGTGTGACCTCTGCATGTCCATTTTGAAAGAGTTAGAAGTAGCAAGACTTGGATTGGGACGGATCTCTGCCCAGGACCTTGGAGAACTGCTGATAATCATGATAGTCCTTGGCTAGAAGGACCAATGGTCTGATTCAGTGAAAGGCCACTTATCTGCTTAGTGGTGGTGGGTTTGTTTGAATGGCAGTCCCAACCCACATCACAAACTACTTTTGAAAGTGGTTTGTCCCATGGCTTGGGAAATACGATCGTATGAAACTCTAACTGGAAGTCTCGTAAGCAAACTTCTAAGCAGCAGTAAATCACAATTATGTACAAAACATACTCAGCAAGTGCAGCAAGTGAAGATGTCATAAAGCCATGGTTACTGTGTTCATCTCTTCCTCCTTCAAAATTCTTATCACATTCCGATCCAATGCAAATGCATCTTTATTTCTGATTATGGTTAAACTGCATAATGTATGCATTCAAATGTCATAAATAGTTACTGACATTCCCTTTCAGCTGTTTTACTCTTAATTTTCTCACTAGCTTCCCTATGATATACTAAGAATTGTAATGACTGAGTTTCCTTCCCCCCTTGTGTATGTGTTCTTCCTTTTTGTTGCCTGCATTTTTAACTTTATTATAGAATCAAATTATATGTTAATGAAGCTGCTTTACCCTGAATCAGACCTTTGGTCCATTTAGACCAGTATTGTCTACTTTGATCTGCAGCAGAGTGTCTCATGCAGAAGTCTTTTATATCACCTACTAACTGATCTTTTAACTTGAAATGCCAGAGTTGAACATGGAATCTTATATAGTGGAGGCTGGTGGATCCGATGTCAGTAGGGCAGTGAATCTGCACCTTGAATAGCTCTTTTAGAGTTCTTACTGGTTCTGACTGAAACTCAGAGTGGATTCACAGCCCCACTGACATTTGAGCCACCAGCCTCCACTGCATACAAACCATAGCTTTGCTTTAGAATCCCAAATCCCAAACCCTGATATGAATGCCGCAGTTTGGATCTTTGGATTCGAAGCATGATTTTTTTAAAAAACCCAACAACAACCCTTAAGCAATTTGGTTTCTTCATTCTCTTCTTTTTAGTATATTTGCACAGAATATACCTTTTTGGTGGTTTCCCTGCTAGAATAGAAAAAAGTTTCCTTTCCTTTGCTTCTTTGAAGAATTTTTTGTAATTTTTTCTTTCCTTCTACCAGATCACGGGCAGAGATAGAACATGAGGCACTTATTGATGGCAACTTGGCGACTGAAGCAAATCTGATTGTTTTGGATACTTTAGAAATAATAGTCCAGGTGAGGATGCCAAGGAACATTTTACAGGATGTATAATGGTCTGAAGGGCACAAAGATATTGTTCTGTACGGAGATATGATATTTAGCAATAATAGCAATGGCCCCTGGAAAGTATGTTCTGAATATATTAATAATAGTGCAAACATTCAAGGTGTAAGAGAATTACAATACAGCAGTGGATCAATTATGTACAAAGTACAATTATGCCAATTGATTTTATATGCCAATAAATTTTACAATATCAGTTTGTGTTAGTCAATCCAAAACTTCAAGGCGATTATATCAGTTATGCTAGTCCATTATCAGTCCAATATTTCAGAACAACTACATCAATTATGCTATGCTTTTCTCAGACTTTGTTTCATGAATCGATGATTTATATCCTACTAAATTTATTAGTCACCATACTACATCTCAAATTTCTTTTTTGGATACTCTGGTGTATATAGATCAAGGACTATTGTTTGTGAGTTTGTTTTCTAAACCCAGAGATAGGAACACAATGCTCCATAATTCCAGCCATCATCCACCACACATATTGCATTATTTATCATATGGTCAATTTTTACATATTAAGTGGCATTCTGCATCTTATCATGGTTATAAAATCCATTCAGAATCCTTCGCTACAAAACTACTAAATAGAGGCTATCCATTAGGATAATCCAAGAGGCAAGAAAGAGAGCGAATAGCATTCCACATGAACAACTATTTACTAGACAATGTGGTCATCCTATATCAAGGATATTTTTTCCATACAGTATTCTCCATTATACTTTTTGATCAACAAGATAATTAGAAAACACTGGCATCAAGTGAATGATTTACCTGGTTGTTCTAATGTACCATTAGTACATTCTACAAAGCTACATCTTTCAAGAACCTTCTAGTACATTCTGATTTTCCCTACACTAGCTCCCACAGTGTAGACATTAGAGGCCACTATAGATGTGGATGGTCGGCATTTTAAATTATGACATATGCCCAACTGTAACACTACTCATGTGATCTATGTTGCAGTATGCACTTGCAGATACATACAAAACTGTTAAGCCTGATCATCACAGTAAGATTAAGAATAAAGTTATGGATGCTCCCCCTGGTGTTCCATGCTATTGATAAGCCACATAAATGGGAGGATTTTTCTATTTTTGTAATTGAGCGGTTGAGACCATACTTGTAAAACAGGATTGATGTAGATAGATTGCTCTTATAGAGTAAAGCTTTCTGGATATTTACCCTTAAATCGTTAGCTCCTGCAGGTTTAAATTACTGGTTTGATCTGTCAGCTTTTCTTAAGCTTTTTGCTGAGTTCTGTGCCTTTAATCTGTGAATGGCGTTTTTGTATATATATATATATCATTGCATTCACTTCCTGATTTATGACAGCTGTGGTGGAGTCTACTGTTTGTTGGTGACTGGTCTAGAGAGTTATCTATATGTTCTGGGAAAGGTGAGCTGAAAATACCATGTGAAAATTAACTGCAAACTTTGGGTATGTTTGTGTTACTGAAAATTGGGGAAATATCCAATATAATACATGTGTTTGTTTTTCTCTTTCACTTTTACCTCACTTTTAACCCACAAATAAGAGAACGCTATTTTGCCTTTAGTGACCAGTATACCAGTGGAAGATTTTCCAACACAGAAAGTGAAATTATTATTAAATGTTATCAGTTACTGTAAACTGTTACTGAGCATATCTCTACAGGAGTACCTGACAAAGACTTTATTGAGTCAAAATGGAAACACAATGGGGTTCTGTAGCCTGACTAGCATAACTCATATGTAGTTGTTTTGAAATATTGGACTGATAACTAACTAGCATAACTGATGTAGTGGTTTTGAAGTTTTGGAGTGACTAATGCAAACTAATGTAAAAATTATTGGTATATAATGTCAATTGGCATAATTGTACTTCTAATTACGATTAATTTTGTATTTAACTGGTCCAGTGCTGTGATGTAGGTCTTTTATACCTTGAGTGTTTGCATTGATATTGTTATTGGAGAGTTTGTCCTTTCTTTTTATGTATAGCTGAAAGTATTAATATCAAAGATAGCCTTGTAAATAAGCCTACAAAAATTACTAATCCGCAAAAAAACCCAACCCTACTATGAGGCTTGAAGTTTGCGTTTCCATGCTGGCCATGGAAGAAAGGAAGCACTATCCTCTGCAGCCTTCATGAAAGCTTCCAGCATCTTGGCAGGCTAGAGACTTTCCTTTGCTAGCCCTCTAAATTTCCCTGCTGGCCGCAGGAGAAGGCCTTTCCTTCCTCTGTGGCAAACTCAGAAACTAAGTGGGCTGTTGAAGGAGAGACAGAGTCCTCTCACTGACCTACATAGAATTCCTGATTGCTGATGGCTGCCATACGAGTAGTTAAATTTTAGGCTGGTCATTGTTCTCCTGTATTGGCATTTCTCCTATTGTTTTCTAGACATTCAGTCATCTCAGCCCTCATCTACTGAGGTGACTAAATCACATAGGAAAAGAGGGGGTGGCTAGAAATGCTAGGACAAAGAATACAAGTAAATCAAACATAATTTAGTCTATTTTTACTATTATGTCATTTGTTCCATTGTTTTTAATGTTTTTATTGAAAGGTTACCTTGTGAGGGTTTGCTCTTAAGGGCAGCAGCAGCAGTAGTGGTAGTGCAAATACTAATACTACTACTGATGATGATAATAATAATGCTTTCTGCAATCCAATCCTTTGTATATTTTCTCAAATGTAAGACTCACTCAGTTCAAAAGGATTTATTCTGAAGTAAGTGTCCACAGGATTGCAGACTTAATTATTTGTACTTTTTCTTTTTATAAAGTATAATCTTCAACTTCTTTGATTTTTTTTAAACTGCTAAAAATTTTAATTGTTAGCGTCTTAAGAATAAGTGTGTGTGTGTATAAGAACTGCTGTAATTTCTGACCTTATGGTGCAGAACATACTACAAGAACAGGGCTAAGCTCATTACCGTGAGCATGCTGGGCATTTTCCTTCATGGTTTGCTAGTCATATTCTTTGCTAGTCACATTCTCCTCACTTCTCTTGTCCCTGGCCTGCTGATGCCACTAGAAATGCTTATCAACCGTCCATTGTAACCATTTGCCCTGCTTTCTTTTGAGGTTACTTCCACCCTTGACAATTCTAATGGTAACTTTCTCTCGCTTTCTCTTATACCCTGTTCTGTTTGATTGCAGACAGTCTCTGTGACTGAATCCAAAGAAAGTATTCTTGGTGGAGTGCTGAAGGCTCTTTTACATAGCATGGCCTGCAATCAGAGTGCTCTTTATCTACAGCACTGCTTTGCTACTCAGAGGGCCCTGGTCTCAAAGGTGAGTGTTCTTTGTCTGAACGACAAAATGGAGATATTTTGTCTGATTTGATCTTTGAGCCTCTTCAGTATGAATACTTCAGGCTTAATGTAAGAATATTTAGCTACCTTGTTTTGAGAAATGGAAAGAGTTTTATCTTCCACAGTTTTCCCGCAACCTGGGATTTGTTTGACTGAGGTTGGGTGTACAGCTGGGCCAAGGAGAGATGGGAGCAGATAATCACCGTAGTGCAAATAACGTAACAACATGTTGGCATTTGGGATGCTCTTTAGGCCCAGCTACTTTGGTTGAATGACTTGTCTCTTGTGGTGCCGTTATAGTTCCCAGAACTGCTGTTCGAAGAAGAGACTGAGCAGTGTGCTGACTTATGCCTTCGACTCCTGCGCCACTGCAGCAGTAGTATCAGCACCATACGCTCACATGCCAGCGCCTCTCTGTATCTCCTTATGAGGCAAAACTTTGAGATTGGGAATGTAAGTATATCATATCATGGTGCATGCTTAAATTGTAAAGCAAGTGGGACACAGGGCACCATTGAATTTTTGAGGGAGGGGCACTTATTCGAAATGGAGATAGATCTAAAGACTTGCCTTGTATTTCACTCTTGAAAGGAGAAGTTAATCTGGAGTTAAAGCAATCCAGCCATAAATGAACCGTAGTTCCCAAACAAAAGGAGCAATCCTGGCCAGGCCCTTTTAGAAATCTCAAACAAGATTGCTCTATTTTCTGGCTTGGGACGGTGATATTAAGCTAGTGTTATTGAAAACAATATAATTACTAAAAGATTAAGAGATTATTGGCTCAGTAACAATTCCTCTTTCAGAACTTTGCCAGAGTGAAAATGCAGGTGACCATGTCACTTTCATCGCTAGTGGGAACATCTCAGAATTTCAATGAAGAGTTTCTGAGACGTTCTCTGAAGACCATCTTGACCTATGCTGAAGAGGACCTGGAATTAAGAGAGACAACATTTCCTGATCAGGTTAGGAGGAATACTACTTGGCATGAAAAATGATCACTATTTGATTTCCTTGAGATCTTCTATGGAACTCAGTTAATTTCCTCAGATATTTTTTAGCTAATTGACTTTTAGGTTCAAAAGGAATATCAAATGTTTTCTTTGGAGATGAACAGGACACTGAAAGTTTCAGTGTCTAGGGGCTTGAGTCTCATGATATTGACTCATGAAGTGATACATAAAAATGTAGACTAGAATTCCAGACCTCAGTTCATTCTGTAGAGGCTAAAATTAAAGGGGATTTACTTATCCAAATTATTATTTGGATATAAAATTTCAAGTTCATTTGAAAAGTTTTAAAATGTTTTCTGTGAACTGAACATTGTACATGTTTTAATGTATTTTTTTATTTTGGTTTTGCTAAATTCAAGTCTTAATAGTTTATATTGGGGGTGGGGATGGGGGGGGGTTGCCTACACAACTCCAAAATCTTACATGATTAAAGATAATATATAAAAATGTGTTAAATAAAATAACAATAAACAAACAAACATTGGGTTCAATTTCCCAACTAGGTTAAGAGGAGACTTGTACAAATAAATTGAAATCTGACTTGAGGTTTCTAAGAAACTGTTAATCCAGTCAAATAATGCAATCAAAATTTGGAGAATGAACAAATAAATACAGAATTAACAAATATTGACTGGTTGACAAATGTACTGGAGGAAAATGCACTTGTCTCCTGGACGACTTTATTTACAAAGTACACAATGGTGATTTATTTCCATTTGATTTCCTGTCTCATAATTCCAAAATAACTGACAAATGGCACAGAACATTTGTTTCAGGTCCTGATTGATTGATTGATTGCATTTCAGGTCCAGGATCTTGTGTTCAACCTCCATATGATCCTGTCTGATACAGTTAAAATGAAAGAGCACCAGGAAGATCCAGAGATGCTGATTGACTTGATGTACAGGTAGGGTTCTGCTGAGCTTGCTGCTGTCTAGGAAAAGGTAAGCAAGCGAACAGGCACTGATGGCAGTCTTCTGGGTTTTTAAACACTAGAATTGCAAAGGGTTACCAGAACTCCCCAGACCTGCGACTCACCTGGCTGCAGAACATGGCTGGGAAACACTCTGAGAGGAGCAACCACGCGGAATCTGCACAGTGTTTGGTCCACTCTGCAGCCCTTGTTGCTGAATACTTAAGCATGCTTGAGGATCGAAAATATCTCCCTGTAGGATGCGTGACATTTCAGGTAACACGTTTTATTGACCCAACTGCGCAGTCAGATGGTGTTAGGTCCCAGGAAACATAGCATCACCTATATTAACAAAATGATTCTAAGTGGGAGTAAAGAGCTGTGAGACAGATCTACCAGCACCACAGCCTGT
Organism: Elgaria multicarinata webbii; assembly: GCF_023053635.1. Classification (NCBI taxonomy): domain Eukaryota; kingdom Metazoa; phylum Chordata; class Lepidosauria; order Squamata; family Anguidae; genus Elgaria; species Elgaria multicarinata. Next base: position 141,708,349 of record NC_086171.1, read on the forward strand.
TTTTTTTTTTTTCAACAGAGGGTTTTTCAAAAATCTTTCCTTTTGGAAGTATTGGGAGGAATTCGGCCATGCTAGCTCCAGACTGATGTATCTAAGGGGTCTGATCATGAGTTCCTTGCAGGATCTGCACAGCTTTGAATCCAGTGGATCAAAAAGCCACTGGCACCCTCCTCCCAAAATGCCCTGTTTCAGGGCCTTGCGCTTGCCACTGGGAGAAATGCCTGCAGGAGCTGTTTGCCCACAGAGAGCTCCCCACCCCTCAGCCCATGGAGGGGAACTTTTTACTAATTCAAATCCTCTCCAGAGAGCTAGTTCCAGGAGCTAGGATTGCACTGTAAGAGAGCATTTTTGAGAAATAATCATGGTTGTGAATTCAAATAATATAATTGTACTGCTACACTCAGGGTGTTGGTACAATAAATTTCTAGCACACTAACGAAAACATGTTAATTCCAGTCATGTTCAAGATGCTTTGTAGTTCTTATTTATCATTATACCAACCCTCTGAGGCAGATTAGACTTATATACCTCATAGACGATAGGTTTTTAGTACAGGTGTCTCCCAAATAAGATAAAATGCTATCGTTATTTGAACAAATAAATAAGTGGGAGGGGGCATTGTTCAAATTACTGTGCAGTATAGTAAATACATAAACATATTGCTAATTACTCCCTCATGCATCTTGATTAGAACAATAATAAGAGCCAAACTACAAAAATTGGAGTGTAGAATTTTTTAAATACTCCCATGTGTGTGGAATTTCAGGGGTAAATGGCGCTTGCGTGTGTGTGTGTGTGTGTGTGTTAATCTTTCCCTCCCAGTTACATGGGGAGTCTTTCTAGGTGTTACATGGTAGTAACTCTTAATAGCCTTTTTATTTTCATTGGTTTCCTATTCTAGAAAAATACATTATATTTTGCTAGGTCTAATCATAGGAATGATCCTATTATATTAAAGTTTAATTGGATGATGATGATGACGATGATGATGATGATTTATTTATTGTGTTAGGTATACCACCCCATAGTTGAAGATCTTACGGCGATTCACATAAGATAAAACACTTAAAAACAATATACAAAGATTAAAAACCACAAAACCAAGCAAAATACACATACATTTAAAACCACTATAACAGCTTTAAAAACGATGTGCCAAAAAACAGACCTAGGGTCATTACATATTGCTAAATGCCTATTGATGTAATCCATTAGAACAGGGCGTTAGCAAAACGATACCTTTCAACACAGAGTATTGCCTGAGTATGAATTGTAAAGAAAGGTTTAGTTGTTTGGTCAGTACTATAGGACACTGACATTTTTGCTGCTGAAAGTAAACATTTATATTTCCTCAGAACATCTCCTCAAATGTTCTAGAAGAATCTGCAGTTTCTGATGATGTTGTGTCACCAGATGAAGAAGGGATATGCTCTGGAAAGTATTTTACAGAAGCAGGTCTGGTTGGATTGCTGGAACAAGCTGCAGCCTCTTTCTCCATGGTAGAAGAGTTTAATGCATGTATTTAGTTTAGTAATCCATTATGGTTGTATAGTACGACTGGCCAGGGTTGTACATGTTAGAAAACACTGGGCACTCAGCTCAGAAGGACACCATAAAGTATCTCCACTGAATTGAATGAAATGGAGACATTTCAGTGGAAATACCACTGAATGAAGATGTTTATGGATTGGACCACACATTTTTATGCCATTGGGAGCACTGCTGAGCTCTGTTTCCAAAACACATTGTAATCAACAATGATCCAACTATAATAAGTGAGTTCAGTATTCACTATGACGCCTTTTAAATGAGCACTACAATTCTTTGAATTCCTGTAGTCTGGGGCTAGCCTTACCATGAACTGTGGGGAAGGGGATTGAAACTCAATTTAAAGGGCTATAAATTTTGAGCTCCATTTTGGATATACATCAGCCCCTGTTGCTCCCCTCTCTGCTGGGAGCCACTTGCATATTCTTGGACCCAGCTACAACAGAGATTGGTTAGTGGGGATGGGCAGGAGGCTGTGTGATCGGGTGTCCCAAGGGAGGGGATAATGTGTTCCTAAGCATGCTGCCCGGGGGCTAGGTGGCCTGGGTTGTTCCATTCATTGAATTCAACTTACTGACCTGATTCACAGGTTAAAACAGCCCACCATATTCTGTTCTAGGGTTATGTAAGAGTTGTTTAACCCTCACATAACCCATGGTGCCTGGGTTCAGATGACACAGCAATCCCCGTCAGAGGTTGAATATGCAAAATACCAGCTGGCACACACCGCAGCCCAATATGGCTTAAATAACCTATGGTTCACAAGATCAAAACCTAATTGGATCTTGTGAACCAGCCTTCTGAGTCATTGAGCTAACACAAATACAATCCAGTGAATGAGCAAACAATAAGATTCCAGATTTGGCTAGAACCCTGGAAGGTAGTGAAAGGAGGGAGGCAAAAATAAGGGCATGTGGATTCCCAGATCCCCTTCTGTGAATATTTTTATGGGAAAAGCCAGGGTTTTTTCATACACACAAGTGTTCATTAAACATGTTGGGGTATGTGTATATTTTGTACCCTGGCCTTTGTGCTAGAATAGTATTGTGAGACACAAACTATTGAATAGGTGTGTACTGCTGCCAGCACATGTGTTCAAAAGCCTAATGAAACGAGGCAGTGGTTCTTGTGGGAGCTACCGGAAATCCATGCAGCTGGCATAATCTTTGAAAGGCTTGGGTTCCGTAGGCTGGAGTAAACATGTTGACTGCTGGCAGCTCTGAACAGCTGCTACCTAAGGGCATATATTGCTGGTGCGCAAACATTTCACTACGATGGGCTGATGCATACCATCAGCCCTCAGAATACAGAGACAAAATATACAGTTCCATAATTTTCACACCTGACTCTTTTTTTTTAATACATAATACTTCTGTCATGTATGACTTATTCCACTTTAGTAACAAAAGCATCCTAAACAAGCATTTCAATTTCATTGTCATAACTGAGGCATTTTAATCACATATTGTACTTGGGGTTCTTGGTGTGTATTTCTTTGGCAAATCAATAGATCCATCTGACATCCACTGTTTTGCAGGCTGGCATGTATGAAGCAGTCAACGAGGTTTACAAAATCCTTATTCCGATTCATGAAGCTAACAGAGATGCCAAGAAACTGGCTACAATTCATGGTAAACTCCAGGAGGCATTCAGCAAAATAGTTCACCAGGTAATGACTTGGAATCCTGCTTTCAGGATCTACAAGTGAGGGAATCGTAAAAATGTATTAGGGCAATTCCCCCTGCCCCTATACAACATACAGGAAAACCTACTTGTGCTTGTTTTTCATGTCACCAAAGCATTCTGGTATAGGGGAATCCATGGAGCACATTACAAAGTGTAGGATCTGCAAAACCAGTCAAAGATAGCAATTAGATCACTCCTCTTTTTTCCATAGCACTCCACCTGGGTTAGGCAACTATCAAGTACTATGTTTTCATCTCTACAGGCTACAAATCCATTGCTATCCAAATTGAAGGCTGATTTCACAACACTAGAAAGTATCCAATGTAGTTAAAGTGTTTTAACCATTGTATTTTTCCCCCATTGGGTCACCTTGAATGAATGAACCCTTAGGATTTCCCCCCTCTTGTTTGCATTCCCTTAAAACAGGAGTGGACAGCCTGTTGCTCTCCAGAATGTTTGGCTTACAACTGCCACGATCCCTCACTACTGGTTATGCTGGTTAGGGCTGATGGGAATTGTAGGCCAAAACATCTGAAAGACCACAAGCTATCCATCCCTGCCTTAATGCCGTCTCAAGCAACTTGATTGGCAGGTGCCTATTTTTTTGGTGCTGTAGCTGCTCTCCGCTTGTGCAAACTGGCCTGCATTGTGGCAGTTGTGTGACAATGGATGGTCCTGCCTTTGAGTGTAGAGCTAAGATAAATGTTTCTGTGGCATGTGGGGCAAAGCAAGACGAGACCTATATCGCAGCAGCGGTAGATAGGATAAGATTGGACTGCAAGTAAAAATAAGACCACTTTAAGGTAATGTTCCACACAGATCATTTTCCCTAGAAAGCTTGACTCATGTGCTGCTTGACTTTAAAAAAAATTATCACAGTAATATCCCACCCTTTTTCCTCTTGCAGTAAACCCAAGGTGGCTCCTCTCCATTTTATCCTATCAACCCATTGAGCTTCATGGCAGATTAGGGACTAGAACTCAGATCTCCCAAGTCCCAGTCCAACATTCTAACCACTACACCATACTGGCTCTCCAGCATTCCCTTTGGAGCCTTTGTGGGCATGTTATTCCGCACCCCACCCCACAGCACCTTTGTGGCACAAATTCCATCCACCCTGTGTGAGCCACTGTTTCCCAGCAATTCAAGCTTAGCTCAGGTCTGACCTTAACCACGGCCAACATTAATCCTACTGGCCCTGTTCAGAAATCACCTTAAACCACGATGGTTAACAAAAAAGCCTTAACCACCGTGGTTTATGGTGACTTCTGAACAGGGCCACTGTTAAGGCTTCCCTCTTTACAAGCACTTGAAACCAGAAGCTGAAGCTAAGCAGTTGATACTTCATCGGCACTAACTTGCAGCCAACTCCTGATCCCTTACCGACGTTCTAGGGATGAGCAACTCTTCATCTACACAGGGCCTCAGTAGTGCTGCTGGGTTGAGGTGATAGTCTTTCATTTCTGCTAGATTTTTATTTTCTAAATGAACACGTATTTCAGAACAAATAAATGTAAATCTTTTTATCATATGGTAAATATTGCTTGGACCATTCACTGTAAAATTTGATAACTTTTAACTAGAGTGCAAGTGCATATGGGAAATTTACATTCCTCTTTATAGAGGTAAACAGTAATAACACAAAATAAATGTTGACTTTCATTCCTTGAAAACTGAATTTTGTTGCACAGCTCAGCACAAAAACTGAATTCCTCTACCAGGACTAAACTACTGAATTCATTAGCTGATTTTTTTTTGCCAATGGTGAATGTGCTGTTATTATGAAATGATGAATATACTATAATAATTGCAGATGCTCAGAGAATTCATGTTCATATTTGATTTTTAATGCTTAGTAATGGAAAAGAGTTTTCTCCATACTGTAATATTTCTTCAGGGCTAAATGAAATGAAAGGGCTAAATGAAATGTGTGGCAGCTAAAAAACATTCAAGCTATTTTAAGTGAATAGCACCTTATTGTCAATGGTCATATTTTGGCCTCTGAGAAGAGAGTTCTGATTTTGTTTCTGTGACATACTTTTTTTTTTTTTACTTTTTATTATACAGAGTACTGGCTGGGAGGTAGGTAATGTTTTAGTTAGTAAAGAGCACTAATAGATTTATGACTCCTGCCAATGCTTTGCCCACATGTGCTAGCTGTGGGTATTTCTGTTGCTGTCTGCTATTGACCTGAATTAATTAACTAAAGAAATATCAGTAAAACTGTTGTGGTCATTTTAGACAATTTAGGTAGTGCATGAATGCCTCTGTATTATGACACTAATGAGGTTCTTTGGTGAATGAGCCACCTTTTACCATCACTAGTTTGTTATTTTTATATTCCATTTCTCATCAATATTGACACAGAATATCATCTCTTCCTACCATGTTTTCACCCCCAACACAGGGGTCGATTTAAGTTCTAATGCTCAAAGACATTGAACGCAAAAACTGGTTCCCATTAGAAAGATGTTTGCTCATATTATAACATAAAACTAGTATTTGAGCAAGAATGAAATTAACTCTAATTTAGGCCTATTTCCAAAACCCTTAGGAATTAGCAGATAAGAGTTCAATGAGTGGATTGAAGGGTGGATTGAAGGCTTTAGCGTGGATTCCTGCATTGAGCAGGGGGTTGGACTTGATGGCCTTGTAGGCCCCTTCCAACTCTGCTATTCTTTGATTCTATGATTCTGTAATTCTATGAGTGTTGAGTAAACTCTACCGTTTTGGTTCTGTGATTGGGTCCTAATGCATCTGGACCGAATATACATCACGGCCTAAGCCATGACATTAGACCTCAGTCTATAATAAGAGCAGCCTACCAAAAACCCTGTGTCAGATACAAGCTACCAGCCCCACCTTGTAGTGGCCACATTGAGATGATCAGGGTGTTGGCTTAATAATCCAAAATATGCATGAGCAGCAAGATTTTTTTAAAAGAAATGTTCAATTAACTATAGTTTCTCCTTATGTCTGAACCTGGAAACTATGGTTGATGGCTTCTAAACAAGTCAGAATATGAAGTTATGGTTTAAATTTGGCTTCCATATCCCGGCTTGTTTAGAAGCCAGTAACCATAGTTCCCAGTATGGATGTAACAAGAAACTGTAGCTTCTGCACCCTAGTGCCTGCAGCTTCTGTATATTTCGTCTTATTAAATTGAAAACTTGATCATCTGAACCAGGCCAATCCCAAGCCCTCCTAGTTTCATATACAAGTTCGCTATAATGGCATAAAAGTAATGCTGAAAGATTTGAACAAGCAAAAAAAATATAAAAAGACCAATTAAGCCAGTACAATGTAGTCATTCACATCAAGTTTTATTGGCCTATTTTACCATCAGCAAATTTTCCTACTGAAACCCCAAACTGCTCCTTAAACTTCCTTTTCTTTAAATCACATTGCTGGATTGCTGTCCTAGTAGTCTCATGAGTTCATCTTGATACTCAAGAGTTTGAAGGGACAGTTAGAGTTATAAGGTGTTTTGCTTTTTTTAACGGCAAGGCCTTTAATAGCTTCATAACAGGCAGCTTTTCCATCTGCATCTTTCAACCATTAAAAAAAGATAGCAACCCTACGAAGAGCCTACTCATTTTTTTTAACATTATACGGTAACAGCTATTGAATAAGAATGTTGAAGAATGAGTACAGCATGTCCATTAACAGTAGTTTTCCATCTTCCACATCCATGAAAGTAATATGCCATTCAAGTTGATGACATGTGGAGGTAAGCCCAAACAGCCTTTTTAGTTCTGCTTTGAACTTTTGTGATTGTTGAAAAGCATCTCCATTTCTTGAGTGTCCCCTGCCTGCCTGAGCTAAAGCTTGGCTAGTGCCCCTTTATACCATGGGTGCAAAACACGTGGGCCGCATGAGGCCCTTGGCCACGTCCAGTGTGGCCTGCAGAGTTGTGGGGTCCCCACTCAGGGATTTCCTTGTTATCGCTAGCAAGGAAAAGTCCTGGGTTGGGAGGCAGTATGTGTGTGTATGTGGGGGAAATGGAACGTGAATGAGTGTGCATGTGAGTGTATGTGCATTTGTGAATGAGTGTATATGTGTGTGTATGCATGGATGTATGCACATATCAGTGGCCCCTGGCAGACCCACTTCAGCCCTTGAAAAGATTGTATGCTCCCGCTTTATATGACCTCTGGTCTAGCCCCACCCACAGAAGTATATGAACTGTGCTTCTGCTTCAGCTTGGTTGCTGTACAACCCCTTGCTTCCTGAGCTGTCTGCCATGTGGGCTAGACTCCCGAAACCTTCAAATCAGTTTTTGACAGCTGTGTCTGAATTTGGATGAAAAGCAGAAAGATGCTTGATTTTAGTGCAATTTGCTTAGCTGTTTGAGAGCAACTGATATATTTCTAATGTGACCCTTCATACTGGCTTTTAGAATTTCATACCCAGACATATGGCCGAGACCATAAATAGATAAGCTCTCCCCTGACTCAGGAAGGCATTCCATTCTCTTCAGGTGTTAGCTCCTCCCCTTCGATGGAGGCAGACCCCACCCAGGTTGTCAGGGTCACCACTGACATCTGGCAGATGTATCTTAGCTTCCTTTTTTTTGCTACTGAATAGGTACATTCTAGACAATGTCAGATATATTCCATTCCTGTGGAAATCACTGTAGCTAAAGCACACCACACCATTAAGGCCCTATTAATTTCAGTGTGTTTAACTTTCTTACATTTGTATCAACGAAAACTCAGCTTTCATTTGAAGACAATGGGTAGTATCCATTGTTAATCCTATGTAGAGTAGAATTAAGTTAGTTGTAACTAACTTAAATCCTATTCATTTTAATGGGTCTATCCTATGTAGAACTAACATTGGATACTACCCAATAACAGTATCTCCTATATATTTTATATAGACACATTTTTGGAAGAGATTTTAAGAATTGGTACATAGCTGAAATATGTACTGTTTTTCCCCATTTTTTGTTCTTACTAAATATTTTTATGGTTTTAACATTCCACCACTACCCATAAAATATGCTACACAAGTGATGATTTCTGTTTCTGACTTTCTCTGGCCCATATTGCTCTGGCTCTTTCTTTAGAGCTTCCGTTCAGGAGAGCAATTCCAACAGGGCCAAAAGATCCTCAAAGCACGTAATGTCAAGGCCACGGGTTCCAGGCCCGTCCAGCCGCAATGAAAGCCTTAAGGGTTCAAGCTTAGTTGTTGCACCAATGTGTAGTTTTGTCCACCTGGGACCTGAATTTTTGGTTCATAGGTACCTGATGTAGGACTGTCGTATGTGTGATCCCAGGATGTACATGGCATATCAACCACCTTTTTGGGCCTGCTAGCTACTTGAGTGGCATAGTACTAGGCAGGTTTAACAGAGTTGGTTCAAGTACTTACATTTGTCCTGGCAAGAAGTGATAGTTTAGATATGTTAATTTTAACCCCAAATATAAAGGTACTTGGCTGCTTATTGGTATGATGTGTCCAAGCAAACTTAGCTTTTTAATTTGCCCAATTTGACTGTAAAGCATGTCATCGTTGGTGTGGTTGCCACAGCAAACTCAAAACACATAGGCACCTCTCCACCCAGTTAACTGCTTGCTTAAAGTGGCACCCATAAAGTTGGTCTGCTTCTATCCACACCAAATGCCCCCTCCTGAAATTCAAGGGTTTCCCTGGTGTTGTTAAAATTGGCACAAACCACGGCATAAGAGCCAACCATGGTAGAAGGATAATGTGTGAAGTACCCCCCAATTTGTGGCTCTTTAGTTACCAGTTAATGGGATTTCAGCCTGTGAGCATCTTTTTCTGATCAATGTGTGTGATGCTAAATCGACCCCTGAAGTATATCCCATCATCAGTTACAATTTTAACACCATTCAGTAATGTTTTATTGCATGGTAAAACACACCCATGGTTTATGTTCTTGTCCACTGCTTTGCACTTGACGTTTCCTCTTGCTGTACATTTTCCCTTGTGTGGCCTTTAATACCCATCGCATGCTTTTTATCCAGTTCCTATTTTCAAAGTACTTTTTTGTTTTGTTTATTTGCTGCCAAATGCTGCTTATTTGTTTTGGATTTTCCCTAATTAAAATACTTTCTGTTTTCTCCTCTATTGCCCTGGTTGCTGATCCTCCTCCCCACTTTTACTATTGTCTGTTGTGGTAAGTTTCTACTAAGTTGGTGATTTTTTTTTTTAACATCATGGCATCCCTCAATAATTTCATTTTACCAAAGACTTATGCCAGCTCAGGAGTTTATGAAATGCCACACAGATTCATCTGAATTGGCTTGTGCAGAAGAACCTACCAAATATCTTGCATCCGTTGGACTGTTAGCACTGGTGGATGGCTCATGCTTCCTTATGGCAAGCAGGCTGGCCTCTTTGGCCTTTTTGATTCCTTCAGCTCTGGTGTTATGAATGCAAATGCTGGATTGACTAGGAACCATAAATTACTGGAATGAAGAGCTTGGCATTATTGACTCCCCATCCAAAATTATAAAACGTTCTCTTCGACCAGAGTTGGCCCTGCCTATTGATAAAATAGGGCCCCATGTGGCAGCCATTTTAGTTACTTTTGGCTAAGTAAATCCAGTTGGCAAAGCTTTTGGTTCATATGCAGAAGGAGCCTCTTAAAACTTTATACCCAGCAGGTATTTACCATGCATAACAACATATTATGAACCCTTCATAAGTCATGATGGCTGTTATACCCGCTCTGCCAGTTCTGTAATGACTCTACAGCGTTCACCTTCATTCTCTTTGCCTCCCAAGGACCTATTATTTTTCTCAAAATAATAGATGTAAATGCTTTATAATGCTTTATAATAACTTCCTTTTTCATAACTGCATTTTAGCACCTCTCAGAAACAAAGACCATGGAGTATTAATTTGTTTGATTTGCTTGAATGCAAGTGTTTAATTTTTCTGAAAACCTTTGGTCAAAACTGTAGAGCTTTCATGTATTTAGAACACACTTTGAACAATAACATGATACAATATGATGTTATTGCCTTCCCTATTTTCTGCCTGTTAATGGAACTTCGTGCTTTGGTTCATGTGTTGCACACATTCCAGCATGCTCTGGGTCGACATTTCCCTAAAATCTTGCTAGGCATTTATCCATCAACACATTCCCATCCCACCCCCCAAATAAATGGAAGCTAAATGGAAAGCATTTGTCTTAGGTGACCATTATTAATGCTTAAAACAATGATAATCTATAGTACTTCTAATTCATTACATAGCAATAAAAGTGTCCTTTATTGTCTCATGATGTTTCTAAGATTATTGACCAGAGATACAGGAATTTGCAGCTAAATTGCCTAAGGCAAACAACAGCAACCATAGAAGACCAAAAGGCAGAGTGTTACATACTTTTCCTAGTTACGAAGAGATACTTTACATATGTGGAGCAAGGATAGTCTAGGGGTTTATAAGGAAGTACATTGGAGGAAAAGTCTTCAGGAGAGTTGTCTAAAACTAGTGTCTGTGTAGGAAGATGCCTTCTGTGATCAGCTTGTGGTGGAGGGCACTAGCATTAGCTATGAAATTACCTGTTGTTCAGTTGGTTTTGTCAAGTTCATTCCCACTTTAAAAAATATTCCAGACTTAACCGTTCCTACACGGTTCATATTTTTACGTTCCATGTCGAAAAAAGCACTTATGATATGTGCACATACCACTGTACATGAATTATTCATCCATGTGTCAACATTGCCAACTGTATGTGCACTGAGAAGCAGTGGTGACTCCCAGTGCACAAAGTAGCTGTGTACATTTTCCACCCATAACAATGTACATGCTGTAGGAGAGACATTATGTACAAAGTGGCCCAGACTCACTTAAATATTCCCCTATTCTCATAGAAAATAACAGTAAGTGGACTTATGTGGATGAAAGAAATGGGGTTTAAGTATTGAGAGTGAGCAGCATGTTGATTGTTATGGTAGATATCTATGCCCTTGCTTTAGATAAGGGCATGGATTTCAGCTTTTTGTCCCCTTTTCCCTGTCCTCAACCCTGACTTTACCTGGATGTCTTCCATTTCACTCTGAGGCTTTACGATCTCCCCAGTGAAAGAAACACCCCTAATCTGCAACATTGTAAAAGAGATACGCTGGCCACAGTGGGGGAAACACTGTGGTTTCCCCCACAACTGGCATTTCCCCAATTGCCCATGCCACATTGCAGGTTGCTGTGTCATCTGAACCCAGCATGCGGTGCAGTGGGCATGGCTTCTCATGCATTCCACAACCACTACTGCAAGCCATGGGTCCTAGGGTAGATAAGAAACAACCCCTGCCATGCCGGATTCAAGCGACGCGCACAGGTAATTAGGGAAATGCTGGTCGCATGACAGGCACACGTGAGGAAAACAACCCATACTGCATTGTTTCCTCCACTGATCATCCAAACCAAGTCTAGGTATGTATTTATATATGCCACCTTATTTTTTAAAAAGCCATCAAGATGGTTCTAGTAATATTAGCTTATAATACAATATAATATATAAACCAAAATTAGTATCTAACCCACCCAATCCCCAAATCTCAGGATAGGTAATGGGAGCTCAATAAAACCAACCATAAACAGTTAAACATACAATACCACATATTGGCTTAGATTTAATGTCACACAGTGGAACTTCCCCTTGTGCAAAGTGTCTTCCCTGTTCTCTCCTCTCTTCTCCCCTGCAGCCCTCAGCACGCACCTCAAATCTGCTCTGGAGAGTCACCCAACCCTCTGTAGAAGACTTGACGAGGGCGCAGGGGGCTGCATTGGGAAGGAGAGGACATGGAGGTCCCATTGCACAAGTGGAACGACACCATTAGATCCAACCAGTGTGTTGAATTGAAATTTAACCCGTGTTGCCTTAGTTCAAGCGGGTGGAATGTGCTGCCCAACTATTTGTCTTCTTGTCATTTGCCTGCTCCACATTGTACCTGGCAAGCTACTTTCCTATCCATGAAGAACAGAGAAAACAAAATCTCCTGTGGGGAATGATTCCCACTCTAAAGATAAAGATTCCATACTCCTATCCTTTGCACACCTGTTTGGGTGAGGCTTTCATTTATCCATATAAGGCATGACTTGAGGGACCACTAGCTTGGTTAAAGACTTACTTCTGGTAGTATTTAAGGGTCAGCCTTTCATAATTTATATCAGTCACTTTGTATCCCTAATTGGTTCAGAGAAAATGCTTGTGGAAATGAAGCTGTTGCAACTTGGGCTTATTCAGGTCATTTGGAACTAACACTGGCTGACATTGTCCATGCCACTTTCCATGAAAGCAATATGGAAACATTCTCTGTAGTCCTTTGGGTTTTGCCTGAGAAACCAACTCCCAGAACTGACTCCCTGACCTCTCAATGGCCAGTCTTCTCTTTTTGCTAAGTTAATCTTAGAGGTAGACATCCAGCTGTTCCAGGTTCAGTTGGAGCCTGAATTCCAATTTCTTACCTTAGTGTGATACAGAGACTGGTCGCAGTAGATTATCTTCATTGGAGATCAATGAAATAAATTACTAATGTGATGCCATTGAGCACGATGGCTTGGTGATGTTATGGTAGAACTTGGCAAGTTTTCACAGGATTTCTCTTCTATGATCCTAAAGAATGGCAATGGACTAAGAAACAACAATCAAAATAGGATGTGTAATAACAATGTTAAAAATGAATTTCACACTTGACAAATCCATATAACAAATCTATAGTCACAAAAATTAAAAGCAACTGGTTTGATACATCTCTACAGTAAATAAACATGAAATCCCTCCTCATCTGTGAAATACACCAATGCATTTTGACCAAAAATGGCTCTTTTTCAGTATATCTACAATCACTGTTTCTCAAATAGGAATAAGAGAAATAGTATCCTGGCCCTTAGCCTAAGTTGCCCAATATGGCGAAATAACAATGTTGTACCTAGTGTAAAATTTTGAGTGATGGCAGTATTGCTGCCTCTCTTTCTTCAATCTTTGGTCTCACATTCTTGGTTTAACCATATTCATGCATTCTGAAAGCGGTAAAAGTCTCCACACGAGGAGAAGGCATGCTCTAACACTCCCCTCTCTTCATATGTTAGCAGAGCAAAGTGCTAGAGTGTGCCCTCTCCCCGCATATGGTGAGTTTTTAAAGAGGGAAGCTTCCTGTATCCTGGAAGCTCTCCACTCCATTGAGAACCCTGGAAAATCTGTCCATCGTTAGGGAATGGATTTAGGCAAGATGACTGGACCTGAATCCAGAAAAGACTAAGTTGATGTTGGTTAGTAGGCCCTGGCCCTATGACCTAGAAAACTTGTAGATAACCTCCCATAAGCTCCAGCAAACCCACCCCTGACCTAGCAGGAACAAACACCTATTATTATTGGAAGTTTGTAGGTATTTGGGGCCCTTGGGAACCCAAGAGTGTTCAGTACCAATTCCATTCAGTGAGAAGCTGCACCTTTTAATCTTATAAAGTAGCATAATGCATGCTTTCATGCTCTCAAATTGTGACTATGGTAATACATTCTACATAGGACTTCCATTAAGATTTGTTCTGAGACTGTAATGCTGCCTGCTGAATAACAGGAAGAGGAAGAAGCTTGCTTTCTAATCAGAATGGACTGTTAGTTCTCCTTGTTCTGCACTGATTTTAATATTTCAGGAACAATTTGAGAAGCTGATTGTGAATTGTAAGGCTCTAAATGATTTGATCCAGCTTTCATCATTTTGTATGCCCATCCTAACTATTGATATAGACAAAAACTGTCTTCTTACAAGCACCACTGATATATTGGATTAGATCCAGACTTTTACTTTCACAGACAGAAGAGCTCCTTTCATTTGCAGAGGGAACTAGCATCCAATGGAGGCTTTCTGCTGGAGGAAGGAGGGGGGACAATGATTTTCACTGACTCCCTCCTTTCCCTGTAGCTCCAAGTGCCACCTCCCATACTATTTCAGAGGTTTGGGGAAGCCTCCAGAAGAGAATGGAAGGTGGCTCTGGGAACTGCAGGAGCATTGGAGAAAATCGCCACCCCTTCTTCCAATGTCCGTGGAACTCCCATTAAACGGCAAGTCTGGATCCAAGTAATTCTATAGTTTTGGGTTTGTTTTTTATTAAACATCTTTTGTAACATGTTACTGGTCCAGAAGTATCAGGATACGGTGGGATGCAAAGTTCAGTTGATAACATTAAAAGGAAAAGAAGTGGTGCACTGAATACCGCAGCATAACTGTGCCATGAGAGTAAAGGTGAACATCTGGAGTTTTTCCTCAACTCTTATTTGTGCATGCAGTGTGAACTCTTGTTTGTGATTTGGGGAAGAAAGCTGCAGGTGTGGTGGCTTTCATTTCAAACCATTTGCTGCTTTCTTTCAGTTACGTTTTGTCTTCCACAAAAGAATGTGCTTTCCAGTTTTATTGGCATAAGTGTTGGGTGTGTTAAGTGGACACAGTTCACCACTGGTCCAAATGAAAGCAACTGCCTGGAATCCAGTAAAGGAACAAAAGTATCTACCAGAAGAGAGTTTAGCACTATGGTTGACACCAGAAATATTGTTTCTATCACTGGGTCGTAGCCAATGTTCATCTAACTTAAGCTCCATTTATTTCAATGGGTATACTTTAAGTAGGACTAACATTGGATACAGCCCACTGTGAAGTCAAATCCATACTAGAGAAGGAGGTTGGTGGATAGTTGACATATTACTCTGTTCTGCAATTCCAAGTCCACCCAAAAACGTAAATGAGGGAGGAATCTATGTGGTTTCCATGGCAGAAAAGATGGACGCACATGAAAAAAAAGAAAAACCTGAAACCTCAGAACAATCCATATAATTGCATAGAGGGTGATATGATACCAACACTCCTTTCCAGTGTTGACTCTGAAAATCTTATTGTTTTAAATAACAAGAGATCCTAGTGGTACCAACATTTGATGGCTGAATACACAAGCTGAGCTCTGTGATTGTAGTTACTGAAGACTTTGGTGGTAGTGGAGCTTAAGTCACCACTCCAGTTTGCTTTCACCTTTACTAGGCTACAAAATGATACAGACAAGTGTGGAGTTGCCATGACACTCTTCATACTACATTGCCCTCATAATAGAGAAGAAATTATGACAGGGCATGTGGTGATGCTTTAGCACTATGTACTTTTGTGGTGGAAACTAAGATGTCTTCTCCAGCCTTTGAGCCCGGACTTGGTTCATTTTCCTAAATAAGTTGGAAAGAACAAATAATAGCAATGATTCCGCATTCATTACCTCAGCATCCTTCTCTGGTTATGACATAGCCCATGCTGATTGTTAGGCCACAAGCCTGCAGATCCATAGCATGCAAGTAAATGGCTGGCCCCAGCAAGAACCCCTAATAATTTTGGGGTGGTCCAAACTTGCAGGAGTTGGAAATTTGGCTCTGTCAAAATCCAAGGCCACACCAAGTTAGCCAGCATTACTGTACAGCTCCTCTGATGTCAGTAAAGAAAATAGCTACAGAAGCATTCCATTTTGTAAGATTGCCACCTCTGCTATTGACAACATTACATTCTGAACTCAGTCTAGTAAAAGTTGTCCTATTTTTCCTATGCAGAGCTGAGCCACTGAGTTTTATCCCATTGCATGTTTGAGACTAGCTGTACCATATATCTCATAAATGTATGGTTTAATTTTGAGGTGTTTTTTTTTTCCTTTTAGTGCTGTAACTTGTTTTATTATCTTTAGTCCTTCTGGTTGGTTGGTTTATTCTTGCATGGCATTATGTTTTAAAGAGGAATTTTTCAATCATTATACCATTGGAGCGAATCTTTGTATTAAAATGCCATTTATCTTTATGCACCCAGGACGGTAAGCGGATGTTTGGCACATACTTCCGTGTTGGTTTTTATGGGACTAAATTTGGAGACCTGGATGAGCAAGAGTTTGTTTACAAGGAACCTGCAATAACAAAACTGGCTGAAATTTCTCATCGATTAGAGGTGAGATTGCCTCAGCAAACATAAAATATCATCTTACAATTACATGGGCTTACAGAGAGTATCCAAAAGATTCTGCCTAAGCAGCCAGGTCAGGAAGCTTCCATAAGCTTCCACAAGCTCCTACAACACCCTCATTTCCAAGGTACTGGAGCTCACCAGAGCTGTCTCGTCTGCATGGCTGTGGTATTCATTTGCGCAACACAGCCATGTGCAAGGGAATCATGGCAAAGCAGCCTCTCTTGACATTGCTCAGGGGGTATGTGAAGAAGGTCTCTCGAGGCCAAATTACTCCCTATACTTAAAAAATAACCAAAAGTCGGGTTCACTTTTCTTAACCACTATGAAGTAAAAATGTAAATTCATGTGTAGTCTGTCAAGATAAGTGAAATGTAGAGACCTGCAGAATTATGCAAACTAAGCAATTTTGCATGCATCTCTTTATTTTGTATACTTTATTGTGTTTCTACATGACTCAAAAAGCTATCAACAAGCAGGGAAGTGTAACCCCTAGTCTAGAGTACTGGGATTTCTGCTCTGGTCTCATTGACCAGGTATTGCCCACATACATTCAAGATAATCTTCACAACCTTAACGACAGCTGTTTTTTTTTTTTTTTAATGAAAACTTGAGATATTCAGAATGCAAAATTCTATGTTTACTAAATTCCACACTCGAACAATGCAAATGTAGAATCTCAACATATGGATAAACAAGCTATTTAGTGGATTATGTCAAATTCCTATTTTTTGTCAAACCAAACAAGTGACGGCTGCCCTTCATTTTAAATGATCTGTTTTCAATATTTTCTCTTAACTTTTCATCTTGGGATCTTGACTTCCCAGTTCAATTTTTAAATTCCCAGTGCTGTACTAGTGCTTCCCCGCCCCTAGAAATCAAATAAATAACATATTAGCTGGTTTTGACAGGATGCAACTAGTATTACTGCCAGCTTCATCTGAAATTGCTGTTCTTAGTAGGAAAATGGCATTTACGGTACAAATGAGATTAGTATGGGGATATTAATAGAAGATGACGTTAGAGGGTTGTCATAATCTGTGCTCTCTCAGCCTCAGCACTCCACCCCTCCAGTCTGTAATATAGGGATAGTAACACTGGATTACATTGCAGGGTTGTCAAAAGCCACTCTCCCTGAGGCTGGCACAGTTGGTAACAAACATGGCACTCTGAGGCCTCAGCTAGACCTACCTGGTCTAGTGCAACGGAGGGGTGAAGATCTCGCGATATTTTTATCGTGAGATCTTCCCCTCTGTTTACATGCGGCGCGCGACGACCTTGGAGAGAGAGGATGTCGCGTTGCGCCCGCCATTTTTTTTTAAGAGGAAGGAACGCATGAGCACTTGTGCCCAAAAGATAAGTATTGTTTTTTTTAAAAAAACTTTTCCTGCTCTCCCTACTCAACCCCCGATGGGCGCGGGTCCTGGATCCTCGTGAGTAACCATGAGGAGCCGGGTCAAACCATGACACCCGCACACATGTTCCGCGGTCTCGAGATCAGCCCAAGACCACAGAAAAAAACGTCTCAAAGGCAAGGGCGAGTTCCCAGGGCAAAGGAGAGATCATCCCTCCCTGCTCCCAGGATCCCCTGTGCGTCATGTAGATTGCCCCGGGATATTGCCCTGTCTAGCTATGGCCTGTGTCAATGCCCTAACCCCAGCCTTTTTTCACTTGGAGTACAATTCTGTGGCAGAGCATCCAATTTATGGCTGAACTGTTCGTAGGGAGTGGAGAAAATGCTATGCATACATGTTTAGTATGGTGTTTTACGAAACTTGGGGATAAAGATGTGTTTTAGTGTGGGACAAATGGGATCTGCAACAAAATGTTGCAGGATGGAGTGCTCTTGTTCAGTGCTCCAGCCAGCCCTGTCTCCTTTCAAGATGGTCCTTTCCATTCCCCTTCCCCCCTCAATTGGTGGTATGCTCAGCCTTCTGTCACTATTGAGCATGCTCAGGCCTCATTAGGCTGTCTGGGGGTTTCTTTCCCTGTCCTCTTTTTCTAAGTTTTATTTTTTGTACTTGTGCAAACTTTGAGATTCCCTCAAGCCTGCTGATATGTGCTGATGGTGCCATATTGGCTACAGAAAGACTGGCATTTGGAAAATTGAGTTCACTAGTATATAGGATTATAGACTTCTATATTTTGTTTTGCTGCACACTGGGTGCTTTTTATTGGACATAATATGCTAAGATGATGAGAATTGGGCAGTATTGACAGTATTAAGCAGGAACACATTTGGGTTCTAGACATGTTTCCTGATTATCTCTTTTCTGGAGGAACTCACAGCTGAATTTCATGTGATTCCGCTAACAACTTTTACCAGATCTTCATTTAAAATCTTGAATTCTAATTTCACTTTACAATGTCATGTTTATCATTTTCAGGGATTTTATGGAGAAAGGTTTGGTGAAGATGTTGTAGAAGTTATTAAAGACTCTAACCCTGTCGACAAATGTAAATTAGATGCCAACAAGGTAAGGAGCAAGTAATAAGCATTGGGTTGAAGCTGTATCTTTGGCCCAGGTTAGGTGAACATCTGGCCTGAGCAGCATTCTATTTCTGGCTTGCACATCACCACCACACCTTCTCCCAGGGGAGAAATGAGTGAATAAGATGGTGCTAGACCAAGGTTTTCTCTACCCAGGATCTCTCTGGACTTGTCTTCTGCAACCCTCTTTGAATCTAGATACAAAGAGCAGGTTTCAGACTGGAGTTTTTCCCAGGAAAGGAGGCTTTATTAATAAGTAAAATAAGAGACAAAATGCAAGGCGAGTTACTGAAGGCTGCCCAGGAGGGAATGCAGGGAGACAGACATAGAAAGAGAGGGAGATGAGACCGCAGCAAACCAAATGCAGGTGTACAGTGATGCTTTAAATGTTTCAGGAGAGAAACATTGGAAGCTGGAAAGCCGACAAGAGAGAGAGGGAGAGATTGAGATCTTATACCTATCCTTCTATTATGATGTGTCAGAAGCATGTCAGAGAAAAAGGGAATAGGGTTTGCAGCATCAGGTTAAACCCAGAAGTGGACTCAAAAGCCGATGTTCAGGGCTCCCAGCAAGGCTTTGTCAGACCAGAATAAGGGAGGTGAGGGTACAAGTAAGCATTCAAACCAGGGCATCCAGAAGCGAATTGGGCAGAGGAGCTGCCTCCTGGGCCACTCTCAAGTAGTGGGAAAAACACAGAAAGTGGGACGGGGGTGGGTAGAGGTGGGCACTTAATTGGGATCTTTTTTGGGGGGAAGAGATGGTTGTAGGCAGTATAGGCACCAGCAGGCTTTTCTCTAGCACACAAAGGAAAAAGAACATATATAAGGAGTATTTTGGCTCTTTAAGAAAGATCAAAACAAGGAACACTGGAGTCAGCTGAAGAAAAGGGGAAGGGGGAGTGTGCTTTTCTAAGTAGAATGGTTCTTGACTCTGGAGCGGTAGGATTTGGTGCTAGCTGGAACGTCACACAAGTCAGTTCTCTTAATAGCCAATAAGTGATAAGGTGGCATATTGATTGCATTAGGATACTGGGGAACTTTGGCTTTTGCTTGTCTAAGAGCTCCTTGGCCTAAAGCAGAGAAGATCAGAAAGCTTGTCCACATCTGTATTGGGTAGTGACTTGTCCTGTGAGCACACTGGCCCTGTTCAGAAGACACTTTAACCATGGCTTTAACCACAGTGGTTAAGCCAGAAAGCCAGGTTGTGTTCAGAAGACACTTTAAACCACTGCTTTAACCAAGGTGAATAAAGCAAAAAGCTTTATTCACCGTGGTTAAAGCTGTGGTTTAAGGTGTCTTCTGAATATGGCCTGGCTTTCTGGCTTAACCACCATAGTTAAAGCCAGGGTTTAAGATGTCTTCTGAACGGGCCCATTATGTCTTGAGCTTTGCCAGCCCTGACCAGCTAGCTGATGTGGACAACGTGGAGTTCTGAGAAACAGGTTAAGAGCATGAGGACAAAGGGGAGGCAAGCAGGTACTCTACACTTCTGTACTCCCAACTTTGCCCTTCCGCTCCACAAATACCATGAGTATCCTAAGTGGAGAACACTCCTGACTGCTTACTCACAAAGATTCTAATTCTGCATCAGGAATACTGCCAAGAGTGAGAGAGACCTATAAGTGTTTGCCAGCACTTCTAGGTCTCTCTCATATCTGTGTGAAACTGGTTGCTAACTACAATAAACTTGACTTGGACTTGGCTTGCTAGCTGGCTGAATCATGTATGTCAAATTCCTATTACTCCATTTTTCTAACTTAGGCCTATATACAAATAACCTACGTGGAGCCTTACTTTGACACCTATGAGATGAAGGATAGGATAACCTATTTTGACAAAAACTACAATTTGCGGCGATTCATGTACTGTACGCCCTTCACATTGGATGGCAGAGCTCACGGTGAGCTGCACGAGCAGTTCAAGAGGAAGACCATCTTGACAACGTCACATGCTTTCCCGTACATTAAAACCAGGATAAATGTCATTCACAAGGAGGAGGTGAGTAGAGGGGGGTGGAATGGACAAAGAACGATTTGTTCAATACATAGTTCCAGCTAGCAAGTGATTGATTGAGATGCAAGTTTGGTGAGTTATAAAGTTGCCTTTAATTCAGTCACCTAAAGAGCTTTTGCTTCAGTTGTCAAAATGTGATGGTGAATGCTCCTGTTCCTGTTTTTAACATAGATGTACAGGGAAACATAATCACAAAGACAGGCCCTTGCCCTAAAGAGCTTGCAATCTAAATTTGGACAAAAGGGAAGAGAAAACAGAGGGAAGGGCAAAGGGAGGAACCTGCACAATATGCTCCCCTGTCCTATACTGAATCAGGCCGTGCTGAAACAGTTTGGTGAGGTAATGACATTAGCCCCTTCCCACCTGCCAAGCAGGTAGCCTTCAGAGTGAATGGCATCCTCCGTCATTGTGGAGAGCCATGTTTATATGATTTCTCACCCTCAAAAAATGCCACATTGTACATGTGCAGCAGGGGTGTTGAGCCTGAGGTCTGCAGGCCAAATCCTGCCCACCTGGGGTCCCAGTCCAGCCCTTGCCCCCTTCCAGTAGCCCCTCTCCCTTTCCCTTGATTGCTGATGATTTGCTGGTTTCCTCGCTTTTCCCCATTCCTAAGAGGTTTAAATGCCTCTGCTAAGTCTTAGGGCATGTCTACACAATGCTTATATCCCAGGGTAGTCCTTGGATCGTTCCCGTGCATCCACATGACACACAGGGGATCCTGGGGGCAACCCGGGACTAGAAAGGACTTACCCCGGGATATCAGGAACCGCGGAAAACTTGACTTTTCTGCGGTTCCAGGACCATCCTGTGGAGCGCGGCAATGTGGCCACTGCTCCTGGGTTGTCCTGTCCTCCCTGAGAGTAGTGGGGACTGTAAAATGAGCACGGAGCTGCACGGCAGCAGTCTGTGCCCATCGGGGGTGGGGAGCGGGGGCGTTTGGGTTTTTTTCTTACCTTTGGAGCAGGGATGGAAGTCTTTATGTATCAAACTGTGGCACTGTAACAGTGCCTTACAGAGCAAGATGGGCTTCACAACTTACTGATTTATAGGTTGCTTTGGGCGCTATCTATCACAGATCAAACTCTTTGTCACGTCATCATCATTCTTGCCGAACTCTTTGAGATCACACATTATGTATTTGACAATCCATTGGGACATTGCATTTGCACTACAGAAGATTCCAGCCACTCAGTGGGGAAAAAAACCTGCCTCCTGCCTGCTGAACTGTACTTATTTCTTAAATTCAGCTTCTGAAGCCATTGCATTTTTCACAAATCGTTTTAGTTCAGGTTTTCTGTTACAAGAGCCATGGGTATGATGCTCAGACCTCTCACTTCTTGAAAATTAGGTGAGTCCGAAAATGAGATTACTGGGAAATCTACTCAGCAGTGGCCATCTGTCCAAGTAACACCAGACTGGAAACTGTCTGCTTAAATTTTTTAATAGCACTCTGCATCTAGCAACTAAAAATGTGTATCTGAATTTCTCCTTTTCCTTATTTAGAAGATTAAGGGTGTAATCCTATGCATGTTTAGACAGAAAAAGTCCTACAACTTCTAGTATTCCCTTGTTAAGAGTTATAGGGTGTTTTTCTTTCTAATCCTATGCATGTCTACTCAGAAGTATTTCTATTGAGCTTAGTGGCACTTATTCCTAGGTAAGTGAATATAGGATTGTAGCCTTAGGGCAGTATCCAACAGGGCCGCTGCGCTTATGCAATCAATGTAGCACTAGTGTAAATGACCTCTAGTATAATGCTAAATTTAAGCTGTCGTGATGGGTTTTCCAGGGCAACTCATTGTGCCAGTTTATGATTTTGGCATGAACTAATATGTCAATGATATCAGTTCCATAAGTGCAGTGGCCCCATTGGATACTGCCCTATGAGAACAATCCTATGCAAGCATATTAGCAAGTAAAGCCCATTGAGTTCAATGGGGCTTATTCCCAGGCAACTGGGAATTTAATTTGCTTGTAACCATAATGAAAAGGGAAATCCCTCTCTGAGTTTAAGACAGCCGTAAAGACTAGTCTCTTCCGGCAGGCCTACCCAGATGAATTTTAAACCTAAGAATTTTAAGATGCTATGATTGTTATTTTAATATTATATTGGTTTTATATGCTCTTTTAACTAATTGTATGTATTATATTGTGTTTGATGTTGTTCTCTGCCTCAACCCAGAGGGAGAGGGGGTAATAAATTATTATTATTATTATTATTATTGATTTTCCTAAGCTCTTGTGTGTTTCTGGGTGTTTGTATCCTTAGATAATTTTGACACCAATTGAAGTTGCCATTGAGGATATGCAGAAAAAAACCCAAGAATTGGCTTTTGCAACACACCAAGACCCAGCAGATCCAAAGATGCTCCAGATGGTGCTTCAGGGTTCAGTAGGCACAACGGTAAATCAGGTAAGAATACAGAGCTCAGACGCTCTGCCACTTTCTTGATCACAGAGTTGCACGTGCTTATTAAAAACTTGACTTGCTTATTTTTAAAAAAAAAATGGGTTTGAAGAGATAAGAGGTAAAAATATAAAGAATCCTAATACTAAGAATTAGAAAAGAATCACTTGACAACGCTTTCTCAAAGAGAATGCAGAAGCTCCTGACGAGACGTCTTGATAGCAAGGCAGTTGAAAGAGAACTGAGGAGAAGGGCGGGAACTCACGGACATGCACAGTGGACAGTGGGGGGAGGGTTCCCGCCAAAAACGTTTACCTCAGCTTTAGAAGTTTCCCAAAATGAGCTCTGTGCAGGCGCAGAGCCCATATGTGTGACACATAGAGACCACGATGAAGAATTAATATTAATTTTAAAAAGAATGGGCAGTATCAGCTGCGCTCCCACTGATTGCATTGCACCAGCAAGTTTCACTGCTTGCACGACGGAAAGGAAGTGTTTCATAAAGGAATCCCTGAAACGAGAGAGAAAGAGAGAGAACTGGGTTATCCCACCATAACCAACTACAGCTGTAACGCAGGCTTCACAAGAAGCATAGCTCATCTCTGGCAACATAAATGTCCATGTACAGGTAAAGAGGTGGGAGGTTGTAGATGGTGGTTCTTAACTCCGCAGGATGTCGTCAGGAGGGAGATGACTCTGGCAGCTCTGGGCTTTGAGCATTGAATATCCTTCTTTCTCACCCCATGGCAATGGGGTATGCATTCTCAGAGCTAGCCAGCAAAATCCTGCTCTTCTAGTTTTTAGAGGCAATTTACCTCTTCCAATGATTATCTAAAGGCCTCCAGAGGGTTGGCAGCGTAAAGAAATGTTGGTATTTTATGAAAACTTCTGCATATGTCAAATGATTCTTGTGGTTGACCCTGCAGGGGGAAAAAACTCACACAATCTTCTTTTTCTGTTAAGGGACCACTAGAGGTTGCGCAGGTTTTCTTGTCCGAAATACCCAACGATCCTAAACTCTTCCGTCACCATAACAAACTACGGCTTTGTTTTAAAGACTTTACAAAAAGGTATTGTGTTGGTTTCACTGAGCACCTTCTTTTTCAATTGTCTCTTTGCTGTGTGCATCTCAGAAGTCCTTTCCCACCTTTCAGTCCTCTGTACACTGCTTTCTCAACATAAGTTGTAAATATCACGGAAACCTCCAGATCCCTGCATTTCCCAGGACTTGTCCTTTTTCTTACATAAGTAAGATACATGTGTATTGAGCATTTTCTGCCATTATAAAGGGAGACAGGAAACCTCTGTTCTCATGCTGTTTTGGGTTGTCGTTATTTAATTTACATTGTACAAAATGTCTGCAAGTCATGTGTATGGCATAGCCAGTCACTGGGCAGAGGAGAAGTGGACATATTTTTTAAAAAATGCTGCTGAACAGCTTTAGAGAAATTACTTCCAGGGTGACTTGGAGAAATTTCTTCCGGGAAACAGAAAAGTAGATGTGTTATTGGGTAAAAAGCCTGTTTGGGCATTGCAGTCACACTGCCCTAAAAGCAAGTCCCATTGATTTTGGTGCTGTTACTGTTGTTACCCAAGGAAGTTAAACATAAGCAAAGGGAAATTGATAAAAATGCTATTAACTGGCTCCAAGCAAGCAGGATTGAGATTAGTTGTCCACTGTCAAACTAGGATATTTCGTTTCTTTTTGTTTTCTAGGTGTGAAGACGCACTGCGCAAGAACAAAAGCCTGATTGGTCCAGACCAAAAAGAGTATCAGCGGGAGCTTGAAAGAAATTACCACCGACTTAAGGAAGCACTTCAGCCCTTGATCAATAGAAAAATTCCCCAATTATACAAGGCTGTCCTTCCTGCTGCTTGTCACAGGTCATTCTAATATATTTTAATGTCTCTTGTTCATGCGTTTGCTTGTTTTACGTCTTGCTAAATAGGAAGAGAACATGGGAATGCAGATTGAAAGCTCCTACCTGTAGTTTAGTAACATGAGGATAATTTCTTGATTCCACATCTGCCTCAAAGTTGAGGGGCTTTTACTCTGTCCTGCACAGAACATGGCAACATGCACCAGCTGACAGATGGTCTATTATGGTGTCCCCAAGCTTCTGAGCTTTTTCAGCCTTTCTTCAGAAGAGCAGCCAACAAATAGGCTGAATTTTGGTGGCTTTAGGGCTGTAGTACACACAGGGACATGAATGATCACTCTTAGTTTATCTGGCAACAGCCATAAAGAAGGTTTCCATACTCCCTTTTGTTGGTACAACCCACAGGCACTCTGGGAACATATTTATCTTAGAATGTTGACATCAGATTTTGCATACAAAATGGATTTGAAGAGGAAGAATTTGAATGAGCGTCTTTTGAGTTGATATCTCTTTCACGAGCCAATATTTCGTTGAGCAACTGAGGATTCACGAGTTCACAAAAAGATCATTTCCAGAATGTATAGATCTCCTTGAATGCTAATTTTGTTTCACCTCTAAAGGGCACAACATAAAATGAAAATATGACTTACAAATACACAGATTTAGGATTTTGTTTTCTGAGAGAAATTTAATTTGGCGCTGAAGAATGTAAGGACATGAAAACTGGCTGTCTGGGTCATCTGTGCTTAGCATGACATACCAAAATGAAGTACTGTCCCAAAATTAAGTATTCATATGCTTCTGAATAAGGCATATGGCATTGACAATGCATTTGAGACATGTTTGCACGCTTTCTTAGAACCACTGACCCCTCACAAGTCCCATTCAGTGGAGTGTGTCATGATAAATGCACTGGTTTGGGGCTAGTTAATTTCATAAAGCAAATGCAAACACTTTGTATAGAAGGATGTTATTTGGCACCAGAGAGCATGACTCTGTCATTCACAGCTTGGAAGGTAGTAGCTTATCTCATTGTTTTTTCCTCCCCAGAGATTCCTTCAGCAGGATGAGCCTTCGCAAACTGGACATCTAAGCACGTAAAAAGGCAATTAGGGTTTTTTAAGGTACTGAAAAAGCGAGCGCAGTGTTACCAACACCAGGAAATTTATTATTTGGTTAATAAAACTTTGGACTTCGTTCTGGACACCTCACATACTTTTTACTGACTTACATGAAATCATTAAGTGGCCAAATTTTTCTTCCAAGTTGTCAATTGTAGACTTTTTTTTAAAAAAACACCTGCCAATAATACGTGAAATACTGTATGCAAACAGTATACAAAGTGAGACTGTTGACAGTTTTTAAAGCATTTTTTTTTAATATTCAAAGGTACTCTTAAGCACATCAGCCATTATTTATAGCATTCTCGAATATTAATTTGTTTTTAGTTCGTATATTTAATTTATATTAGGAGCATTTGCAAATGCATTCAAGCCATTTTAATGTAGTGTTTATTTTAATGGTACCATTAAATATTTGAATGTTTACACTTTCATGGTGCATCAGCTTTTCAAATTCATTTCTCTATGTGCAAAGATCCGAAAGTCAAGTGTGTGTAGGTAAGACTGGCTAACAGTACAAGGAACGCTTTCGGCCTTAAGGATAGGGAGGGTCTGTAACAAGTAGCCCACTTCCCAAGATCTCTTATAGCTGACAATTTCAAATGCTATTTTGTGACACTACAAGTAAAACAGGAACTTGACTATAAAGAGGCTTTCTCTGACACCAGAAATACTACGAACATAGGCACTAGCCTCTCTGTGGAGGGCATTCCACAACCAGACTGCTAACGCTGAAAAGGGTCTCTTTAGCAGGCACCTGGCACACTTCATTTGGCAGGAGCACCTGCAGAAGGGCCACATAAGATGGTCTTATAGGAAGAGGCTATCCTTGCAGTAACCTGGGTCCAGCCTGTATAGGGCTTTGAAACGGGCCTGGAAACAAACTGGAGCTAGTGAAGATGGTACTGTTGTAATATGATCTTTATCAATTTTTTATTGGTAATCCGATATATTCAAGGTAGTTTTCAAAATCATATTTTGAACGTGAAGGAATCTTTAGAATTCACAATTGTTAGGGTACTGCTAAAACAGATTGATTCAAATCCTTGAACCTGCTCACAATAACATTGTACAAAAGCAAACCTAATTAGTACCAAGCTTATATTCAATAGGGAATTACAATCAATCATGGCTCCCTGTATGATACAAATGCATGTAAACACATTTGTCACCTTCAAACTTTTTTTTTTTAAAGTGTACATCTAAATAGGTCGCTGATTCATAGGGTCGCCATAAGCTGAAGTCGACTTGTAGGCCTACAACTACTACATCTAAATGTGTTTTATGAAGTGGTCTTTAGAAATTTAGGTTTCCTGTATAAGTACCTAGCTATCAGAGGCATATGTCACTAGTCCCACCTCACCTAAAAAAGGACACAAAATAATTTTCAGACTAAAGCCGATCAACCACTTAAATGAAAGTAAAGACAAAATACTTTTATGGGATCCACAATACACTCTGCTATCATGAAACTGAGATGAATGGATATCCCAACCATTTTCTCTGCCTTATTTTAAGCAACTGAGGAACACTGAGAAGATCAATCAATTTCAACAGACTTTTAGACTTCAGATGCATACTTCACAGACATACAGGAATGAACAAACATTTATTTTACCTTTACAGAAAGCAGTTAAAAAAATTAAACTTCAACTACAAATTTACTTCAGAATGTGAATACAAATAATTTTATTTTTAAAAAAGCTAATATACAAGTAGTGTGATGAAATTAGCAACAATTTTATATGCTACTGTGCTCTTAGGACATCATTTATTCAAAAGGATATATACAGGTTTGTATTGCTCAAGTGATTTGTATAGAATCTGTAAATGAATTATTCACTTTAAAAAACTTGTCCCATTTTTACAAAATTGAAGAGACCAGTGAATTTAATTCTGTAGACTCTAAAATGCAATTAGATGCCCTTTAGTGCTGATCTGATGCAAAACTATTATTTACATAGAATACAACCTCACTCTACAATTTTCTTATAAAACAGCAGGTAAGGAGTAGATGTAGAAGATGAAACAGGGGACAAAAGGTTAAGAAAGTCTTTTTCCTCTGTAACCTTCACTTCAGAATCATCAAAAAGTAGCCATTTTCCCTCATACTCCTTGAGGCTCTGCATTATGTGCATTGCCTTATCTTCTAGTCCATTGGAAGTTGTACCAGGTTGCTCACAATGTTCCGATTTCGTGACTTTAGCATGGTTGCATCCAACATTTCTAACTCCAGTGATCACATTACCCATCTTCTCAGAATAGGTTGCTTTGTTACTAGGCAAATCACAGTTGGGTTTGCTTTTCTGTCCTCCAAGAAGCCCCACAGCGTCTATATTCTTTTTGTTCAATCCTTTATTATGCTGGGCATTTCCACCAATTCTAAAGGAGACCTCACCATCATCATAGTCCTCAGTGATAGCTCTAGCTTCTTGTTCATTCAATGGCTCTGGGCAAAGTTTACAAAAAGGATCACTGACAAAATTATCCTTGTCCAATTCTAAGCTATCAAGATTTTTAATTTTAACAGAGGCTGTGTAGTGCCCACTGCTGATAGTAATGCCACTATGCATCACTACAGCAAATAATCCATAGATCTCGTTGGCTGGTTTTATGCTCCAGTCATCCAAGGACAGCTTGAGTGGTGTCTGTAAAGGAGTATTTATCTTGGAGAGCCCACCGTAACAATCAAACCTTTTGGAGAAAAGTGATATATAGTTACTGGATTACAGC
Organism: Elgaria multicarinata webbii; assembly: GCF_023053635.1. Classification (NCBI taxonomy): domain Eukaryota; kingdom Metazoa; phylum Chordata; class Lepidosauria; order Squamata; family Anguidae; genus Elgaria; species Elgaria multicarinata. The sequence goes on from NC_086171.1 coordinate 141,737,186, forward strand.
ATTGCTTACCACAGATCTTTTTTTTAAGCAAACAAGTGCTTAAAATAAATAAAAAATATCTAATGTTCTTCTAATATATAATAGCCACATTCTTAAACTGTATCATTTTCCCCTTTTAAACCTTATTCAGTAATAAAACTGGGACAGGCTAAAAACTAGGCTCAAAATAGGTATCCATTGTAGTTTTAGTGAAAATGTAGAAGCCTGAAAATAAGAGCTACATGGCAATAGTAGTGAGAAGTGTTGGGAGTATTTTTTAAAATAATATATATATTTTTACATTGGTAGACTTGTGAGAAAGCAAGATATTCTGGGGGCTGAGATACTATCAATGAATGAGATCCTAGAAATTAACTTGCCTGCTGAAACAATAACTTGCTTGAAAGGGGATAGAAATAGGATTGTTAGAATATGAGGCACTAGAATGATTTGCTTTTTAAAAACAAAGCACTGATCAAAAGTAATATTTTGAAAGCACTGATCAGAAATATTTTGATAATTAAGAATGGTACATCTGTGGGCTGGAGGGGAGGTTTTGTTTTTTAAGAATTATTTTTTTATTTAATTTATATACTGCCGCATAGCCAAAGCTCTCTGGGCGGTTTACAAAAGTTAAAACCAGTGAACATTAAAAAGTATACAAAATTTAAAACCATCAAAAATATAAAAACAACAGTAATCCATTTAACAACAAAAGTTCCGGGGTCCATTAAAAAACGAACAAACTTAGCATATGTTATTAAATGCCTGGGAGAAGAGAAAAGTCTTGACCTGGCACCGAAAAGATAACTATGTTGGCACCAGGTGAGCCTCATTGGGGAGGCCACCACTGAAAAGGCCCTCTCCCTTATCTCTCTCTGTCAAATTTGTATGTGAAGTCATTCTCTTTCTGCTTTGCCACATCATAAAACACTCTGATTTTACCATTACCTAAACCATTTTTGCCTTTCAGCAAAAAAAAAAAACCCAAAAACATTTTTTTAAAAAACAACTGTCTGGTTGTAGTATTTAGGTCTGCTTAAGTATTATTCACCTCTTGGAGATACAGGTGAGTGGAATTTAATATTGGCTGCTTTCCTTATGAAATATAAGTTAGAAGTTAGAAGAAAATATTTGACTGTGACCAATACTTGACTGTGACCAAAGCAATGAAATACTGAAAATGAGGTACATGACTTCCTTTTCAGAAATAGGTTTTATTTAGGAATGCATATACTACTATGTGCCATTTTTAAGAGAAGTTGGTATGAGGATAATTTGTAATGGGCTGGTAACTTGAACACACCATATATTATCTGACACCTATCCGAAATGGAACACTCATTACATATTTCTCCATTAATAAATTAGTATGATTTAATCACAAAACTAAGTATGATTTATTAATTAACTAGTGATAGTAGCTAACCAAGTTATTTTAGATACAGCCCTCCCCTCTACACATCCACAAAATTTCTGAAATTTTATGTATGTAAGTAGGCTCTCCATGCATTCAGGAACCTAGATCACAGTTTTCCCAATGTAAAAGGGTCCTACGCGTGTACAACTGTACTCAGACTCTCCTTTCATTTGTGTGAATGTTGGGAGCAGATGGGCAGACTTCCTCCCCCCCCCCCACTACATGCATGGAAGGAGAATTAATTGGGCTAGTGTAAAGCTACCACAGGAAGCAGAGTATAGCGATATGCAGGCATCCACCTTCTGTGCTGAATCAACATATGATGGAAATCTACATTTCCCCACCGTCCCAGTCACCTTCCATGAACTGGATGAATAATTTCTAAAGCGGGGAGTCTTTTCTACTCATATAAGCTCTCAATGTGATATAGAACCCTGCCTTTTCTTTCTTGCTTGCTTGTTTTTAGCAACTAAGGCTCCCTGCTTCAAAAGTTACCTCTTCAACTTGTTGCAGGCTCATTTTTTCTCTCCTCCTTCACATGCTGATTTAAACACATTAGTAGAACGCTTGAATAGGGCTAACATGCATGGGGAATGATAAAGTGTCCATCTTATTATTAACTAGCCAATATTTAAGTGAAGTTTTAGTTCTCATACCAAGCTTTTCATGTGGTATGTTCACAATACTCACTCTAAGCCACTAGCAGCAAAGCACTTCAAGTGGATTGTTATAACTTCAGGCATTTTATCAAACAGAAGACTACGTTCTGCTTCTGTGTAATGACGACAGTTTTCACAGAAGTATTTGTCTTCTCCCACAATCCTCTCCACAGAAGCGAACTGTGAAATTGCCCATTTGAGAGTCTTCACTTCTGTTTTGGGCTCTGGAGAAACTACAAGAATTATGTTCAGTTAGCTCAATATAATTAACATTTAATACATCTCTTCTGAAATTACAAAGCCAAGTTTTTTAATCGAAGTGAGAAGAGTGAGAAATCTGGGTAAAATAGCAAGGTGTGAAGAGTTACACATAAGATACAACATGAGAATTACAAAACTTTGCTTTGCTTTGATCTCAAGACTTCCCTGTCTCCCTACTGAATCAACATTACTTCGCAAGCAAGCACAAAACACTGACATTAACACAACATTGTTTCTTTTAAGGTAGATTAATTGGATGAAAATTGCAGGGACAGCTGCCTCTTTTGAAGGGATCAAGCCTGCAAAGTTTCAGGTGACAAAGTGCAGGGAGTTTTGTACAAGAACAGCCTTTACACTTATCCCCCTATGTTCCTTGTGTGCCATTATTCTGAAAGTGGCAGGCAACGCAGAGGTGGCCCTAAGTAAGAAATCTGCAAAGTGTCAGAAGGATAGGGCCATCACTTTATGTGGGAGTTCTCAAATTTGACAGGAGTTCTTTGCTTCCCCTTTCCATGTTTTTTGGGGTAATTTGTATGAAAAAGTACACATCATACAAGTATCTTCAGGCAAGAAACCGGCAAAGTTTCAGAAGGGTGAATGCAGAGGCTAGAAAGTTATGAGTGAAACCAGTTTAAAGTTGTTTTCATAGTGAGGCCTGGCATCATTGGAAGAATGACCATTGCATGGTCCTACCCTTCCCCTTCCCTAAAGCAGTGATTAGAAAGCCTCTGGCAAAAAGTGTCTTATGATTAGAAGATGGAACTGTCAGTCACTCAACCCCACTCTCCCTCATCCCAAATCAGCATTTAGAGAAATAAAAACCAAAGGCATTATTTTTTCAGACACTGTCTGCCTTCTGATGTCCAAATAGCTAATGAAATCTTATGCAGGATCCAGCTTAAGTTCTTGTTGCTTCAGAAGAAGGCTCACTTTACTAAGCAGCAGGAATGGTCTGAAGGGACCCAATTAAGCTCAGGCTTCAGCCAAATCCAGTGCACATTCCCTAGGAGGCCTACAAGATCCCTTCCAAATCTAATACTATGACTTCAATGATATAAATAACATTCCATGAGATGGGCTTTAAACAGACAATTTCATTTTAAAATAATAATCTTGCCCTTATTGTGAAGATTGTCATGAATTCAACTTAAAATGGAATTATAAACAGCTGGGAAGGAAGCTGTATTGTATCAATACTCTTAACCAAACACTTTTTAGTACCCATTAAGTTGGGCTATAAAGTTTATGAATCACTCACAGGCATACTAAAATCCTTACTGTGACTATACTTACTTTCAATATTCTCTTCTACCTTTGAGAGTTCATCTTTTTGAACTGGCACACTGATATCTTGAAAGTCCTCTCTTCTCTCAGTGAAACACTCACATTCTAAACATCTTGTTCGCAATACCAATTGACCCTGGAAGAGTCTCTCCACTAAATCGAAGACCGCTAATTCTGTACCAAAAGAAAATTATATACCACATCAGGTTACTTTTCTTGTTGGGTTCTATCTAATACTAGCCATTTGCAGCAGAATGGATTTCCCCTCCCTACTGCAGCCTCCCACACACTCACTAAATCTGCTCCAGAGTTGAAGGGCCCTCAGGAGCAGATTTGCAGCACAAATGGGAAGGGGTACAAGGGATAGTCCCATTGCACATGCATAAGTCAACTCATACAACACTGGATTTAACCCATTGTCAGGGCTCTCTGAATCTCTTCTTCCTTCAGCATCTGATGTTGTTCCTCCTCATAAGTTCCTTGTCTTGAAGTAGCTTTCTATGGGGTTTGAGGAATTGAAGTAAGAAGGGCGAGGAGGCTCAGAAGCCTGAATGTAGTTGGAAGACTTGACCTCAGGCAGAAGCTCCATATATGAAGCATCACATCCCCTAGTTTACTCAAAAGGAGTATAAGTATCAAACTCATAATTTAGGATATTACTTTATACAGAGTGAAATTGTGGAGTATAGCAAAACACAAACAAAACAGAGCCAGGTAGCTCTTCACATCTAGAAAAAGAGAGCCCCTTCACTATTCTACCTACATGCAGAAGTTATTTCCACTGGTAGTTTCCTATTTTAGTAAAAATTCACATTTAACTGAACTTTAGTTTTCTAGTAAGTTAAATCCACAGATTTTGGAAACTATATTAAGCACTGTTCTGAGATGTACTAAATATGTTCGCTACTGTACTTGTCAACTCAGATCTAGCTAACCCAGTCTTGTGATGTGCCAGTTTTCTGCATGCTGATGGCAAAAACCTAACAACTGTAGTCAGCATATTGCAGCTCTACGTGACACACAGTCCAGCCATGAAATTTGTACATGGCTGACATTATTCTCCTACCTAGTCTTAATAAACCAGAAAATGTTTTCAGCCCCCATGGCCTGGCTCTGTGATAAACACAACAGCAGGCCCGTGAGCTACACTTGTGCTTGTTCTGTCTCCTCTAATACCATGAAAGCTTATTCCAAAATAAATTTGTTAGTGTTTTAATGTGCCACAAACCTCTTCGTTGCTTCTCCTGCAACAGACTAACACAGTGACCCCTCTGGAAATTCTAACAGCAAAGCAGTTATAATCTTTTACTGATATAAAATATAATGGCAGAGAAGAGTGGCCAGGTGAGCAAACTGATCACACACACACACAAATTTATTGATATGGCTAACCTCTCTTGCATTGTTTTTCAGTTCCTTTTTCAACAGTATTTTCCACAGGAGTTGATGAATCACAATATTCTTCCCTTACTTGGTTACCATTTTCACACTTGAGGGAACTCTCTGTAAATTCACAGCTGTCAATTTCTTTAATTGGATCTTTGTACCCCAAGTTTGTTGTCAGCTTCCCCAGACTACAAAATTTAGACAGAATGCTAGGTTGGCTGGCTGGAGATTTTAACCAATTTAATCTAAGTTTTGATTTTTTATGGGTTGGCTTTGTATTTTCATTTTCAATAGAATGTTTAATGTTAACTTCAGTTGGCTTCTCCTGTTTTCCTTCCAGTGCTTTTCTCTTTGACCGGGTCCGTTTCAGATTTTCTTCTATTCCATTTTTCTCTTTGGACACTTTGGATTTTTTCTTTTCATTGCCACCCTCCATATCACTTTTTCTCTTTGCATTTCCTTTTGTTTTGTCTTCACAGTCCTTTATAGCTTGGCTGTCTAGTATGCCACCATCTTCCACAACAATGCTATTAGCGTCCATATTTGGATAAGTGTTTTTTTCCAGTTCAACTGTAGGCTCTTCAAGTGATTTGTGTTTTAGGCCTTCCTGCAAGAGCTGACATGTTCCTTGGATATGCCCCAATATACACTGCAATACTTCTTGGGCATCATGTTGCAAATATCCCTCATACATGGGGTTGAGCTCCCTGTAAAAGTACAACATGTCATATAACTCAATGTATATGGTCAGAAAATATCTCAATATATATGGTCAGAAAATGTGTTACTATGACATAGTTTAGATAGGGATACATGAAGATAACCAAATTTAGTAGGCATCTCATTTTAGGAAAACATACTAATTGAGATAGATATAATGTACGGAAGTTCAAGAAATAAAAAATCCAACATAAAGTAAGTTGATGTACAGCTTTGTAGGCTATGATGTATATAGAATCATGGAGGAATAATTTTATAAAAGCTTGCATATTACAAGAATCTGTAGGCCATAACTTATAATTGTGTCCTAGTTAGTAATTTAAGTTTGATACTATGAGAACCAAAGAACAGTACAGCAAATTCTAATCTGCATTATTGCTGGGCTACCTCACTATCAAAAGTGACTAGAAATAAACATATGTATGAAGAAGTTACTGGAAAAGTTTTATTTCTTAAAAGAAATAATCCAATGCCCTTAATGGAAGGCAATCTTCCTATTTAAAAACATGAGATTTCTTATTGATTCAGTAATGGTTAGAAATGCTGAAAACATCAACTGTACCTAAGTGTGTTTAGTAGTCTTCTTGGCTGAGTAGCAAGTTCATCTGTGTATTTATCGGGATTTAACAGAAAGCTGGCCTGAAGTTGTTCAACTGAAACAATCAAGGAGTGTAAACTGCAGACCAATTCATAGCTTGCAAGAGAATCTTGTTTAATGGCCCCCTGTAAAGGCAGAGAAAATAACTGGTTTTGCAAGTTAGTTTTCTTGCCAACTTTTAAACAGTTGATTGATGATGTGATAGTCCTTCTTCATAACAGTGATGTTTTTTATTTCTTTTTTGCACATCACCTCAAGCTATTAAGATAATATGGTATTAAAAATAATAAATAATTCCATTGTGAGCAAGGTATAAAAGATAAGGTTATCTTATCAAAATAAGGTTAAAAGCAAATTGTGGTTTGCAATTGTGGTTGTCATTGACCCAATTCACATGATCAAAATAGCCCACTGGGGCTTTTTAAAGCTACAGTGGGCTACAATGCATATCAGGTGTAGTTTGCACATTGAACACCCAGCTATGAGTTGTCATATCATGCAAAGATTAAACAACCCTTGCATTACCCACAGTCTATTGTTGGGTTATGCAAGGTTTATTTAAACCTCACACAACCCCGCCACCCAGATCTGTATGACACAAGCCACAGTTGAGTGCCACTGTCCACCATGACTTAAATAATAAGCCACGGTGGGCTGTTTGATCATGCATACCAGCCCATTATGTGCAAACATGGAACTATGGGTTGTTAAGCATGAACAATCCACAAGGAGAACTGATAGTTTGTTGTTGGGTTGTCAACTGTGGGTTGTTTAAAACATGGGTTGTCATTACGTATGAACCCAGAAATGTTGGTTGTTTCACTAGGGAACTGTGGCAGTGGGCAAGCACAGTAACAAATAAATAAATAAACTTTTTACATGCCAGTACTGCAAAGCATTTGGGATACAGGGAGGGAAAGGGCAAAAGAGGAAGGAAACAACCAACCCAGGGACTAAGAAAACAAACCAAGACTTGTTTGATTATCTGCCAGACAAACCCTGGGTAGGGCAACAAACCATGGTTTTAATAAACTATGGGTTAGCATTACACATGAATCCGCTGTATATTACTCTGCTACAGAAGTGACAATCTTCATTATATACTTCCTTCCAAAGAAAGAAGCCAAAATGTAATTAGTCCATGCTGAATTCACAATATAGTGACCTTTCTTCGTTGCAATATATCTAACAGTAGATAGTATACTCTCACCTTATCAATTTCATCCTTTAAGTTTTCCTTCTTGTTTGAAATTATATTAAATAATTGTTTCACTCCAGATTTAAAGCCAGGACAAAAATAGAGCACCTAAAATAAGAATATGAACTGTAACACATAGCATCTTTGTTTATAAATTTATGTGGTGTAGTAAATTAAATATTTCACTTGCACCAAAGACCTGCATTCATGTCCCTATGCACATATGAAGCTCATTGGGTGCCCTGGGGCCAGCCATTATCTCTAATTTAATCTACCCCACAGGTAGCCATTAGAACAAAAACAGTATAAGCCCATGAATGCAACTCTGATTCCTTGCATGAATGATGAGATACAAATTTAATTTAAAAATTGGCACTCAGCAGGTGTGATTATACAGTAATCTATACACAGAAGTGAAGAAATAAAGCTAAAAATGTACCCAGCATTAGGAAATGGGACATGAACAAATTGCCATGATAAATAGTACACACACGTCTATGATGGACCAGGTCATAATAAATGATTGGTGCTATAATAAATGTTAACAGCAATAATAGACACATGACCAGTAGCTAGATTTTTTTGGAGAGCCATTTTGAGAATGGAGCCTGGGACAGTTTATAACTATTCTTATTGCAAAAGGTGCCATTTCCTCCACACAACTTTTTTGCATTGGGCTGTCAATTGGAAGACTAAGCAATAACCAAGGGTTGAATTGTATAACTGATCAAAGAGACAATTTTATAGCAAACTTCAATTCAGTATTTCTGATGCAACTTAATGCATCTACAATTTATATAAATATTTGAGATTTATAAATAAAACTTTATAGTGAAAACATTTTCTTTGAATTTTATGCTTATTTATACTTTTCTACAAGAGGCCTAGGAACTTTTAAGATGGACAAGTTCCTGACAGAGTTGCACAGCATTTTAGAGATGACTTAAAACAATCTAGATGATCTCAAAGGTATATTCAGTTGTAAACAGAACCATACATTTATTGTTACGAAAAATGGATTTAAAATTACTAATTAAGCACTATTTTCCTACCCCACTGTTGTATTTATTCTGGATATAAACATGCACTTGGAAATTCATTTCTAAGTGCCATGCACTGGGCTTCAAAGTACAAATTGGCCCTGTTTGGATGTCACAACAATCCATGGTTGTTGTTGTTGTTTTTAAACTCTGGGTTGTTGTGAGTGAATGAGCTGATTCATATTGCCTGATCCTTCATCCCTAAACAATTCAGGGATGAAGGGTTGTATGCAAACCAGAAACGTGTCCAATATAGATACCTACAAAGTAAGCTTTTCTAACCCTGTTATGAATTTACCTGAAGTATACTGTTAAGGTAACAAGTATTGCCAAGATTGTTTAAGCCCACAAAAGGCAGCATGTTGTCCTTCTTCTCACAGCAAACAGGTGAAAGCAGCTGTGCTGCAGGAACTACTTGATCTCTATTATGCAAAAAATAACTTTAATTCCAAAATACACATATAAAATGCAAAATAACGTAACATACTCTTCTATTCAGTTCTACTTAGAAATAAGGCACATTAACCTCAATGGGACTCAGGTAAGTGTGTCTAAGACTGCAGCCTAATTAGTTAAAAATTATCACCTTTTACTAAAATACTAATAACTGCTTCTTAAATACTGTTAATGTTATACATAGAAATATCATATTGCCAGAACTATGAATTAATGGAACTTATAACACAGCCAAGTAAGCATCTACATAACAGTATTAAATATATACAAAAATAGCTGAATATATTTTTCCTTAACAAATATAACACACTGCTTTCCCAATGCACAGTGAAATACTTGAAGTCAGGAATTTTAATAGCTAAAGTTTTATTATCCTGCATCTTGGAACAGATATTTAAGTCACATATGGAGAAACTCATGCCTCCATGAGACAAGCAGTAATGCAGAAGCATTTTAACCTAGCAAGAGATGTATGCCAGTTATTAGGCCAGGTACGGCAATTACTAGGCCAGGTTTAATATTTTGGCACCTTTATCCACTAAAACATACTAGTGAAGTATAAGCCATGAAACTCAGGTCAATTTTAATAACATGCAAAAGCACGAAGGAGTGCAACAGCCAGTAAGATTTTACACAAATTACACATTATATGCTTAACATTCTGTATTTTCGTATATTTGTTAGTGAACTGACAAATACAGGACTGAAGACCCACCCCCACCCCGCAAAAAAAACTTTTTTAAAGTTCTCATTTTTATTGTGTTGAAAATTGAAAAGCAAATTCTTACATTTCAGAGCACTCATATTCTGAAGACTTTTGTTCATTTTCTGGTGTTTCTGCAAAATCCAGGGCTCTTTTTGTTTCTCTTTTCTGAAAAAACTTCAGTGACAGTCTGCTTTTTTTCGTTGGAGTGTTCCTTGAAAGTCCATTACTGTCACTGGGCAACACGCCTGGCATTTTCCCCCCCTCACCAGAACTTTGAGGGAACAATCAGAAAAATCTGCAACCTGTAAATTATTCCTGTTAATGCATATCAAACACCACGTTTATGCTTTGCAAGACTAACACCCATTGTGACACCAATTCTTCAAGAGTAATCAGAGCACTCCTAAGTGGTCTGGTAAAGTAACTGCATGTTTATCAAAAACATACTGTAACTCCTTTAAAAAGCTCTTTGGCTTGGAAGACGCCAAAGAAGTTTGTTTCTTTTATTTAGGGCAGGCATCTTCCACTTCTAGACGTTTATTGGGAAGAATACGAAGCAGTAAAACAGTGCAGGGATTAGAAATTGACAGCCGTCCCTTAGGCTGCAATGCTAGATGTATTTACTTGGGCGTAAACCCAAATAGCCCCATTTACTTGATGTTTAGGATCAGTGTTTTCATTTCCTGGAACACAACTCCGCGACATAACACACACACACCACACACACACGAAGACTTTTATTTTCATTTTGGCCCTCAGACCAAAATGAAAATTTCATAACGCGCTCTGTGACAACACTGCCCTAAAGCGGGGTCGTGAGCGGGGGTGGGTGGGAGAGAGGTCAGGAAGAGCTTCTCTCCCTCTCTCTCTCTCCTCTACAGCCATCCCAGGCCTCAGCGGGTCAGGGAACGAGGAAAAACTTTCCTCAACGCTTTTGCAAGCTGCTAATCAAGGAAATGACCAGAGATTACAGGCGGCGGGAAAAATGGGCTACGGTCTACTGCTGCTACTCTCGGAAGAACCGGACCAAGACTCGTGGCCAGACACTGCCTCAGAAACTCACTGGGTGACTCTCGGCCACTCTAGCCTACCTCACAGGGTTGTTGTGAGGATAAAATGGGGGAGGAGGAGGATTACGCACACGCTTTGGGCTCCCTGGAAGAAAAGCGGTATTTAAATGTAACGAATAAACAAAATAAATGTTGTCCGCGCCCGCCGAAGGGGACACACACGCGCGCACACACACGCCCTCCGCTGTTGCCCGGCTCGCTCACGGCCACGGCCGCATCTCCTCACCCGCTACATCGTCTCGTTCTGCCAGGTCCCAGCAGGGCAAGGGTGGCTGGGCGGGGGGACACAGGGTGCTATCCCGAGACACCCCTCCCCAGTTGCTACAGATATTATATTGGGTGGCTTCAGTCTCGGTCTCCCCCTCAACGGGAAACTTGGCGCGTTTTGCACACCGACAGGACCCCTCCCTCTCGACCGCGTTTCTCGCGCCGGGTGCTTCCGAGCCGGCCGCGTGAATGCCAGTTTAAAAATGAAAACCCTAGCCAAGGCCACGGGACGGGAGGCGGCAATTTTTTAAAAAAAATGGACGATATCCTATGTTTATTTGGTAGCCGCCTCCGTTTCTGTTACAGCTCAGTCTAACCACCAAGATCTCCGCCTTGGTCTCTTAGATCAGGCATATCACTAGGCAGCTCAAAAAGGCCCTAGCGAAATGCGCGCGTGCAGCGGTAGAGGCCTGGCTGAAAGGCTCAAAGCCCGCGACATGGGAGGGGGATTGAAATGGGCTGGAGGAAATATGAATAACGCCGCTTTGGCCGCGCCCCGTTTCACAGCTTCACCAATCGCGATTCGCTTTGACTAACCAATTGCCCGCAAGGGACAAAAGAACGCGGAGCGACGTTTAAATACTGGCAGTATAACGGTTGCCGGGAAAGGGCGGATTGGGGGGGAGGAGGAGCTAGGACAAAAATTGACTTCAAAAAGATGAATCTAGCACACATTGGTCAGCTTGCGTTTTGATTGAGGCCTAAACTACACAGGAGACGTGTATTTGAAAAAGGGTGCTTGAAACTGCCCGTTTAGAAGGAAAAGTTGCTTCTTAGTGTGGAAATATAACTAGCCAGTGTGGTGTAGTGGCTAAAGGGTTGGACTGGGAGTCTGGAGATCTGGGTTCTAGTCCCCACTTGGCCATGGAAACCCCACTGGGTGACTTTTGGGCCAGTCACGCTCAGCCCAACCGGCCTCACTGAGCTGTTGATGTGCGGATAAAATGGAGAGGAGGAAGATTATGTACACTGACTTGGGTTCTTTGGTGTGAAAAAGGTGGGATATAAATGCAATAATAAATAACAATCTCCCTTTAAAAAAGCCTGCTACTGTACTCTAAAATGAATGTTATTTTTTAAAGATAAAGAGATGAAACTTGGCACCATGATTGCTCTTAAGGAGAGATTTAGCCATGCCAAGTTTGAATCAGATCCGCTCATCCATTGTTTTTTTAGACTTTTTTTAAAAAGTTCAAAGTTTTAAAATTATTGTTTTTAAAAACTGCTGGAGCCATATCCTTCAAATTCAGGTTGTCAAACCTCCTCTTTGGGGTCTTGCACATTGAGCAGTTTCAGCCTTTAGCATTAAGGGGATCTCCAGTCTTTAGGTAAGAAGTGCTGGGCAAGCAGGGCACCTTTCCTGTTGCAGATTTGGTGGGCAGTCGGGTACCTGGAGCTCAGCAGAGGCAAGGCATCCACAAATCAAAATGTGGGAAAGGAGAGGTCAGTCAAAGCAGCCCACAGGGCAAAATAGAATGGGACAAAGGTCTTTTTCTCAAAGTTCCACATCATGGGCAATGAAGGGTCATCCTTAGAGAAAAACTTTCACGACCAACAGTGAGGTGCCAGTTGAGAGAGAGGCACTCTTCTTTGCGGATGCCCTATTGCTGCGAATGTTGGTATATCATTGCTTTGCTTCGCTACCATTTCGCTTAAACTTCACTTTGTACACTTGTGAGCTAGGCTCTGCACTTCTGGGATGCAATGCAGAACATTTGAAGTGCATGTCAGACAAAAATAGATAGGTTTGTGGCTTTGGCTGGCTGGCATATCTCTTAGAGGCAGAGTTAGACTGAAGACACAATTCAGAGATGGCTGTAGCTGAGTCTTGAGAGGCTGCTGTGCCACACAGAGCCTTTTTAAGAGTGACTCAAAGTCCAGTTTTGGTGCAGGCAGAGGCGGCTGGCAGTGGAGTTTTTTTTAAAAAAAGAACAAGAGTCATCGGATGCTACCAAGCTGTTGCCCTACCCCCAGCCACAAGGTACAAGTGCAAAGCCTGGCTGGACCGTTGGGAGACTTTGGCAGAGAGAGGGGGGGGGTGGGGGATTATTTGAGGCTGGAGATGTTGGCTGGCTGGCATAAGGCAGATAGAGGCTGAAGGCAACCCAGATGCACCTGTAGCTTGGCCCTGAGGCTGGCTTGGCACACAGTGTTTTAAGAGTACAGCAGAGTTGAGTGGTTGTGCAGGAGGAGAGGAGGTGGAGGCGGCTGGTGGCAGAGGTTTTTAAAGTATTGGGCAAAAGGCAGGAAATAATAATAATAATAATAATAATAATAATAATAATAAATGTAAGAGTCACCAGACATGACCAAGCAATAACCTGCAATAAGCAATATCCCAAGCCACAAGTGTGCAGTCTAGCTGGACCATTGGGAGACTTTGGGGGAGAGAGAAAGCGTGAGAGAGATTGTTTGAGGCTGGAGGTTTTGGTTTGTCTGCAATGACTTAGAGTGAGAGACAACAGAGGCTGCAGAGACAACCCAGAGACATCTATTGTAACTTAGCCCCATGGTGCTGGCATGCAATGCAGGGCATTAGGAAGAGGGTCTCAGAGCTGCATGTTTGTGCAGGAAGTAGACAGGAGTCCAAAGTCTGGATGTGCAAAGTGGTGCCAACACACAAGCCTTGAGAAGCTAATGTATATAAGTGAGAAGTGTGAATGGGCCAAGTAGTGTTCACTGCCACAACACCCACCCTAATGTTAGAGTAGAGAAACTTGTGACAATTATACACAAGCTTTTTTAAAAAATTGAAATAAAAAAATAAAAAAGCCAGCCATCTGGCCGGCCAATAGCAAACCCTGTTAACAACAGCAGCAGCTTGCAATGAGTGAGGATACAGTCAGAAAAGATATTTGAGGGAAGGGGAGAATGTATCACACAGAGTATAGCAAAAGCTTCAAAGTACAGCAGAAGCTACAAAAGTAGGAGTGACTGAAGTGAATTTCAGATGGGTCAGGAAAAGAGTTTGAGACTGGTATCCACTCTTTCCTTTATGGAGTGAAGATTAAAGAGGTGACTGGCTGCTGGCTGCAGGTTTTATTCTCATGCTGAATATTTGAAATAGATAATTGCCATAGAGATCCTATGCTGCAATTGCTATTGGTGGAAATTACTAAATGCTTACCTTTCCTGGATGAAAATGCTGCTAGAATTGGAGGTTTTGAGCTACACTAGCAGCTTGAACCTGGCTTAGTGATTCCAGTTGACTTGGAATGGCAAAAACCAAAAGGAGCCACAGCAGCTGCCACCTCCTGGTTGGAGTCAATATTGCAACATCCAATTTACTTCCTCCCTTTGCTATAGCAGAATACATAGCAACTTTCTCAAATTTCTTCATCTTTGTAAATCTCACAAGGGACCTCTACTAAACAAATGCGTCCTTGAATTAATTATGAGTAAGACGAAAGGACATAGACTTCCATTGACACATCCAGACCTTAGGAGGAAGTGGGAAGTTTTGGATTTAGGGATATCTTTCTAGTTGTCTACATTGCTAATCTCTTGTTAATGCAGTGTTTGTTAATTTGAACAAATATTGTTGCTTGCCTATATCTTGTGGAGATTTGGGGGAGAACTGCTACCCAGACATCCAAATTGGGGTCCCATGGTTTCCTGGATGCGAGTTTGAGCTAATACTTAATATTAAGTGAGAATAAAACACTGAACTTGGCGCTGACTCAATGCATGGATAAGACAGTGGGGTAGGGAGGAGGGGTTCAGATTTGTTAGGCACTGAAACATTTGGGACAAGCCAGGCTAAACATGAAAAAGGTGGTAGAGCAGCTTTAAACCTAAACCCTGGGAGAAAGCTGACAGGAGCTGTGAGGCAACCAGTGTTGGCTGACCAAGAAAGAGATCAATGAAACTGTCAACCCAGTATGTAGCTGCTGTAAAATGATGAACTCCATGCTAGGCAATGGCATAATTAGGAAAGGAATTGAGAAGAAAACTGCCCATATTATACTGCCCTTATACAAAATGATGATTTGACCACACTTAGAATACTGTGTATTCTACAAAGAGATATCGTAATGCTGGGGAAAGTGTAGAAAAGTGGAACTAAAATTATAAAGGGGCTGGGGCAAATCCCTGATGAGGGATGACTACAACAGCTGGGATTGTTTAGCCTGGAAAAAAAAGGTGACTAAGAGGAGACGTGATACAGATGTACAAAATTATGCATGGTGTAAAAAAATGTGGATAGGTAGACATTTTTCTCCCTCTCTCATGCTAGAACCCAGAATCATCCCATGATGCTGATTGATGGGAGATTCAGGACAGATAAAAGAAAGTACTGCTTTACTAGAACCCCAAAGTGCATACACTGGAGCCAGGTGCAAAATAGTGCACCCTCTCAGGAGAGTGGGGGATGACGACATTCTCTTAGAATTATGGAACAAGGATGTCTCTGAGCACATGATCAGCCCATGAACTTGTTTTCAGCACCAGAACTTAGTTCACAATCCAGTCACATATACTGTACATCTCATGGTTCCACACACCTGCCCAAGCTTTCTTTCATCTCAGACAAATTTGGAGAGGAGAAGCTTTTTTGTCGCTGCTGTTGCTGAACAGGTGAGGCTCAGAACCCCTTGGTGAACTACTGCAAATCACCCAAAGATTTACCATTGATCCCAATCTATTTTCTGCCCATCCCTAAACTACACACACTATTTTTACTGTTGAAAGATAATGCAGAAATGAGAATAGTACACAAGCATCCTTATTTTCATCTGTGAGTTGGAAGGTACGTGTAACCCACCAAGGATGTGTAAGTAAGACACATGACTTATTGGCAGGATTTATCACAGAATAAAATAGAGAATAGTCCACCATTGAAGCTAGAGAGAGAATTTAGGAGGAGAAAGGACACAGAACTAAAATAGAATTGTCAGAGTTTTTTTCCTGATTTTGTTTATTACATTACATTTTTATCCCATTTTTGTCCCAATGGACTCAAGGCAGCATGCTTGGAGTTTCAATCGACTTCCATCCAGACATTGAACAGACCCAGGCATACCTACTCTGTTTCAGCAAAGTTGCTGCATTGTGTGTTTTCAGGACATGTCCTAGGATAGCATATTATAATTTTATCGGTTGCTCAAAAGGCGTAGACTCATGAAAAGCTTTTCCAGTTTTGTTGTGGGAAAGGTCCTGCTGAGTGTTTTTGTGTCACACAGGCTTTCATGAGGAAAGGAGTTGGCAACTCCAACTTTGGGAAGGATAGGTGCTACGATGAGGATAAAGGTGGGAAGATCAACAAAACAGATATGTTAGTCAGTATTTACAGGGTGGGGGTGGGGATTGATATCGGCATTGGATAGGAAAGTGCAAAAGATAAGGGAGTATGAAGGAGAAACCTATGCAGGGCAGGATTATCAGGTAATTCCCATATTGACTTGGACTCATTCCATGCCAAGTCAGGGAAAGAAAGGGGAGTTTGATAACAGTAGAGCACAATAGCACTGGTTAAAAATGCCTGTGTTATAATGAGTGGAGCTTGGTACTCAGATGGTGTGTAAGTGTAGTCATAACTGTTTTGTTGTTCCAAATTAAGTGGCATAGCAACTCTACAAAATGAAATCGGTGTACCTGTATTTTAATTTTGAAAGGGCTTTTGTTTTATTTCCCAGTCATTTCTGTCATAAAGCTTTCACTCCAAGGCAATCCATCACGGAAACATTATTTCCTAGATGGTGGGTTCCTTGTATAGGAAGTAATGGCGTGGGTTTTCCAGAAAATTTTGAACTGGAAAACTTTGCAGTGACTAAGGTCATTTGCATCGGGGGGAAATCAGTTTGTATTGGAAAATTACTAGAAAATGATTTAATTTTAGTATGTTTACTAAGTATAAGTAAAACAAACAACAAAGATAAGAAAGCATCCTATGCTCATTTTTTGACCTGAAATATTTGAAGAAGCACACTTAAAGTGGCTTAGGGCACAATCCTATGCATGTTTAGGCAGAACAAAGTCCTACAACTCCCAGCATTCCCCAGCCAGCAAGGCTAACTAGGGAATGCTAGGAGTTACAGGATATTTGTGTGTCTAAACATGGATAGGATTGTGCCCTTAAATATATTATGTAAACATTTTTACTGGAATGTTTGTAATAATGTAAAGACAATACACATATTTCCTTTCGATTCTTTAAATGTAAGAAAGAAACAGGTACTGAAAACTGTTGACACACTAATTCAGCGTTCCCCCAACCTGGAACCCTCCAGATATTTTGGATTGCAACTCCCAGCATCCTTCAGACAATATGGCTCACTCGGACTGCAGCGTGTGGTAGCCCAACACATCTGGAGGGCCCCAGGATGGGGAAGGTTGCACTAATTTATTTTATCAACACAAGTGTGCATGGATATGATGATAACCACTCATCTATTTCAAGAGTTCAGCTCTCTTCCACTGAGGTTGTTGGGGGCACTACTTAATTCCATTTCACACTGGAACCTATGTATTCTCTCACATAGTTGTTAGGGATATCCACCTGAAAAACATTCATTACAAATTTGAAACAGACAAGCTTGCCTAATAATGTATTTGCAATCAGCACACATTCACTGGTACTTATGAACTTACAAAATGGAAAAAAAAATCCACCCCACATCACTGATTTCATTTCATTTTTCGAATAGCCCAATAGCCAAAGACCTGGAAAGATCTGTATACAAACGACAAAAAAGTTGAAAATGAGTGTTGGTGGGATTAAACTGATCCCCACTGTCACCACTAGATGGTGCCGAGACTGTATTTCAAATATAGCAACAGAAAGAAAATTGCCCATCGTCATCACACTTTGTGTTGTGCTTACTTTTTTTATGCTGCACCTTGAAGCGTATATCCTGATTCTAAACACTCCTTTTGGAAGATTTCAACAGAACTTGCACGATATAGATATGGTTAGGGTTGCAGCTTTATTTACTGCGGAATACTGCTGCAATACTTCTTTATCATAGGGATACCAGAATTAAAGGGACAGTAGAGAAAGTTCCTCTGCTTCCAAAAAGAATTTGATAGCTATCCTGATCTTAAAACCCTTGCTTTGGGTCTGTCTATATGTGGGGAAAGCCCTGTGGTGGCTGCAGATCTGTGCTGCATCAGTTATATGATGTAGTCGCAGCTACGCAGCCACCATGAGGCTTTCCAACAAAGCTGTGCACTGAAAAAATAGGGGACTTACCCCAACTTTTTCATTGGGAGCAAGGTCAGTACGGCTCTTCTGCCATCTGACTTAACTCCGGGGCCAATCCGGAAAGTGGTCCTGGTGGAAAGTGACCAGTGATTGGTTGCCTTCCACCAGGAAGGTGGTGGAACCCTGCCCTGGGTGGTGGCTCCAGTACCTGCATGGCTGCCAGAAACCCCGCACTCCCTCCTTGGTGTTGGAATTACCTGCTGCCGCAGGTGAGGAAAACCACAGGGTTTTGGAGAGAGGGGGTGCCAACTCAGCGCCATGAAGACAGGGTCTTTGAGTGTTACAAAGCACACACCCAAATCTGCTGTTACTTAGGGCCTGTATCTGGGAGGAGACTAGGGGGTTTGGTCTTGTGGAAGAGCTCTGATTGTCTTAATTCCCTCAGTATTAACACTTGCAAATTTCACATCTTACCTCAGGACAACCACAGAAGCCTTGACTTTGAAATATTTTACACTGATTTCTAACTTTGTTTAAATGGAAGGAAAACTAAGTAATCCAATAAAAACCCAATACTGGCCTACAAGACTCTGTTTGTCACGTTTGTTTAAGACAATCACCAAAATCTCGCTGGCTGTCTTACTCATCCGGATCTATGATAGTCAGAGATACACACCCATTAATTCTTATCATTTCCTCACATCAGGAAGGGAAAAGGAGCCCACTGTCTTCTTTCATCGCTTAATGTCTGACACCTAAAAATCCAGTTCCCAATATCCTTGAGCAAACTTGAAGGAAGGACTTGTTTCATTTTATCTTGATTACTAAATCTTGAGATGAGAGGGATAAAAACAGCAATCCAGATTCATGCATTACACAGAGATGGAGAGAGGGAATATGGTTCCTTCCTTTCAGGAAGGACCCCTCACCCTTTCTGCTCAGAAGAGCAATCCTCCCCCTTTCCCCCTCCTCTCTGTTTCCCCGTCTGTTCCTGAGAAGGAACTCAACAGAGCTTCCCAACCCTTCACAAGTGAGCAGATATAGAGCGGCTAATCTTTGTATCCCTTGAAGCTGCTCCGGAAGCTGGAGCTAGTGCAGAATGCCGCAGCTCGGCTGTTGTCTGGAACTGCCCCTTTCCAGCATGTAACTCCTCTGCTGAGGGAACTGCACTGGCTGCCTATTCGCTACCGGGCCAGGTTTAAGGTTCTTGTGCTTGTGTACAAAGCCCTAAACAACTTGGGACCAGGATACCTGAGAGAGCGCCATCTCCCCTACCAACCTGCCCGGTCACTGAGGTCATCTGAGGGTCTGCTCCTGGTGGTTCCACATAGATCCATCCTCTGATTGGAGTCCACCAGGGGAAGAGCCTTCAGCATGATGCCTCCTCTCCTATGGAATTCCCTGCCTCTGGAGGTTAGGTAGACACCAACTTTGTTCTCCTTTCGGCGCCTCCTGAAAACATCATTATTCCAGGAAGCCTTTCCTTAATGTCCAGCCACGAGTCACTGTATTTGCTTCTTTTAAAATCTGTTTTAAGTGTTTTATTCTGGTTTTATTTTCATTTTATCTTGTACACCGCTCTGAAATTTTCAATGGGGAGCGGTATATAAATATTGTAAATAAAAATAGTAATTAATCTTCTATTTTAATTCTAATACTGCATTTAGTCTTTTCCTCCCTTTTTCCTAATATTCCATTCTCTGTTGCCCCTGTTGTCTTTTACACCTCTCCAGCTACTTTCTTCCCAAAACCTTGCATTTAAGCTTCTCCTCCAAAATTCTCTTACAATCCCCCCACCCCAAGAGTCTGTTTCTCCCAATTCAAATTATCCCAAACTAAAACTTTTCTTTCCCCCTATTTCTTCCCTCTTCTTCCATGGTCAGTTACACACACACACCTTTGCTAGAAATTAAAACTGCTCTTTGAGCTGCTGCACTTCTGTCAAAACTCTTTTAAACACACACCTTACTAGAAATTTAAACTGTTCTCTTCTGAACACACACATACACACACATCCCAGGGGGCATCTTGTTTACCCCACAGTAGCTGTGCAGTGGCGTTGTGGTTTTCATACAATGCAGCTGCAAACCTGCAGCCACTTCAGAGATTTTTCTGTGAAACCACGCATTTTCGTGATGCTGTTTTACTGCAAGTTTTTCCTTTGTTCCGAGGACACCTTGGTTTTCACCCTGTGTGTCAATGGTTGTGGTGGGAGTCGATTTGGGATTGAATATAGTGGGTGTACATTGGGAGCAGCTCCAGATATCATCAGCAACATGGGTTGGCCCCTTTCCACTTGCAAACACCGCCCACCAACACACGCATTGTTTCTCCACAGATGCGCATTTGTGAGGCATTAACGACTGTGCAGTTTCAGCCCAGGCATGTTTAGTTCTGCAGTTTCATAGGAGCGATGGCAGAGTCACTAGCCAGAGGCCGTAGGGTGTCTTGGAGACTGGAAGAGATCTTGGACCTCCTTGATATCTCAGGGGAACAGAATATCCAAGAGCAGCTGAGGTCCAGCCATAGGAACATTGATTTATATGAGATTATTTATGTGTATGTATTTTATTTACAATATTTATATACCGCTCCCCATTCAGAGTTTTGGAGCGGTGGACAAAATAAAATAGAATAAACATATTAAAAGTACATTTTTAAAAGAAACAAAGTGCAAAATAATAAACCACAGCTGGTGATTAAGGGAAGACTTCCTGGAACAATGATGTTTTGAGGAGGCACCAGAAGGAATTCAAAGTTGGCGCCTACTGACCTACAGAGGCAGGGAGTTCCATAGGAGGGGGGCACCATGCTGATGGTTCTTCCCCTCATGGAGTCTAATCAGACGATAGGGCTATGCGGAACCACCAGGAGCATGCCCTTAGATGACCTCAGTCACCAGGAAGATTGATAGAAGGCACTCTCTCAGGTATCCTGGTCCCAAGTTGTTTAGGGCTTTGTACACAAGCACAAGAACCTTAAACCTGGCCCGGTAGCGAATAGGCAGCCAGTTCAGTTCCCTCAGCAAAGGAGTTACATGCTAGAAAGGGACAACAGTGTTCCTTCTCCAGACAACAGCCAAGCTGCAGCATTCTACACTAGTTCCAGCTTCCAGAGCAGCTTTAAGGGCAGCCCCACATAGAACGCATTGCAGTAATCCAATCTTGAGGTTACTAATACCTGTACCACCGTGGCCAAGCTGTTCCTGTCCAGGAGAGGCCATAGCTGGTGAACCAGGCAAAGCTGGTAAAAGGCTCTGAGTTGCGGAGCCTCCAGCAACAGAAATGGATCCAATAGTACCCCCAAACTACAAACCTGATCTTTCAGAGGCAGTGCAACCCCATCCAGAACAGGCAATGAGCCTATCTCCCGGACTTGGGAACCACTCACCCACAGGGCTTCCATCTTGCCAGGATTCAGTTTCAGTTTATTGCCCCTCATCCAGCCTATTACTGAGTCTAGGCTCCAGTCCAGGACTTGCACAGCCTCATCTGATTCAGTTGTCACAAGGATATAGAACTGTGTGTCATGAGCATATTGATGGCATTTAGCTCCAAATCCCCTAATGACCGCTCGCAGTGGCTTCATATATGTTAAACAACATTGGGGACAAGCTCAATTACCAAGGGGCTGAGGGATGGTCACCCAATGCTACTCTCTGAAAACGACCCTGTAGGTGGGACAATGCTTCCAATGCTCATCCCATAGAGTAAATCCAGGAGGATACCATGGTCAATGGTACCAAAAGCCAATGAGAGATTGAGCAGAATTAACAGGGTTGTACTCCCCCGTCCCTCTCTTGATAAAGGTCATCCATTAAGCTGACCAAGGCTGATTCAGCCCCATATTCAGATCAAAGCCCAGACTGGAATGGGTCTAGATAAGTCCTCTGAGAGTGGCTGCAGTTGCTCTGCCACAACCCTCTCAAGTACCTTCCCTAAAAAAGGGGTGTTCGCCCAGGAGATAAGGCATAGGGGGCAGGACAAAGGCTAAAGCCCTTCGGCAGGAGTATAGGCGGATCATTAACCACAACTCCCACTCAGGCAACAGAGTGCAGATACCTGCCCCTATTTTGAGCAGCTCCATAGTATCCTGCGAGGGGATGCTATGACCTAACCCAAATACACGTCAGCAGGAGCCTACAGATTCATTGGGTGCTTCTTGCTCCTGTTGTTTCCTCCCCGGCTGAAGGTTCTGCTACTCTACTCCATGGGATATTTGACATTGGCCGCATAAAATGGGACTTGTTGATGACCTGAGGAACTGAGAATACAGCAGGT
Organism: Elgaria multicarinata webbii; assembly: GCF_023053635.1. Lineage (NCBI taxonomy): Eukaryota > Metazoa > Chordata > Lepidosauria > Squamata > Anguidae > Elgaria > Elgaria multicarinata. The sequence goes on from NC_086171.1 coordinate 141,759,654, forward strand.
GACTGAGGGGAAAAGTCCTGTCTGCTCAAAGCTCTCCTTTGGTTCTCCCTTCATTTATAATGTCCTGGATAAGCCCCAAAAGCTGGGCGGGGTGTGTGTGTACATTTAAGACCTATCTAATTGACAGACTCTATGCTAGTTGTTAATGGAAAAGCTGTAACAAAGACTAATTGGTTCACACTTTACATATCAGATTCTGTTGCTTTGTGCAGACCAGAGCTTGCCATGGTGAACACCACAAATGCAGTGGCCACAAATACGGGTGGAACTCAGAACCAATCATGGTTCCCCAACACACATGACTCCCAGGATGTTTACAGAGGTGCATCTTCCCTTCAAAATGTACAGAGTTTATTGGGAGAAGCACAGCAATCATGTCTCCCATGTAAATAATATATTGAACCTAAGGAGTTCTGGAAGATGTCAATTATCCCTTTCAAAATGAAGTTTGCGGAAGGAGCTCCGTAGATTCCCCAACTCACTTTCTATGCTTTTAAAGAGTTCTGCACATCATAATGGAATAAATAAATAGAAAGGTGTCATTTTAATACAAAAAGAATGAAGTGTTGTAAATCTGTCCAAAGGGGGGGGGGGGGAAACAAAGACAAAGAAAATATTTGGGAGACTCAGGCTTGTTCCATTTAAGATGAAGCATGCAACCTCACTTAGGGCCTTGCTAGACCTACCAGATACAGGGCTCGCCATGCCCTGTTACTGTCCGCCATGCCCGTCCCCGTCCACCATGCCCTGTCCCCGTCCGCCATGCCCGTCCCCGTTCTTCTTCCCCCCGTCAGCCATGCCCTGTCCCCATCCGCCATGCCTGTCCCCGTTCTTCTTCCCCCCCCGTCAGCCATGCCCTGTCCCCATCCGCCATGCCCGCCCCCTTCTTCTTCCACACCCCATCTCTCCTGCCGGGTCTGCTCTTTCCCCCGGCCCCCATCTCCCCCCCCGTGATTCCCCCCCCCGGCCCGATGGGCACAGCGCTCCTATGGAATGCTGCGCCCAGTGCGTGGCTTCTCCCAGCTACTCGCAAGTAAGCGAGCAGCCGGGAAAATCCACGGAAGTCGCTAGACTTTCCGCAGCCCCGGCCTCAGACCAGGGCTGCGGAAAAGCTGGGCCATAAGCGGATCCGCTTATCCCGGGTCAAGGGAGGACTTAGTCCAGCCTGACCCCGGGATCCCCTGTGCGTCATCTGGATGCACAGCAGGGAGCCTGGGCCTCACACCAGGCTAAGTCCTCGTCTAGCAGCGGACTCAGTCTCAGTGACCATGAATTATGTCCCCCCCCCTTAACTCCTAAGATGGCTGCCATATTGCACCAATTCCTCTGGCTCTGTACATTGTTCTTTATAAGGGCTTCTGTTTCTTGCAACTCATTTTCACTGACAGGATGTATATAAGGAAAGATGAAATCCCCCATATGATGAGGATGTAACTTTGTAAATATTTCACATGAAATATGAAACAGATACATTAGATTCGTGTACCATCAGGCTACATAATTTTAAACTGATCCTGAATGTCAACTTTTTATGTAAAAAAAATGTATAGAAGCTAAGAAGTGAAAATGCTTGCCTTGGGTGCGGTTTGAGGAAAAGGTAAATATGCTTTCAAAATGTAAAGTGTAAAATGTAACGCGGCATCAGGGATTTGTTGACCTTGTATTTGCAGTTCAGTTGGGTATAAATCAGAGTAAATTCTGAAAAAAAAATGCTTCAGTGCGATACACTTGGTGAAATAGGGTGGCTTGGTTTTTATACTACAAAGCAAATACTATGGAAGATAGTATCCATGAAAATATGAGTGTCATGAGACGGGAGGAAAATTGAGTCTCCCTACGCAATTTGGCCTCTTGCTGCTGTTCCACAATAGTGACGAACAGCTTCTTCTTTCTTCACACGTGGAAGAAAGAGGAAGTAAACAATGACCACGTGGCCCATTCAGTGGGCATTTTTATTGCTCTGTTTCTACTGCACACAACAGGAAATGGCAGCAGGTTTTGCTATAGCCCCCCAAAATAGATTTTTTTTTTGGTCTTATTTTATGACAGAAAAAAGACCAGAAGGCGCGGGAGAGGCGGTGTCGTCAAAAGGACCCGTGAAAAATCGTGAATGGCCAGTAACGAGCGTGCAATAAACTGCTCATCTGAGGACGCTCCATATGCGATTATGTAGAGATAGAACAGCATGGGAAGATGAGAAATCTTGTATGCATCACAAGGCTTAATTACTATAAAATTACTAATTATAGTAACTTCTGTTAGAGCCAGTGTGGTGAAGTGTATAGAATATTGGACTCTGGGAGAGAGGGGAGCCCTGGGTTCAAAACCTCACTTCCATCGCAAACCTCACTGGATGGCTTTGGGCAAGTCATAATCTATTAGCCTAACAACAGCTATGGCTCTGAGCTCCATGGAAGGACAGGATGCAAATGAATAATAAATATTAATGTTTGTGTGGTTGATACAATTTGTGAAAGCAGAAAGTAGACTGGCAAGAGGTGGTGGTGGTGGCAGGGAATGCCACCAGTGAAACTCTTGCTGCAACAGCGTTTTGTTTTATAGATCCTGCTTCAGCATAGGGGGTTGGAGTAGGCTCACAATTCTGTAATTGTTTCAGTTGAAGTTATTTCTCCCCATTTACTGCTGTTATGCACTGAAAGGGGAGGGGGGATGCCACTTGCAATGCAAGTGATAGATTTACCTCTATGCATTTTTTAAAAAAATGTCCAGCTTTTAAAAAAATGTCTGGTAGTGGTCTCTGCTGGAATACTCACATCTCCAGAATTTGTCAACTGCTTTTCCATGTCAATGTGGATCCATGGTTTGATTTTTTTCACAAACCCAAACCTCATTTTGCAATTATTCTGAAGATATGCAAAAGAGCTCATTAGTATTTATGGCTAAAGGCCATGGTATCCATAAATATTAATTAGCCTCTCTTGCATATCTTCAGAATAATTGCTAACTCCAATCCATATAGGATAGTCTGTTTATAAGCTTCCACTTTAAATTTTGGAAAAGTCTGAAAACAACTAGCAGGCCATGAATATCACAGCACTCAAGGTACATACTATGAAGCATTCATGAGTAATACATAACACTTTACCCCTTTGATTTATGCTACTGACAATCTGATATATGAATAAAAGAGAAATGAAAGAGCTAATATCTCTATTTTCTGATTTCCGAGACAAAACATGGCACAATACTCATAAAAATACAGCCTTTTGCTTTTACACTGTTTAAGAAAAAATGTATAAATAGGTATTACTGATTATTTTACATAAAACTGGATTTTTTCTTCCTAGCAAAACATAGGTGATGCAACAGCTTTAATGTTAGCCTGTCCAATGCAATTCTTAAAATGTATGAAATATCCACTTTTACAAAGAGTCTACAGAGTCAGAATGTAGGCTTTTGAGCTTCACAAAGCCTTTGGATCATTGGGGCATTTTGGGGTATCCATGATTGAATCAGGCCCTAAAGTGGGTTTGCATGAGCATCTCTTACTTGATGAAAATGCATCCCATCTTGGTTGAAAATCTGTCTTTCCTCCCATGCTTCTCAGCTGGCTGATTGCTATGGGAAAGGTGGCATTCATTTCTAGAGGTGCAAAATACAATAATGACTTTATTTCAATTATTTGGTCTTTCATGGGAATTATACAAACAAATTATGTAAAATCATTTTATTCTCTGCCTTTTTGTTTTTGCTTAATGGAGAAGCAGGGATTAAGAAAATCTAACTATCTTCCATGAATATTTATAATAGTATATTGTGTCGTGTTTCACACATTATGTATTTAGTTTCAGAGCATATTTGGACATTTTTTTGTGTTGATGTTGCAATGTGGTGGCTTTTCGTTCAGGATTTTGACCACCAGCAATGCCTTCCTCTACAACACTCCATTTTATTCCCACTTGGTTTTCCATTTCCCCAACCCCTTCCAAAGAGTCAACTATCATTTCATGCCACTGAATACACTCAGTCCTCCCTGGGGTGTTTTGGAACTTCCTCCCCATAGGGTTTTTGTTGTTGTTGTTTTGCAAACCTTAGAGATCCCCCCCCCCCCCGAGCCTACTCTCTCTGTAGGTGTGATGCTGTTTTGGCTACATAAACTATGACACTCACAACCTGACCATTGGAAAAAGACGGAACAAGTGAGGCCCTGTAACAAAATGTTGCAGCATATCCCTAATGAACGTGTGTTGCCTGAGCCTGTAGCTGAGGTGACTGAAAATGCAAAGTTTAGTACCAAACAACAGGAAACCTGGCTCTAATTAGGGTCTTACTTCATGTGCAAAAGTAATTTAATTTTTTAAAAAAAGAATTTAAATTGCATCCAGTCGGAATGCATGAAGCTTCTGAATGGAACTGAATGCTGGAATCGGCTTTGAAGGGTGTCTGTGGGGGACAATTACAGTAGAGTGAACTTTGCTATCACCTGACTGGTATGGGGTGTTTTTTTGACTGAGAATCCAAACCAGCCTCACCCTTCCCAACTTGCAATATTAAGAATGGACCACTCTGCAGGACCACTGTATGCTACCCTCTCTCAGCACAGCCCTCCAACCTGAAAAGGCACATAAAGGTGCTCTTTTCAGGTTGCCTACTATTCTCTCACCACAATCTCTATGTGGCAATAAAAGCAAAGGATAATATGTGGGTATGGCAGAATCTACTGTCTCAGCTTCTGCCCAACCTTCAGTAGAGTTCCAATACCTCTGGACAACATTGCAGAGGTGTCTTGTGCAACTGCAAAGTTAGAGGTTATTGCAGTACTGCGACTGCGAAATACTGTGGCTGCAGGCTCCTGCTACTGGCTGCCTTTTCTCCTTCTGCTCTGCGTATTCTCTATTGTGCACTACATATAACCCAGCTACTCCACTATTGTGAATGAAATAGCGTTACTGCTATTATGAATGGGAAAAGGAGGCTACTGATTGTGAAAGCAGTCCTACAGCAAATGGGGGGGGGGGAGAGGGAATGGGGTGGGCAGGGGTTGACCCTACCCCTGGACCACATCACTTGCAGGTCACAGAGGCCCATCCAGGATTTAATGCAGGGGGACAGAACACCGTGCTGTGGAACTGCTCTGGAGGTGCGTTTAAGAAAAAACAGTGGAGTAAAAACTTTCAGAAAATGAGCCTTTTCAAGAGGGAAGTGGCTAGATGAGGGGGGTGGAGGAGGATGATCTCGTGATATGATGATGGTGAGATCTTCCCCCTCAGTCTACATGCGGCGCACAACATCCCGGGAGGATGGAGGACGTTGCAGCCGCCATTTTGGGTTTTTATTTTTTAAAGAAAAATGAGGTCACGTGTGCTCAAATGTAACTGTAGGGTGTTTTTTTAAAACAACAACAACAACAACAACCTCGCACTCCCCCACCCCATCCCACCCCCGATGGGCATGGTGCTTCGTGCCCCATGCCCAGTTCCTGGCTCCTTGCGTTTACTCACAAGGAGCCAGGACAAACTGGGACGGCAGGCCACACCTCCTGCGGTCTCGGGATCATCCCGAGACCATGGGAAAGAACATGATAGAAGGGGAGGAATCATCCCTCCCTGCTCCAGGGATCCCCTGTGCATCATGTGGACGCACAGGGATGATCCCAGGACAATGCCCGGGATATCGCCCCATCTAGCCATGCCCATCATCTGTCGAGAATGTCCCTGATGTGCTGTCCCTCCACTTTAAATCAAGGGTGTAGATTGGTTTTATGTCAACCCCAGAAGCTGCAGGACAGAGGTTCCATTTAAAATGTAAGGAAAACACTATTTAAGATTATCAGGTGCTAAATTATTCCTGATTGAGTATATATGAGATATTAAGCAGCATAATTTTGAGAATCAGCTACAAACATCTTCAAGTCTTGGATTTCCCATGAAGTGTGCAGACGGCATTATTTTTAGCAGGGAGCTGGTAGAGGGGGCAAACCTTCCTATGGTGTGTGCCGTGAAAAAATGTTTAGATGGATAAGATTAAACCGGTCCTAATTCTATAAACTTCATAACTGTGGTCTGCAAAAATAACTGCACTTAGAAAACCAAAAGCTCCCAATATGCCTTGCCAAAAATAACCACATGCAGCACTTGAAAAGCACAGCTTTCCGGGAGGCAAAATTTGCAAGGACCTCAAGGGAGTCTCCATTACAAAGCATTACCCCTGCAGGAAAGTCTCCTACAACCTTTAGTTGTTTTCTGTGCTACATAAACCATGGAAACTCAAGCCAATTTAAAACCCTGCCTCAGCCCCAGGGTATTTCAGCATTAAACCTATAAATCTAATAGGCTTCCTGCATTGTCAAAATTATGGTGTGAGTTTTGTGGACATTGTGCAAATTGTACACATACCATATGTTGTGCCTTTATTAACCTCCCTTCTGAGGCCCCAGAGAGTCCTCACAGCTGGAAAGACTGCAAAATGCTCTGATTTTCTTGAACTGTCTGGAGTGACAAAATCCATTTGTCTCTGGCAGAGTAAGATAATTGTTGGTCAAATGCCCTCTGATATTGTTCCTAGAGCTTTGCTGATGCAGGAGGTTTTGTTCAACAAATGGGTTAAAATTTATAGAGCCAGATGTAAAGCAGTGTGCATAGGAATAAGAGTGCTTGTCTAATTTGGGATAATAAAAATCCCATAGAACATTCACCAAACTTTATACCTGAGCCACATTTTTGCTTGTTTGTTTTATTCAAATTAAATTAGAGGCATATTCGAATTCCCACCACCACCACCAAATGCAGACATTCATTTTCTCATATCTCAGACTATGGCCAGGCATCCTCCTTGCAAAGGGCATGATAACTCATTTAAGCTACAATCCTACACACTCTTCCATGGGAGTGAATCCCATTGAACTCAGTGGGTCTAAGTTCTGGGTAGATGCATATAGGATTGCTCTAGTAATGATAGCCATTATCCAAACAGACTCTTACAGAAGGGGCCTGCACTAGTCCAGTAGATTTCCTCCAATAATAACAACAACAACCCGCCTCTTCCCCTGGATCAAGGCGGGGTACAACACAAATGCAAAACACCATAAAATATATATAATTGATTAAAACATATAAAACTAATACATTATTAAAAAGCAGCACATTATTAAAAGGCATCTTAAAATTAAACTGGGTAGGCCTGTTCCCTAGGAACAGATCTTCCCTAGGAAGAGATCAGTCTTTATGGCTTTCTTAAATTACGGAAGACTTTTAAGTTGACGAATCTCTCCCGGCAGGCCATTCCACAATCTGGGATCAGCAGAAGAAAAGGTCCTTTGGGTAATGGTTGTCAGCCTTGTTTCTGTCGACTGGAGTAAATTCTTCCTAGAGCACCTGAGTGTGCGGGGCAGATTGTACAGGAGAAAGCGATCCCATAGGTAACTTGGACCGAAACCATGTAGGGCTTTAAAGGTGATAACCAACACTTTATACTTCACCTGGAAACTAATTGGCAGCCGGTGAAGTGATTTTAAAGCTGCTGTAATTCCTAGATGTACCGGTGACCAAAAATGGCTGTCATATTGTGTACTAGTTGAAGTTTCCAGACTAGGCACAAAGGAAGCCCTATGTAGAGCGCATTGCAGAAGTCGAGCCTTGAAGTTACCAGTGTGTGCACTACCATCATTAGGTCTTCCAACTCTAGGAAGGGGTGCAGCTGGCGTATCAGTCGAAGCTGATAGTAGGCACTCCTGGCCGTCACATCTATCTGAGCTGTCATTTGGAGTGACAGATCCAGGAGCATCCTGGACAGCTTATGCCCCTGTCATATCACAAAATGCAAGTTTCTCATTTTGAAAAGCAGTTTTCCAAGTGGTATTATAGAATACTGTTTGTCGTCCCCAGACCGCGGGAAAAACCAGGCTAAAAGTGTCCCAAGATATCCCGGGGAAATGGAGGGATCATCCCTCCCTGCTCCCAGGATCCCCTGTGCATCATGTGGATGCCCAGGGATGATCCCGGGACAATCCCCGGGGTATCGACTGGTCTAGGCATGCCTAGAAAGTAACTTGTCTTAAGAACCTAAGAAGTGCCCTGATGCTGGATCAGACCAAGGGTCCATCTAGTCCAGCACTCTGTTCACACAGCGGCCAACCAGCCACTGGCCAGAGACCAACAAGCAGGACATGGTGCAACAGCACTCTCCCACCTATGTTCCCCAGGAACTGGTGCACACAGGCTTACTGCCTCGAATGGGGAAAGGTGTTTTGGTCATAGTTTGTTTTACACCTTGTGTACCATGGAGGCAGAGGTGGTTGGGTTTAGACTGTCATACTTAGGAAGAAATGTCTTGCAGCTTTTAGCTGCCAAACCTTTGTGTATTTAGGAGCAGCATAGAAAGGAGAAGAAAAACAGTTTGCCTGTTGAATGCATATTTACAAAGGCAGGGTAGTTCTCTCTGAATCCTTGTCCTATGTTTTAGTGAAACTCCATCCATCCATCTTTATTTATTCATTTAAAACGGTTGTATGCTGCCTTTCCTCTCAATGATGTGGCATGGGTTTTGAATGTACTGATTTCTGAAAATGTCACGTGACAAGTTGGAGATGTCACACACACACACACACACACACACACACACACACACACACACACACGAAAGCTGTGCGCAAATGGTTCCCTGAATAGGCAGTTCCCTTGCAGAGTTTGGCATCTGACACCAGTGCTATGTGTATGTGAGGGCAAAGCAAGCGGTTTGCATTTTGAATTTTGAGAAGAGACAGCTGGAGTTGGCTAAACAGAGGTGCAGGATTGGAGGGGGCAGTGGCAGCTGCTGCTCTCTAGGAATCATGCAGGATTAGCAGCTGCGTTGCCTGGTGAAGGAGCACCTGTTTGCCATCACTGTGTTCTGTTTGTATATTCATAAGTGGAACAAATATTACAAAAGCACCATTTGTCTCCAGTGGTCACTCATCCAAAGGCAACTGAACCCCGAACCACTGACCCAGGCATTTCTGGCTGCTCAAGGAAGTAGAATGAGTAAGTGACCACTATTTTTCCTCCTATAGTTTGTATTATCCGACATAGGTTTGTATCTGCTACTGATGTTCCCCATATATTTTATCAGCTGTTAGTTTTATAGGTTTGTATTTATTCGATTGCACTGCAGTTTACTGCCAAAGCATTTTTTAAAAAAATTCAATGAACAAAGGTGGGAAAGGTAATGTTCCATTGAGCATTCTAGTGATGGCTAGCCATAACTTTTAAACTATAGCTTCCAACAGGAATCTTATAGAAATGGATAAAACTGCAAATATGTAAACATTTCAAACTGTGGTTCATATGAATATCAATTAGACTTTCCATCTTAATTTTATAAGGTTGTTTTTTTTAAAAAAAATAGGCACATTACGGAGGGGGGGGGAAACTTTGGGGTAGGTTTGTTCTGATTGAGTGACCTTTATATTCTGAAGTTTTGAATTATTTTCCACCCAAGTAATTATATTACAGATCTCATTCACATGAATGGAGCTTGCCCTGAGTGAGTCAACTTGAAGCCTCCAATCTTAGGACATGACCTGCACATACATCTCTGTTGGGTTGCTTGCTGCTAACAAAGGCAGTCAAAAATGCATGGCATACTTGGAATTTGGCAGCCAAAAATGTGTGGCATATTTGGAGTTTGTTGGCAGAACACTTGGGCAAACAAGTATGCAGCTGTCGCGGCTTCAACTTAAAGGAGCTGCTATCGCAATAATCTGCATCCAGGGAACAGGGTCCAAAAGGCTTGAAGTTCCTAGCCAGCTGATTTTGCCAATGCTCCCATGACATTAGCATTGCCGGAAGAAGTTTTTGTTTGTTTTTTTAAACCTTTTTTTATTGTGAATATCAACAAACAGAACAGAAAATACATTGTGAAAATGAAGGGTGGGGGGAAAGAGAGAAACCCCATACATTGTGTATATAAAATTATCATAATTTCCCATCATATGTACCATTCAAAAAAAGAAAGAAAGAAAGAAAGGGAGTTATACAAAGATTTCAAGAAAAGCAGACCAAATATCCATAAGTTTATCCACTTGCAAGTTGTGTCTGTATAACACTCGTTCAAAAATTGATAGTGTTATTAGGTCCTCAATCCATTGTATTATGGGAGGTGTGAATTTGTCCTTCCAATGTCATAGTATAAATCTTTTGGCTGTCATAAGAGCTCTGAAAATCCATCTGCGCTGATCAGGTGTTAACGTCCAAAAAGCCGGTAGGTAATTTAGGAAGAGATACACATTATTCCATATTATAGATTGTTTCAGTACAAAGTTCATCCTTATTATAACCGCCTCCCAAAAAGGGGCAACTATGGGACATTGCCAAAACATGTGACTTAAAGAAGCATTAGATGCATTACATCTCCAACAATTATGCAAGTTAGACAAACCCTTATTGAAAAGGCATTGTGGAGTCCAATAGACCAGAAACATTTTTTTTTTTTGCTGAATAAGTCGTAACCTGAGATCCATAGAAGCTTCAGATACAGATGCTAGAGCAACCGTCCATTGGTTAGGAAAGATAGGGCACTTGAATTCTCTATTCTATTGCCAGTAGTTAACATGGCTGCTGAGTCATGCAGCCTCTCAACATCAGGCATACCTAGAGTCTGCAATGGCTGAGTGCGTGGGGCATCAGTACAACATCCTCCAATATTGCACAGTGCAGAAAGGTTGTGGAGTGTAATCCTAAAGAATTTTACTCTTAAGGAAGGCCCACTGTCTTCTATGGAATTTATTCCCATGTAAGAATGTTTGATTGCAATCTTAAATGTGTAATCATAATTGCTTTTACTTGGAAGTAGCTTCTTCTGAAATCAATAGGATGTATATCCAAATAAATACATTTAGAATCCTTGTGCCAATTTTGAATGGCATAGGCATGTGCTAATTTCAAGCCATGCTCCGCAAAAACTAGCCGTTTATTACAAATATAAATAACATCCAGTCTATCTGAGTGTAAAATGAGAGTTTCTAATTTCTTGGAGGCTTCCATCAATAGCAATGTCTGCTTACAATGTATCAGTTAATTTTTCATTCTATTTTTAGGGTGGAAATATGCACAGTCTCAATAAAACTGGCCACACAGAGCACAGGATTCTAGAGTGAAAATAAATAGTGAGATGGAAAATGGAACATAAACAAAGGCAATTAAAAGGACTTCAAGAGTAAAACAAACCCCTTTGCCCTAAAAGAAGCATTTATAAATCTAATTGTGAACTATTTAGACTAAGATAATCCAGCTGAAGTCAATGCAAGTGTTTGGGGAAAGAATATTCAGATCTAGAAAAGAACACTTGAATTCCAGAGTTACCTATACGTCATTCCTCTGAGTCCATTGTATAATTTGTATGTTCCTTACTGCTTATGTTTGCAAAGCTACCATGTTTTTTAAAAGCTAATTTACCTCTGGAATGATGTGTAGATGACACTCAGCAAGCAAGGTGTTTGCAAAATCTAGGAAGTAGTAGTCAGGCACCAAAGCCCCTAAAATAAAAATTGTTCCATGGAAAGCAAAGGTTTTCAAATGTGCACAGAAAGAAAGAGAAATTCACTGGATGTAAAAGCAAGCAAAAGTTAGATCTAATAAACATGTTTTCATGAATTTATATGAAAAAAAATGCCATCAGGAGCTAAGGTGTCCGGTTTTGCAGCACGGTACTCACATGACGTCATACCCTTCCTGCTATGATCACGCTGTTTCCCCCTCCTCTTCCATTTTATTTTTGTAAGGGGAAAGTCCGGTTCTTTTCATCATGCGCAATAACATCACTGTTACATTCTAGTGCAATTTCCTTTTCAATGCTATTTCAGATCATCCCGATTTTTCTGCTGGGTGTGTGTCTGTGGAAGGGCATATGTGTAGGGTGGTGTTGCTGACAAAAGCAGAATGCGGGTGATTTTCCTCCAGTGTGCCATTTCAATTTCCTTTCCTCACCATTCTCCTTGGGAATGCCTGCTGGATGATTGGTACGGAGTTCGCTGAGTCGGTCCATCGTACTTTTGGTCCTCCAACTCAGTTTATAAAGTTCCTAGGGAAAGCATTGTGTGTTCTTTTTCTCCCCCCACCCCTTCTCCTAAGTTTTACAGTGCAACAATACTTCATTGAAATGAAGATAGGTAGACCAGTACGTGGACATGCAAGGGGTTGACTTTTCCTAATCCCTTAATCCCTTAAATACACCATTGCATCATTACACTATTTCAGTCTACCAGAATTGCATTCAATTGCATTTGCGCAGAAATAATAATAATAAAAAAAATGGGAAAATAAGAACTAAGGTGGGGGAAGGAACCCACATCCATCTCAAAGTCCCTCCCAGCTACAACAACCAATGAAATGCAAGGAGATGGGAGGAAACAGGGCGGTATGTTAGCAATGCGAGCCCATACAGGTGAAAAAATGCACACACTGAAATAGCACTGAAATGACGCAACAACACACACACATGAAAGTGATCTGCTTGATGTGCTGTCCATCTCTCTCTCTCTCTCTCTCTCTCTCTCTCTCTCTCTCCAAGTCCTAATAGTTTCTTGTACAAGGTACCTTTCACTCCGTTCTAAAGGAAGGCCTGGGCCAGTACTACCCTGTTCAGAATGTTGCTTGTTCTGTTCTAATCTTGCTTCTGATTGTTATCTCTTGAGATTTTCTAAGAGCTGGACATGCCATATAAATACATAGATACAGGCAGTGCTCAAAAGGAGGTGGGATGCTATCCCATGACCATCTCACTTGTTTTCATACAGACACAAATGAGTCTGGCTTAAGCATCCCACCCCCACCCCCATTTTGAAACCACCCCAGTTCCTCCGAAAACGTCTCAGGTCCTCTTTTCTTTTACTTCAGGTACTGGATAAAGTAAAATAAGTTTACATTAAAAAAATTCAAACAAGGTTTACAATTTAGCTTTAATTTTCTCCTCATGGGAATGGGTTTGCAGGCCAGGCCAGGCCAGGCCAGGCCAGGCTCCCCTAGAAACTGGCAAAATGTACCCATTCCCTACCCATCCTCCTCCATGATAGGTCCTGATCCATACAACACATTCACAATGATACAGTTCCTGCTGCCTTCACATCTGCTGTCGTTTCTGCTAGACACACAAGGTCAAAGGGCACATTCTGGATCTTCACATGTCAAGACAATAAGAATCAATTTTAATTTTCAAAAGACAGAGCTATCACTGCAGAAGATCACTAAATGCTACTAATTTCTTTAGGCCTTAGGAGGTTTGAAAGGTAATCTCATTAAGGTGAAATACTACCTAAACGCAGACATGAGATTCAGCCTTAACCTTCAACTCACATTGCATTGTCTCCTTGCACTGTTCAGTTGAGCATTGCTTTTATCTGACACAAGGATTAATACTCATTTCAGAAACAGCACCTAAAATATATATTGTAAGAATGACTTCATGATAATACCCCCACCTCCACTCAACTCAATAAGTCCCCAACACATATATTGGAAGGAAGATATTCATACATGGCCACTCTCATCTTAATTCCATATTGGGAAAAATCACCTGAGAATCAGCCTTAAGGCATGTGTGGAAGTTGAAAGAGAAGGAAAGTTAGATCAGTTAATCCTTAGTAACCACAGCTGTATGTCAAATATTTTCAATTTTTAGCAGTTTGAATGTATACATATCTGCTGCTCTACATCACCATGTAAGCACCAGGTATGCTAGCCAAAATCAATGCTAAAACTGCCCCACTTATTTCCAGTCTGCAGAGGAGGAAACTCCAAGCTTATTCCTGAATAAATTTAAATCTCTGAATGCCTAAAGCTGGAGAGAAACAACACATACACATTGGCTGAGTTTGGACAACATGCTAATCAACGGTTGTTTTCCATTTTGTTCCTATTACCACCACCCCGTTGATTAGCGTGTCGTCCAAACTCAGTCCTTATCTTGCATACTTCCTCCAAAGCACCTGGATTTCTGGGATTGGCTTCTTCCTATTTAATTGAATAATAGCTATTGGTCATCATCAATGTATTGTTCGGTGATAGATCTGGGAAGGAACATGTGGAATGAAAGATGGCTCAGAGCAGGAAGGGGCGTGGTGGGCAAGCATGCCTAGCCGGAGAAGAGAGAATGAAGAGGAATGGCTAAGAGAGGAGTAGTCTCTCCCAAGACCTCTTCCCGGTCCTCAGCCATCCTCTGTAGGATGTTTTAATCCCGGGCATACTGTCAATTCCCTCTTCCTCCACAGAAGCTAGGCTGCAAACTGCTTGCTGTTCTGAGCAACTGAATATCTCAAGACATTAGACCAGCTCAGACAATTTGTGCCAGAAATTTTACCACTATTAGCACAATACAATGTCAATTGTATTTTCAGTTAGAAACATTGCAATACTAAACAGGCTACATCATAAATTGATATTAGACAGGTTTCCACAGTACTGATCTTCAGATGTCTTCTTAAAACTCATCTCACAGAGGCTTTCCATGAAATGTGACCCCACCAGCTAAGGTTTGTAGCATATAGTAAAGTGTGCAGCTTTATTGCTGATTAAATTTATTGCTGTGTTGTTTTTATTGTTATACTCATGGTTCTTTTAAGCCATTGGATTTTATGTTCACCATTCTGATACTTTTGTGGAAAGCGATAAATAAATCTGAATAATACAAATAAATATAATAAATAAATAAAACAGGAAGATGAGGAGGAATAAGGGGTTGGGTTGGGTACATTAGTAAAGAAGAAAACTAGCAAATTGTCATTTTGTATTCAGAGGGATGCACAGGTAGACATACATAAAAAAATAATAAGAGTTCAAGCTAGATAACAAGGTTCTCAAGTAAAGGTTTGTGCATAGGCTGACCACATCTTTAAATTAGGGTTGTGCACTGTTTTGAGTCCAAATCCAGATCCTGAACTGAAGTGGAACGATTTGGTTGGCTATGGGCTGATTCGGCCCACCTCGGGCCAAATCTGAATTACGCTGGGCCTGGAAATGGCTTCATGGCTGCCATAGTTTGAACATTACATTTAGGAAATGACAGAGCTGCCATCTTCATTAATAATGGCAGCTTTCATCAAGTATGGGCAGTGGACAGGTCAGGTAAGTCCCGTGAGCGGGTGGGGGCAGCAGCTCACTGAGTCTGGGGCAGCAAGCAGGGAGTCCGGTGGACTCCTAGTCAGCCTTGTGCCCAAACCCATACCATTCAATGCCCTTCAGATGTCCGGATCTCACTTCGGATCCAGCTCCAAGGTGGATCAGGGCAATTTGGAAGCTCCAAAGCAGATTAGGTTTCCCCCACCCCCCAGCACAGCCCTAGTTTAAATATGTGTTTCCAATATGGTCCATGGCTCAGTAGTAGAGCATTTGCACACAGAAGGTCCCAGGTTCAATCCTCAGCATTTCCAGGTGCGGCGGGGGGGGGGGGGGAGATCTGCCTGAAACCATGAACAGCCGCTGCCAGTCCATGACAACAATGGACCGGCACTGGGCTAGATGGACTGATGGTCTGACTCAGTATAAGGCAGCTTGTTTGTTGTGTTGAAAATGAAAAAAAATATATTATTTTTTTTAAAAGGGTGCTTCCTGTGTTCCTATTTTCAATCATGGAGAGCTTTCAGGTTTTTCCGTCCGTTGGTTTAAAGCGGGAGGGTGACACTTTCTAGTGCTATAATTAAAGTATTTTGGCCTCAAAAGAGGCCTGAGGGAACTCTGGGGACATATTTATTCATTTATTGTACATTCAACTATTCTTTTTGTAATATATCAGTGCAACTGTTTAGTAAAATGTTTTTTGGGGTTTTGTTTTTTTTTAGAAAATAGTAGACATTGATGTGAGGCAGAGAAGCGTTTCTGTATATTTGCTGTATAAACAATCCTTGAGAAATTATGTTTAAACATCAGCCGCATGTAAAGACCTGTGCCCTACTGTAAATATTTCCTGAATTAGATCAGATTTTTCTAAGGAACCTATATATTTGCCGGTTTTGTCTTGGCTATTCTTAAGAGACATGAGATGGAGAAGCACCTGCTCCACACACAATTTCTGCCCTGCTTGTATTATTATTATTATTATTATTATTATTATTATTATTATTATTAATAATAATAATAATAATAATCTATTTGCTCTTGCACACCTTCCCAGAACAGTGAGGGAATTAGAAAGATAGACTGGCTAAAGATGTGACCTTCTAGAACAGTGGCTCCCAAACTTTTTCAGGTAACCACCCCCTTGGTTCCACAAACTCATGCCCAGTGCCCCCTACCCTTACCCTTCCCTATAAAAATCATTATTCAGAATAGTGGTTTTCAACGACCCACTAAGGAAGATAATAACAATAAAATTCAAAACAGTAACAATTAATTTAATTTTATTCAAAACCCAATTACATTTTTTTAGTTTATTCAATTAAACATAATTGATGAACTTGATCCAGTGATGTCATCTTTTCAAAGTCTGATAGTCATTTAGCATGAATATTATATATCACATTTCGTAACTAGGGTAGAGTACCTCACTAGTCTGTAAATTCTTAATGTGATGGATGGGCTTGATGAAGTGATACCAGTTTCCCAATGTCTGGTTTAAAGTCACTTAACATGAGTCTTATATCACCAGGTTTAGTAATCTGGAGTCGATTTCTTTGCTTGGAGAGAAGTAGGCAGACCACACTAAAACTACATTCAACCAAATATGATGTTAGAAATGCAACCAGGAGCTTCTGAACCACTCTCCATAGTGCAGGATAGCGATCAGAAATTTCCTTCTGTAACCAGAACTCCTGGTACGATTTCTTAAACTTTGGCTCCAGCTCAATGCCATTTTGTAGCTCAATTGGCCCCTTTAAATGGGAAGCACCCGCCGCAGGCTTGCCGAGGGAGGGAGGGAAAAGAGAGCGAACGCCTCTGTTTTGCAGCCAGCGTGGCGGGGCACACCAAGCAGGGTATGTCTCTTCATTAGCGTTTTGGTGCTTTTGAAACATTTCAATTCACCGTTAAAAGGACTCTTCTTAAATGGTATTAATACATGTGTGGATTCTTCCCCTCTATGGCTTGGAACCAAACTACCTACTCCCATGAAAATGTCCCTGGGTTTTAAGACCTTCTGGAGAGGCACTTCTCAGAAAAGACCACCTCAAGCACCCCCCTGCCGCCCCCTTGCCTCTTAACGCCCCTATGCAATCCCACTTTGCATGGGATTGCATAGGTACTGCCCACTTTGGGAACCACTGTTCTAGAAGGTATATGCGGCAGGGCCTTGCTATTTACTGTTTTACTCTGTACAGCGCCATGTACATTGATGGTGCTATATAAATAAATAAATAAATAAATAATAATAATAATAATAATAATAATAATAATATGAAGTGACAAGCCACAAGGAGTCCATTCAGTGACTTATGGTGTAATCCTAAACATTATTTAGACCGAAAAAAAGGCCTAAAACTCCCAACATTACCCAGCCAGAGTTGTAGTCCTTTCCCCTTATCTAAACATGCATAGGATTGCACCCTTAGCAACTTATGGGAAGAAATACATCATTTTAATTTATTTTTTTACTTCATTTGTGTCACTCATCCTTATATCCTTAAATTATATTAAGTATTAACCAATATACATCTAGTGTTTGGAACAATAATATATAATATATAGCTACCTAGAATGTGGATTTGGTGTTTTTTATGATGAAGAATAAAGGAAGGAAGAGGAAGGAATACGGATGGCTTGAGCCAGGCATAATAATGTCTGATATATTTTTCTATGTAAAAATCGTAATGAAAGGCCAGTGATAAGTTATAAGCAGCCACTCACTTCCTCCTTATTTAATACGGAAGGCTTTTTTAAAACCTCCTCAATCCTATTCACCTCTCACCATTTTTCATTCTTTAAATTAGGGTGCTTCCAGACAAAGCTTTTATTATCTGATCAGACTGCCTCATTCGTGGAATTTACAGGGCGTCCAATAGAGCTTCGGCTATTGGGCGGTATAAAAATGTAATAAATAAATAAATAATTGTTGTTTTCCATTTGCAACTCTCCAGTGTTTTCCCACAGCTAGGAAAACTAGGTTTTTTCTTAGCAGAAAACAACCATCAAGAAAGAAATGACAGAACGGCTGCACAATGTCTTTTGATTTTCCTTCTCCTGTAAGTACTCCTATTATGTTCTATAGATTTGGGCATATAATGTCATAAACACATTTTATTCATACCAATATTAATATAAATACTGTATCCAACTTTCCATAATTCAATAAAATGCTGCCATTTAATCAAACTTTGATTTCTGTTGTTTTCCATCTGACAGCTTTACAATAACACTTCACTTAGTTTACTGTGCTATCTGCCTAACTTTATTTATCCATGCATTACAAGTTGGAATCTTAGGATTTTTGCAATTCTTAGCAATTAGAAGCTCAACAGTTCTTAAGGAATTAGGGTCTGCTGCACGATGCAGTTTAGGGATGTTAAATATTTAAGTTCTAGTGGCATTATTTTATGTTCCAGTGATAAATCATATTCAGCAATCCTTTGGATAACTCTTTTAATTTGGATCTAAAACCCTTGAATACTAAGACAAAAATGCCACATGCTGCTACTACTCTACATTTCAACACCTATATGCACTTCATAAAAGCTGTTCATTTTCTTCGGTATCAAAATACGAACAATATGAATTTGTAAAAGTTTTCCTTCAAAATACCACACAGAGCTTCCCCCGATAAGCTAATGTTCACTTCTCACTCATTGTTGTACCAATCAACTTCTCACAGTATTCTTTACTTAGATCTTTAGTTGATACATTTTTTTTGATAGGAAACTCTTAGAATTTACAGTTGACATTAATAACTTTTTAGGATCTATATACTGGGATGCACCCGGGAATATGTAACCTGAAAGAATGTTCATTCTTCACTTTCTTTCATGTTATATTATCTCAGACACATAATGCCCTGGTACTTCTGGCAAATTCCAGGATATATATTTGGGAAGTGCACTATCTACACACACTTTGGGGTTTAGCCCTAAGTGTTTTTTCCCCACTAAGGTTCACAGTTTCTACTGTTTGGGGTTTCTACTTAAATAATGACAATCACGCCTGTTGTCTCCTTTCAAAATCTTTCTTCCCTTTTTAAAGCAAATTGCTAGAATCTAGCCTCACTGGTTAATTTAAAGAAGAAGAAGAAGAAGAAGAAGAAGAAGAAGAAGAAGAAGAAGAAGAAGAAGAAGAAGAAGAAGAAGAAGAAGTCCGGAAGCTTCAGCTGGTACAAAACAGGGCAGCCCGTTTACTAACAGGGACTGGCTGGCGAGATCACATTACGCCAGTCCTTTTACAACTTCATTGGCTGCCAGTCCAGGTCCGGGCCCAATTCAAAGTGCTGGTATTGACATTTAAAGCCCTAAACGGTTTGGGGCCAGGTTATCTGAAGGAACGCCTCCTCCCATATGTACCTACCCGGACCTTAAGATCATCTACAGGGGCCCTTCTCCGTGAGCCCCTGCCAAAGGAAGTGAGGCAGGTGGCTACTAGGAGGAGGGCTTTCTCCGCTGTGGCACCCTGGTTGTGGAATGAGCTCTCCAGAGATGTCCGCCTGGCGCCTACACTGTACTGCTTTCGTCGCCAGTTGAAGACCTTTTTATTCACTCAGTATTTTAACACTTAATTTTAACTTTTTAAATTTTACTGTTTTAACTCTGTATTTTAATCTTATATCAGTTTTGCTGCGTGGTTTTATCCTGGTTGTGCTTTTTATATTGTATTTTGTATTTGTGCTTTTAACCTGTTGGTTGTTTTATCATGGTTTTAATTTTTGTGAACCGCCCAGAGAGCTTCGGCTATTGGGTGGTATAAAAATGTAATAAATAAATAAATAAATAATAGAAGAAGAAGAAGAAGAAGAAGAAGAAGAAGAAGAAGAAGAAGAAGAAGAAGAGCTGCTGCTGCTGCTGCTCCTCTAACAGCAACACATCATTTTAGAAAATGACTTTTGTTGCATAACTGAGCCAAGCCACACTGTATATCTAGTGACACCAAATAGGTGCAGTGGCGGAAGAGCACATTTCTAGAACAGAAAAGAAAACATCTTTTTAGCCATAAATAGTTTATTGCTCAGAAACAAGGCAGGAGGGATCAGTTTCCCCCTCGCAGGGCATCTTGCTTTTAGTGCCGGAGCAGCACATTGCCTGTTCCAGTACAAGGGGAAAGATTGATGAGCGGGACGTGTCGTACCTGGGAACCTGATCTCGCATTAATAAGAGCACTGCTGTGCAACTGCTAAGTGCCTCCTGTCTAAGAGTAGACATAAGGCAGCAGAGCAGAGCGCATACCGAACTGGCTAATTTGCATTGTTAGAACAATACAAACATGAACAGGCCCATGTCTTGTCAGGCTGAGGCTGTTGCTTCCATGTGAGTAAAGACGGAATGGTTTGGCCAAGTGATTGTTTTCATGTCCAAAATATATATGTGTGTGTGTGTTTTATACAAATAAAGAAGGCTAACTCCATGTTAGGCATTATAAGAAAAGGACATGAGAATAAAACGGCCAGAATCATACTGTCCTTATACAAACCTATGGTGCAACCACGCTTAGAATACTGTGTAGAGTTCTGGTAATCACACCTAAAAAAGGAGATTATAGAGTTGGAAAAAGTGCAGAAAAGGACAACTAAAATGGTTAAGGGGCTGGAGCATCTCCCCTACGAGGGAAGGTTACATCAACTGGGATTGTTTAGTTTGGAAAAAAAGGGGCTAAGGGGAGATATGGTAGAGGTGTACAAAATTATGCATGGTATGGAGAATGTGGATAGGGAGACATTTTTCTCCCTCTCAAAATACTAGAACCCGGGGTCATCACATGAAACTGATTGGTGGGAGATCCTGGACAAATAAAAGGAAGTACTTCTTCACACAGCGCATAGTTAAATTATGGAACTCACTACTACAAGATGTAGTGATGGCCACCAATCTGGATGGCTTTAAAAAGGGGGTTGGATAAATTCCTGGAGGTAAAGGCTATCAATGGTTGTGTGCTATCTCTGGTATTTGAGGCAATAAGCCTGTGTGCACCAGTTGCTGGGGAACATGGGCTGGAGGGTGCTGTTGCACCATGTCCTGCTTGTTCATCCCTGGCTGATGGCTGGTTGGTCTCTGTGTGAACAGAGTGCTGGACTAGATGGACCCTTGGTCTGATCCAGCATCAGGGCACTTCTGAGGTTCTTAATTGCCTACAAGTATCAAGGCAGAACTTTTCAATGCCATGTGCTGTGAAACATCCCCCCCCCCCACCATTCATAATAAGGACAGCCCATCCAGACTTGCCACATGTCATCGTTTGGCAATGATCATTCGACTGTGAGTGATGTTCTATTAATGCACCTTGGCTAGTGTCAGGGTGGAGGAGAGGGGATCTATAAATGTCTGTAAAATCCACTGCATGAGAGACATGACACCGACAACATTTGTGTTAGGTATTTTTTTTAAAAAATAAAATAAAATAGAGAACGGCGTAGTTCAGTGGTAGAGCACATGCTTTGCATGCAGAAGGTCCCAGGTTCCATTTAGGCATCTCCAGATAGGGCTGAAAAAAATCTTCCTTCCTAAAACCCTGGTGTCCTGGCTAAAACCCTGCCAGGGGGGATCTACACTACTGCTTTTAAAGCGCTTTAAAGCTCTTTGAAAACGTTTTGAAACCTGTATATGCAGTGTGTCCTGGGCCCCAACAGTTGTCAAAACTAGGGGTGTGCACGGACCGCCCGCTCTGCCCCGATCCGAAAATTTCGGATCAGTCCACTCCGCTCCGCGCCGCGCCGCCCATACTCCGCTCCTCTTCGCCGCGGAGCTCCGGCTCCGAATCGGAGCTCCGCAGTGGAGGGGAGTGGTGCCAGGTAAGGCCAGGAGAGGAGGGTGGGGGGGAGTTACCGGGTAAAGGGACCAAGGGGGAGGGGGCCTTACCGGTAAGAGCCCGGTAAGGGACCAAGGGGGAGGGGGGCCTTACCTGCCTCCGTCCGTGGTCCGTCGGCTTCTTCAATTGAGCCCGCGGTTCAGTCAGGAAGTCTGGGCTGCAAGTGCGGCCTAGACTTCCTGGTTGAACCGCGGGCTCAATTGAAGAAGCTGAGGGACCGCGGACGGAGGCAGGTAAGGGAGAGGAGGAGGTTTTTATTGTGCCCTGCCGCTGTCGCCGCATGGGCGACAGTGACAGGGCCCGGTAAACCCCACTTACCTTTCCGGCGGAGCTCCGGATCGAGGCGAAGGATCTGCCTTCACCTCGATCCTCTTCGCCACGCTCCGCCAGCCCCCCAATCCTCTTCGCCTCCGCCTTAAGGGGAGGCAAAGCACCCCGCTCCGCTTCTAATTCTCCGGTCCGATTAGAAGCGTAGCTCATCCCTAGTCAAAACTGTTATAAAGCGCTTTAAAGCAGTAGTGTAACCCCCTCATCAGTGTTGACAATACTAGATGGACCAATGGTCTGATTCAGTATAAGGCAGCTTCCTCTGTTCCTATGAACTCAATGGGTTCGTGCTCATTGAAAAAGAACATTACTGAGCAGAATCTGGACTCAGCCCATAGCTTCTAGTGGCTTTCAAAATCCCAGTTCTGTGCATAGCAAATGAATCAGATGGCTCTTTGTTCACCACAATAGCAGTTGTGTGCACAGGCTTTAAGCTTCGTGTAATCATAGCATGCAAATGAACTTCTGCAATGGCACCATAAAAGATGTGCTGAGTTCTTGCATTATGCTTTTGTACCTTTTGTAACATATAATAACACTTACGAAATGATAACATTGTGATCCACATTCTTTGAAAGATGGCAAGAGACTGTTCCTGGACAGAGATTGTGCTCAGATTGGTGCTACCTTTGTTCCACTGTGGCCTAAAAAAGTAATTCTTCCAACTGGTGTCTTTGCTACATTTGGGTGTTCTACCATGTACTTTGAGAAGAATATCACCCCTAGAAAATAATGCTATGCTATAGTATAGGGTTGGGGCACCTATGGCCAGAGAACCACAGGAAAATCTACACCTAGTTTCATGCTGACCTGCAAATCCTGGCCATTTTTGGTTCTGGTTATGCCCATTGCCGAAACCTGGGAGTGAATGTTCCCCACAGGTTCATATACAGTGCACAGAAAAGACACAACTCTGGGGATCCATCTCTTCTCTCTTCTACAAACTGAGAACCAAGCCCAGCTCTTCCAGGCCTAATTCCAGAACTGTGAAGCTGGCAATGTTCTCTCATCATACATAACATGTGGTAGTAAAATAGCCGATGTCTGCATACATTTCAACAATAACACACTTCATAGTGCTTTAGAAAACTTTAGCTGGTGGGAAATGAAGTGGTTCACACATTTTAGCAGGGATCAGCAGCCCGCCAGTTTCTAAGACCATTGGTATTTGTGGAGGATCTGGCATTGATACTTGGAAACAATTCTGCTGAGTTCATTGGGACCTAAAAATGTGAGAAGTGTGTCTGCAAATCATGCCTTCTTCTGAACTGGAAGCTCTTTTTTTCTAATTCCACATGAAAGGGAGCTAGTTATAAGCAGTCTGCACATGTTCAAGAGCACTGCTATGAGCTCGTATGTTCCAAAGCAGAATCCCAGCATTCAAAACATATTCCAGAGGTGAGTCCCCGGTGGTATTAAGCTCTCTATATGGAGTATGTTTTAAATAGTTTAAATGGTTTATTGTTATATGCAAATTGCATTATCTAGATCTTTTAACCCAGGGGCCAAGTTCCATTTTGGAGAAGTTCTTGGGGGTGCATTCCAGTGGTGGGCGGAGCCAAGGGCAATAGAGGTGTGGCTAAAATACCAACACATTTTAGCTTAAAGCTCCTACTGCCGGTAACTAAGCCTTAGGAGTAGTGTGACCATATGGAAAGGAGGACAGGGCTCCTGTATCTTTAACGGCTGTATAGAAAAGAGAATTTCAGCAGGCGTTATTTGTATGCATGCAGCACCTGGTGAATTCCCTCTTCATTACAACAGTGAAAGCTGCAGGAGCTGTACTAGAGTGACCAGGGGCATCTCTAGATGGGGCGATATGCCAGGGATCGTCCCTGTGCCTGTACATTACGCACAGGGGATCCTGGGAGCAGGAAGGGATGATCCCTCCCTTTTCCCGGGATAGCGCCCTACCCTTTAATCCCGACTTTTCCCATGGCCTCAAGACTGTGGGACTTGTGCCCGGCTGTCCTGGCTTCGTCCTGGCTCCTTGCAAGGAACCGGGCACGGGGCGTGGAGCTCCTTAGGAGCTCCATGCTCATCGGGGGTGGGGTGGGGGGAGGGGGAGGTTTAAAAAAACTCACCTTACCTTTGTCACTCGAGCACTCCTGCGCTATTTTCTGATAAAAAAACAAAAAAACTAGCGGGCACGATGTCCTCTTCCTTCTGGGACATCACATGCCGGGTGTAGACACAGGGTGCCAATCCCGAAAGTAGGTAAGTCAGGGATCACCCCCTCTCTGGCCCTCTACACCCGTAGGTGTAGACATGCCCCAGATACAAAAGAGGGCAGGTCTCCTGCAGCTTTCCCTGTTGTGATGAATAGGGAATTTCACCAGGTGCTGCAGGCATACAAATGACGCCTTCTGAAATTCCCTTTTCTATGCAACTGTTAAAAGATACAGACGCCCTGTCCTCCTTTTCATACGGTCAACCTACTTAGGAAAGGCATTTCAACCGTTTCGAATGGGAGAAAAAACTGCACAAAAGCCGGAAACTGCACCAGATGATCAGTGGTTGTGAGAAATGGGTTGGGACCAAGGGCTGGATTTGCCCCCCACCCCCCTGGAAGGCCAGATTTGACCCCTGGGGCTGAAGCTCTGCACCTTTGATCTAGACTATATTTTCCTACAGCACACACAGAAGGAGGGTGAAAGGACGGCAGTGGTTCAAATCCCCACTTAGCCATGAAGGCCACTGGACGACCATGCAGCCTAACCTGGGCGCCTTTGGAGGAAGAGTGAGATAGAAGTGCAATAACAGGAGTTAATAAATTCGACTAAGAGGGGGCAGTTTTTCAGAAATGACTCGACCCTAACTCCTACCTTTACTCGGAAGTAACAAGTCCCATTGTTTTCCGTGGGCAAAGCTTACCGCCCAATAAGTGCACATAGTCCCAACGCACATGAATGAGATGCATACATTACTCGTGAATGTTTGTGTTCCACGTAATCGCTAGAGATCATGGCTCTCTGCCCACCAGCCGGAGCAAGGGAAAGGGATGTGTGGGGGGTGGGGGTGGGGGGAGGCTCTGGTGTATGGTTTTTTTTTTTCCTTTCTTTTTTGCAACGCCAGAGCATTGTGGGCAGATTTTCCCCCTGCAACGAGCAAGCGAGGAGGTTCCTGAACTCTGCTGAGCGACGCCCCGCTTCTCAAACCCCTCGCTGGACTCCAGAGAGCGCTGTCTTGCCGGCCGAGAGAGGGGAGCCGCAGCGGAAGGCAGCCCACCACCACCACCACCACCACCACCACCAGGTGCTGGACCGGGGAGCCGGGGGCGGACGGCTGCCTCGGGGCGGCTGATGGGCTCGCTCAAGCTGCAGCCACCGCCACGGGCCCCAGGTAAAGAAACTTGCCTGCTTCTTTGTGTCGCCTTCCCCGCCGCCGCCGCCGGTGGAGCTTGAAGCCAGACACGATCTGCGCTGCCTTCAGAGGCGAGCTCGATCTATGGCAAATCGATGGGACCTTGATCGCCATTCCCCGGGCTGGATCTCTCGGGGATCGGGGGGGGGGGAGGGGGGTCTTTGATCATCTCAGAGTATTCCAAGGACGGGGAAGAAGAAGGGAGCTGAAGATTCAAAAGGGGGTGGTGGAAGCGGCAGGAATAGGGCTGGAGGTGGACGGAAGTACATCCGACGGCGGGACGGAATCTGTGCAGGGGGAAATGCAAACTAGGCAGCCGTTCTATTAAAAGGACGATCATGATAATAACGATAATGATGATGCTTCTGTCGGTTCTCCCAGAACAGTTTGCTCCTTCTTAGCTGCTTGCTTGCTTGCTTGCATGCACAGAGCGGCTGCCCCCTGCAGGATCATATACAAAGGGGATCCGTTCCTGCCCTCCTGAAAAAAAAAAACTAAGGACAGGAGGAAGCCTTTCCAAACGCAGTTCACTGTCTCTGCGGCGGGAGCTGGTCGTTCTTGCCATTTGCCGGGTGCAGCAGATCTCTCGTTGTCAAGCCCTCTTCGGTGGTCCACTCAAACGGCTACTCGAATTCTCCTCCCTCTTCCCCGCTGCTTTGTTCAGGTCTTTAATTTGAGAGAGGCAGGGACTCAGACCGGTGACATGTGAAATGGTAAGAAGGATGATAGTGCCCCAGACCTAGTGCAAAGTGCCTTTACCCTCAGCGAGCCCCTCTCTCCATTTAAGATTTGTATCTTAAAAGTGCCTGATTGTGGAAGAAAGGCAGCAGGGGAGGGCAGGTTCTGCTGTATTTTTAAGTAGAAGCAATTCGGTGTTGGGAAATAGTTGTGGAAATGACCTGGAAGAATATTTGATTCGGATAATTTCTAGGGAGTTAAATTTACAATGCGTGGCATCATTTTTGACATCTCAGAAACAATGTATAGCCGGAGTTCCCTTACTGACACTGCTGCGTTTCCTCCATTAGCAATCCATTTTAATAAACAGTAATGGTTTTAGATGATTGGTCTCAATTCTAGACAGTAAACTCCTATGAAAACCTTCAGTTGAAGGTCAGACACACCCCTGGAGTCTTCAGTTCAACCCACTTGGTGGTTTGCTGGCATTGATTTATTGGAATATATAGTTCACTCATTCCAGTGGCAGAGGGCAAGTTATGTACTTGATCTTCCTACAAAGAGCAGACAGATGCCACGGGACCACTCATAATTCTCTTCCTGCTCATTTTGACTCCTCTGTCCAAAACCAGACAAAAGCAATCTGGCACACTCCAGGTATTTTGGACTATAACTCTCATAATTGGCCCTGCTTGTTCGAGTTTATGGGAGTTGTAGTCCCAAATATCTGGAGGGCACCAGGTTGCCTACCCGTGCTTTAATCGAATATCTTCTTCAGATCTTCGTTACTAGAAGTGATTGTAACACATTTTCTCTTATTACTACTATTACTATATGGAAGCCTGTTTACTCCTCCAGGAATTTTTGCTTGTCCGTTGTTGGTTTGCTTAAACTGGATTGAAAAAGTGCGCTAAGAAGTGGGGCATGATTAGAATTGTGCATTTATAGCCTCTCAAAATTCTCTACCCCACCCTGCTAAGGTTGTTGGTTGGTTTTGATGCCACTGAAATGCCTTCTGATAAATTTCAGCTCAGCTCTAGGTTAGATAAGGAAAGTGCACTCAACTTTAAAGAATAAAATAACATAAGGAAAAAGGGTATTCTGAAATAGAGTGCTCCAGCATAGGAGGATAACTTTGACCTAATTCCCCACTTTTTCTTTTAAAGGGCTACTTGAATAATCACGTAGATGAGCATCAAACTGCTTATCCTTGAAAGTTGTGTGTGTGTGTGTGGGATGTGTGGGCATGATATGTTTCCAAGTTTTATTGTTGGCGACATCACAGGAACTGTTCAGGTGCCCATAACAGTCACACAACAGTTCAAAAAGAATGGTGGTTCTAAAAGGAGAATAAAATTCTTTTTCATCAGTTTCTCCCACTTACGTGAACAGATAAACAAATCAAGCATCGGTAGCCAAGTATTACGTGTAAACCCAGGATTATGTGTTCTTGCACCCAGATAAGCCAGGATTCATAATCTGCTTGAAAACTAGTTTATGATCCTGTCTTGTTTGGGCACAATAAACCATAATCCGAGGTTCAGATGTAATGTTAAAATATCCATGCCTGGTTTGTTTTTCCATTCACATGCACAGGAGGAGCTAAGTGGTGGTGAATGGTCTGCAGGTACCAGCACGTAGACCATGGATATTGTGGTTTAATAAGCCAGGATTCCTAACTTAAAGTGACATAATAACATAGCCAATATGGCTTATGTATGGTTGGGCCCCACAGCAGCATCTCTGTGTCATTTCATCCTCCAGCCTTTCAGTAACATTTAGTGATGCATAACTGTGATATGACATCACATTGTCAATTTCCCTAGAAAATGACAGCCAATAAATTCATAGGTGGGGACTCACAATGTCATTACATAATATGTTTTGCAATACAAGATACTTCAGGAGAAAGGAAAGGGCATGCGGTGCTATTGGTTTTGAAAGCAGCAATGCATTGGCTGTACTTTATGCTCCAGCCCTTGGGCTGGAATGACAATGGCCTGGTTTGAAAAGTGTTATGATGAAGTCTTCACTGAACCCAATGCGAAGCTAGGCTTGAAGGTGAAGGGGAAGTATTTGGAAGAAACAACGTAAGAATGACATGTAGAGTTACTAAAATCTAAACCTGTATCTATGCCTATTGTTCTATGCCATTTCTTAAAAATATATGATTGGATCCAGTCTGGATCATGCTTCAAATAGACCTGCTGAAATGAATGGGACTTGATTTAACCATGACCGATTTAAGTCCCATTGATTTCAGTGGGTCAACTCTGAGCATGACTAAGACTAGATCCAACTCATAGTGGACAAATAATATTTAGCCTGAAGCCTAAATGAATACTTATGAATAATGAGTACTATTTTCACGATTTTGTCTTGCTATAATATTTCAAATAATATAATATTTAGAAAATAATATTTTTAAGCTGAATAACTGCATTACATTTGTCTGCTTTCCGTTCCTTGTATATGAGAGAAGTAGTGTGGTTAGATTTATAGGCTTGTTTGTACAAGTGAGTGTGGGGGCGTAACAAATGGAGGGGCGCGAACTGAAGCATATGAAGCCTGAATTGGGTCAGTACATTGCAAAGAGTTCATAATGGGGAATCTCTAATTCCTATGAAAGTTTTACCTCCCACACTCTCAGGCCTCTGAGAGCCAGTTCAGCCAAAATACTTAGGTGTGGTTGTCTACTGAATGAGGGAACCTTTAATAGCAACTTTAAAGTATTATGACCAACATAATTCAGGGGAAGGGGGGCTTCCTTAAAATTGCACTATAGTGGAACATTAAAAAGCAATATTGTGTGCTACTGGTTTCTTTCAACTCAAGAAAATGAGGCAAACCCGAAAAGGCAGTGAAGAAGAGCATACTCTTCATCAGAGGCAACTAAAACGAATTCAGAAAGAATAGAGATGATAAGTTATAATGAACTAAGATTATACACAGCCACATCATACTGTTTAAAATATTTTTAAAGACTCAATGGGAACTCACAATGGGAACATAGTGTTACTGGTGTACCCTTCTCTTGGAGCTGAGCAGTTCTAGGGATAGTATTTTCATGGCTTTGATTTCCTTTGGAAAGAGAGATTATTTATTTATCACATTTATAATATGCCAAATAACTAATGTTCCCTGGGCAGATTACAAAAATTTTAAAAAATTTAAATGCCATAGTATTTTATTACTGGAGATTTCAGGCATTTATGTAATATTTGAATTTATTTACAAATATACAAGTTGGGCTTAGGTGGAGATAGTTTCCAGATGGTGATGCTTGGGGATAGCTGCTCCTCAAAGAAGGAGCTGTTGTATAGCGTACCACAAGGCACCATCATATCCCCATCTATATGAGACCGCTGGGAGAGATCATCCGAAGGCATGGGGCGGGGTTCTATCAGTATGCTGATGACACCCAAATATATTTCTCTATGCCTTCATTAACAGCGTCAGCTAAGGATAGTGTGTCTCTTCTGAATGGATGCTTGGAGGTGGTAATGGGCTGGATGAGGAAAAACAAACAAGAAATAATTATACAAGAACCCTTTATAAAATCACATTTGTTTTCTCTGCTCTTGAATAATAAGAACATAAGAGCTGTGCCTATGATTTCATTGAGCAGACAACTGTAAAAACCTTTCTGAATAAGCCCTGAGGAAGGATGTTTTTTGTCCGAAACGCATAGGCACCTTCATTATACCCTTTTCTACAAATAATATTTTGCAAGATTATCCTTGGTTCCGCCCCTGCTTTTGGCCTGTTTTTTCACTCCCTCCCGGGGTTTCCCTTCTCTTCCTGGATCATACCAAAGGCCTATCTAGACCAGGATTCCATTCCCACAGTGGACAACAAAATGTCCATGGGAAGTCCACAAGCAGGACATAAGTTCAATAGCACCTTCCTGCTCATATTCCCCACTAATCCTTCTAAAGTTCATCCAAGAAAGCTAAGAAAGAAAAGTGTATCTCAGATATACACATTAACTCAACAATACTGGAAAGCTACATTTCTTTGGATGGTGAACTAATACTCTGCTCAGAATCTGAACTCTCTACCAAGAGTAGGTGATGGGAAAGAGAACGATAACACCAAAACAAAGAAGTCTGAAGTAGTTCCTCTCAACATCTCCTTA
This sequence comes from Elgaria multicarinata webbii, assembly GCF_023053635.1. Classification (NCBI taxonomy): domain Eukaryota; kingdom Metazoa; phylum Chordata; class Lepidosauria; order Squamata; family Anguidae; genus Elgaria; species Elgaria multicarinata. The sequence continues at coordinate 141,790,017 of NC_086171.1, forward strand.
ATACTCTTGGACCTTTTATTAATAATTAACAGTGCAATCCTTTGCATGTCTGTTGAGAAGCAAATCCCACTGAGTTCAATGGGACTTACTCTCAGATAAGTGGGTACAGGATTGCTCAGTAATTGTTGTTCCTTACAACGTGGTAAGGAAAGCCAATATTCTAAAAGAAAAAACTAATATTGGTTAAAATCTTTCCTTAAAACCAAGTGATGACTTGGTCAAAAGTCAGAGCGCTGATCACATTATTGGGTGAAATTTTCTCTTAAGCTTAAGCAAATCTTTCTGACCTGATATGAGGCACTATTGTTTGTTGACTCCCCATGCCTACTAGATTATCCTGTAATTTAGAGGCCTTCAACCTAAATTCAGAATTGTTACAATAGTTACTCATGAAAAATAAAAATAGACCTTTAAAGTATCTGCGTATGATCTGAATAGTCCTATCTTCGGTCTGTGTTTCTGTCAGTAGGTTTTCTATACAGAGTTGTAGGAAGTCTGTGATCTTTCCCCCCCCCCCCCAACAAGAACTTACGGATAGTTCTATTTTCTTAAACATCATTAATTTCAAAGAATGTGTTGTCATCTCTATGTTCTTCTCTGTATCTCTCAAATTTGCTATATTTCTCCACTACAAAACATACATTGTCTGTCTGCATGCCATCACCAAGACTAGGACATTTTGGTATGTTATCAGAACAACAAATTTAATTATTTTTAATTCTTTCAATGTGGCCTTAACCCTTAAATGTCTTAATGGCTTGGAGCCAAGTTACCTGAAGGGTTGCTGTTTCTTATATATACCTACCCAGACCTTAACATTGTTTTCAGAGACCCTTCTCTGGGTGTCCCCACCAAATGAAATGTGACAGGTAGTTGCTAGACATGGCCTTTTCAGTAGTGGTACTGCATCTTTGGAATATCCTCTTTATCTCCCACATTATGACCCTTTCTACAAGAGGCATTTATTGTGTGCTCGTGGTATATCCAGGAAAAGCAGAATGAAACCCTAATGTAATTGAGCAATTCTGCTAGACTACACTGCTACCTAGAGGTTATGTAATGCAATATATAGAAAGGCAGAGAAGGAAAAACACTAGGCAAAAACATGTCTAGAGAGCAGATCTTTACCTCACAAAGAATGCAGAAACAGAAGTCTCTCTAAAGTGGTAGGTTAAAAGTTTCATGTAGAAAAAGCCCTGTGATCTTTTTGGCACCCAGTGAGGATTCCCCACCCACCCACCCACCCACCTCAGGCTTTAAAATCCTAATAACACTTTGTGCTTTTCAGATTGGTTGCACTAATGGTATTTGCTGTTGTTGCTTTTATTTTAGAATTCTTTTGCTGGTTTTATGTTTGTTTTTGATTTTATGGTTGTGCCTTGGTGCTTTTTATGGTTCTAAATGTTTGTTGCAAACTGCCCAGTTAACCCTGATTATAGGATGGTATATAAATAATATAAAAACAAACAAACCCAAAAATGTAACAGTTCAGGTGCCATTGAGCAAATGGCATAATCCACAAAGTTTTATGCCATGCTGAAGCCTGTGGCTATTCATCTAAGAACATAAGAAGCCCCATTGGATCAGACTAAAGTTAGTCTAGTCCATTATCCTAGCCAACGAAATACCTCTGGGAAGTCCAGAAGGCAATAACCCTCCCCCGCTGTTGTATGCCAGTAACTGCCTCTGAACATAGGTTTTCAATTATATAGAAACTTATACTTCTGAGCCTGAAACTAACTAGTTTTACATTCTCCATCATGTTAAGAGCTCTCAATAACTGACAATGCTTCTTGTTAAGGAATACAAAAAAATTACTTAAAAACTTACCAAGATATTTTCCTGTACATCGTTCATGATTCTCTGCTTGTTAATGAAATGATGCTTCATTGTTCTACAAAAGCAAATATATTCTTCGTATTGCAACATAACATATTGCAAAATACAATAAAAAGTAATGTTTCACCTTATGTTTTTGGGAGCCATAATAGGCATTGTTTTGTTATTTTTGGTTTTTGTTGTGTGTGTGTTTTTACCCTTTATCTCTTGAGGATGTTTATTTATCACTACTTTGCTTACAGGACAGGAAAATGTCTGATGATGAGTTGAATACAGACAGAGACTAAGCAAATCACAGACTTCTTAAGTGGTAATCTGCACTTGGCAGAGTAGAATATAACGCAGCTTCCATTCCAAACCAATTGGGCCATTAATCATCATGAAACATGTAGGACAAGCTACAGACCAGGCACTTAATTCTGGTCACAAATTAGTCTAAAACCTGTGCATTGCCACTGACTTAAATGGGGTAATCCTCATGTTAAAATGCTGATAGTAGGAAAAAGTGTTTGGGTTCTGAAGACTTAAATGAAATATGTCAGTGTTAAATCAAACACAAAACTTGTTTTTGCTTTTGATAATTTCACAATTTAGGCTTATTTGCCTATGAAGCTTGTTCCCAGCCACAGGTCAAGTAGCTTCTATGGTTTTAATAGCTGCTAACTAGAAGGAAGAAGATTGGCAGACTTGGTTTCTCTCTTATAACCAACACCATCCTGCAGTCTTACAGGTGCTGTGAAATCTTCCCCTTCTAGTTGTATGTAGGGTTGCAGGGTATCCTCTTTTACAGAGACCAGACTTCTATTTGATGGGCTGTTCATGGGATTGTCCTAGGGTGACCATATGAAAAGGAGGACAGGGCTCCTGTATCTTTAACAGTTGCATTGAAAAGGGGATTTCAACAGGTGTCATTTGTATATATGGAGAACCTGGTGAAATTTCTTCTTCATCACAACAGTAAAAGCTGCAGGAACTATACTAGAGTGACCAGATTTAAAAGAGGGCAGGGCACCTGCAGCTTTAACTGTTGTGAGGAAGAGGAAATTTCCCCAGGTTCCCCATATATACAAATGACACCTGCTGAAATTCCCTTTTCAATACAACTGTTAAAGATACAGGAGCCCTGTCCTCCTTTTCATATGGTCACTCTAGATTGTCCTCTATTTGAAGGTGTCTGACGTGTTTCCCCCAAACCTCCTGCCTTATTGGGAGATAATAAAGGGAGTTTGCCACATAATCCACGAAGTTTTATTTAGGCCATAAACATCTCTTCCCACCTGAAGAGAGTCCACCCTCTAGGAACTTTCCTCTAGGCAAAACTATGCAAACTAAGCGAGACAATTGTCCTTTCAAGAAGAACAGGAAACCTTTTCCCAGAATGCTTTGACTTCAGGGAGACTGGTTCTGAAGAAGCCTTTGGCAAGAAGCTAGCCAGGCCGACCTTCTCTCACCTTCCTTTAGCTCCGCCTGCTTGAGTCTGCAGCATACTCTAGGATCAGCTAGCTTTTCTGTGCCCTCCCCCTCGGAGGAATACTGATTTCCCACAGACTGCGTTTTGGTTACACCTTCAGAGATATGGTCTGGTGAAAGTTTATTCCCATCTGCTGAAGAGCCCGTGAGAGTTGCCTCCTCCACTCCCCATATAGGCTGGCATGTTTCTGGCTATCGCCCCGTTCAGACAACATGCTAAACCATGCTGCTTAACCAAAAAATGGTTAACGGAATGCATGCATTTTGTTGTTAAGCAGCATGGTTTAGCGTGTTGTCTGAATGGGCCACTGTCTCTTCTGCTTCAGAATCTGATTCTGACTGATCGCCTGAAACTCCTTCCCCCAGCCTAAGGGGAGCAGGCCTAGTCATGACAGTGTCCTCTATTTGAAAGAGTTCCATTCTGGTTTAAAGATACCCATATAAAGGGGGAGCCCAGGGGTGTTGAAGTTGTCCAACTACAGTTAGTACCTGGGCAGCAGAGTGAATAAGAAGGAACACAGGTCACGTGGTTAACATCTTCCATACTGTGCTGACATGTACTATATTTCTATTAAAATTATAATGGTTATTTTTACATTTGATTCTAAATAAGCATAAGCACATTTTATGCTAATCGTTATTCTCTTTTGTCCTCTTTTTTTCGTGATGCATCTCCTCTTTCTTGCTCATTCATAAGTGGCTGCCTTAGGCACAATAGCAACAGGAGAAGCACGAAGAGAAATCATATCCACCAAATCATTTATTTCCACAAAAAGCAGGAGCCCCCTTCTAAGAAGGAATTCAGAAACCTAAGGTTGATGGGGGCAGAGAGCTGTCTCTCAAAGTTGTATCAGAGGGTCATTTCAAACAACGACTCTGCACATTGCCTATTACCTTGTGGCTCCTGGCTTTGCTGGATTGCCGGGCAGTTGTAGGAACGTTGTGATAGCTGCATCACTATGTGGCTGAGGACTACATATGCTCTGCTCTCCATTTGGCATAATTTTCCTAAGTACTCCCCACACAGAACACATTCATTAGAAACCACTCAGAGTTGCATATTTATTGTAACCATGATTTCCCTGTTGTCTGTAATACACAATTTCTGTGACACCATCAGTTCAAAAATAGCATTTGTCTAGCTTTGCAAAAATGTAATTTGCTAAGTCTTTGGTGTGTGGATGTTCAATGAGTGGTGTTGACCTTCACCGTAGGCTGCATACTACTAAAACTGTAAGCCGTATGAAGAAGGCAGGCTTGCCTTTTGACTGATGCCCAAGTTCTTATCCCAAAGAAGTCAATGGGATCTTTGTCGTTGACTTCAGTGGGTTAATGATTTACTATTTAGTAAATGACTTGCTCTTGCCATCTGCCTGCAACAAAATGGGACAGAAGAATTATTATACAGACGGTATGGTAATAGTGAGACATGTTTAAAGGAGAGGGTTTTTTTAAATTACAAAACATTAATGAAGACTTTCTCCATAAAATCTAAGAGACCTATATGTCAGAGTTCTAATATGCTCAGAAAAATTCAAAGCGTTATCTATAAGAGATACTTAGCATTTTTAGCCAAAATAGATGGCTACATATATCCATTTCTGCCATCTTGTTAAATGGCTATTTAAATGTCTATAGAATCAGACTCATTGGAAATGTTACTAATTCTCTTGAAAGTAACTGAGTGCGTATTAAGTAGTTTTTAATGTATTTCACAACAGCCACATTTGTTTGCGTGAATTAGTTCACATATATCCAGGGCTGGAAGGTCCCATTCGCAAAGCAAAAAAGCAATGATTTGGGATTTAAGGCCCACTATGGGCTGATTCATCTCACTGGCTTGGCACATGGAATTATGTTGACTAATCCCAAGGGTAGGATTACTATGGTGCCTTTTGTATGTATTTAAAATGTACAGACTGAATTCGGGATACGAAAGCAAGCACATTGGCAGTAGCAGATCCCGGCAACACAAGTCTCATTCTCTGAAAATCTGTCTGCCCCTTTTCCGGTGCCACTCACTATCTAGAGTGGCCACTTACATATCACCAGAAGGGACAAAAGAGGACACTGGGAATTTGCATAAAATGGAGGCAAGTTTAGAAATGATAACTATAATTTAAATAGAAATACAGTCCATCTCACCATAGCGTGGAAGGTTTTGAGCAGTTTACCTGTGTGTCTTGTTCAGAGGCCATCCTATCACTATCAGACTGAGCAAACGAGATCCAAGTCTTCCCACCCCACAAGTGACTGTCAGTCGAGGGATATTCCATGCCCCAGGTTAGTGCTCGAAATAGTATATGATGCAAACGTTTGTTTTCCCATAGCCATGTAAAAACTACTTATATGAGCTGTCTCTCATATAAGGGCTTCATCCTAGAACTTCACTCCTTTAGTATCGCTACATTTTATTCTATAAGACCACAAGAGAGAAGTTTTGAGCAACTCTTGCTCCAGAGTTGAGAACTTCAGAATAACATTAGTCAATGATCGTGTGCCCTTGGCATTGGTTAATGGAATTTTAACCAATGCCAAGACGTCCATATGTATATATTCCTTACAGATTCTCTAGTATCTTTGCCTAATCTCTTTTTATTGATGCAAATCAAAGGGCATCTTCACCCAAGGAGGGCTGTTTCATAGGTTAAATAGGCCCAAAGTCTCTGTTTTTTTAATTGAGTCTAAATTTTCCTTTGCATCATTTTATCATCCCTCCTATTGCTTTCGATCAGGATTTCATGCTGTGTCTGGCAGAGCATGGAGTTCATGTCTCATGGGACATTTTCAAATTTAGGAACCTTCCTACAACTCAAAGAGTTTTGCTGTGAAATTAGAGGTGGTGAATTTAATCTTAGGTAACAGAAGAAAGGAATAATTTGTGGCTCAGTATAATGTATTTATTTTACTGTGACAATCAGCTTTTTGGCTATTCTAGCAGGTTTATGGTGTACTTTCTAATGACTACTCAACTTCCAGCATCAGTCACAATATCTCAAAGAGAAAATAAGTATAAGCAAAGAAATAGGTAAGAAATGTAGGGAAAATGATATATGTAGGAAAAATAAAACAGCAAATATCTTTTTACAGCTTGCATAATCCATGGATTTGGCCAAGTGACTAACTAAATGTTAACAATAAAACATCAAGGTGATTCGTTTTGAGGCAGACTTGCCTATGAATCTCTAGATCTAAGGCTGCATTTCTAAATACTCTTACAAGGGAGTATGTCCAATTGAACACAGTGGGACTTATTTCTAGGTAAATATGCATAGGTTTGTTCTGTGACAACACAATCCTATGCATGTTTACTTAGAAGTAAGGCCCACTGTATCCTATGACTCCTTAGTAAGTGTGTTTAAGATAGCAGCCAAAATATATAAATAGGATGTTTTGCAAAGAATCTGACTCTCACATTATGTTAAAGAGATTAAAAATGAACCGATTTCAGTTTTCATTATCCTGATTTCATAGGCTTGACTTGAGGCATATTCTAGGGTGACCATATGACCGGATTTGACCGGAATTGTCTGAGTTTTTTGATGGCAAATCCGGGAGGGGAGGGGAAATCCGGATTTTTTTTCAAAGAGCAGCTCTAATGGGAATTAACAAAAATGCTTATAACTCCGTCATTTTTTAAGATAAAGACATGAAACTTGGCACAATGGTAGCTCTTAGGAAGGGCTTTAGTCATACCAAGTTTGAAACAGATCCATTCATCCATTGATTTTTTAGGATTTTTTTAAAAATTGAGGTTTTAAAATTATTATTTTTAAAATCATCATTTTTAAAGATAAAGAGATGAAACTTTGCACCATGAAAGGATTTAGGTAGAGCTTTAGCCACACCAAATTTGAAACAGATCCGTTCATCCATTGATTTTTTAGGAATTTTTTAAAAAATGAGGTTTTAAAATTATTATTTTTAAACTGTCATTTTTGAAGATAAAGTGCTGAAAGTTGCCACCATGATAGCTTTTAGGTAGAGCTTTAGCCATACCAAATTTGAAACAGATCTGGGGCCAGTAGCAAACCCTGTTAACAACAACAACAGCTTGCAATGAGTGAAGATACAGTCAGAAAAGATATTTGAGGGAAGGGGAGAATGTAACACACAGAGTATAGCAAAAGCTTCAAAGTACAGCAAAACCTACAAAAGTAGGAGTGAGTGAAGTTAATTTCAGATACATTGAATCTCTCACTTGTTCTTTATTTCAGTGATTTTAGCGTTAAGATGTTATGTAGAACAGATTTGTCTTAAATGTGTGCTGTAAAATCAGACATGTGATCAAGGCTATGTTCGGGTGGGCACGCCCCCTTGGTTCTGGACATGCCCCCCTGGGGGCGACCATGTTGTCCTCCTTTTTGGTTTCCAAAATATGGTCACCCTATATTAACTCATGTTGACAAAACACCAAACATTTCTTGTTTCTTAGTAAGTACGTCCATTTGATGCGCCATCAGATAGTGGATTAAGTAGCATCTGAAATCGGATGTCGCTTTTGCTTATTGTGATCTTCAGTATTTACTGCAAATATCAGTCACACCTCCTTTACCTCTTCATAGTTTGTACACTTCTTCACAGTTCAGGATTTATTAAAACCTCCTCATATGAATAACACTTAGATTTAGGAGAAAGAAATAGATCCGTTAAGATCAATTTAAATTTTGCATTGAATGATGAGTGCTAGTGAGCATTCTTCTGCACCAAAGGGTTTTCTTCATCTTCCTGAAAATCAAAGAGCAGCGGCTGGAGATGGTGCTGCCTTTAAAAAAGAGCTCATGTCATCATACTGGTGATTCTCCCAACAATGTCATGGTTCCACTTGACTGAAACAGAGGTATCTAATTTACAAGGTAATGTATATATTCTTCCTGCACTGCGCTATTAAAACACTGGAGAGGTATACAATCCCGCTTCAGGTTTGGTCAGTGCTTGGGCAAGACCTGGAGTTGGCGCTGTGTACCTCTCAGATGTTCTAATAGAGCTCTGGACGTATCTGCAGGAAGAATATAAACACTGTCTTTTACACACATGAGAAGCAAAACCAGCTGGTGACAATGGTATTAAGGAGCTAGACTCACAGAGGAGAGGGGGTCTTGCCCGAGGTCCCTCCAAAACCTGGAGCCAGCACTGCATAATTACTTTCCCCCCACAAATGATATTTTCATCAAGAAATCACCTTTTTCCTTCAGTGTCCCCATTCACAAGACACCTTAAACCATGGCTTTAATCATGTTGGTTAAGCCAGAAAGCCAAGTTGGGTTCAGGAGACACCTTAAACCACGGCTTTAACCATGGTGAATAAAGCAAAAAGCCTTATTCACCATGGTTAAAGCCAAGGTTTAAGGTGTCTTCTGAACACAGCCTGGCTTTCTGGCTTAACCACCATGGTTAAAGCCATGATTTAAGGTGTCTTCTGAACGGGCCCAGTGAGTCTACCTCCCCACCAGCATTGTCATCAGCTGCTCTTGCTCCTCCTCCTCTTTCTCATCATTGCTACCGCTTCCTTGCTTGACAGCCAGACCCAGTGAGCAAGTAGGCAGTAGCATCTGCTGCTTCTCCTTCTCACTTCTACTGTTGTCTGGACCAGAGAGTGAAGCAGCAAAACAAGCAAGTTGCAAATTGAAGAGAAGACTACTGTAGTAGGGTGACCATGTGAAAAGGAGGACAGGGCTCCTGTATCTTTAATAGTTGCATAGAAAAGGGAATTTCAACAGGTGTCATTTGTATATATGGAGAACCTGGTGAAATTCCCTCTTCATCACAACATTTAAAGTGCAGGAGCTATACTAGGGTGACCAGATTTAAAAGTGGGCAGGGCACCTGCAGCTTTAACTGTTGTGAGGAAGAGGACATTTCACCAGGTTCTCCATGTATACAAATGACACCTGCTGAAATTCCCTTTTCAATACAACTGTTGAAGATGCAGGAGCCCTGTCCTCCTTTTCATATGGTCACCCTAAGTGACTGTACCCCCTGCTGAGGTGTGGGCCCTCAGCATGGCCCCAACCCAAGATGCTGGCCCTTGAAGCATTGTTTGGACCAGAGGCATTGTTTGGCCTTTTTATTTTAACAGGCTGATACTGGTAGATGTAGGATTCGGCAGTAGGCTTCCAGTACATTGTGCTCCACAGCTGATCATTGACCCTGGTCTTTGTATTGAGTTGTATTAGCCATGCAAGGGCCTTTGCAGGAAAGAGATGGAGTAGAAGGAATCCTCAGCCTCCCATTCTGTACCTCACAGCCTGCTGGAAGCCCATCTTTGTCTAGCACAAACTCAACATTTCACCAGCAAAACACTGTTGATTAAGGAGGTGGTTGGTTGAAAATATAAGATTTAAAAGTGGTAATCGGTGAGAGCTGCATGGCCTCTGTCCCACTTGCTTGGGACAATATGATGTTTCACCACAGTCCTCTGTGTGAACTGTAGCTGCTGCTGTAGCTGATAGTTTATACTAAGCCACACATTCAGTCATTTTCTTTTAAAGAAAATATTGACTAAAGCTGTCGAGCCTGACTGGTGATAATGAATGATGGCTGTTGTATGTCCTCAACCTGAGATGATAATACGAAGAAAACACAAGCAAATCCTTTTGGGCAGTATCCTATGTTGCCCCTGCACCTCTGCTAGTTCTATTGCATCTGCAGGAGTCATGCTGGCGCAACAGGAACTAGCACTTCTGAAAGCAATCCCAGAGCCAAACAGAAATACTTGTTTTGAGATTGGGACAAGTCAGCAGAGCTTCCATGCTTTCCAGATGCATCAGGAGACGCTCACTTCCCATTACACTAGTCATGAGTTCCACTAGCACACTGGCAACATACAATGCTGCCCATAGTCACTGAAGCCAATGTACATGGCTTGGTCCAGGATTTTTAAGTTCTCAGGCTGTTTTCTATACAATCAAGCTCAAAGAACTGTGCTTCTTCTGAGATGAAAGCCCATCTTTAGTCCCAGTGTGTGAATTTTCTGAGTCTTGTATCATTTGAGTTCATTCCTCCATAACTAATTCTCTTCCTTGTACTTCACCTGACAGATTGAAAACTCATTATATGTGCTTCTGGATAGCCAAACAGATTTTTCAAGTATGTACAACAAATATTCCCCAAGAGTCCACATATTTACATTTGATAGGTTTCTTTTGCTGGCAGTTCTGCTTTGCTGCTCTGTGTGATCATTTCGACCACCTACCCAGAAGTGCTCTTTGGAGACTCTTTAGACAGGAAATGCTTGATCACACATGGCTAGTTGGCATAAGAGGAGGAGGGCGCAAATGCTATCTTATGGCAAACTGCTGGGTTAGCATAGAGGAGACCATGACTGTTGATGTACTCATCAGTTGTTCTGCACAGGAGAGGTTTTTTTTAATTGGCTCCTGTGGATATTTTTGGACCCTGTTCCTGAAGGGAATTTGTTGCATCAGCATCTGAATCTTGCAGGACCTGGGAATGCCTGGCCCAGCCCTAATGTTCAATCTGTCTTTTGGGTCGGAACATGGTTTCCAAGCTTGGTTTTAAATATTGTGTTTTGGCAGCTGGCTTTTTATTTATTTTTAATCATCCACAGTAACAGGCAGTGATCAGTTGTAAGCGTACATCAACATTTGGGGCTATGGTTAGACATTGATCAACTCCCTGCAGAGTGCACAATAGAGAGAGACGGCCAAGGAATCTTTAGTGGAACCAGCAGAGAGAACAAAGTACACGTATGATTGCACGGTCAGGATGAAATTCTGTAACCATTTTCATAGGCGTATGCCTCATTGAACCCAATGGGTTTTACTTCTGAGTAGGCATGTCCAGGACTGTACTGTTAATCATTAATGCTTTTTAAGTTGTCTAGCATTTCAGTCTAAAATTACATGAGACACGGGAGATGCCCCCGTCAGAACTTCTGATTTTTCTTTGTTGTTGTACTGTAAACTAAGGGTTTCAAATTTGATCAGAGCAGCAGCACCAAAGGAAGGGGGGTTCAACCCTTTCCCCCATAACGCTTTCCTGATCCAAATAAGGTGCACATTTAAAATATGCAAAAAGTGAAGTGACTCGAAGACATGACTGACTAGTTTAATGGACATGTTGTGGCTTCAGTTTCACCTCAAAAGCCCCTTGACAGAAACCTGGCATATTTCCAACTGCAATATTCTGTCAGGTCACAATCCAAGCTTTATGTACACCTTGGGCATTTTTTTCAGCTATTACAAAATCTCTTCTTTTTAATGAGATCTCTCCTCCTCCCCCACCTTGACAACAACCAGCCTCAAAACTGGCAGCTGGCTTGAGTGTCCTTTTCAACCTGGAACGGTTTAGTTATGCTTTGACTTTCTTTGTTTAATTTCCTGACACAAAAGCCCAATTGCCAATATTAAAGCCTTCTGTCGTACTTGTGCCTCAAACAAGGAGCGTTTATGTTTCCGTTGTTTTTACTGATCTAGTGATAGTATGCCTTGGGGTTTCAGTCCAGCCCATTGTCCCTCAGTGGTAGCACATTCCTCTTTTCCTCCTGCTGTCAAGGGAACTGCAGAGTTTGGGCATGGCTAGACGGGGCGATATCCTGGGGATTGCCCTGGGATCGTCCCTGTGCATTCACATGATGCACAGGGGATCCCAGGAGCAGGGAGGGATGATCCCTCTCTTTGCCCGGGATATCACCCGACCCTTTTAGCCTGCTTTTTCCGCGGTCTCGCGAAATGTGTGGCCGGGCGTCGTGGGTTGTCCTGGCTCTTTGCGAGTAACCATGAGGAGCCAGGAGCCGGGCATCGGGGGTGGCGTGCAGGGACTGGGGGATTTTTTCAAAAAATAAATACGTACGTCTTGTGTTTGAGTGCTCATGTGCTTCTTCTTTAAAAAAAAAATGGCGGGCGCGACAACCTCTTACTCCTGGGATGTCGCGTGCCGTGTGTAGTCAGAGGGGGAGATCTCACGATAACCATATCATGAGATCCTCCCCCCTCCGTCGCGCTAGTCCCGGTAGGTCTAGCCATGGCCTTTTACGTGGACCTGCTTTCAATCGTGAGATCATCCCAAAGAGAGCCATGGCCACTCCCCCAGAAGTTCTCTGCCTGCTCTGATAGCTGCTTCTTCCTGACCTACAGCTAAAGTATAATGTGTTGAAGGTTCAGTAATGACAGCAGAAGTTCTGCTGGTTTTTCTTGTACAGATTATTTTCGCTGCTACTTTGCAGAGTGGTGGGTAGAACAAGACGTGGGGTGGGAAGAATGTTGGAGCTGCAGACAAAATGATCCATTTCAAATGGGATGGTTGTTTCTGTTATTATTTGTTAGCTGTGCTACAATTCCTGATGAGTTCACCGTTGATCCCAAATCATTCCGGGCTATCTAGTAAAGCTTCCTTTCTTGTGGAGATGTAATATCTTGTTTTCTACCAGGATGTATTTTATTTATTTCAAAAAATTTCTATACAGCTTTTCATTTTTAAAATTCCAAAGAGGATCACAAGATAAAAACATGATAAAACACCCTAAAATCAATGAACAAAACAGGCCAAGTTCCCCCCTTATCGGGAGCCACGATATTTCCAGGCACACAGACTGGCAGCAAAGGGAGGAAAGGCTGTCAAGGAGCAGCTGCTGAGGCCTGCTTCAAAAGGAGACCTGCTAAGCCAATCAGCACTCTGATGGGTTTGACAGGGGTGGGGCCAAAGATGCAGACCCACACCCCTGCCTCTTATAGGCATTGGGCTGAATCCATTGGTGAGGGGAAGTGGGATTGGTCCCCCCGCTCTCCCACAGTGGGGATTCACATAAGGGATCTCGAGGATGTGGCACGAAGACCGGACCAGTGTGGGGGCTGCAAGCTGGCCACATATGGGGTTCGCATTAGCATTCTGCACTGTGGTGTGCCCCTGGCCATGCCATCCACCACCAGAGTTCCTGGCATGTGGGCCAGGAAGGGGGAGTCCAACATCAGGTGGGCTGGTTGATGATAGGCTCCACACCCTATGCCTCCGTGAAATGTTGTGGCCAATTTATTATCCCAGTTAAGCCTGTGTATCTAATTTATTTTCTTCCCATCGCCACCTGGACCCAACTAAGGCTGCCCATTCAATAATACAATATTGTTATAAGGACTGATAGAACCAGACTCTGACCCAATGCAGATGACCAAGTCTCCTAAGCCCTATTCATGCATTCTTCTGAACACATGAAAGCTAAAACTAGAGACAGGACCATGCATGCTGGCCCTTCCTCCAATGTCCACATGTGTGCTGGTCCCACCCCCTCAGATCCCCAACCTAGCCATGTTGAATCTAGCCATGTAAGGTGAATTCTATTCCTAGCGCTACCTAGGACTCTGCTCTAATGACGGGGCAATGCATTTCAGAGGGTGGGAGCTGTGACCTTAAACACTGTGCCGTAAATGCTCCTGTGGTGAATCTAAGGACCACTCGGCACCCTCAGAAGCGCTCCCTCTGAAGATCACAAAAACCGGGCAGGGACATGTGGGGTGAGCTGATCCCGATGGTATCCTAGTCCCAAGTTGTTTATGACTTTATATGTTAACAACAACACCTCTCCTCAGGTTGCCATGGAGCCACCAAGCCCCACCGCTTCTGCACTTTCGCAAGTCCTTTTATATTCCTTTTGAGGTGGCATCATTGGCACTGTACAAATCATTCAGAATGTAAGCTGTGCCAGAAGACCCTTAGATGCTTAAATGTTAGACCAGAAAACCAGAATGTGGGGCGCCCACGTCCATCACAGCCAAAACAGCCAATTAACTGCAGAAGGAAGGAGAACGTTGGGGACGGGTGGGCGCAATAGCAGGAGCGAAAACAAGTGAAATGAGATTTCGCCAGCATAAGGCGCGTGAGCTGGTGCAGGTGAAAAGGTAATCAAGATGAAATAGTGTAACAGTGCGCACACATAAGAGTGACTAGCGCTTGACATGCTAATGAAATGGAGGTGGATATCGCGGAGGCAAACCAGGAGGAAAAAGTAGGTGTGATGGAGCTCAGTATTTTTTAAAAGCTTGAAATGCTTCCTAAGAGAGAGAGAGAGAGAGAGAGAGAGAGAGAGAGAGAGAGAGAGAGAGAGCAGCTCCAAATAGTGGAGTGAATGTTTTATTGCCCTCTTTGAAATGGCAGCAATTATCAGTATGACTAAACTTGTAAGATTATGAGAACAGAATAACCACCTACTTCCCTAAACAAAGAACCAGGAAATGGTGACAAAACACTGCAGCACTGCATGGAAGGACAGGCCTTTACGCCTTAGCAACAGAACAAGTCAGTCATGGTCATCTGTACTGCCACACTCTGCCCGCTTCTTAAGTGTATGCTACGAAGTGACTAGATTGCCCCACATTAGTAAGTGGCAAGCTGGTTGCCTGTATTCACCCTCTGAGATAATTAAAAGAAATAGATATGAACATTTTATGTTATCAGTAATGTCATGTTTGAAGTCAAAATCTCCTATAGAGACACAGCACAGAAATTCAAAATATTACTCTAGCTGCAGAGATCAACAGCAAAACTAATTAATGTCCATGAAATCCTTGTCCAGATGGGAACCACTCCCCATCCATATCTTCTGCTCTTACAACGCTAGGATGTAGATAATTCTTTCCCACAAGGCGAACTGCAAAAAGGGTAGATATGCATGTATTAGAAATCCAGAGCCAAGCTGTTCAGGATTCAAAGATAATTTGTAAATACTTCTTCGCTAAGCCTGAACCAACGCAGAAACCAAGGCAAAGGGAAATTCCAAAATCCATATAGTGTAATACCTTTATTAGGCGAACTCAAAGATTTTTTAAAAATGTGCAAGCTTTTGAGATCTCCAGATCTCTTCATCAGACAAGACATTGCAAAAAGCAGGATGCAGTAGGGGAGGCTGACAGGATTTTGCAGTCAGAATATCTGCATATTCAGAAGGCTTATTCAGGCGCTCTAGATCTGAGGAAAGTAAACACATGAAGAGAAGGAGTGCTCAAGCTCTGCCCTCCTCCATCGTTGCTTTAGTCACCCTCTACGAGCTTCATCCCACGTACCTGTTTCCCTTGAATTATCCCTACAGTGCTAAACTGTCGGCGTTGTTGTTGTTGCTACTGGGTGGAAAGATCCTTTGCATACCAGGAAATGGGTTTAAGGGGGGAAATGTAATTTTTTTAAAAAAATCAACAGATAACTCAATCCAATTCAAATTTGGTATGCTTAAAGCTCCCCTTAGTATCTATTACTGTGCCAATTTTGATGTCTTTATCTTTAAAGCTTACACAGATGTAAGCATTTGTTTAATTTTTCTTCAGATCCTGCTCCTGCGCCCCAGTGGCCACTCGGATGATACGCTCGAAAACTAGTAGCAAAATACAGCAAGTCTTTTGCCTTTATAGCACAATTAAAGCAGGATGCATGGGAGTGCTTCACAATAAAAGCAGATTATAAGCTGGAAAACTTCAGAGTCCTTTGCACGCAATTCGCAGTGATTGCACAGTATAATGCTGGTGTGATAAAGCCCTACTTGTGAAGGACAACGTCCTGAAGCCAAAATTGCATGGAGAAGCCTTCCTGTGGAGGCTTCTTTTTTTTCATTTTTTTTCCAGCGGTCTAGATCACATAGAGAGCCGCCATGGATACAGGAGACTCTTCTCTTCAGAAAGTCGCCCTCCATGAATAAATGGCAATGAAAGAGACAAAGGCGCCGGTAGGGGTTAGTGCACGCTCTCTCCTCGCATGGTCTGTATTTGAAGAATATAAACAACTGAATAGGATTAGAGTCCTAAAATGATATGGTGGAGGGTGGGGCAGGGTTGCAGACCTTCAAATTGGGCTCTGCCTGGGAACAAGAAACTATCTGACCATTGTTGATCCTCCATTTCTGCATTTATAAAATCCAAGGCAAAGTAAAGACAAACAGGAAGCTGTCCAAGGAGGAAAAACTTTACGGCACTTGTACAGCTCAATGTGTTCTTCCAGCTATAATGTAAAGGGCCCATACACAGGCAAACTGCACATGTGATGCACCTGAAATGTTTCAGCTTTGCAATGTAAAATTGTTCTGAAACGTCGAGGAACACAGGGAGCTGTGTTATGCAGAGTAAGACCACTGGTGTATTTTACCGTATTTCTTCGATTCTAAGACACACTTTTTTCCCATATAAACATTTCTAAAAGCAGGGTGCATCTTAGAATCGCGAGTGTGATTATTATTCTTAGACTCAAAGCTTTTTTTCTGTTGGTGGTACTGAAATTAGTGTGCATCTTACAATCGATGGCATCTTACAATCAAAGAAATATGGTAGGTCAATGTCTGCACTGACTCACTGTGACTCTCCGGGATTTCTGACATGGCATGTACTCTGCCATTCAGCTATGACCCTTTGAGGACCTATGTTGTGTCAGCAGGACATCTGAAATAAGTAACACCACACATACTGAACGATGGTAAGGCTACGTAATGCCACAGGGAGTCAAATGCAAATAGGTCATTGGAGGCTGGTGGCTCCTATTTCGGCGGAGCTGCATATACATTCCAGGTTTCAGTCAGAACTGTAAAGAAGCTATCCAAGATGCTGAATCTATTGAGAACCTGCTTGAACTCTAAAGAGCTATCCAATAAAGAGCAAGTTTGTCCCCCATTTGGGGGACAAACTTGCTCTTTATTGGATAGCTCTTTAGAGTTCAAGCAGGTTCTCAATAGATTCAGAGCCCCACTGAATTTGGAGCTACCAGCCTCCGCTGCAACAGGACTCAAGCCAAAAACCTGCCTTGCATATCCTTTGCCTGTTCAAACCTGTTGAAGACTATGGCAGTGTGCAGTTCCCAATCCTGCTACTTATCTTTGCTGCTGGCTAGAAGGCAGGACACAGGTAGAATGTATGAAATGGTTTATGAGTAAGCGGTTCATCCCTTGGCTGATTATCGACTAGTACATTCTGCTTACTCCCAGACATTTCCTTGAGGCACTCCCAATATTAAGGCAGAAGGAGGGGCCAAACATGATTAGCTGGCTTTGCTGTCCAAATTCCCCTCTGGTATTTCCCAAGAGAAAGACCAGTCAGTTACACATCTGTTGTGCTCCCTGCACCTCATTTCCTGGGAAATAAGCTCATAGGATTCAATGTTCCTATGGCTACTCCGCAGCTGTTCCTGTATCATCTGTTCCCCCCAGATATCGAGAAGGTCAAGAATCTCTTCCTTTCCCCATGAAATACCACATCCCTTTGCAAGAGACTGTGCCATATCTTAGGGGAAACGGCTGTTTGTAGCTCTGTAGCTGCGCAGGAGGAGAAAATCTCAAATGAGAATCTTGCTTCGAGAAACGGGTGGGGATGATACAGGTGGGAAGGTATAGGGCGGGAAATCGGCAAGCCAAAGATGTGACATCACTTTGTCCTGCCTTCAAAGGTACACCCACATTGAAAAACCTGAATTCATACACACCCCAATGACAGATAACTAATGCAGTGCAAACTCCAAGATAAGTCCAAGTAGCAGGAAATCGGCACCACAAAGCTTCGCATTTTCTGGGCAAAAAACCAACGTAGTGGCGGATGGACAGCTGTGTTGTGTGTCCTAAAATGCGCATGTACTGCAGGGGAAACAAACCTCAGGTGGAGCATGCACTCTTGAGCTCCGCTTCCCAGAGGTGCACAGACTACTTTCAGGCAGTGGTGCCCAACACTCCTTCCCTCTGGGCTTTCCTGTCACATAGCTTCAGAGCTGGGGAGGTTGCAGGGATCACTGCAACTACGCAGACAATCCCACCCACGTTTGCAGCTTCAAAGTTAGGAGGAAGTTCCACGTGCCCCAGAGTGGTGACACACTCATTATGGTAAATGTATATGTTGAAGCTTGTGTGTGCAGTGGTGTACCAATGAAGGAGACAGACATCTATGTATTCTGCTGAGGAGGGAAAGTAAGAAATATGGATGGGGCTCAGATAATTGGGAAGAAGTGGAGGGAAACAACTTGCCAAGATAACAGTATCCAAAACAGAAATTATAAGAATGTTCTCCAAAGTGGCTGTGGTTCAGAGTTCTCTCATGTTGCTTAAACTTACTATCCTTATAACCTGGCTTTCAGCCTGGCATATTCTGGAGCTTCTAACTCACAAGGGCAATTTGAGGTGTCCAAAGGTTTGAACGGAGAAAGACAGAGAGGTAAATGTACCTCACTAAAACATTTAGGGCTCAATCCTATGCATGTTTATACAGAAACAAGTCCTACAATTCCAATGCTGGGAATTGTAGGACTTCTTTCTGTATAAACATGCATAGGATTGAGCCCTTAGTTAGTTTGTTGCACATTGGATACAGGCTAAAATGTGTAGATTTTTGAATAGGTAGTTTATCCTCCCTCACACACCCTTTTCTCAAGACATCACCTGTTGTTTGTGGTTGCTCCCTTTTTCTTGCTGGGGCTGCTGGCAACTGCATTCTAGGGAGAAATTCAGCAGGTGATGTTTTCCATTACTGCACCTCAATGCTGTGGAAAGCTGCTCCTGTTGAACATCCAGCATGTAGCTGTTAAAGACAAGACAAATCAAGAGGACTTCTCATTGTTGTCAATTCAGGAAAAAAAGACTTGCCTTTTTACCCGTACCTAGAGATTACAATTACATAAAAAACTAATTGCAATCTTAAATCTGGATTTTTATTAAGGTTGCAATCCTAAACATACTTATTGGGATTTAAATTACATTTCACTTCATTTCTTGCATTTTTCTACTGCCCAATAGCCAAAGCTCTGTGGGTGGTTTACAAAGATTGATAACCTTAAAAATACAATATTATGCAAATATAAAATACAGTTTATCTACAAACATGAACAAAGCAGACACACATTCACACATATCCAAACAATATCCCGTGACCTGATTAAAAACCTATTATATGCTGCCAAATGCCTGGGAATAGAAAAAGGTCTTAACCTGGCGCTGAAAAGATAATAACATTGGTGCCAGGCTGGTCTTGCTGAGGAGTTCATTACATAATTGTGTGGCCACCACCTAGAAGGCCCTCAACCTTCTTGGCTCCTTCGGGGGAGGCGTCTAGAGAAGGGCCTTAGGCGACAAGCATAGTGTATGGGTAGGTTCATGCCAAGAGAGGCACTGCGTCAGGTATTGTGGTCGCCAACCGTGTAAGGCTCTATAGGTTAAAACAGCACCTTGTTTATTCCAATAAACAATTGGTTTATTGGAACCTATGTGACCTAATTCTGATGAAATTTGTTTAGAATCCGAGTATCAATGTGCAATAGAGAGAGTTCTGTCTTCGGTAAGGTTCATTATGTGAGGCAGAATTAACCTTCTAAGAATCTGCTTCACTCCTTCTTTGTTCTTTCCCCAAATATTTTTTTATAGTGCATCCACTGACGTTTAGTTAATTATTGACAAGCTTTTAAGTACTCCTGCTGTGTTTATAAGATGCATATGTTTGTAGTTTGTTCAGAGATTCCTCCTGAGAGTTGATCAGGGTTCTTTGTTTCTCTATTGGTGGTTCAAAATTAATATATACTCTCTAGAGAAAGCAGAACTGGCTCCTTTCTTTAGAAGGATTCTTAGAAATGTAATGTTTTTAGCAAGCCTGTACATGAACTATACTTGCATCCTTCTCTGTTATCTCAGTAAAAGTTGTATTTGCTTTTAAAGCAAGGTCATTAGTCAGCTGACCAACTCTTTAGCAGCTGGGAAATACATGCTTCGCCAGTATAGCTCTTGGACTTTTCAGGAGTCTTCTGAAAGCTTCCTAGAAAGAAAAGGATTTCTCTTGGTTTCTTTTCTTCCTTTCGATTTGGCAGCTCAGAGGATGTGAAGGTAACCTGGCAAAGTGCTTCTCTTAACTCCGGGTTTTCATGCCTGTAATGAAATGCTAGATTAAATTGCTGCAATGCAGTTGGAAATGACAGGCAGTATCAGAAAGCTGTTGCAATAGCCCTTAATGAGAAGGCAATAACTAGCCGTTCATTTGGAGAGAAATTATCTTAGTTTCATAATGCCATTTTTAAAGCTCCAGTGAATGTTATAGGCATTGATCTTAGTGATCCTATGCATGTCTACTCAGAAGTAACAGCGCAATCCAATGCATGTGTACTTAAACGTAAGTGCCATTGAATTCAATGGGGCTTACTTCCAAGTAAACAGGTATAAGTTTGCTGCCTTCCGGTGCAACCTTATATATGTCTGCTCAGAAGTAAGCCCCATTGAGTCCAATGGGACTTAAATCCTGTCACGCATGTATAGGAATGCAGCCTGTCATTGAAATAAGTTTAATGGGAAGAAATCATTTGCAATCTTTTCCAGACTTGCTTGAGTACTTAGAGACTTATCTCTGAGTAAACATGCACAGGATGATGTTGAAATGAATGACCCCAGTAGGGTTATCTTTAGATTCAGTTTACCTGATGTCTTGCAGTCAATACAAAGTGAGGGGAAGTCATACATTGGTCTATAAAGATTGGGTTCCTTAGAGCTATTTTTTAAACAATATTATTGCATCATCATTGCACCATTGGGAACTGAGGGAAGTGATTAACCATTGGGGTTGCTGAGTTTCATATTTAACAGTTATACATATTCCATATCTTTATTATTTTCATTTTTGTATATGTTCTTATTTTATAAAAAGCATTTCCACATTTATACAAATTCACCCATTAAAATCCAAAGGTGCTGTGCTCAGGGGATGTTTGCCTAGAGATTAAACTAGGACTTTCCTAATATTGTTCTACTGAAGTATTGTTCAGCAACTCTGCACAGAAAGTTCTTTCTGCTGATGTATATTTATGGATTTTAATAACACTGCTGGAAAAGTGACTGCTAAGGGAAGAGAACACCATGGGAGGCTTTGTAAATCTTTGAGTAATCATTGACTAGTATGGGAACTTATTCACATATTATGGCAAAGGCAAAGATAGTAGAGTATACTGTACCATTCAGCATATGAATGCTTAGCTATGTGTGGTTTGTTTCCAGAGCAGTTACAAGTTTTACTTAGGCAGATAGCAGCTGTTTAGAAGAAAATAATTGGGGTATTTAACCAAAACCTGTGACTTGCCCCCTCATCCTAAGTGCATGGTTATTGCTGGTTAATCAGTGGTGAGCAACATGCATGTATTCTTGGTGAGAGGCATTGACTCCTTTCTTATCTCCTGATATGTTCCAGCATTGGGCTATGGCCTTGAAAAGAAATTCCAGGGCTGAGTCCACAAGAATATCCAGGACTGAGATCTGTTGATTGGAAACTAGAGTAAACTTGCCTTAGTCAGTGTATTCACATAAGTAGTCACTACACCAAAACAAAACTGAACCACCCCTGTTTATTTGAATTCTTTTTAGCGCATGTATTCCAAAATGTTCATCATCTGATCCTTAAGTGTAAGGACCAACTGTGCCTAGGTTAAAACTGGTAGCATTTCCCTTTTAAAGATTACAACACAGGAAAAGTCTCTCAGAGGCCCCGTTCAGACGACACGCTAAACCATGCTGCTTAACCACAAAATGGTAAACGGAATGCTTAACTGTGATTAACGGTGTCATCTGACACACGTTTTCCCTAACCATCTGCCCCGTTAACCACATTATGGTTAGGCTCACTGAAAGTGTTGTCTGTGGTTAAGGGATTAAGGCATAGAGCTTCCAGTACAGAGTTGCCTAACTAGGCAGGGCTGCTCTAGCCAGCGGGCTCTATGGCTGCTCTGGACTGCTGATTGATACGCTCTGCGGCTGCCATTTCGTGTTTTGCATTAGTTCTTTGGAGCGTTTTCTGCTCTTCTTAGCAGAGCATGCTTACAGTAGAGCTTTTTAAATCCCCGCTTGCGGTTTCCCTATACGAAGCATCCGTTTCTCCTACCTCGTTGAAGTGCCAATACACTAGGGTGACCATATTTGGGAAATCAAAAAAGAGGACACCTAGTGTGTGTGGGGGAGAAGCAGCTTTCTGAGTCCTGCAGAAAGTACGTTATTCCCCCGCCACCTTAAAGAACTCGATTGGAGTGGAGGAGGGGAAAGGATTTCATTCTGCACCACCACCATCCACTCCAATTGGGGCCTTTTCTATAATGTCCACGAATGACCCACTTTCCCCTTCAAGACCTCAATTGGAGCTCGGGGTGGGGGAACGATGTGCCTCAAGAAAGCATGTCATTCCCTCCTGCCATGCTAATGACAGCCTTAAAGAGGAAGGTGTGTCATTCCAGGACATTATTGAAAATTATAGAAAATCCCCCCTGACACCATGGAAAGAACAAAAACCAGGACAAATCCGGGGAAATCCTGACAGTTGGTCACCCTACAATACACCCCACAGGTTCTGATTATTGTGGCTAGCGCAGCTGTCCTGGAAGGCTTCCACCTCTCCTGTGATGATTGTAGAGGTATAGCAGGCATGGCAATGCAGAAAGCAAAAGAACCGCTCACTAAACGGGGCGATGCATGTATGTAATTGCTGATTTCATTGGTGCCTGCACTAAAATGATGGCCGTAACTGCCAGGGCTCCGAGCGCTAGGGCTGCTGGGATACCAGATGGATCAGTTGGAGGAATCAGGTGCTCCACTAACCACATTGTGGTTAGAATGTGGTTAAGGAAAACTTTAACCACAAAAGGGTTAAAAGTGTTGTCTGCAAGCATTCTGCATGTGGTTAGCATTAACCACAGCTGAACATGGTTAAGCTAACCACAAAGCCCAGAGTGTCGTCTGAACCAAGCCAGAGAGAGCTACTAACATATGCCATGGGTTTGTCATAGGGAGATTCTATAACTTCCTGAGAGGGGCCAGACCATGACTGAACTACGCTTAAAAATCAGCATTATTGATTACCTGTGTCTCCTGTTTTTCTCGGAATCATTTCAGAGGGCTAGTGTGTTGTGCTTCTAAGCAAATCTGTAGGGATGCTAAAATGAAGAGGTATGAGAGAAGATACCATCAAATGTAGGCAATGTGGCTTGGATTTGTTACTTATATTCTCTTGGTGCCATCAGGAATTTGAAATGTGGTGTTTGGAAGGATGGCCCTATATCCCCAAAGCAGGAATTGTTTGACCTGGTCTGACAACATAGAAGCATTTTTATAAGCAGTTGTACATGTGGAGTCATCAAATGCTTCCCTGAAACCTTAAGGGTGTTAATTGGAAAGCAACTTCTGTCAGTGGTGCAACTAAGTCATTTTATACCCTGGACTTACAGGGTGGGGAGCCTTTTAAACAGCCATGTGTATTACTTCCATTGTGAAGCACATAATTAACAGTTCCTCCACACACACACCCCTGCACTATTACATACTAGACAACTGTTTCTACTTTACTACACAAGGCATTTATCACACACTCATCATTGTTTACTCACAATTGTTTACAGTTTCTTTAGACAATGATGTAACACTCTAGTTTCACTTCTCTATCTAACCAGCACTTTTGGCGAGTTGTTTTAGAGCAAGGAAACGCGGCATTTAATTGTGAAAGAGAAAGAAAGTGTGATTTCCTCTTATGTATTTGTGGTATTCTATTATACAACATTGCCACCTAGAGGTTATGTAACAGAAAAGCAGTAAAGGAAAGACTCCTCTTGTAGTTCTCGGATGTTCTGATATGTTCAAACAACAAAATCACCTCTCAACTTATTGATGGCAGCAAGAGAATATAACAATAAATAAATAAATAGAAATACTCTGAACATGTGCATTTTTGCATTTTAAACTCGCTTCAGTATTATTATTATTATTATTATTATTTATTTATATAGCACCATCAATGTACATGGTGCTGTACAGATTACACAGTAAATAGCAAGACCCTGCCGCATAGGCTAGCCATATCATGATTGCAGGAATGAAATGGGGTTTGCTTCTGCTGTCCTGCTTCTGCAGGGCCCTGGATTAAGAAGCTCCAGTGTTTTCAAGAAATTTCTCATTAATTCCAATAAAGGCAGCATACACATATGCTCATTAGAATGGACCACCTGTATACACAAGGTATTTCTGTGCACCCTTGAACGTACTTGAATTTCTGTACTGGACAGTAATATGTAGTCATCTCAAAGACAGGTATTGGGTTTTGTCTCTTTAATAGTATCAGAATAACGAGACACCACTGGCTTCTACATGCATCCAAATCTACCCATTAATTTTTTAAAAAACTCACAACTTAGGGCAGGTTCTTCTATAAACCCTACCTACATATTAATTTATTTTAAAGATTTCTGTCCTCTTTTTCAACCTGAAGGCTTTCAGTTCAGCTAACAAAAATATGTCCATCTCATCTATAAATGGGAATAATTCAGATCAAATGTTTGTTATTGGCCCTTTAAAGGTGCTTTTGAGCTGCTGCTAAAGCGGAACCCTCAGTCTACCTAAAGGAAAGGCCCTGACAATAACTGGTCATGCCCATAATTCCCTCCTCTTTATTAAAAACTAGGAAAGCACTCTTACACAATACATCAGTTGCAGCTGTATCTCAGAGTAATCAATGTTTCTAATATATTATAAGATGAGAGACTACTCATCACCTCTGCTTCTATTTAACACACCTCTCCTGAGCATTTCTTTCTTTTTCACCCGCTCCCGTTTCATTCTGAACTTCCTGCACTACTGTGAATTCTTCCTTCGCAGTGAAAAATGATCTAACAGAGAATTGTGTCCTCAGAGCAGGAACTGTTACAGTCAGGAGAGAAAACATTGATTTAAAACTTGCCGGGTAGTGCTTACTGCATAAGGGCTCGAAGGTTAATAATTTCATTCCATGCAGGCAGAACCTGTCTAATAGCGCTGGTTTTACAAATAGATTCCTCTGGTGAAGTGAGTATGTTATACATAAAGGAGAGAGATAAAGAAGTGTTGCACTTGGGTCTTGAAATTATATCTTTTAACAGTACCTCTTCTTTAATTTCTTTTAAGGTGGACCGCGTTTCTTCAGGTGATGTTTCACTGATGGCTTGACATCTGCGGATCAGACAAAATTCTGCATTATGGAGAATACAGATGGTATGGATATAGTACTTCATCTTAATTGAGAGGCAACTTAGAATTGTTAAGCAAAAATGTAAAAATCTTTGATTGAAAACAGTCCATAGAACTCGTGTGCTTTGAGTTAGTCTTTTAAAAAATCTTCATGAGACACATTTCAAATCATCACCCATTCTCTGTTCAGAA
Source organism: Elgaria multicarinata webbii (assembly GCF_023053635.1). NCBI lineage: Eukaryota > Metazoa > Chordata > Lepidosauria > Squamata > Anguidae > Elgaria > Elgaria multicarinata. Next base: position 141,815,434 of record NC_086171.1, read on the forward strand.
TCTGCCTGTGCAAAGGCAGAAACTGATAGTTGCTGTTGAAAGGATATATTTCCGAACCTTGTGGCAAAAATGGGAAACTGATGGTGGCTCCTGTTATTAAATATTTAGACATTAGGAGGATTCTGATGGGACTCTGGAGTTAGTAGCTTCTTCTTAATGGTTTTCAGCTTCTAAATCCTTGGAGAGAAGCCATAGCTCAGTGGTAGAGAACTTGTTTTGTAGGCATTTTTAGCCAAGAAGATAGCCAGTAGAAGCACTTGAGATGAGGCAGTTCGCATGTCGCAGGGGCAAATTGTGGGTTAGCCATGCCAGGACAGACACTGCAGGCAAGCCACTTCCGCTTTCTGTAAACAACCTGCAAACACCCGATTGGGGTTGTGAGCATTATGTGCAAACCCGAACCACTGAGTTGTTTAGGGGCTAAACAACCCAGGGGTCCAGGTTTAGAGTACAGCGAACTGGTTAAACGATACATGATGATATTCATATTGTTTGGTGCTTGTGGGTTTTATCCCGTGCTAGTCCTACTTAGAGTAAACCCATTGAATGGGGCATAAGTTAGACTAACATTGGAGGCAACCCAATAGGAGCTTTTCTACCATTGTGAATAGCAGTTGTGTGGCATCCCAGTTCAGATTGGGACTGGACAGAGTGTAAGTGTTAAAACCCATTTACCCTATGCCAGGCTTACCCCCACCTCACTGTACTGGTGATTTTTTTTTGTTTTTTTTTAAATAATAATGGCCAAGTAACATGAGTAATATCACATCTAATTTGGCTTCTTCGTACATTCATATATTTGTGTTCAAGATTTGCACTTCGAGGTCCATTCAAAACGATGGTATCCATGATGTCCTGAGATCCTTTTATCTGGTTTTGTACAGATTATGGGCCTGGGAACATGCCATCTTGTGTGATTGCAGAGGCCTTTTAAAAAAAAATTAAGAGAGCAATGCTGACACCTAGAAAGCAATTTCTTCCGTATTCTTTTCTCTGGACCAACCTTGTTTATATGCCTTTAAGAACTTGACATGCTTAGAAAGCCAGTCCAGAGCAATATATTTGTGACATTGCCTGTAATGGTAAAGATATAGTACAGTAGCAGCATGCAGCTTTTAAAGCAAATGAGTAGTGCAGAGTGCAAAAGCTGTCGTTACGTAATTACCAATTTGAATGATGATTTGGCAAATTCCTGACTACTTTCAGTGCTATAATTCTATGATTCAGTCCCAGAAAACAAGGTTATACATTTTCATATGCCTCTTTGGGACTGTATCTCTAAGCAGACTCTACAGAGATGTCTCAGATGACAAATTGCCGACTGTGCTTTCCCCCTTCTGCCTTGTGGATGGAGGCGAACTGCACAGTGATTTAGTGAAACTGCCTTGCAGTTGTGCTTGGAGCTACAGACAGCATTTCAATAAAAAAATATATGCATGCTGATGTAGGCTGATTTTTCAGCAATGCTGCCGTGGCTCTGTGCTGTTGTTGCTTCAGTGATAGCCCAGGAGGCAGGAGAGACACCTCCGCATAGCATATTGGACTCTCCTTGCCTGGCATTTAATACTTCCTTTTATATCCTGCTTTTCTTCCCAGGGACAAAGAGAAACATTTTAGCTTCAGAACAACTCCTCCTAATGACATAAAGCTACAGCGGTGTGGCCAATAAATTTAAGCAGCACAGTTGTTTCATCCTGAAGCTGACGCATGTGGAAAGGGGGCTGCATAAGTCTTAAAAAAGCATGGGAAATGTCTGGTTTTGAATACGGCCGATGGGGGTTCTCTATCTGGCCTCTCGGCTTCCTTCCCAGGCCCAGCACTCTCTCCTGAGGCCCACTTCCTCTCCGCAGACAATCTCTGATCAGCAACTGATTGGAGATCAGATCTTTCTCTGCTCAAGGCTGAGAACGGGAGGCTCTCTCAGCCCTGGGCAGGGAACATGCTCCCCGCTCAGCTGAGCTGCATGGATCACCTGAGGAGGTGGTGGGGTGGGAAGTATTTGCGTCTGTGTGGGTAGAAATGAATGGGTCTGTGCGTCTCTGTGTGTATGAATGCTGTATATATCTGTGTGAACAGTATGTAAAAGAGCCCTGCACGGGCATGGGAATGGTGAGAGCTTGCCCACGTCACTGCTGGCATGCAGCCCTCAGAAGGTTTCCCAGGTGGTAACCTGATTCTCAGACCAGAAAAGCTTTCCCACCCCTGGGCTAAGAGAAGCCCTGTCCCTCCCTTCCTGTCCTGCCCGTATTCTGTGTGCAGTGCAGTGCATGTGCCGTTGCACAGAATTTTATGCTCGTATGATTAGTGCATTGGGAGCTGATGAGTGAACAAGTATATCAGAAGCAATGCCCTTCCATTTGGCCTAACGCCCATCCAGAAAGGGTGAAGGAAAGAAGGAAGACTGTATGGAGACTATGCTGATCTACCCCCAACCACTTGGCTGCATCAGGGAGCTTTGGCTATTGGGTGGTATAAAAATGCAAGTAATAAATAAATAAATAAAATCATTGCAGGGATGTCTCATTCTCTTAGGCTTTCAGCTATTCAAGATTCAAAAAATGAAGAATCTCTAGGTTTTCAGTTGGATCTCAATAGTTTCCATGTAGGGAAACTATGTTCTCCACTACGAGAACATAGATAGTGTCTGAAGACTGCTCTAAGGGACATCTAGGAAGTGTAGACATCAATCTCCCCCAACCTGGTGCCCTCCAGGTGTATTGGACTACAACTCCCATAATCTCTCAGCCAGCAATGGTAATCCAGCACAGGGTGTAGAAGGATGGTATACATTAATGATATCAGACTTTTCAGGCTTCATTTACTGTAGCTGCTTCTAGATTATAATTATGCCTTCATTAATTTTTAATCTTTCTTTGTCAGCAGATGAATTGGCATCTAAAACAGAGGATAAAGATCCACCCCAGAGCCCATATTCTGTTGAAACACCCTATGGCTTCCACTTGGACCTTGACTTCCTGAAGTATGTAGATGACATTGAAAAAGGAAATACCATCAAGAGGATTCCAATTCACAGGAAGGCAAAGCATCCAAAATTCAGCACACTGCCTCGGAATTTCAGCCTTCCGGAAAATGGAGCCAAGGCCTACTCATGCTCCCCAAATAAGAGCTTCCTTGCACAAAGAAAGGCCTCTTTAGGGGCAGAAGAAAGCACCCCTCTACTCACACCCACTGACTCATCACTATTTTCAGCCCTCCCAAATGAACCAAGCTACAGAAGAAAGGCCCTGTTAATAGAAACTCTCAAACAAGATCCGGTACTCCTTGATGAGGAGACCGGCAACTGTAGAGGGAGGCCTCAGCTTTTGAGGACATCCAGTATGCCTGCCACACTTCCACCAAGCCAAAGCTCGGAAGAAGAAACTCAGCCAGCGTTTCTAAAATCTTCTGATGGAAAGGGCTTAGAGTTTGATTTTACCCCTGTAAAGGAATGCTTGGGATTAGATAGCACCAAAGGAACTTCATCCACAGCCCCTGAAAATCTAAGAAATGTGAATCAGCAAATCAGTAAGGTGGTCCAGAGTAGTGAGAGGCCTACAGGACAACAGGAAGAAACTCAACTTGTCTTAGAGCAGCCACAGCTTCCTAAGGAGAGAACACAACTCGATGCTCCATGGCAAAGCCAACATCCAATATCTCAAGAATTGCTTGTGGTTGCAGAGAGTGGAGAAGAGGAATGCGATGTAACAGAGGCAAGTACCTGCCCACCATGTGTCCATAGTGGGTTGACTTCCTCCAGGGCCTTGGACTATAAGCTTGAAAACCAGACCCAGCAAGAAATAGAACTCAACATATGTGAGACGGTTAAAGAGGTACTAGAAGAGGATGAGGTTACAAGTCCTGGTACTACGGAGGTGGAAGGAAGCTTCAACTTTGAACCTTTGCCCTTTGAAGAACCTAGCAATATAATAGCCTTAAAGCAGCATATTGCCATTCTGGAGGAGCAGCTGAATAACAAAACAGAAGAACTTGAGCAGATCCGCGTAGTTTTGAAGCAGCAGGATAAGGAAATCAAAGCAAAGGAAAGAAGTATTGAAATGCTGGCCAGCTCCAAAGCTCAACTGGAAGAGAAGCTTTGTGGGGAGAGCGTCAAAGAAATTGAACCACACATGCATGCAAAGGATGCCCTCCAGTACCATGATGCTGCTGTGAATACTGAACGTGTGCATGAAAAAGGAGCTAAGGAGGCATATGACAAAGGGGTTAATGTAAGCATTACTATGCCTGTGGAATCTATGGGGTGTGTTGCCTGTGAAGTTGATAATAAGAATCTGCAGGTTAAGGAAGTACATAGAAAGGTGTCTCACGGACACCACGACATATCAAGCGTTCCTGTTAGTGTTCGAGAGAAAGATAGTCCATCTTTTCAGAGACAGAAAGAAATGGAACAGCATAATAATCGCTCCACTCTTGAGCTAAGCTACGATGAGTTGAAGATTGATGAACATATTAATAATGGCAACAATCCGAAAGACGTCTACAACTACGCAATGCAGTTCAGTGCTGCTAGTGGTGAAAGCGGCTTGGGTGTTGACACTGCTGACTCAAAGGCAGGAGGAAACAAAGGTATTTTTCAAGAAGATTTTAAGCAAGACCTGAATGAGCAGAAAAGCCACCCAGAATCAAAGGATTCAGCTGCAGATCCCACTGTTGGCCAATATGTTAAAAAAATCCAAGACCTTTTACAAGAGCAGTGGATGTGCCTAGAACACGGGTACCCAGAACTAGCCAGCGCAATTAAGCAACCTGCCTCGAAGCTCAGCTCCATCCAGAATCAACTTGTTAATTCCTTGAACTTGCTGCTTTCTGCCTACTCGACCCAAACACCCACAGACAAGGAGAATTCCAACACACAGTATCAACAGTTGGGTAAATAGTATTGGCAAAGCCAGCCTTCCTTTCCCATACACTGATGTTAGTCAGGAATTGCAACTTCTTGGGAATTTTTGAATGAAATAAATATGTTTGCTGCTTCAAAATAAAAACATGTTTTTAAGGGAAACTAAAAAAAGAAAAGCTTGTTGAAATTTCATATCATTGAAAAGTATTTTTCAATGAAACAAAATTTAACATTTCAGCAAACATGAACATTTACAAGCCAAATGCTTTGTTATGTCTCATAAAAGAAATAGGATCTAATATCACTTAAATGTATGACATCAGTTCAATATAATTCATTGCATTTATTGTAGCTCTCGAGAGATACTAGGTATAAACTAGGATGGGTGACAACTTCTGGATCTGACTAAATGGGATGGCATCATCTTGCAAAATAAGCTGGTGAAAAACAATCCTAAAGGCTAGTTCCATGTAGGATTTTGCACAGAGTTCTGGATGCCAGCCCCTGCTTCTAGCCTAGCCTCGGTACAGCAAATGCATGGACATTGCTGTGTCAACAAAGGTCTCCTTCCTTTTCATCTCTCTGCCACTCATTGGCCTTATTGAGGGTGGGATGGAAGAAAGACTAGGGAAGAGCATCTTTGTGGAATTTAGGGTGGGTGGAAAAATTTGGCCCTAGTATTACATAGCTGGAATTGCTCGGTTCTAGCATAAGGTCAGTGCTACTCACATCACCTATCACATGTTTCAGTAATCACGGTCCTTCCTCCTACTATGGAGACTTTAATTCCCATGGTAGGCATAGAGAAGACTTGGGTACCACTGTTTCAATGCCTGAGGTCAAAGGGCTATTTCACAGTTCAACGTCCCATCACAAGAATAACTATTGAGTTCAGTGGGTATATTGTCCAGAATGATATGGAATCCAATCAGTTTTTAGGGGCAGATCAACCTAGGGCTCATGGGAAGTAAAAGAGATAGTGATCTAAACTCTCAGTGTAATGAAATCACCATGACAAATGTAACTTCTCTCAAATGCTCAGCACTTGTTTCTATGCAAATGGAAATCATTAATCCATCATATATCCTATCTTTTTTGTGCTGGATTATAGTTCTCATCTTGAAAAGGTTTGTACTTGACATTGAGCCCATGAAGTCCCAAGTTACTGAAGATGATCAGTCTGATCTTCAGTCTGGACCGTTTGAAGTATGAGTCTGGACAGTGTACCAGTCAGATCTATGAATTCCATATTGCACAAAATAGGCACATGTTAGTTCTGATAAGCTATCTGATATAGTAGAGTGCCAATATTGCCAATATCCACCCAGTCAGAGTGCAAAGCAGATGTGTAGACCAGCTGGGCAAACACTGATATTAATGCCTCATCTTGAGTTAAATCAAGGATAGTTGATGTTTCAAATACTACAAGACTTATATTTAAAACAGCAGCAGCAGTGGCAGACCACAAACACCACTGATATCCACTTTAGACCTCCTGAGACAACAGAACTGGTACTGTCTGTACTCCCCTTCCTCCATGCCATATTCATCTTCCCTGTGCCATGTTTTTCTTTTCTCTTTCTGAACTCTATAGTCTTTCCAACTTTCTGGTTTAGTTCATAACGAGGTCAGCTTGCACATGCCAGTTCAGCCTTACTCACAAATAACCTAAATCTAGACAGTGTCAGATATCCCAAGGAGCATCAGGGACCCAAAAGTGGCTGAGACGAAGCCTTAGCCACTTTCTCCAACTCCTGCTTCCATCACTTGCACCGTGCAAGACAATCCCTACCTATCTACCTTACTAGAGAGGTCACACGCATCTTTCACATTCCTCTGTCTTATTCCCTAGCTAGCTCCGTTGCCAGTCTTAGACAACATCCTCAATGTCTCCAACATTCAAACTGTGTGTGCCATTACTTTTGTAGCCAAAACAGCACCACTCACAAGACAAAGGTATCATCAGGCTTGGGGAAACCACAATGTTTACAGAACCACTAAAAAGTGTTCTCAGTGGGCACAGAATGCTGCCTGATGTGTGAGGAAGATGGAAAACTGGCAGGGGGGAGTTGCAAGGGACACTGGACCATTCAGTACAACTTCCTGTTTAATACAGGAAATAAAAGAACTAGAGCATCCTAATGGAATGGAGAGTTTGGAATCCTGGAATTGGATCCAGATTTATGCTGAATCAACCTCGCTAGTGAAAGTGGACTTCTGCGCAACTCCTTCCCTCAAATGCTACACAGACGCCTCGTTCTCAATTAACATCAGCTTGCGTATGTTTGTCATTTAATCAGGGGTTGTTGTTGACTCATTGGCTGTCATTATGTGCAAACACAGCACTCTGGTTTAACTACAGATTGTTAATCCCAAACAACCCAGAATTCACAACCCATCAACAAACTGGGTTCTCTTCCTACGTGGTTTGTGGTTAACAACTCACAGTTAAACCATAGTGCAGCAGTGTTTGCACATAATGACAATGCATGATTCAACAATTCAATGAAAACCTATACACAACCCATACTCTGGATTGTTGTTATGTGCAAATCTGGAGAGAGAGATGAGACCCTGCTGAATGGTGTGGTGGTGGGGATACCCAAAAATCAAGCAGAAGGACCTTCCACAAGCGGAGCCCTTCCACTTGCAAAAGGCAGATCCTAGATCCAGCCCCTGAACAGCAGCACTTCACGCTGCAATATTTGGCTGCAAGTCTAAGATGCTGAACCTAATTTACTACCAATCCTATTCTATATCTTGACACGCAACAAAATGGAAGCATTTTTTTAAAAATGAGGGTAGCTTGGGAAAGGTCTTCATGGTGGTGAATATGTAAATACATGTAATCCAGAGTTTCCACAGTAACTCATATGATGTTTCCCAGTATGATACCTTAAAGGCTAACCAGCACCAGTAGCTGTTTATCTATTTGACAGGGAGCAACATGAGATGGAACAGGTCTGAGATTTGCCCCTTGTCTTTCCAGCACCCAAAATTACTGAAACAAAATGTTTCACAAGACAAACATTTGGTCAATAATCAGGAACTTGAATCAAAAAATTGAAGTTTTAGAATTAAAAATTTGAGGGGCACATTTTAAAACAAAAACATAGTCTTAATTCTTGTCAATAGTTTTAAAATCAGTACTAACTGGCCATATTCAATGCTCTTTTGGCCAGCAGGATCATTAATTGTGAATACTATACAATGGTTTAGATGAATGTGTGTGTGTGTATTCAATTATTATACATATATAAGCCTCAACAGGAAGTACATACTGCAGTCACACAAGCTCATCTGTACTGTTGTGACTGCTTCCTCTCTCAATATCTTACCGTCAAACAAGCTGGAACTGCTTCTGCTCTTTGGGGTAGTTTGGCCTTTCTTTTAAACTTTTGTCACATGGTTTTACTGCTCTTAATTACCTCCAATCCTCTCTCCAAGAAACAGAGATTGTTGTTTTAGCTCTTGACTTCTACAAAGTAGGCTTGGCTGAGAGATAAGAATTTGTCAAAGTCTTAATATCTGAGTGAGGATTTAAATATGAATTTCCCACTTCCATACCCAAACCTCTACTAAGTATCATATCAGCGTTTCCCATGACCAGGCTAGGATAGATAGGCTCATGTGGAGCTTCGAAGTAGAAACGTATAAGACAAAATTACCCCCAAATTGTTCTTAAAAATACTCACATGTTTATTTTAACAGAAGTTAATACTACTATTCATTCATTCATTTTTACTAGCATCTTAGTAATAGGCATGAGCTGTGGTGGACTTTGCAGTGCCAACATGGTATATCTGGAATGCCACAGAGTATTATCATAGATTGTGCACCAGTGTCTTGGTTGATAGTTCTCTTATGTCAGCCAGAATCAGCCCAAGTCATTTTCCAGCCAGAGGTAAGGGACAAGATGGCTGCCCCATTCAACATACAGAAGCTGATCAGACTGGCAGCTGAATCTTTCTTCAACAGTTGTCATGAGACAGTGTCCTTCACTACACCTGAAGGCAACAGGCTAATTTGGAGGTGCAGGGCAATACAAATGGCACACACACAGGGAGAGAGAGATTTGTCTTCCACCACCTCACACACAGCTGCTTATTCACTGCTTTGCCTGGTGCCTGCTCATTGATCACTCAAATAAATGCTGTAGTGTGGCAGTAGCAGCAGTCCCAGCGGGCATCATGTGGCCAGAGCAATGTCTGCTGGAGTAGGTGGCCTGAGCTGGCTGCTTCTCTTCCTGTTCACTCAGTCAGGGCCCTTTCTTTCTCAACCCACCCAGAGTAGGCAAATACGTGAGAAGTCGGCCAACCCAGGACAGCAACAAGCAAACATTGCCATGGCCAGTTCAGGAGGATGGGAACAACCAGGGGGCATCTTCTGCCCTCCGCCCCCAAGCATTCACCATCTGAGGATGCTGCCTCAATCTACTGAAAGTTAAGGCCGACCCTGACTGATTCTGAAGGGTTTATTCTCTGGTATAAGGAAACTTGGGTCCTGTTCTCATGTTACTGCAATGGTGTGGTTGCTCTAGGAAAAATAAAAAAGCTTAAATATGGTGGTAACAACACATAGCTGCCTTTATATGTGCAGCTCACAATATGGACCAACATGAAAAGGCTCAATGTGAATGCCGCATCTCCCATTTCCAGATGAAAATGTCATCTGTGTGGGAAGGTACTTATGCAGGTTTCAGAGGAACCTATCAACGTGCCCTCAGTGGGCCTCCTCCCTCAGAAAGCTACTTTCTCACCGCCATGATAACCTGCTGCAATTGCTCCTCATCTTCTTTTTCATCATTGCTCCCACTAGCTAGCTTGATAGTCAGAAACATGGTGAGCGGGCTGTGGCACATACTCCTTCTCACACCACACCTCCATTTTCCGGGCCAGAGTGGGAGGCAGGTGAACAATGGTAAAAAGGTGGAGCAATTCCAAGGAGATTTGTCAGTGGGTCTCAGCTGGGATTTGGGCCCTCAGCAAAGACCCAATCATGCCTACCCTTGATGCTGGCCTGTACTTAAGGAAGATGCATGAAACTCCTGCCTACCCAGAAGTATTTTCCACTAGCATCACTTCTGATCCAATGCAAAAATGGGGAGTTGGGAATGAGGGAGTCAAAAACAATTGTAGGATGTTTTAACAATGTATATTATGTTTTAATTCAGTTTTATGTATTTTATATTTACTGTTGTTCCCTGCCTCAATCAAAATGGAGAGGCGGGTAAGAAATAATAATAAAATTATTATTATTATTATTATTATTATTATTATTATTATTATTAATGCAAGAAGACTGTGTTTACCGTTTGCAGCTTGTTAAGAATATATGATAAAATTAATGAAGAAAAAGCATTGTAATACTCTTGATATTCTGTGTCTTTCATATTTTATTAGAAATCTCTCCAAGCACAAGTCTTAAATCTATCATGAAAAAGAAAGACACTGGCTTCCATGCAGGAGGTAACGGCACCAAAAAGAATCTTCAATTTGTTGGGGTAAATGGTGGGTAAGCATCAATTAAAGAGTCAAAACTGCCTTTTCATTTGTAATGCTACCATTATATGCATGCCAAAGGGGATTAGAAAAGGCCATCAAAGCCTCATTTATCTCTCCTCTATTCTAATGTTTGTGAGATTATTGTAAAAGCCCGGTGGGTAGCAAAAGGGCGCATGTAAATAGAAACATTGAATAGTACATGAAAATCAATGCAGATTGAAATTCTTTGCATAGAGAACAGAAATCAGCGCAAATTTCACAAAAGAAATGGTAACATTTTCTCTGAATGAGTAGTAGTCCCTGGGTCTAGCGTGCAATTTGGAGTTCCCTTCCTTTGGAATTCTGTGAAGAGACTCAAACAATTGGAATATAGATGTTTTATCACACTTGCGAACAGACTTATTTTTAAGGCAGTGGTTCCTGAAACTTTTACTGAAAAGACTGGAATTTCCTGGGACTGAAATTTTGTGTAGCACACAATATTGAACAACTGCTACTGCTGAGGTTGGCTTTAGGGTAAACACAAATATTGTGCTCATTTAGACTCATTGGCTTATTTCTTTATTTTATTTATTTATTACACTTATATACTGCCCCCTTAGCCAGGGCTCTCTGGGCGGTTTACAGAAATTCTAAAATTAAGATAAAAACGAGTATACAAAATTTAAAATTCTAAAACTCAGAACATACACACATAAAGCATTAAAAACCGTTAAAAAAAACCAACCCAATGGCACTTGGCTTCCAGGGCAAAAGCCAAGCTAGTCTTAAGTAGGAATAATTAACTTTACCTGTCTCCCCTATAAACCAAATCTTTGTCATTTTCATCTATTCTACTGGCTCTAAATCCAAATATGCCAACCAAAAAATCCAAATAGACTGAGTATTTGCCATATTGTGGTTGTTTGTAAACTCACAGAGAAATGACAGAAACCTTGTGGGTAGCCAGACATCTGTAGCATTGTCCATGTGGATACGTGAATTTTACTACAGTTTAAAACTGGCTTAAAAGTTGGAGCAGCAGGATCAAATGTTACCAATTACCATGTGGCTGCAAGTTTAGACAGAAAAAAGCCCTACAATTTCCAGCATTCCCCAGCTAGCAATGGGAATGCTGGGAGTTGTACGACTTTTTTCTGTCTAAATATGCATTGGATTGTGCCCTAAGCCCAGTATGGCCTGGTTCAGACAACATGCTAAACCGTGCACGGTTTAGCGTGTTGTCTGTACCAGGCCAATCTCTTTTGTACTTACAAGAATAATAACCTGATTATTTCTGATGGCTATGGAAATGTTTTCCAATTATTTCATATGGTTCCTACCATATGCAAACTCAAGTAAGTGACCCAGTAAACTGTTGAATTATTCCTTAGTTTCACATTCATGTAAGCTAGATACCTAGACCAGATCTGCCCATTAGTCAGTTCTAGACTGGTGAAGTTAGCTGAAATCTTTGGTTTACATTTTTGAAAGTGTACAGTAACCTTCATTATTTTTCTTAGCACCATGGCTCATTTTGTACACTACAATTTGTCCTTCTGAGCCATGCACAAAACAAAGTAGTTTGGGTATTGGAAGAGAATGTAGTCTTTCTCTTCCACCAGTCCTATAGCTTAATGTGTCTCTGTCTCTAGCTTCAGATATTTTAATCCTCATAGTAACAGTAAGCGGAAGAGTGAGGGGTGGAGTGGAAGGCATAAGCAAGCATCCATGACTGCATGAAGCATTTAATGGAAATTATCTTCAAGTAACTTTCTTTATGTAAGTCGCCTTGGTAGGATTTGTATCTTAGAAGGTTGAATATAAATAATTACAATCAAACAGCAAATAAAATCCTGATCACCTGAATTTAAAATCCATTATTGCAACTTGGAAAGGCATTGTCAAGACCATCCTGCTAATAAAGTTAATTTACAAAGTTAGAATTACTGGTAAATTAATCTGTGTAACATTTTCAGCTATACTGGTGTGCAAAAACAATTCCAAGAAAAGTCTTCTAGAGAATCGATCAAGTCCTGCTTACTTCAAGTATAAGTTTAAAAACATAATCCTTTAAAAGTTGATTTATCATGCAGGTGCCTTTGGCTTCAATGTGCTTCAATAACCACTGTCATTTTGCTTTCAAAATGCATTAATATTACCACAACTTTTAAGTTCCTAATGGTAGAAAATTGGGGCAATTGTAAAATCAATGTAATTGCAGATATTAATCATTGAAAGCAATGACATTAATTGCTGATATTAATAATCAAGGGCACAATCCCCAACTCTACTGTACTTAATAAGATAGCCATCTGAGCATGAGCAAAACATGGCAGGCTTTGGGAGTCCGAACCATCCAAGGCACAATAAAAATCCATGCAATAACTTCCAACCCCGCATATATGTGTCCAAAAGCGTCCTGGCTGGGGGTGGATGCCCTGTGCTTCCAGTTCTGTCTGGGAGTAGTTGTGGCTGCTCCGACTGATCACAACAGTGTTGCCAGTAATTGCACAGGTCTTAGCTGATATGACATTTGGACTTCAAGTGTGCTTGAACTTAGCTGGGGTTGAAGCGACTAGGGAAACTTCAGCACAGCAAGTTAGTGGATCCTTCCCTGAATGATGGGCCATGTTTTCTAAAGCAATGTCAGCTTGTATTCAAATTTATGCTGTCTAACTGAATTCTTGATTGAAATGGGGGCACTAAAAATGTGTGTCATAGAAAGCTATAGCGGTGCGGGATAAGATAGCAGTGTTGCTTTGGTATCATTGCGTTTCACATTTTCCTCTTGGCATCAATGGTGTCTGGAGGATCTCCTTCCTTGAAATTGCTATATGCCATCAATAGTCACGGGGAGAGTAATCTTATAGTCCTAGGGATCATGGGATGGCTTGAATCTCCTCCTCTGACGCTGGAGACAGTGCTCCAACCTCAAACGGGGGTGTTGGGAGATCCACCCTTCCCCAACCATGACCCCTCACAGCCAGTGTGGAGAGAGTCGCACTGGCTGCTTCTACAAGGTCAGAAAATCAACCTCATGGAGTGGGGGAAGGGGGTGTTCTGGGGGGCAGGGGAGGGGAAGAGGTTGGAGAGGCCAAGATGTGATTTATCTTGAACCTCTTCTAGCCTCCTTCCGTCCCCTTCCAAAGTGCCTTTGCTAGACAGGCTGAAAAGCCCATCCTGCAAAAAAACAAACACAAAATTTGGAAGATGGAGAGGCAAAGATTGCCTCCGCTGTTCCTCCTGTCGTTCTGGCTTTAGCCCCGCAGGGCATAGGAATGTTGGAAGCCTTTGAGTTTGGCGGAATATTGGAAACTACTACTCTGAACAAACTCCAGCCAAACTTTGGTAGTCCAAAGGTGAGCATCATATACATATAAGAAGTCATTGAGGCTTCTACAAGAGACCAGTACCTTTCAGATTAGCAAAAGTTACATGTATCTAAGATTGCTTGTATCCTGCAGATTTTTTTTTAAAAAATTAAAACTCTAGGGATTGCAGAGCATGGGACTTCAAAGTTAAGTATGTTTTGAGCCCACTGGTTTTGCTTATAGCTTTTGAGTTGTTGAACAGAGGGAAAGCTGAATAATGCCTGATGTCCTCACTCAGCTACGAAACAACATCCAGTGAAGATTCAAGTTGTGACGAAAGCTCCTCGGATGGGAATTCAGATAGTGAGACTGAGAGAGTATGTGACCGTGAAGAGCAAAGATGGGGGGAAGATGGCAATGACGGTGAACAGCCAGCATCTGGACCGTCCCAGGGTGCAAGGAAAGAAGTTACCCGTTCAGAAGAACTAGAGAGCTCCACAAGAGCAAGCATACAGCACAAGGCAGAGAGGTATCTAAGGTTTTATATGAAATGTACAATTATTTCCAGGAAACCAATACTGGTTTCTTTCTGTTCCACTCTGCTATCAGCAGGTGTAAAATGTTTGTTGAGAGGAAGAATAGTAATTGCAGCGGTTATGAGTTATAAGGCATCTCTGTGGAAATGTTGTAACAATGAAGATAATGGGCAGTTCACACAACACATTGTGGCTCAGTGGAAGTTGTTTAACCAACAATGAGCCATGGTTCATGCAGGCAGCATTTTGAATATGCAACCCCAAGCCGGGCAAAATTTCATAAACAGTGGATAACTTTGTAGTTGATACAGTCTGAAGCTGGGAGCAGGGAGGGGGAGAGTAGCCCAAGGGACAACGTTATATATCTGCTCCCTTCCCCTTCTGTGGGGCACCTCTTCCAAAGGGGCACGGAGTGGACAGACCCCTCCCTCAAGAATATACTATGGCAGGGGCCATGCTTAAGGTGCCAGCAGCTCACAATGTGTCGAACTGTGACAGCTGTGTAACATTGTTTGAAGGTTTCTCTGTACCAAACTAAGGACTATTTCAGCCTATGTGAAGCTGGGTCCATTCACTAGTTAGCAATAAAACCCAGTGGAGGGAGACAGTGTACAGCCATTGGATTGCATCTGCCCTGTCAAAGCCTTCATCCAGCTTAGGCAGTCCCATCATATGGCAACTCACTGGGTAGGCGCATCAATCTGTGGTGAAAGGCTTACTCTGGAGGAAAGGGCTTGGTGAGATGGATGTGCCCAGTGGCCCATGCCCTGCTGAAAACTAAGACTGCCCACCTCACATATCAGAAATAATGACTACAACCCAATATTAAATTAAGCACAATTAAGTCTTAACGTTGAGGTTCATCAGACAAGCGTTTTATCCCATGCTTGCTACTGCCCACTTAGGGATCTGCCTCCACCTCCTGCGTGCTTCCCACTCCTTCCGCTAATTTTTCCATCTCAAAATAGACAACCCAAAATCAGGCTTTTTTTAATGTGCAGGAAAAGTGGCACGATCAAAACATCCCCTGAATGGACCACGTGTTCTTTGTTTACTTCCTCTTTCCCAGCAGGGAAGAGAGAGGAAGTAATGAGGGACAAAAGCAGGGGTGGAAAAGCGACGGGAAGGAAACACAATTTTCTCCCGTGTGGTGACGCTCTTAGGATAAGCAACCTTTTTGTGCTGTGGCCACATTTGGCAATTTTAAAAACTGTTCTGGGCACCACCACAAAATGGCTCTCATGGGAGGCAAGGGACAAGTAATCTGTCCAAAAGACTGAGTACAAGACAGGAGGAGGAGGCTGAGCCCCAAAGCAGTAAACTATTCCTTTGAGCCCACAGTTTACAAAACCAACCAAAACATATTTCATAGCAATCCCAGCTGCCATTCAGAAAATGTGTTAATTTAAAAAAGTAAGTGAGAAGGGTAGAGAATCTTTGCAGGCATCAAGAACAGTATTCCCTGGCCACCATGTTGCCTATGCCTGGCCTAGCTTAATCCATGAATCTGCAACCATTAGCCCCTAATTACAAATGGTTGTGCTTGTTCTTTACTTTCTCCATTTAACCTTTCAAGTGAATTCGGTTATGGAGTTTACATGACTAAAAAAGAATTATTTTATAGTAGTTGGCTGTTTAGAGTTTCACAATAAGATCTCCTTCTCAATTACAGTTTCCTTACTCTTCCCAGTCTTCAGTTTGCCAGTTGTTACATATCTTCAACAGAAAATAAAAAAGATGTTTCTTTCATTTTCAGATTTAAACCCTCTGCAGATTTTCTAAAAGGTTGCCAGATCTTAAGCAAACACCTGTCAGAAATACGGATTACAAAAGACAAATTACTGGTACTGGTATTCTTCAGTTGCATTTTAACCAACTCCCTCTTTGAACTTCATTTAAGAAACTGATCATATATTAAGGATTATTAACCATTATTTTAAGTTACTGTTATTGTAGCACAAACTGTTCGTAGGCATGCTATTGGTTAACTTCAAGGACACTTTTCAAAATCTAGCAACACAATCCAATACCCACATAACTGGGAGTAAGCAGCATTGAACTCAATGGGTCTTGCTTCTGAGCAGATACATATAGGATTGCGCTGTAAATTAATTAAATTTTGTCCTAGATACAGGGATGAGGTATAGTAAGAATGAATAAGAGCCAGTGTGGTGTAGTGGCTAAGGTGTCGGAGTCTCGTCAGTGCTTGGAGGGGAGTTCACCTGTCGGAACCCCATGTAGCCACCTTGAGTTCCACACTAGAATAAAGGGGGGATATAAATGTAATGAATGAATAAATGAATGAATGAATTAAATCACAGATCAGATCAAATATAAGAGATGAAGTATCATATCATTTCAGACACTGTTGTTTAGTGGAGGTAGTTTGCAAACAAAATAGCGGATCTTTCAGAGCTAACTTTGTCCCTAGAGCAGGGGGAGGGGTCGAACCTCTTTCAGCTCAAAGGCCAAACTTGGTTTCACTGAAGCTCTCATCTGCTTTTCAGTGGTGGGCAGAGCTGAAGGTGGGTGGGGAAAGGGGTCAGCGCCAGAAATACAAGAAATACCAAGAATGTCAGCATATCTTAGCTTAAACCTCTTACTGTCAGTCTCTAAGCCTTCTGTGGAAGCCCAGAGGGCTGGTTTGGGTCAATGGAAGGTGGAGCAATTTGGGTTGGGAGTAAAAGGCATAGAAACATATAGTTAAAACAGCTTAGAAGAACCTCATTGTTGGACTAAGTCAAATTTTGGTCTTTTTAGAGGCACGTTTTAAGCACCATCTGCCAGGAGTGGTTCCGAATCTCAAGCAGGAAATCCTCCAGCCCGGAAATTGTTGCAGCTTATCTCCGCGAGGTTGAGGCAGTTCACCCGCAGTTACAGAATATAATTGTAAACTTAGCTGATGGTAATGGCAATACTGCACTTCACTATAGTGTTTCTCATTCCAACTTTCGGATTGTGAAGCTTCTTCTAGAGACAGGTAAGAATCCCTACATTGCTTTTTGGGAGTTGAACATTATTTCCACTTGTTGTGTTTTCCACACTTTCCCTGAAACTGCCTCTTTATCTCCATTCTTGCGGCCAAACCTGGGACTTGTTTTCTTATGTCTTGATTAAAGCAGTCTTTTCTGTCACCTTCCTGCATCATGCTTTGATCTTGTCTACAATACACAACACTCATCTCCTATGCTTTCTGCCTTGCCTGCTACAATGGACCACATTAGGGCTTGTTTCTCTTACCTTACCCTCCACTTCTCATTCAATACAAACATTTTGTCTTGACTTTTAAACTTTCTATTGATTTGCCATATGCTATCCACTCTCTATCCCTGTCTGAAAGACAACTCATGCGATCAAGCAGTTGTAAGGTGAAGTCGTTATATCGTATGGAAGGTTGATTCACACTGTGGCCCCGTTCAGACAACGCGCTAAGCCATGCTGCTTAACCACAAAATGGTTAATGGAATGCATTAACCTTAAAGCATTCCACTAACCATGTTGTGGTTAAGCAGCATGGTTTAGCGCATTGTCTGAACAGGGCCTGTAAGTCAAACTCAACTCTGGTGCAGGTTCCTGACATTTTGGAGGTACATGCCTCTCTTTCACATTCTATAGCATTTAGCACTACAAATATCCGTCTCTGCATGGAGCAGGCATACTTGCTATATTTGTTTATGTGTTTGTTTGTTTTATTTTGTTGTTATTTCTGTACCACTTTTCTGAGACCAACCAAAGCAGTTCACAAAAAAAATCAGAACGTAAAAATCATAATCAAATAAAGACGTAGTAAAATATTTTTAAAAAAACCATTAAAATCATAACAGGGATTTAAATAATCAAGTTTAAAAGGTGTGTTTTGATACATCTGAACATAGAGAGAGTGAGGACTAGTGGCAACTCCAAAGAGTGTGTTTCAGAGTTTGGGATTAATAGAGGAGAAAGCCCTCTCCTGTGTGCCTGGCAATGAGCCTCTGTAAGTGAGAGTATCTTCTAAAGTTCCTCTCCTGGTGATTTTAATATCCAAGCAGCTTTACACCGAAACAGGCAGTCCCTCAGATAGCCAAGCCTCTTAGAGCTTTAAAGCTGCAATCCTATGCATGTTTAGACAGAGATACACTCCTACAATTTCCAGCGTTCCCCAGCCAGCACAGCTGGCTTGGACATGCTGGGAATTGTAGGAGTTTGTCTGTCTAAACATGCATAGGATTGCAGCTTTAAAGATTAACTCCAGCACCTTGAATGGAGCCCAGAAAACAATTGGCAACCAGTGAACATGGACCCTCAAATACAGATCTGGCTGATTACAAACTTGTGATCTTCACAGTAGGCGTTATATTTCATAATCAAGAATTGTGACTTACAAGCCTTCAAGACTTTAATAGGAAACTAAACTTCAGCATTCTAAGAATTTCATTCTAAATGATTGACCTGTTAGGTCAGATGTGAAAGAGTAAAATGTCCTGGAAGATTTTTATCCAGTAAACACGCATGTATTTCCCAGCAAGAAGAAAGAAGCTCTTTGACTTCATGGTTGGCATGAGAACCTATAAAATGTTCAGAAAATGGCATATTATCATATGTGTCTGTAAATCAATTGTTGCGCTAAGACGTCAAAACCACTCCAGAATAGTAAAACAAGGTTGCTTTGTTCTCCTGGTAAATGCCCCCAGGCAACTATATTCAAAACTACACATTGAGTTTAAATACTAACTCATTTCAGGTCTATGAAAGAAGGAAAATAATAGCATGCTCTGGAGTGCTAGCAATGATGCAAACCTTAAGAAAACCCTATACTATCAGCTGTGACTAGCCACAGTTCTCCAAGCACAGGTCTTCCCAGCTCTGCTTCTTGAGATCTGGTGTTTGGAGAAGCCCAGAATTGATCCTGGGGCTTTTATGCATGCAAAGCATGTGCTGTAACACTGAACTGCTTTCTTCTAGCTTTGCTTTTTTCACCGGTTTTCTTTTGCACTCCTACTTTTGTGTGGCTACATCTTTATCTGAAGTTAGGACAGCCAATGCATGATACACCAGGGAGTAGAATAAAATCTCCCAATGGGTCAAATCCAGACTAACAAGTCCCATTGATTTCAATGGGTCTACTCTAATACTATGTCTAGACTCTTATTTCCAGTGTTGGTCCTAGTTAGAATAGACCCATTTCAATGAATGGAACTTAAGTTAGCCTTACACTGGATAGGATCCATTGGCTACAACCCAAGGCTTCAATGTGCAATAGTTCTCCCTCATTCATGGAATTTTACAGTGGGTCCAGATGCTGTTGTCATCCACTTGTAATTTTCCCCTTGTTTTTCCAACGCTGCTTCTATATTTTTTCTTACTGAGGAAAATCCAGTAAGGAAGAAAAAGAAAAATGCTGCAAAATGCCTTCTGATTGTCAGTGTTAGGACTCCTCTGTCTGGACCACCCTATGTATGAGAAGTCTGGATCCAACTTAATATGTAATTTATTTATTTTCCCCAAATAAGGTAGCTCATATTTTCTGTGTCTCTTCCTCCTAGAATTGCACATACAAATGTATTATAACGCATATGGAATGAAATCTTACTTTCTCACAGACAAGTGTCTTGATCTAGATTTAGTCATTCTTAGAGTAGATTTGTTGTTACTGTTTTCAGTTCACTTTCGGCCAGGCCACCATTGCCAGAAGTGTGGCCTAGGAGGTTCTTCCCATGCCATACCAATAAACTCTTCATAAAAGAGTTTCAAAGGTGGACTCAGTGATCCCTGTCCTCCTCTCCCATGAATGATGTTGCTAATAAATGGGATTGTGAGGTGAATCAAGGGTCCCTAATTTTGCCATCCATCCCATTTGAGCTTTTGATTCTTCTCAATTCAACTGTCCAAAAAAATCAAAAGCTGTAGTGAGTTGAAAGGGGATTATTCTAGGATAGTGGGTTGTGAAAACAGGATGTAGCGCTTACATAAGGCATGAGCAGTTCTGACCATATTTTGAGAAGCTCCATGAAATAAAAGGGATGCGTTAACTTCTGTCATCATGACTTGTCCGTGTCTTGTATCTAGAGCCCTTGCCCTAAATGGGAACATGAATATCCTCTGTAAATTGCGTCCCTATGAATTAAAATCACCATGCTGCACCTTAAGAAACATAGATTGAAGCCTTGGTGATCACACCTATTTGTATGTCCTGTTGTATAATCTACTGTTAAATTTTATTTATGGGGTTGGATACAAGACCTGACTGCCAGGAATGGAAGAGCTGGACTCATAGAAAGTGCCCCCACCTGATTTTTCAGATTGCCCCACACCACAGGCGATCCCACTAAACAGGATTTTAGGAATTGCCCCACATCATTGCTCATCCCAGTCAACCAGATTCCTCGACCTTTTGTATAGCCTTTTCTGGGGACTGGAGAGGGAATGGGGTGGTGAAGTTTGCTTCAACCTCTCCAGTTGCACATGCCTATATCTGGGCCAGATCTACACCAAGCAGAATATGACACTTTTAAAACGGTTTGGAAACTGTACATGGACTGTGTCCTGGGCCCCAACAGTTGTCACTACTGTTATAAAGCATTTTAAAGCCGTAGTGTAGATCCTGCTCTGGAATCAATCCACTCTAAGCATTCCAGTGATTAACTGGGCTGGCTCATGCCAGCCAGAACAAAAGGTGGGGTTTGTGTTTGTTTTGTTTCCTGGTGCTGAGGAGTTTTACAATGTTTCTGTCTCTTTGTTACAACATGACGGAAAATTCCTACGCCAGCTCCAGGGCTGGCACAGGTGAGGGGCCCAATCTGAGCCTATCAGGAGAGTAGAAATACTTTGGATCTGATGGATCCATGGCTACCCTCCCCCAGAACACCCTATTGTAGGGGTCTACATTGGCTACTACTTGTGGAAAGCCTGCTAGCAGCAGACTCATACCCACAGAGCTCTGCTTGGGCATAGTGGGGGCTTCTGCAGGGTCTTTTGAAGGGGCAGAGCCACTACCACCAGCACCACCAGTGGAGCTCCTCTTCATCAGTGGAGACCAGCAGCAGACACCTCTGCTGAATCTTAACCTTCTCCTGCAAGCTAGATCTGTGACTGTTGGTTTACTGTGTTAGGAGCTATCTATGAGACACAAGGAAATCAAGGAAAGGTACTGTGTTTCTCTAAGTCTCAGTAGATATATACGTATGAAAAATCTTGCCTCTTCCTTAGGTTTCTGTGACGTGGACCACCAAAATAAAGCTGGGTATACAGCAGTAATGATCACACCACTAGCATCAGCAGAGACCGAGGAAGAAATGGAAGTAGTGACAAAACTGTTGAAAGAAGGCAATGTTAACATAAGGGCAAGTCAGGTATATTAAAGCCTGTCACTACATTTTATTTTTCAATTACATGCACTGAAGAGCTGTTTTAATATGATTGTGGTTATTCCATATCATTTCATAAGTTGTTAATTCTGCATCATCCTGAAATAGTAATCTTTCCCCGAATGTTTTTAGTAACGACTCCTTTATTAATTATCCTCAACTGATTCTGTTTTATTTCTAATAAATTGCGAACTGTACTGTCCATGCTACCGAAAAACTAGATCAGTCGGCTGTATCCAACAACGTCTTTCTACTAGTGCAAAGGTTCTACTACTTGGGAATAACCTGTTTTTATCCTCTCAGAACTGTCCGCTTGAGCAAGCCGTTCCACATGTCATTGCACATGATACTGCACAAGCTGTTGAACAACTCATTACAACTTTAGTGGGCAACCCGGTACTTGTGCTGGTTGTGCAAGTGCTAGTAGAACAACGCACCTCTTGTACTTTTTCTGCTAGTGCAGTGAAGACTGGTGGCTCCGACTTCAGTGTGGCTGTGAGTTTGTCCTGGGTTTCTGTCAGAACCAATCAGAACTCTAAAGGAACTGTCCAAGGTGCTTAACCCAAGATCCTACATGGGTTCATTACATTGGATAGCTCCTTTAGAGTTGTGGCTAGTTCTGACTGAAACCCAGAACAGATTCACAGCCCGCCACCAGCCTCCACTACACTAGTGTAATGTTGGATACGACCTGCTATCTTCTTGCTTTTGCAGAGCAACAAAGGCAGAAGTTAGAGGGAAGGTTAGGAGAGATTTGGTATATAGAGGATATGGTATGAGCCAGGGCAGCATTGACACCATAATGAAGTCATACAGACAGCAATACATAGTAACTGTATTGAGCAGTATTGTGGATCATACAGCTTCATTCCATATCAGGTAATAGTTTAATGCCTACTGGCACGCTATATGGGGTTAAGGTAAAAGATTTTATTTATTTATTTATTTATTTATTGCATTTCTATACCACCCAATAGCTGAAGCTCTCTAGGTATTTTAGATATTTAGCTCTATCTAAAAAAACACAACCAAATCCATTCAGCTTAACTTCCATTCTGTCTTAAAATGGCTAGATATAATCATCAGAAGGCAGAATAAGAGCTTAGTCTACTTTCCTGTAGATCAACAAAATGGCTGCCACCAGTCCAATGCTGCATGTTTAAGCAACACAGAAATTGGGTTGAGCAAACCATGAGATGGGAGTGTATATTCATTAAGGAACCAGAATACGCAATCTCTTCACCGTCTTCCCTGCATCCATCACCATTTTGGGCCATTGTCATCTTTTAAGATATTTGCCATTATTGGTGATTTTCTAAAGAGTACTAGAACTGGTCCACAAAAACTGACTACCTAACTTTGTTTCTGGGGGTTTCTAGGGAGGTCAGACTGCCTTAATTCTGGGGGTGAGCCATGATAGAGAAGATATGGTGAAATCCTTGCTGTCATGTGGTGCTGATATAAACCTTCAGGATGATACTGGCTTGTCACCACTCATGGTTGCTTGTCAGTATGGTAACATCGAGATTGTGAAGCTTCTCTTGACCCATCCGGGCTGCGATACTACTTTAATTGACAAGGTGAGAGAAACAAGGTCCCTGAAGGACGACTTTCTTCCATGTGCTCCATTCATCCCCTGAGACATCACTTTAGTTTCCTCGATCCATAAAGAACAACAGGTGGTTACGAGAAGCAGGACTTGTTCTATTGTGTCACCAACTCTCTATAATGCCCAGCCAACTGAAATTCACCAGGTGTTGACAAGTTATTGTTTAGCTCCAATCCTATATATGTCTACGCAAAAGTAAGTCCCCATAGGTTAATGGGACTTACTCCTGGGTAAAGATTGCTACCGTAGGCATCCAGCAAAAAGTGACAATTTAGAAAAGCTTTTGGTTGAATACCGTTTGAGTTTATTTGGAGGCTGTCCCAGTTTTTAACTGCTGTTCCCAGATACTGTTTTTGTTGGCATCTTGTCACTGTTTGTGGTTGTGCAGAGGGTGGATGTGATGTATGTTTTAAAATATTGCATTATGTTTTTCTTCGTTAGCCACCTTGAGTTTATTTTTTCTGGAAACTAGGCGGGATGCAAGTTTATAAAGTAAAAAATAAATAAATGGATACTTGCCAAATTGAGAGGTCTGTAACTTTAGTCAACATTAACACTAAGCTTGCTGTCAGGTACTGTACTACCTCAAATGGGATTCTGCATAAAGTTTGGGAACCACTCATGTGAAAAAGTGGTTTTTCCCCTGAACTGTGTGCAATCTCATAAGAAGAGCCATATTGGATCAGACCAAGGATCCATCTGGTCCAGCACTCCGTTCACACAGTGGCCAACCAAATGGCGACCAGCAATCCATGTTACTTCTAACAGATGTGCTGTTGACTTGACTGTCAGATCTGCTACATATCTTAGGATGACTATATGGAAAGGAGGACAGGGCTCCTGTATCTTTAACAGTTACATAGAAAAGATTTCTGCAGGTGTCATTTGCATGCACGCAGCACCTGGTGAAATTCCCTCTTCATCACAACAGTTAAAGATGCAGGAGCCCTGTCCAGAGTGACCA
Source organism: Elgaria multicarinata webbii (assembly GCF_023053635.1). Taxonomy (NCBI): domain Eukaryota; kingdom Metazoa; phylum Chordata; class Lepidosauria; order Squamata; family Anguidae; genus Elgaria; species Elgaria multicarinata. The sequence goes on from NC_086171.1 coordinate 141,839,541, forward strand.
GATGCAAAAGAGGGCAGGGCCTCTGCAGCTTTAACTGTTGTGAAAAAGAGGGAATTTCACCAGCTTCTGCGTGCATATAAATGACACTTGCAGAAATTCCCTTTTCTAAGCAACTGTTAAAGATACAGGATCCCTGTCCTCCTTTCCATATGGTCACCCTAACATATCTGCTACATAGGACCTTGTGCAGGCAACTGCTGCATAAACCATGTAGGTCTTTCATGCACTTACTTTGCTTGCAGTCACGCAGCATTTTAAGTTTTGTAGATTTAACAAGCATACATGTGCCGCTATCTGTGCATCGATAAGAATACAGAACTCATGGTGCTGTGCAACAGTGATCAAAATAAGAATGCTTGAAAAGAAATAGACTACAAAACCCATGATATAGCAATCCTGAAGTACATGCTTTGGTCTGGGAAGAGATTTCAAGGTGGTCTGGGAAAAGGGATTTCATATATTGCTACTTAAAAGGCAAAAGGAAGTATCTGTTTCATTTTCCTTATAATTTGAGCAGAGCTTAACCACCTACACAATGCTCTTGTTGTTATTATTTGTTAAGCACCTCTTTAAAATCATGAAGTGCTTTATGGATTTAAAAAAGATCAAGCCTGTAGAGCACTTTGCTAATTTGAAGAAGTGCTTGTTTGTTTGTTTATTTATTGCATTTCTATACCGCCCAATAGCCAAAGCTCTCTGGGCGGTTCACAAAATTGATATATGCGTGATATATTTCCATCTGTTTTGGAAGTTTTGAAGTCTTTTGTCTAAAACTGTTTAGAGTAACCATATGAAAAGGAGGACAGGGCTCCTTTATCTTTAACAGTTGCATAGAAAATGGAATTTCAGCAGGTGTCATTTGTATGGATGCACCACCTGGTGAAGTTCCCTCTTCATCACAACAGTTAAAGCTGCAGGAGCTATACTAGACTGACCAGATACAAAAGAGGGCAGGGCTCCTGCTGTTTTAACTGTTGTGATGAAGAGGGAACTTCACCAGGTGCTGCATGAATACAAATGACACCTGCTGAAATTCCCTTTCCTATTCAACTGTTAAAGATAAGGAGCCCTGTCCTGCTTTTCATATGGTCCCCTTATTTAACACATATCTCTGAAATCCTGTGTTTTAGCATAGATTTGAATTAGGGTCTAGGCCCAACATGCCATCTATGAGATCACTTGGGCTCTCACATTCTTCCATTATTATATGGGATAACTCCCTTTTCTTTCCTCACAGTCGTAAAAACCAATTAGTCTACATAGCCATTTGTAGGATGTCACTCTAGGAAGTGTCAGCCAGAATGATATCCTTATAATTAATTAACCCTGAGTTGGTTTAATGTGTGGTCAGTTTCAGTCATAGGAAACATACCCCAGGTAGACTAAATACACAGCAGTTTATCCCCTTTCAAGTTTAGTTTACATCATTGGACGGAAGGTTTACGTATGCTGACAGAAACAAGAGAAAATGCTATAATTAATTAGATCCAGACGAGCCTTATTAAGCTTCGTCTTGTAGTGAAACTGCTGGCATTTTAAGCAGAATTTCCAAGCCAAACAAGTCTGAGACAGGGCCATGACTTGTCATGTGCCTTTAATTGTATGCCCACAGATGCAGCTGGAAACCATCAACATCTCCTTCAACAAACAGCCCATGTTTATTCTACATGAAATGTAGCGCCTGCTCCATTAATGAGCCATCCATTATTAGCAGAAGACCAGTGCGTGTGTTCTGCATTCTGTATCCTGTGTTCTGTGGACTGATCTGCAGAAAAATGGGGCCAATAAAATGAAAAGCGATTATTTGCAGTACTTTAAATATGTAATCTGGAATGCTACCACTGATAGATGCTCATTTAGAATTCCTCCCAATTTCACCAAATGGGCAGAATGTCCCCATATCCATATCTGTCTGCACTTAGAAGGATTAATGTGCTTGTTTCTTTATAGCAGGTGCTAGTTCTCATTGACAATGAGATAACATGTGGGTTAACCTACCATGGGCTATTGTGTTGTCTGAACACAGCACATTTTCCTCAGGCTGGGTTAGCTAGGGTGACCATATGAAAAGGAGGACAGGGCTCCTGTATCTTTAACAGTTGCATAGAAAAGGGAATTTCAGCTGGTGTTGTTTGTATAAATGGAGAACCTGGTGATATTCCCTCTTCATCACCACAGTTAAAGCTGCAGGAGCTATAGTAGAGTGAGCAGATTTAAAAGAGGGCAGGGCACCTGCAGCTTTAACTGTTGTGATGAAGAGGAAATTTCCCCAGGTTCATATAAATGACACCTGCTGAAATTCCCTTTTCAGTACAACTGTTAAAGATACAGGAGCCCTGTCCTCCTTTTCATATGGTCACCCTAAACAGTTAGCTTGTTTGCTGAATGCAGCGTGTTTTCCACAGGGTAGCATGCTAACCATGCAGTGTGGTTTATTTTTCTTAAATAAACCACCTTGAGATTCCATGGCTTGTTCTTGGGTTGTTCAGGGTGGTGAACAAGCCACACTGCATGGTTAACTTGTGGAAAACGCGTTGCATTCAGACAAGATAACCCACCCTGTGGAAAATGTGCAGTATTCAGACAACATAATAACTCACGATAAAACAACCCACACTGGGTGGGTTAGAATGTTGTGTGAATTTAAGTAGCCTGTACAGCTTTAGATATGAGTCCACTGTCCTAGAAAAGTAGATAGACTAAGAATGCTGGCATAATAATAATAGTCTTTCTTTCTCTCTTTTTTTCTTTTTTATGTAGGCTGGTAATTCTGCTTTGTCCATGGCTTTGAAATCTGCCCACGTGGAAATTGCAGAGTTCCTCCGGACCCACATACAGCACAGTCGGTCTCTGAATACATAAAGAGAAATGGAGAACAGTATCTGCTGGAATGAGAAATCGATAACAAAACTCTCATTCTTTTAGCCAACTCTGTAACCAATTTATATTCCAATGATCATAGCTGATAACTGCTGATTTATCTACTTAAGGAAAGAAGGAACTATGTCAGCTATTTGCATACATTCCTAATAGATGAGTCACTCCCCTAAGCCTGCTTTTTTTGTAGTCTTAACCAATTCCCATTGGCACAAACGATGGTTAGATTATTGCATTGACTTTTATTAATAGTCATTATACTTTCAGAAGTCAAGTTGTCTTGTCTCTTCTTCAACTGTAGCTGCTTTGAGCTTATTTTTGATTTCTCAAAGCAGTATTCTTTGTTAGGGAATCTACTTGGTGGGCATAATTCTACATTTTCCAAGAGTGATGGATAAGCACCCATTAAGTACTTAAGGATCAAGTGCTTTCAGATATGATATCAAACACCCAAGCTGTTCCTGGTTCAGCAGAGGTATAGCTAACATGGGATGCTTTGGAGATTTTTAAAAAGTATTTAGGTAGCCTGGTACTATGTCACTTTGTACCAACTACCAGGGTACACCGTACTTGGCAAAGAACCCAGTTGCCTCCCTCCCAGGTAAACTGCCATTTGATTATCTTATTTCTTATGGAGCGCCATATTGGTGGGTTGAACTCAGTCGTGAAAACCCATTGATGGTGTTTAAGGGAATACAGAAAATGACAGCAAAACAGTGCATCATATCGGGGACAAGGGCAACTAACAGTGGAGTAGCACTGATGGGCTGCTGATGGACTAAGGGACTAATTAGGGCCTTCATTAGTACCAGTTGCACTGAGTCTCATACCTGAATGCTTCCCTCGATATTACACAAGACTTTGGGTTGGATCTGTTTGCAGAAGGGGCTTGTATTCAGCAACCCACCCACCTCTGCTGCAGCCCCCTATATCACCTCCCACACTGTTCCAGAGGTTCTCTCAATTCTGTGACACAGATTTTGAGGGCACAGCGGAAAAGGAGACCTGAGAGCACCCCGTTCCATAAACAAAACTCTACTCCTAGGACTCTCGATCCATCCATGAAGTTGCTGGTTCTCCATGTCTTCACTGTTCCTGGTGGTGGTCATCTAATTTTAAGAAAGATGTAACATGATATCACCCTGAAGTAAGGGTGACAAAATGCACAGCATGATGATATCGCAGCATACACTGTGTAAAACTAGATGTAACCAGGAACGAAGGCAATGAGTCATAGAGTTGTACTAGTTGCTCTGTCAATGGATTAGGCTGTGAAAGGTGTTCTTGCTTTTAAACTGAAAGCCCAGCATATAACTCTTATAGCACATGATGTTTCCAGTTTGGCTACAAGCACAGTAGTAAAGCAATACTTAAGCATTGTGTGTTTTTGGACTAACTTTAGATAATCAGTGTTATTTGTTATCAGCTGTCTCAAAGCATGTCTCCATTCACTTGTAAGTTATACCGTGCTATTTATTACTATCGATTTCTATACGTACCAGCAGCTAGCCAGCTATTGCTCAGCATACAGCAACAAATATAGGTTGCATAGGTTATATAAAAATATCATGTCTTAACTGTGTTTGGTTTATAAGGCTCTGATGTAAGAATTCAGAACTAATTGTTTAGGGCAGAGGCAGGCAGAAGGTAGATCAGGATCTAACAGTAAGGGTTCAATCTTACCGTGATTCCTTTCAGCCTCCAAATTCAGAGTGTGAGTATTGCAGAGTCGACCTTCACCTCTGCACTCCAGCCCAGCTTACATTTTTGCTAGACAGGCTATTTCGCCCATCTAGCAGTGGCATCTTGAAGTGGAAGGGGAGGAGGCCCGGACGACCACTGGAAACAGTATAACGCAGCCGCCCCAGTATCCTCCCTCCCTGTCCCTAGGAACGCCTCCTTTTCCCCATTTCCATTTTGCGAGCACGGAGAGGGGGAGAGGCAGGGAGCTCAGAGCCAGGAAACTGAACAATCCTATGCCCCCTCCCCAAGATGTTATTTAGGGGACATAAGATTGGTCCCTAAATATCCAAGAGATTTGCAATAGATTAGCAAAGGTTTCCAACCCATCATTTAACAATAGTAACAACAAAAAGGCTGTTTTTCCTCCTAAGGAAGGTTACTGGAGTTAATAAACACAGGTAGATTTGAGTGTGGGAACATTTGTGTCCACTTCTGGTACTGAAAACAAATTCCTAGGAAGAATATGTGCTTAGAGGTGCCCTTGTTCTGCAACTCTATGTCCAGTTTCTTGAGCTACTATTTTGCACCTGGCTCCCTCATGGCTGGTGGACCTGGTAGTTTTTAGTGAAAAACAAAATAGTCCCAAGATCCTAAAATCTAGTTGAATATATCAGATCGAAACACACTCACTTTTCTTCCTGTATATTCAGAAAGCACAAAAATCCTATTTTCTGTCCCTTTGAAATTATCATATATATGGCTCTCTTATGTTTTCTAATTGAATTGGAATTAACCAGTAAAGAGGAAGCTTTGAAGTTTATTTCTCACTGGAAGTTTGGGCACAATTTTGATACAGTGAGCTGCCTTTTTTAAAAAAAACAACACCAAAAAACCAAAGCCAAGCACAAAGAACAAAATCATTTGATCATAAACTTCCTCATGAGGATTATTATTGCTTGAGATATTTTCATAATTAGGTTCTGTAGAGCTATTTCTGATTATGGCTTCATATGGAAGGTGCCTTTTGGGCAAACATCTGTTCTATGGTTTCATCAGGCTAAACTGTTGGAAATCCCAAACTTGGTAGATTGAAATCTGTTGTAGTAATTTAGCTGCCATATTGTTCCGTTTACTCAGTAACCTCCTATCCACAGGGTACCTGGGGTTCTTCCGTGAGCTCTGGCAGCCTTCCAGAACTGACTACAATGCACACATGAGACAGACTTTTCTTGAATCCCCATTGTTCAAGCACAATGAATTGCAAGCATACATTCCATCGTGCAGGAACTGTGCAACCAACTCATTCCCTCCTTGATTTTTTTAAAAAATAAACAGCAGCTTTATCAAGCTGATCAGCCAATTTAAAGTTCATTATAAGGAACTTGGTATACTATGTATATTCTTAGCGGCTCTGTCTCAATTCTGGCCTGTAAATGTAATGCTTGAAACTAGTTCATTTGGGGCGTTTGCATGTCAGATCCCTCTTGCTTAACCTTTTGGATATGTTTGCTGCGAGCAATGTTTTGCAATGATCTATCGTCTTAAGAAAATAAAAGCAGCCAACTGGGCTACACGACAAACAACTCAGGTGTGTTTCATAATCAGTGTGGGAGAGAGATTGGGATACTACTAGTCAAAGGGAAAGGTTAGATATCCCTCTGAACAAACACACGGTTCTGTCGGACCCAGCTACAGGAGGCCTGAAGACTGGGGCCACAGCAAAGAGGAGGAATATCAGGTTTCCTTTAGGGCAGGGGGGTGACATTTTCCATCTGAGGGCCACATTCAGCTTCAGAGAAGCTCTTGGGGACCACAGTCCAGTGCTGGGTGGGACTGAGGGAAAAGGAGGTAAGGCCAAAGGCAAAAGGGGGGGGGGCTAGGGTGACCATAAGGAAAGGAGGACAGGGCTCCTGTATCTTTAACAGTTGCATAGAAAAGGGAATTTCAGCAGGTGTCATTTGTATGCATGCAGCACCTGGTGAAACTTCCTCTTCATCACAACAGTTAAAGCTGCAGGAGCCCTGTCCGCCTTTTCATATGGTCACCCTAGGCAGGGCCAAAATACCTAAACTACTGGTATATCTTAGCTTAAAGCTATTACTGCCTGGAACTAAGCCTTAGGAGAAGCAGTTCAAATGTTTTGAATGGCGAGGGGGGACGGGCAAAAGCCAGGAAACCACTGAAGAATTGGCAGTTGGGGAAAATGGTAGGCCAGGGGAAGGGCATGCAATTATCTGGGGAATCCCAGAGGGCCAGATTTATGGGCTCAACGTCCTGCACCCGAGCCTTTAATAGTACTCCGTATCTAGGTTCAGATGTAATGGGAAACCATGGTTTCCCATTTTGTGCACAAGCTGCAGCAAACCTCAGGCTCATGTACTTCTTCACCCCACCCTCACATGTCCTCTTTCACACACCAGAGGGGGAGTTAATTTTCAACTATGGTTCCCCATGATATTCAAAATAGGGAAACTGGCTTATTTTAACAGCGACTATTTATTTATTGCATTTCTATACTGCCCAATAACTGAAGCTCTCTGGGCAGTTCACAAGTCAGGATCAGATGAAAACAAGTCAGGATCAAGCAGTAATTTCAAATTCTGACTTTTCTCAAACCATAGTTCACCAAGTTTGGACATCACGGGGAACCATCTTTGGGTTAAAATCTGAAGTGGCTCCTCCTCTGGCAAGCAAAAGAGGAAGAAGGAAGGAGCCCATGAGCCTGGGGTGGCTTCCATCTACTTGTGAACCCAACTAATATTAAATTACTTCTGTTGGGAATATGTACATTCTCAATTGATCATATCAATTGATACGTATCCTCAGTAATTTTATAGATACCACCACAATATGGTCTCCGTTTCCCCACCTGTCCTCCCACAGGACACAAGCTCTTTATGCATAATACCTGGATAGCCATCATACATACAACAAAGCTACACTTGTTAATTTCATGCATGCATGCACCTGTCAAGGAAAGGGCAGCAATTTCATCTCAATAGTTATCAGATGGAAATGTGGGGACACTGCTCAATGAGATCCATCACATTTGAGTGGGTGAATGTGTCTCACATACAGACTAAAGAAACTTCCAGCCTAAATATAAAACTAAAGCAATTTGAAATATTAAACCTGCATCCCTTCTGGGTTTCTACGGTATAACGAACTGACATTATAATTAATAGTAACCTTCCGGGGGGTGGGGGGGAATGGAATGGAGCCTGTGTGAACTTTGGTGTAAGTTGCTCTTCAAATTAGCCAGCTAAACAAGCTGACAAAAATCTCTATTTAAATTTTAATAAGTCTTCCATAATTGCATTGATGGGAAACTTTATAAAATGTTTAAACAATGCCAGGATTGATAAAAATAGTCACAGTCTTTGAAAGGTAATCAATGAATACTCCAGCTCTGTAGGGTTCAAACAAGCCAAAAATCAATTTGAGAAACCAGCTGAGCAGTTGAAACAAGCTTCTAAGTTATGCATTCTGAGGTAAAATAATGGTGACCAAAGCAGAGTGAAGGGATGCTTTAAATTTTTAATTTCAAGAGAAGTAGCCATATTAGTCTATAGCAGCAAACAACAAAGACACTTGTACTACCTTAAAGAGAACATTTTTTTATTCTTCAACAGTATAAAAATAATAATAATAAGGTGTACATTATTTATTGTTTTATACTGTTGAATTGATTTTAACTGTACACCATCCTGAGTTCTTACTAATAGAAGGTGGGATACAAATGTTTTAATAAACAAACAAATAGATAAATAATCTGATGAAATGGCAGGGTCCACAAAAGCTTATGCCAGAATAGATACATTTGATAGCCTTTAAGGTACCACAAGATTCTTTATTACTTTTTAAAAAATTAAGGCTCTTATTGAGCTCTCTTTGTTTAAAATAAAACAATGGGCTTCCATTCATCCCTCAACCGCTAAACTGAACTTGAAACAAAATAATAAAAAAGACCATTCAATTTCAGAAGCATTTTAATCTTCTCTACACTGTCTCCACTTTTTTGCCCTTCCTTTTCTTCTCAGTTTCTTCCACCTCTTTCTATGTTGGAATTGATCCCCCACACAACATATGTGTTTCAGCACTAACTATGAAGCCATGATTATGGCTAATTCTGTTTCTCAGGGGCAAAAGTAATTGACTCTTCAGATAAGACATCAGTTGCACAACTCACAAGTGTGCTCAAGAAACAGCATCTCAGGCCTTGGCTTTTCCCCAGAGGCTTGAACTAAGCATTCCTTTCATTACTATCCTCCATGAAAGAAAACGCCCCATTTCATCCTCTGCACTCAAGTAAACCCCAGAGCTTCCTTAATAGTCTTTAGTAATTACCTTCAGAATTACTGAAGGTAATTCTGCCTCACATACAACTTGTGCCCCTCAAAACTAGAGGAAGTCCACAAGCCATATGTGGTGGTCCACTTACCCAAAGGGAAAAGAGGTCCAAAAGATTTAATATGAATAAGCCGAGGAGAGAGTAAATAAAAGATCACAGTGAATTCACACATGATAGATCAACAACACTGGAAAGTGTAGAACTGGGGGCAGGGGGGGGGCAGAATCTTGTTGTTTAGCTCAGTAGTTGGACTGGGGTGCACCCCTCCCAGATGAGCAAAGCTGGGTTGTACATTCAGACAGCTCATATTATTTCCCCATGCGTTTATTTCACTCACCTGCTTCCCACTTTTAAAAGCATAACTTTTTACCATGGAAGTAAATGCTCCAATCTTCCATATATCTTGCCAACTCGTGAATAGTTCAATGTAAGGCTGAAACATGCTGAATTCATTTTTTTTTTAAAAAAAGGACCGCTTGGGAGGCCATTACAACTTACAACAGTAAGAATAAGAAAAGGAAGATGCACTTGAGTAAGAAATGCTGCTGTATTCCTATTAGGGATGTGCTCCGCTTCTCTTCGGTTCAGAGAAGCAGGAGCGAGGCAGCCTAATTCGCCTCCGGAAAAGGAAAAGGTGAAGAGAGTCGGGGGGGGGGCTGCGGATTGAGGTGAAGAGGATTGCCTCAATCCGGAGCTTCACCTGCAGGTAAGTGGGGGGGGAGGGGGACTCATCTGGCGCTGCTGGCGCCGCCATTCATGCGGCAGCACCAGGTAAGGGAGCAGGGAGGAGGGACACTTACCTGCATCCGCCGCGGGCTTCAATTGAGGCTCCGGTTGAAGCTGGAAGTGAAGGCCTAGGCCTCTTCCAGCTTCAAGTCGGGGCCTCAATTGAAGCCCGCGATGACAGACATAGGTAAGGGGGTGGAGGGGTGGCTTATCTTGTGCCGCTGCTGCTGCTGCTGCTGTCCATGTAGCTACGGTGGCGAAGCAGGATCTCGCTCCGCGGAGCGGAGCGGGAGACGGGCGGAGCGGCGCGAAGAGGATTGGGCCCGATCCGGATTTTCTGGATCGGGCCACGAAGCGGATTGGGGGGTCCGTGCACACCCCTAATTTCTATGCAATACAAAGTAATGAGCTGGATGGGGGCCAGTAAACTGAAACTGAATCCTGGTAAGATGGAAGCTTTGTGGGTGAGTGGTTCCTGGGTCTGGGTGATAGGCTCATTGCTTATTCTGGATGGGGTTGCACTCCCTCTGAAAGTTCAGGTTCATAGTCTGGGGTCTCTTCCAGATCCATCACTGTTTCTGGAGACCCACGTGGCTATGGTGGCTCAGAGTTCCTTTTACCAGCTCCAGTTGGTTCGCCAGCAACGGCCTCCCCTGGACAGGGTTACATTGGCCACAGTGGTACTGGCACTAGTATCTTCAAGACTGGATTACTGCAATGCACTCTATGTGGGGACTGCCCTTAAGGCTTCCTTCTGAATGAATCAACCGTAATTTAACATATGATTATGTTATCTACAAGGAAGCATAAGGAGACACTGGCACATAGTGCAACATATTCCAGGGTGCCAGGAAACCCCCAATGGTCTCCTTCAAAAGGACCAGGAATGTAAGAAACTTACTGATCAGGAGTGAATTTAAAGAACATTACAGAAGCACACCTAGTGTTTTAGCTGGTGCCACCATGCCTAAGGGACACCATCCATGTGGTCACTGCTGCTATTGCAAATAAACCACCAAAATCACAGGATTTACAAATCCCTTTGATCAGCAGACATATTTTCTGAGACATTTCACCACCTGTAGTAGCATTTTTGTCATCTATGCTATCCAGTGAAAATACCCTAAAATCTATGTAAGCAAAACAATCAGACGTTTAAAAAGACACATTGGAGGACACCTCAGCAACATTAAAAATCACAGGTCAGGTGTTCCACTAGTCAATCCCTTCACAGAACCACACCACTGCTGTGCAGACATAACATTTTGGGCACTGGACAAGCTTAATGCACATCGCGACAAACAACTACTAAGGTGGGAAATAGAAGGGATTATTAAACTAAAAACTCTGAACCCAAGTGGCCTAAATGAAGATCTTGAATTTTCTCCACTCCTGTGACTCAGCAATTTGCTGTAGATATTCCCTCAGTGTCGCATCACAAGACCTTGACACTACCGCAGCCACATGGGAACGTGAGTTCATTTTATCTCTTGTTGTTCACCGCTCCAGAATTTGTCTAGATGTGGAGCAGTAAACATACGTTTTAAATAAATAAATAAATAAATAAATAAAGTGCTAGCAATATCACTGGCAGCTGCTTTATGGTACCATTTTCAATAATTACTACAATGATGTGTGATAGTAAAACAACACAAAAATACTAAAAGTTCTCACTATGACTAAAAACATCAGAAGAACATCTTGAAAAGAGGCAGAGTGTATATATGTGGAAAATGCAATGGCAATGGAAAATTATTATTAAAAATTAAAACCAAAGAACTGAGGAGACATAGGTTTAGTTTCTTAAGTAGCTGTCATATACTTTAATTTGCTTTTTTGTCTTTTATTTTTACATCATGTATATCATAGTTCTTATGTTTTTTCTTCATTCTGTTTCTTATTAATTAAATTATATGTTACCTTTCAGGACACAAATCCTATCAAGGAAGCTTTCATGTAACCACCTCCTCCTCCTCCTCCTCTCACAATAAACAATGAGAACCAGTGTAGTGGCTAGAGAGTTGGAGTGGGAGTCGGGAGATCCGAGTTCTAGTCCCCACTCAGCATGAAAGCTTACTGGGTGACTTTGGACAGGTCACAGACTCTCAGCGCATCCTACCTCACAGGGTTGTTGTGGTGAGGATAAAATGAACAGGAGGAGGATTATGTATGGCACTTTGCTTGGAGGGGGAAAAAAGCAGGATATAAATGAAATAAATATATAAATAAAATATTAACAAATTAAATAGTAAAAATAAAAATAAGTACTTCATGAGGATCATTCCCACAGGGCAGTTGAAAGGTGCTGGAAGATGGCCCTGCAGGCACAGAAAGTCCAGTTGGAACAAGATATGTGTCTGGTGGTATCCTCATCTACCTCCGTCACTCCTGGAATCCTTCTCACAGGACAGTTGATGGTAGATGGCCATGTGGGGGTGGGGAATCGAATATCACCTGCCTCTCACCCTCTCCTGGAAAACCTCCCACAGGGCAGTTGATGGTAGAAGGCCCTGCAGAGAGTAGGGTCCAGGTGGGGCAGGCCCAGAGATCTTCTTCACTTGCCACTCTACTCATATTTTGCAAATATGATGGCTTGCTTATATGAATATATGTCATGCAAATATACTTTCTTTGACAGGACATTGGTTCTTATCCTTGTTTTTCTGCTTCTACTTTACACAAAATATTGGGTGGTAAGGACAAAAGACCAGTAGGCTACAGTTCTCCTTCCAACCCCCACCCTTCGTGACCATTGCCTTGAAATCAAAGGAACTTCTTTCAGATATTTATGCTCTTTTAAACTCCATTTCCCACTCCTCAATACTGCATGCCAACTGATTTAAGTTGTTAACTCATATTCTATCAAATATCTATGCTAACTTGAAACTCTCCAGGCTTCAACTGAACATGCCCAGAAGTATTTCATTGAATGGATGCCACATAGGGATAAAATGTATTCTTTTGTAGATTGGTATAAGTGATCACCCAACACATTTTTCTGCCCATCAATTGAATATTCACTTTTATATAATCTCTGAACAGAGTACGTAAGACCACAGTTAGTGCCATAATGCCATATCCACATTTAAACCGATAAGTTCAGAATCAGATTGTAGATTGTTAAATGAAAAGATAACCAGTAACGCACTGCAACTTTAACATCATAGTATATAGCACCGATAGTTTTTAGGCACTGAAGGGGAAGGAACACATCTAAGCAGTACTAGAGATTAAGTTCTCTGAGCAATGAAGGGCAGAAGTAATTTAGCAGTACTAGAGATTAAGTTCTCTGAGCAATGACGGGCAGAAGTAATTTAGCAGTTCATAAGGTATCTTTACGGTGACTTGCTCACCATATAGCCCTCACTGGCTTGGCAAGGGCATGAAATTCTATGGGTTAATAATAATAATCACATTGCCCTGAATAAACATGAATCTAAATATTACAGAATCATTACTGAGGCAGAAAACAAAGAACCCAATCCAATTATAGACATGTATAAAGAGGCTGATAACATGTTATGACTAGTTGCATATCCAAAAGAGTATCCCATTGAAAACAATGGAATGAGGCAAGATTACATCTTCACTCAGATTCATGTTAGATGCTCGCAGTTCCAAAACCAGCAAGTAAAATGCAGATACAAGCTTCTTTATGTGTGCAAATATCTATCGCTGTATGGGGACATTAGTCACAAGATACTTTAAAAAAAATTACTCGTGTCTTTACTGGGGGAAAAACCCAAAAGCTCATAAAGTTGACATCTCATCACATGCAGTCTTTCATTAGTTATTTTTTATTATTATTTTCTTAGACTTTTAAAATGGTACAATGTATACTTTTAGTGGGTTGGACCTACTTGTCTTTCTTTGAATGGAAGGGCTCTTTCCACTTATGAACATCAATATCAATATAGGAACACGGCAGTGAAAGATTACTCAAGATCTACCAAAGTAATTTTGTTCATTTTTGTTTTAAACTGAAGTTTGAACAGTGTAGGGATGCAGAGAATTTTGCAAGTTTGAAAAAGTCCAAAGCTTGAGCTTTAATAGCAATTCATTTACTCCATGCCAAACAGGCAAGCCCTTCTGCTAGTGGGATAACTGACAGCCCTGCTTGGCCAATCAGTGCGGTGCGAAGGTGCAGTGCATGGCTAAACTGTTCCTACCAGCAGGGAGGAGGAAGGGGACAGAGGTGACCAATCAGGACATGTGAGGGAGGGGCAGGGCCACAGCACATGCAAATTTCAGAGGTGGGATCCACTATGCATGAGCCACATTTGCATTATTCATGAGCCCCTCTGGTCAGGGGATTAAGGGGCAAAATAGCAGGAAAGGAGCAGGACTACTAGAGCCTATGGCAATATGGGCTTTACACTAGCAAGAACATAAGAAGAGCCATGCTGGGTCAGACCAAGGGCCCACTTAATCCAGCACTCTGTTCGCACAGGGGCCAGCCAGCTGTCAACCAGGAACCCACAAGCTGGACATGGGTGAAACAGCAACTTCCCACCCATGTTCCCCAGGAACTGGTATATATACAGATTTACTGCCTCTGATAGCTATCAGGACTTGTAGCCATTTCTAGCCACTTCCAGAAGAGACCTCGGTCCAACAGAGAAAGGGGGAAGTGTGAGGCACAGGTGAACTCAGTGGCAAAGAGCACCTTTTATCAGCTTAGGTTGATATACCAACTACGCCCTTATCTGGACGGAGATAGCCTAGCTACAGTTATCCATGCTCTGATAACCTCTCGTTTGGATTACTGCAATGCGTTATACGTGGGGCTGCCTTTGAAAACAGTTCGGAAGCTTCAGCTGGTACAAAACAGGGCAGCCCGTTTGCTAACAGGGACTGGCTGGCGAGATCACATTACGCCAGTCCTTTTACAACTTCATTGGCTGCCAATCCAGGTCCGGGCCCAATTCAAAGTGCTGGTATTGACATTTAAAGCCCTAAACGGTTTGGGGCCAGGTTATTGGAAGGAACGCCTCCTCCCATATGTACCTGCCCGGACCTTAAGATCATCTACAGGGGCCCTTCTCCGTGAGCCCCTGCCAAAGGAAGTGAGGCAGGTGGCTACTAGGAGGAGGGCTTTCTCCGCTGTGGCACCCCGGTTATGGAATGAGCTCCCTAGAAAGGTCCGCCTGGTGCCTACACTGTACTCCTTTCGTCGCCAGCTTTAGACCTTTTTATTCACTCAGTATTTTAACACTTAATTTTAACTTAAATTTAAATTTTACTGTTTTAACTCTGTATTTTACTCGTATATCAATTTTGCTGCGTGGTTTTATCCTGGTTGTGCTTTTTATACTGTATTTTGTATTTGTGTTTTTAACCTGTTGGTTGTTTTATTATGGTTTTATTTTTTGTGAACTGCCCAGAGAGCTTCGGCTATTGGGCGGTATAAAAATGTAATAAATAAATAAATAAATAAATAAATAAATAAATAAATAAAATAAGAAGGCAATTTTTGTCAATTCCCCTTCCTGCTGCACCCCCAAGCACCACCTCCCACACCTCCCAGAGCAGCTTTTTGGGAGACATACACCAAACTGCCAAGGGAAAGGAGAATCAGTGAAAAAATAACTTTCACTTGTTCTCCAGCAGGAGAGGACCATGGACAGAACTCTGCCCATGGATATCTGTATTCAACCCATTATGTTCTTTATGTGTGTGTGTGTGTGTGTGTGTGTGTGTGTGTGTGGCCTTTTTTTAAAAAAAATCTTTTTGGAAGGCAGACACATGTTAATATTTATTTTGATAAGGCGCTGCTTTATTTCCCTTCAAAATACTCACAGGCAGCCAACGACACAAAATACTTGCCAGCATTTTGAAGAGAAAAGCTGTATAGATGCACACTTTATACCTGACAGAATACGCATTTGTTTTTGGACTTGAATATCAGTAACTGTGTACTAAATGTCTCGTGAGAGGCAGCACCCCCTGTGACCGACAGATCTCCGTATCTGGGTTGCTAATGTACTTTAAAGGGGTAGGGCAGAAGCACCATACACCCTTTTTAAAAGCAGACAGGATTGTTGGGGGTCAGACTGAAATGGAAGAACTCTCCTCCTGCAAGCTGTCGTGATATAAGCTCAAAGATATGTGAAGAATGCAAACGTCCAATCCATGGCTTAATGTGCGGTCTCCCTGAGTCAAGACTCCAAGGAAAAGGCAAGAATGGCAGGGCCTCTGACTTAAAAATAAACAACAGAAACTGGCCCCTTTCTTCCCAGTGTATTTTAAAGCATAAAACAACATTCTTTCCTCTCAAGAAAGAACAACAGAATGACAGGGGAGGAGAAATAATTTTCTAAAACCACTGTAAACAACTGCACTATCCAGACTGCAATTCTTGTTGAGATACTGTCTGGCAAGGCCCATCAATATAAGAGGATGAAGTGCAGTCTAATTTTTGTGTGACTTCCCTTGATAATTTAAGCTCTTTTGTAGTGTTGCGTTTTGTAGATGAGAGCCTTGGTATTTGAAAGAGGGGCAGGTGATAGAAGTAAACAACATTCCAGTTTAATAAGATGTCTAAGGGCTGGTTCACACAGGCATGCTCATCATTTGATGACTACAGCAGCAAGTGGAAAATTCCATGTGTGAGCAAAACACAACTAGAGACAACACCACAAAGAGACCTTTCAAATCAGTTCACATCATGGCAAACACAGTGTCTTTCGCTGGAATCAATTTGTACCTCCACCAGGAAGTCAAGTGTTGAGTAATCATGCGGTGCAAATTCACATGCCCATATGGAGCTCCCATATTTTATATCACATCATTGGTTCATCAAGTCCAGCATGATCTACACCTATACAAAGCAGCTCTCCACGTTTTCCAGCAAAGAACTTGCCCACCGTTAACTAGACACCAGAACCAGAGAAAGAAAAGATGTGACTTGCTACTTCCTGTATGCACATGTTAAATAATTTATATGCATGTGGGAACCATCCCATCTTTTAATAAAAAGACAAGCAACTCCTAACTCTAATCAGCATCTGAATGCATAGGGTATATGCCAAGGTCATAAGATCATCCATGATGAGCTTGAAAAATGGTAGTAGTAATGTTTTTCAAGATCTCAAGAGATCAATGGAAAAGACACAAATGACCTTCACATATCTCAGGATGGTGTCAACTGCCTGGCAACCTTGCAACACTTGAGAGTCTTAAATAAGACAAGGGCACGGTGAGATGGAAGGGCAATTATTATAAATATCTTCAGGGCCTATCACACAACCATGAACAAAATGTGATCATTTAATTTCTCTTGACTTCCCGCATCTGCAGAAATCAATGCTTATTGGCTTATAGTGCAGAAATACATTTAGTCAGCAGGATACATTTTTTAAAAAATCTCGAACTCTGCAGCTGACAACATCATCTAAATTGATAAAAGAAGAAATTAAGCTGTCTAATATGAGGAAGAAAAGGGGGCCCCTGGAAAGTGAGGGTTGAACATGCACGTTGTCAGAACATCATACAGCTAAATCACATTCCCAACGGTTGTCCATTTAATATAAATACTGATTCAGGGCATAAAAATAACTATTGTGGGGAAGCCTGATCATATAGTGGAGTTATGAGTTGCTTCTTGTAACCAAGAATTAAGTCTATCCATAAAAATTTAGAGAACCTACATCATCACAGGTGCCTGGTGTTCTCTACAGGAACAACAGAAAATGTGAAGCATGATCAAGTTTAATTGATCTCACATTAGATTGATAATTTGCACAGTATTTCCATGATGAAGGAATTGCAAAGTCCAAACCCAAAAGACTCTAGTCACTCCCCAAAAGACGGGTGTAAAGACAACAGCTCCATCCCACCCTCATTCTTTATTATCAGTTCTAGTATTCAGAGGTATTCTGCCTATGTTTAGCTACTAGCCATAGATAGACCTTTCCCCCCATGAGGGAATCTTTCTATTAAGCAATTAAAACAATATATCATCTTTGGAAGAATGAACTGGGCATTCATAAAACAATTCTGGTCTTTTCACCTTGCAAAAATAGGATAGGTTGAAGTATCTGAAAGCATTGATGGGCACCATGGTAATTTTCAGCAGCTATCAGATTTGGTTGCCAAAAAATCTTTTATAAGCAGAATCCACTTTAAAAAAAGAAGAAGCATATTGCAAGGTTAATTGACAGCGGGACTGCTTAAAAATCTGGTTCTGAGTAAAATGTTTTCTTACAGTCACAAACATAGTTGTGAGGTATGGTTCCAACCTGGCTATCCATAGCATCATCTCAACTGATCCATACACCCTATTCCCCCCCCCCCCCGCCCACATCCCAGTATACTACTGCTTCCAGAGGGTCTTGCCTCTTTCCATATGGGCCACCACTAGAGTCGAGAGTTGATGGTGTCATTCAGAACCCTATCCTACTCTTTAACAACTTGTTGCTCTGTTTCTTCCAAGGTCACGGAAGAAGTGGGAAGAAGGTCCCTGAAAGGGAGCAGTCAATCTGCACAAAATGTCTCATGTACACGCGCACTTCATTACTAGTTATTGACACAGATTGAAAGTAAGATAACGTGTAGTACTTCAGGTTCTGTCAACAGAATTAGCCAGACAAAAGAAGTGAGTCAATGCATTTATTTTGGTAAGAATATGCAATCTTTGTACAATTTCACCAGCAAATACGAGTCCAGAAAAAACAGTCCTGTTATCTTTTTAATTCTCTGGGCAGAGGGGCAGATGGTGGTGATTATTTTTTTAAAACTGTCTGTTCTAAACTAGGAGTGCAGCGTAAAATGTTGTCAACTGCTCCACCTACTGAAATTTTAGGAGAATGCGGCACAGAACTAAAAAGGCAATATTGAATGGATGTACACATACAATACGTCAATGTTTTATTCTGTGTTTTACACAAATGCAATTATTTCTCATTTGATCAGACATTTACTACGTGAGGAATCCAGTGAAGAAACAATAGAAAACGAAACAGCAATCAATATCTGACAACAGAAAACTTTGAAAGCTTGTCTCTTTCTTACTAGAGACTTTATTTTAAAAGGGCTCATTTAATTTTTTTCAGAACACTGCTAAATTCAACAGAATTCTTTTCAAGCTACACATTTGGTTAAATAGCATTTTAAAATTGATTAAAAAGTTATATAAAACCTTATTCACATTCAGAGAAACCAGCTATGCACACTTGTGAAATTATGTGGAAGTATGAAGAAATTTGACACACCCAAAAGCATCCATTTGACCCTCTCAGTCACTAATGATCTGATTTAGGGATTATTTAAGGCACAACGCTATGTATGTGTAGACAGAAAGAAGTCCTACAACTCCCAGCATCCCTCCAGCCAGCTATGCTGGTTGAGGAATGCTGGAAGTTGTAGGCCATTTCTCTCTCTAAACATGCATAGGATTGTGCCCTTAAAACTTCTTCTGCAGTTTTCAATCCAGCAGATTCATTTTATTTATGATCTCGGGTTGTTCTTGCAACACTGTACAAAATCAGTAGAAAGAAAACACTAAGAAATCCAAATATATATATATATATATATATATATATTCCAAAGATACTAAATTTTCATAATTTCTACCCATCAGGGTTTTTTTTAGTGCGCAGTTGGACACAAAATGAGCAGTTGGGAAAAAAATGTGCAGTTGGAAATCTGATAATGTGCAGTTGAAAAAAAGTGGTGAAAAAAATAAGACACATATTATGTGTATGTGTTTGTTAAGAACTTAGAATAGATTAAGCCAGGAATGGCATGTAACACAAATTATATACGGATGCAGGTGAAAGGTGTTGGGTCCTGTGACAGTGTTGCCAAAATAGATGTGGGGGCAGAGCCGACACTTGGGTCTATTGCATGGTCTGGTCCCTCTGTCTGTGTCTCTGTCCTGTGTACTGTTGCTGGTTAGCATCCGCTTCAGGTTGGGAGGTTGTTTGTAGGCCAGGACTGGTCTGCCTCCCAAGGCTTGTGTGAGAGAAGTGTCTGTGCTGATGATGGGTTGGAGTTCACTGATGATCCGTTGCAGTGGTTTCAATTGGGGGCTGTAGGTGAAAACCAGCGTTGTACTTCTCTTGGTCTGTCATCCTTCCTGGGTATCCGTATGGCCCTGTCAATTTGTCTTTAAGTTTAAGGTGCTACTAGTGTTGGTGATAATCTGTGCAGTCATGAAAGAGAAATAATGTGTTCGGTGGGTGGAGTGAGATGTCTGACACGGCATTTGTGCAGTTGGAAAATTTGCTTTTAAAAAAACTTGCTACCCATACTGATCCAACCAACTCTCAGTGAACCCCCCCACCCCCACCCCCAGTTCAGGAGCCAAAATACATTTCCTGAAGGATAGAAAAGCAGCCTGTAGAAGGATAGAAAAACAGGCCTGTACAGAAGGACAGCAGAAAGTGGGAAAGGAGTGGGGAGAAAGCTGAAATGAATGAAGGAATGGAATGGGAAGGGAACCTTCACAGTTTTGGAGAGCTCAGACCCCGGGCAAAGAGGGAGAGTGTGTTTGGGGGGCAGAGGGGGCAGCTGGTTAATTACAGATGCAGATGCATAGTTACTAGGGCTGCTCAAGCTCCCCCCCCCAACCAACCTGCTCTGGAACTAGTCCAAATATTTATATTTATAGGTTTTAACTGTATATGTTTTAATTTTATAAAGGCGCCTTGAGGGCCAGCATTGGGCAAAAGTCAGGATATAAATAAATAAATAAATAATTTGGAGGCTGATTTTGGAGCTTCTGTATCAGCCCCAATCTGCCTCAGCCAGTTTTGGAACTAGTCCAATGTGCTTTAGATCCATATTCGAAGCAAGATTTCGCATCCGAAGTGGGGTCGGATGTTGCTGTTTTCTGGGTGGGTACCAAGCAGCTGCTTTGTGGGTGCCTGGGAAAGCCCCCCCCTGAACCCAGCGAGCCCTCCCCCACCCCACCAAGCCACCCAAGCGGCCAGGACTTACTGGACCCATCCACTTGCGCCCAGCAACTGCCCATCCTCCATGCGAGTCACCATTTATAAGGAATATGGGGACTCTACATTTATGCTAATCTAAGGTTGTGCACTGGTCACACTACACTTGTCTGTCCCCTATTAGGCCAATCAGGTCTCATGTAA
Source organism: Elgaria multicarinata webbii (assembly GCF_023053635.1). NCBI lineage: Eukaryota > Metazoa > Chordata > Lepidosauria > Squamata > Anguidae > Elgaria > Elgaria multicarinata. The sequence continues at coordinate 141,860,274 of NC_086171.1, forward strand.
TTGAAAACTAGAACACTGAATTTCTTTATCAGTGAAGCCTAAGAGTCTCTGCTCTCTACTGAATAAATTTGATATGCCATTTTCATACTGGATACCTGGCACTAGAGGGCACCAAGTAAACAAGGCGCGTATCAGTTGAGTGGATATGCCTCTTTGTATAACAAGAGTGAAATAATCCCTCCTTCCCTCAATTTACTTTAGAGGGATTACCCAGATACCCACTCTAGGCAAGACATGCTGCTCTTGAATATAATGCTAAAGTAATTTAGCAGTGTGTCTCTTCACACAGAACCTGCAGACTCTGAACAATTTAATGTAAAGTGGTAGGCTTATTCACAGGATTCCTGGCAGCAAGGTTTTTCTTTTCTTTTTATTTGCCAATTAAGAAATATATCTTCCAAAGTCCATTTTGCCCTGCAATAATAATTTATTCAATTTTTACCTGCTTCCCAAAATGAACAAAGATGATAGACCTCGGAGAGTCTTAATGGCTCATAACAGGAGAGTTATGGATAGATTTCCTGCTTATCTGGCAGGAATGTTGAAACACAGAGCTATAAAGTCAGATAAAATTGTCTCAGCTGAAAATGATCTTGCAGTTTGATTTCATAGAATAAAATTGCTTTACAATACAAAGTCGGAGGTAATAGAAAAGAAGCTGCACTGTGTTGTTTCAGGGGCAAGGAAGGTCAATGTAGAAAATATCTTTAAGAGCATATTCTTAAAACATGAACACAGCCCGAAGGACCTATGAAATGTCCATCAAACATCGATGAGACTCTATCTTTCCAAGTTTCTGTATATGAAGCTAACACTGGAAGTACCTACTTCTGAAATACTTGCCTTTCTTCTGATTTGTTCTTTCATTTCAATTGTTCCTCCTTCTTTAGCAGATCAATTGAATTTATGGGCCAGGAGGGGAGGAAGGAAGTAGGAACACACTGAGCACCCCAATTCAGTCATCACAACAAGTCCCCAGAGACCTCAGCTCTAGCCAGCAACTTCTTCTTTTCTCTTAGCTAAAATATATATCCAGAAATCCAGTAGTCATGCATCCCTGCATGTTTAACCTAACCACAGCAAGATCCTTCCCTTCCAAATCACAGCCTTCTTCTGAACAGGCCTTTCCCAACCTATGCCTTCCACATGTTTTACAAAATTTCCATCAGCCCCAGGATGGCCAATGGTTGGGAATTCTGGGAATTGTGGAGGGCACCAGTTGCAGAGAGCTGTTCTGGACTGGCACTCTGTTCTGGACTGGCACAGAGAGTGTAACCTACTGATTCACAGGTCAGTAGGCTGTGAATCTGCTCTGGTTTCAATCAGAACTCTAAAGGAGCTGGTTGACTGGCTGCAACCAGTCCTGCAGCTTATAGGACTGGTTGCACAGGGAGTCTTTCCCAACAATCTTTTTTATGTTCAGTTTTTGCAGAAAACCATTTAAAAATGATAGTACAAAGCAGGGCCAGCCCTACCATTAGGCAGAGTGACGTGGTTGCCTCAGGCAGCACATGCTGGGATGCAACAAGAAATTATTAGAGAGTTATTTGCCAAGTAGTCTGGCCTATGCTCCTTAAACTAGCCTGCTGCTTTCAGATACAGTGGAGACTGCTGTCCCATCACCAGCATTGAAGAAAGATTCAACTTCCAGTCCAATAGTTTTTTGTACACGGAATGGGAAATGGCCATCTTGTCCTGGGGCAGCAAAATGTCTTCGGACAGCCCTGGCACAATGAGTGGCCTTTGCATTTAGACACAATCTCCCTGTTCCACACAACAGGCACTGTGAATCAAGGGCTGTACGTTAGTGGCACATGTGCACAGAGGAAGCAATAAGGTTGGCATGGGAAACTATATACCACATCATGTTTTGGGGGCTCCCATTTCTGCACTGAAACTATGTTCACTACTCACCCCTGATTTAGAAGCCACATCACATCAGCCTGATCATCCAACCATTGTTAAAAAAAGCCCAGATTTAAGCAGAAGCTCCACCTCAGAAGAGACTACCATACATAGATATTCAGTGCCGTCTTATATATCTTCCCACCAGAAAGTCTCCTCTGTTCAGGAGGCACTCCAGTGGGCACACCAGCCTTAGCACATGAAGGGGGATTTATGCCACTGATGCCACTCGGGCCTTCAGAAGTTTAATGCCAAAGCTGGACCTAGAAGGACTTCCAACACTGTGGGTCCAAAGCTTTAGTCTCCTTTCTACCTTCTGGATACTATATTAATTTATTTATGCTGAAGTAGACACTCATGCACAGCAAAAGCAAATATAAGGTTTATAGTTTTGGTTAAGGGTATACTTGGGAGAAAAAAATATTTACATGTTATCAACTGTGGGAAATGAACCTCACTAGGTCTAGAATACAAAATGGCAGGCAGTGCATTACACAAGAGTTAGGGACAGTGTTAATGCGCATGAAGATAAGCTGCATCTACGCTGCCCCCCAACAAGTGATTTAACTTCTAGAGGTCTGGGGAAGAGTGGTGAAACCTAACTAATGTCAGCCCTACTAGCTTGTACCATTTATAAATACATACATACATACATACATACATACATACATACATACATACATCTCAGTGGATGCTGGTGGTTCCGAATTCAGTAGGCTGTGAATCTGCTCTGGTTTCAATCAGAACTCTAAAGGAGCTATCTAAGATGGTGAACCCTATGGGTTCAGCACCTTAGATGGCTCCTTTAGAGTTCCGATTGGTTCTAACTGAAATCCAGGGCAGATTTACAGCCCCACTGACATCAGAGCCACCAGCCTCCATTGCATCTCCAAAAGTCAAAATGGATCTGTGATCTACCAAGGAAGGATACCACAATATCACGAGGGTCCTGCATGATAGGGACAACTGGAGCATGTGCTAGACCAGCACCCAGGCTTTTCACATCAAAGAATTAATTCTAAAACAGGCATTGATGAGTCCTATCATTCCGAAAGCTACCAAAAGAGTACCCTGTAGATATTCCTTGTAGGAGAATGCTGGCTAGCTAGAAAGGTGTCATGTTGGTGACTTTAAAATTGCCAAGAGAGCTATGGGAGCTGGCGGTGGGGTTAATCTGTTCTGCCATAAAATGTTTATACTCCCCTTGCTCCAGGAAACTACTCTGAAAGGAGATTATAATTGGCTTGTGGATAAAAGCTGCTTTAGTTTGACCTATTAATGAGGCTGTTCAGGGAAGTTTTGTAGAACCAGTATTTTTAATAATAGGAGTGTTACTGTGCATTGCTGAAACCTCCTGGCTTTCCCATGCTTCTTTTCTCCATCTGGCAGAAGGCAGTTTAGGAAATAACTGCATGATCATTTTTTTCTGTATGACGAGAACACTGTTCCTATGAGAATCCAGCACATTAGTTGGATAGTTAGATTTTGGAACTCACTACCAGAAGATGTAGTGATGGCCACCAATCTGGATGGCTTCAAAAGGGGGTTGGATAAATTCCTGGAGGCGGAAGCTATGAATGGTTACTAGCCCTGATGGTTGTGTGCTATCTCCAGTATCCGAGGCAGTAAGCCTGTGTGCATCAGCTGCTGGGGAACATGAGTGGGATGGTGCTGTTGCACCATGTCCTGCTTGTTCATCCCTAGCTGATGGCTGGTTGGCTGCTGTGTGAACAGAGTGCTGGACTAGATGGACCCTTGGTCTGATCCAGCATCAGGGCACTTCTTAGGTTCTTATGACATATGTGCATAACACTTCATTTTTTATCTAATACATCATGTATGAGAAAGTAAATGTAACTGACAGAAAACCTTGAACATTTCCAGCTACCTTCATGTCCAATCTTTTCCTTTCTAGGGCAGCACATTGAAAATTTGTCTTCCTCTTAAAGGGATTCAAATATCACAGAAGTAGCCAGGGATGTGAGCAAATCATATACATCCCTAATAGCGGTGAATGGAAAATATTATTGAGGCTGTTTTTAAATGAATATTGGCAAGAAAACATAGTAGCGTGGAAAAAATAGTATTATCTATGAGTGAACAACATCACTGTAAGAAAAAATTAAGAATTTATACATGTACGGGATTAATCAAACTGACCCAGTCCTTCCTCTCAGAGATTATTTAAACTCCGTAATCATATTACTTCATTTGTTTCTATATGCCACACTTCCCTGGTGGTAATCATGATTTAATTAACTACAAAGAATTTTGTGGCATTACAATTGAAATTAAATTTGACAGAATGGTCTTATTATTAGTTTTAGTTAAATAGCATTATTGAAGTTGCTAGAAAATAGCATTATCTAAATTAATCACATCCTGGTTATGTGAATGTATTTTAAACATTGTGCACGATTTAGAAAAAAACACAAGTAATGTAGATGTTTTAAAATGCAGCTTTTGCACACCCAGAAACATGGCCAGTTTTTCCTACATACACACACACCTCATATACACACAAGAAACAGAAATATGCACTTCCCCCCCCCCACTTTCCCTAAACCCAGTTTTAAAATTGGCTGCCTCTGAAAAGTTTAATTATATTTTCTTGTCTTCATGTATGAAAGTCCTATTTGACATGGCATAGCTATGTCCTATGTACACAGAAATGTTTACCATATTATTTCTACTGCAAACTCTGCATCTAACACTTTAGAATTGTGTTTCCTATTGCACCCTGCTACTCCCATCTTCCTCCCTAACCACTTGCATCAGTATTGATGGCTCATAGCTACTGAATGAGCAACCAAGACCTTCAAAAAGTGTGGCTCCTCCTACTAATCAATCCACAATAATACTTCTCCCCTAATCTGGCCTATCAAATGGAGGGGAGCAGGAACATTCCTGTCTTCTCCTCCTACCTGGTTTATTTGCCCTATCTTCATATTGGAATGGCCAAATGTGGCTTCTGCACAGATATACGAAGACCAAAAACTATGTGATTAATTCCCCAGATGAAATCCATTAACTGACCATGCAGTTTTGGCCAATTTGCATTGTATTTCATGCCATAAGCTGCTTTCAAGCATTACGTCCCTGCATAGACGTGCAAGGACAGGTGCATCCTTGCTCTCTTCTACACAATGGGCCAGACTAAGGGGGAATTATTGGCCAATCCACTTAAATCTTTCATTAATTCTCTAATCTTCATCGACACTACCCATGCTTCCTAGCATTATGCTATCAAATGTGCACTAACATCATGATAATTTCACTTGCATCATCAAAGTTTCCAATAGTAACATTGAACAAGTTTATGCACTAGAAGAACATTCATTCTTTCCAGGCTCCCCAATGGTACTTGGTTTTAAGATTGTTGCTAGAGCTTATAATGCCTTTAAGTGCAAATGTAATGGATATGTAATTATCTGGGGTTATCTGTTCCATTCTAATTCTATGTTAGTATCTGGATAAAGTCATCGGCCCTGTTCAGAAGATACCTTAAACCATGGCCTTAACCACAGTAAATAAGGCAAAAAAGTCTTATTCACCATGGTTAAAGCTGTGGTTTAAGGTGTAGTCAATGGCCTTGTTCAGACAACACACTAAACCATGATGGTTAAGCATTCTGTGTGAATCATGTTTTAGTGTGTTGTGTGAACTATTCCTAACCATGGTGGCTATATAACCATGGTTTAAACAAGCTTAACAACCACTTGCTGCAAAAGGGTTAGTGGCCAGCTTAATATGCTGTATGAACAGGCCCACTACCTAATACTGGATATAGTTATATGAGGGTAGAGTCAGTTTCCTACTGCTGTTCTGTTCTTGTTTGAGTGATATAATAAAGTTCTTGTCTAACTTCTGGACTGTTACGTTTTCTAAGCCTTCCATGAGAGCTAGGTTTCTGTGCGTAGCTACAATATTAACTCTTCTTCAACATACTGCCATAGTTATGCACAATACTTATATCACCATTGTTATGCATACTTATGCAATTTATTTAGAATCTTTGGAAGTCATAAATCATCTTATTTTACTAATATACATAAACATACAATACAGTTCGCTCCCTTTTTTCCTTTTACAGAAAACAGCAGCATTATTAAACAAACCCAAAGCCCATAAACCCCCAAAAAGCATGAATGCAGGCTTAATTAAAGGATCAGGGCACAATCCATAGGGCAATTTCCCCATGCAAGTCCCATCATGCTCTTATGGAGCAGCCTTCATCTCAGTGCAGGAGGTCATCCCATTAGATTGTGCACTTTTCATCCTTTACGTAGAGAGCACTTAACTTCCCCACATCATCACCAGTTTATCTGTAGGTTGCAATGCAGCTTTTGGCAGTAAAGCAGTACGTGACACAAAGTGCAAATTACAAGCAGCAATCATATGATCTCCCGTTTGAGCTACAAAAAAAGCCAAGTATCCCAAGCACATAAGCTCTGCATTCTTTGTATCAGAATCATGTGTGTAAAAAGGACAACTGCTTTCATCAAATTTAAAAGGATGGTTGCATCAGTTTAAATTATGGGTATTTGGTCAGGACTAAACATAATTATCATTGGGTTTTGGTCACAATCCATAGAACAGTTTAAAGCAAGCTGTTTGTTCAAGTTTAATATGGATGTGCAATGGAACTTCAGCACAATTTGACAAACAGAAAAGTGTTTTTCAATTTTCTTCATCAGCCTTTTTTTTGCATTTCTCATAAATATCAGTAACATTAATCCGCACACTGAAGACTGGGTAGAAATCCCTTAAAATCTTTTAAATCTGCTTTCAGGCACTATTCGTGGAATACCCTCAATGTATTCCAGTAGCTTAATGCACTTTGTGATTAGCTAAATCCAAACATGGCACATAAAACAAAGACATTATTCTTAACAGGACAAATTGCTTTTTCTTGGACTACTGCTTCCTCCCCTTTGACCAATTTAGCACATATATATTTATTATGAACAATCAAGATGAATGTTATTGCATTCTAATTGGATCATACAGTAAAGATACATTCTACAGATGTTGCAAGCTTAAGACATAAAATTATCACTTTGTTTATTGAGAAAACATCGGACCACAGAATTGATTATGAGTTACTAGCACTACCAGGTTTCCTTTACTTTTCACTATTGTATTATAATTATAAATAATAAGGAGTAGCCCTGTTCCAAATTAAAGTGCTTTCTTCCACCTCCACAGAGTTAAGCTTTAAACTGTACAAACCATTTCTTCCACTTTACCAGCTCCCTTGAGACAGATCCTTCAAGAAGGTTCTTGTCAATCGATCAGAAGGATTTTCAGGAGCCAAACCAATTTAAAGATGACCAGTGTGCAAACTGAGGAGAGGCTGAAAATTGACTCATCATAATTATAACTAACATACATATATCTACCCAGAGAGATTAGACAGGGAGGTTGGCATTTCATCATTAGAACTCCATATACAATTAATTTCCCATAGGAGAATTTGATATTTTATCATTTGGAACAGCAGTAATTGAATTACATTTTAATGTTTTCTGGCACAGTTGAAAAGAAAATTAACATAAGCAAACCATGAATGAGACGAAAAGTCACTTAGCATTTACTTCCTGTTCATCAGATGGCATCCAACAATAAGCTAAATTCCTCTCTTATGTCTATGCTAATTCTAGTTTCGGTTATTATACTTTCTACTAATAGATGATAGTTATGGGGAAAGCAGGAAATAGGAAATACATTCAAGGAAACCAAGGCATATGTGTGTGTGTGTGTGTTAAGGATTTCAATGACTAGACAAAATGAACCTCTATAATGAGTGTAACCACACAGAGAACATGATTAATGTGTGCTAACTTTAGCTGGAGTTGGGTTTTCATCTCATATAGGATTTATACTGTTTTATAGTAGCTCTAGTGATGCTCAGAAATAATTGCATCCAGCCCCGATTGCATTTGCAGCAAAGATCATGACAACACAATTAGTGTTACAGTCCCTTTTTGGCGCTTCAGAATAGCTACAGCTTGCTCGTGAGTCACGCCCTCCAGAGTTTCTCCATTAACAGCTAAAATCTGATCACCACGCTTCAGTCTGCCATCATCTGCAGCTGCTCCCTGAAAAGAAAAACAAACAGAAACCGTATATGAGAGGTCAAGCAATTTTATAGGGCTTAATTAAAAGAAGACGACGATGATGGCATTCACACACAAACCACTCTGGATAGGGATGTTCCACGGGAATTATTACTACTTCGTGGAGTATTTGTGGCAGTTAATGCTCCAAAGGCTTCACTGAGGATAAAGAAAACTGGGGGGGGGGGGCTTTCTAAACAATGCTTTCATTGTGATTGCTCACTCATGGTAGTTTGTGGGTACTTTACACAGTGCCCTCATCTACACCAAGCAGGATATTGCACTATGAAAGCGGTATGAAAGCAGTATATAAAAGGCACGAGCCACACTATTGAAGTGCACTGATAGCTGTTGGGGCCCACTGACACATACCATATACCGCTTTCATAGTGCAATACCCTGCTTGGTATAGATTAGGCCAGTGTCATCATCCCCCAGTGCCTCTCCTGTTCTTTTCAACAAGTCCCTGGCTTTTTTTTTAGATTGGGAGAAGTGTGGTATTGTTAAGAAATGGCGGAATGAGACTCATGTATTTTTGCAATTTCACTAAACCACAGCACCATCTAATGTTTATGAAATGAAATATATAGAAAGGCAGAGAAAGGAAAGCCCAGAAAAGAAAAATGTGTAAAGGAGCTAATCTTAATCCTGTAAAGAATCCGAAAGCAAAAGCCTTTGTAAAGGTGTGGGTAAAAAACCTCATAGAGAAAAGTCCAGGGAATATGATTCTGCTCTGTTGCCCTTCTGGAGGGCTGGCCATAGAGCAAAAGGCGCCTCAGATTAGGCACATCTTTGCTGCCCCCCCGTCATTTGCTCAACTTTTGAATAGAGTTTTTAAAAAGTATTTCTACCCCAGCCTTCGCCAACAATGGTGCCCTTCAGATGATTAGTCATGATGGTTGGGGCTGATGGGAATTGAAGTAAAAAAATCTGTAGGGCACCAGGTTGGGGAAACATCTGTAGGGCACCAGGTTGGGTTAATTAGCCTAATTAACTATTCTGATCATGACTGATCCCCATTACACATGATGATAAATTTGCATAGGTAGATCTGGTCACTTGCAGATTTTCTCTGTTGGCTAAGCATTGGAATGGTGAAAATTTCTGCACCTCCCCCCACCTTAAATAACACAAATGTTGGCTACAGAGGTCAGCATTGCCAGTTTTAAAAGTAAAGGTGAACTGTTTGTACTCTTCGTTTCAGCTGTTAATAGGTGAGTAGATAACCTATGGCAGGTGCTCTCCCTTTCCAGGCTGGCATCCAGTCTACTGTTGCATGTGGAATTCTGTATCTGATCTCGGTTGTTTTTTTGGTTTTTTAAGATTTAAAATAAATACATCATGGAGGACGTGCAAACCTGCCTGTAGCCAGTCCCCACTCCCTTTCTCCATCTTTTCCCCCTTTCAACCTTTTAAAAAATAAATCTGATTCTCAACTCATCCTGTCCCCAATTTTGCACATGCCTACTCTTTTATAACCTCTACATAGAAACATATGTACAGGAAATGGTCCTGCCTTCCATTTCAGATTTAGCATATCTCAGCAAAGCTGGAAATGTCAATGAGAGATGCCCAGCTGACTGTGCATATATATAAAAAATCATTACCCCCAACTGCACCGTTGCAATGTAATGCAAAGAACAAGTCATCTGGGAAGAAGAAACATGCATATACTGAAAACAAGGTGCAATGAACAAAATTTATGAAAGCTTACAAAACCAACAAATAACAAAATGCAGATGCACTTCACATCTTTAAGAGAGAACACACACACAAAGAATAGAACTGTGTGCCAGTCTATCAGAGCAAATTAAAACTCCCCGATTGCAAATAACATTTTTGTGAACCGCCCAAAGAGCTTTGGCTATTAGGCAGTTTAAAAATGCAATAAATAAATAAATTAATAAATAAGTATGCCTAATCATAAAAATGTAAAATAGCAACTAATGGAAAAAGAAGCTGGGGAGGGGCAGATTTTCATCACATCCCTGGTACAGGGGACAGGGTTATTCTGCTGTGGTCCCAATCCTTATTGGCCCTTCTCAGCAGATATTTAAAATCAATTGCCACTATGCATTTCCTATCAGATTTAACTTGACCCTCAGAGTAGTGCTTTTAAAAGGGCAACGGCCCTCAGCTTCCAATTTAGGAAGGTGCTCTCTGTCTTCATTCCTAAATGGGAGCCTAACCCTTTCAAAATGCTACAGCAGCTGATCATTTAAGGGCAACCTTCATTTAGGCCACCAGACTCGTCCTTTATAAAATTCAACCTACAAGGACAGTCATTCCAGTTTTCTAGAGGCCATGAGATACGAAAACTCAGACATGGATCCTTTCCCCATTTCTTCATACAAAGAGTGGGTTTGATCATCTTAGCCATTTCAAATGTATTTTGTAGCAGTTATATGATACATGGTTAGGTTTGCTGGTTTTTAAAAAAATTACCTTTGCAAAAATGGTCTTGACATAAATAGGGAGGTCTCCGTGGGGACTTCCGTAGCCTCCTACAATGCTAAATCCCAATCCATCTGAGCCTTTCTCCAACACAATAACCTTAGGTTGAGGTGTTCTGAAAAATACAGCAAATGCCACTTATAACAATGCTTATTTAATAAGTGGGAAAATAATCTAGTTAAAGTTGATCCGTACCCACAGAGCTATTAGTCCAGTTCTGACTGGCAATGGCTCTCCAAGGTTTCAGGCTGGTTTTTCCCAGCAATGGTATCTGGCATCCTTTTAATTGAAGATGCCAAGGCCTGAACTTTGGACCTTGTGCATGTAAAGACTATGCCCTGCAATTGAGCTATTGGGCTTCCCTATGAATTAGCTGTGTACTTCTCTAAGAGAACTGCCAGGTCTTCCCCGTGCTGGGGCTCCTATGCCTTGATCACCTACAGAAATCAACAAGTGGAGCTTTTCGCATCACTGAAATCTTGAAGCTAGGAAAAGTTTAACTAGTGATCTCTACAGCTAATAGCCTGAGGACTCTGGCATGGAAAGAAGTTCACCAAAAGTTCTCAACACTAGATAGCAGGACCACATAAATTCGCTTAGACCATTTATTTCGCAAAACAATTATTTCTGGTAGAAACCTCTAGCATAGTGCACTTTGCTTGCTCAGCTTGCAGCAGGCAAGGACTGATCTATAGCTTATTGAGTGCTACTGAGGTAGGTTACTACTCAGAAAATCCAGCCTGGAAGAAAAGTATTTGTCTGAAATATGCTCATGGCCCTCCAGCCCTGTAATTCTACATTTCAATTGGTTGGGGATGGGGAGATGATGTTCACCTGAAAAGTGATGCCAATAGATAATGGCAGCTACTGTGACTATAGAGTCATGTCTATATTCATAGGTTTCCATAGATCGTATGTGAGATGAGAGCCCTAACGTTTGCCTAACCAGGAATATTGTGCCAGAGGACAATTGCCCAATCCCAACAGCAGTAAGGACGGGAACTGAGCATGGCCTCATCTACATGGACACACTATCAAATGTGATTTAGTTTAAAACTGCATTTTCATCCATTCGAATTTGCTCCTCCCATGGCACACACAGCCAGTTAAAGCGGCTTATACTTGAGAAAGAAAACAATTTCGCATGGCAAGCTGCTCGAAAAACTGCATTTGTTTGGGTACATGTGGGTGGAGCATCACAGCATCAATAAGACATTAAACTTACGCACAGGTCCACTGCCACGGATGAAGAAAGAATGTAAACAAAAGACATCAACACACTTCCTTCTTTAAAACGATTAAACATGTGGAGATCTGCTGCACCAGATCAGGGGAGATTAAAAACAAAAGGCAAAACAACTTCCAACTCTCCATGCCTCTCTCCCCTCCCATGCTGAGTATAGGCAACTGCTGCTGTTTTTATCTGGTTGAGCTTTTATATGGTTATAATATTTTATACTGTTGTTTTATACTTTGAATGTTTTTAATTTTTGTGAACCGCTCAGACAGCTCCAGCTATTGGCCGGTATAGAAATGCAATAAAGAAATATATAAAATAAAATAAATAAGACAGTGGCTCAATTCAGAAGACGCCTTAAACCACGGCTTTAACCATGGTGGTTAAGCCAGAAAACTGGGCTGTGTTCAGAAGACACCTTAAACCACAGCTTTAACCATAGTGGCTAAAGCAAAACACCTTATTCACCATGGTTTAAGGTGTCTTCTGAACACGGCCCGACATTCTGGCTTAACCACCGTGGTTAAAGCTGTGATTTTAGGTGTCTTCAGAATGGGGTCAATGTAATTTACTTCTGAGTAGATGTGTTTATCTGGGCTTTTTACAGCTAGTTGAGTTCATTAATCTTATATGACTATGTGTACCTGCATGGAAGTTATTTAAAAAATAAATAAATCCCAAAGCCCACATGCTAACTTTCTTGGGAGTACGGCTCATTTTGGAAAAAACAAAGCACAATCAGCGGAGAATGAAGTCAACTCCACTCCTCAGATCTGCCCTTTGCTGATGCAACCTTCCCCTAGCCACCACCACTGAAGCCAGTATCACAAGTTGAGGTCACACAGACTCCCAAACTGCCGGCACGATGGGAAAGTCCATCTCAAAATGATTGCAAAAATGTAGGTTTTACGGCATGAAAATCTGTGGTTGCTGCAGAGAGGGGGGAATGTCATGTGTCACGATGGTGTATGAGGCGCAGTACCACTGGAGTGAATCCCCTGTGTAGTCAATGGCTGATTCAGAAGCTCTGATGTGCATCTGACTTGCAGGAAACCCACAGTGGAAATGAGGCCTCTCTCTCTTTGGAAAAACAGATAGCACACACATTTCTGGGTGGAAATTGTTCCAGCAAGATAGGAAAGCATTTGATAAGAAATTGCCCAGCACCATGAGAAATATGTTATTATTATACAACACAATAGATCGAGAGATATTTGAATTTTGGTAACTGGTTTTATAATAATGTGTGTCCAGAACTCTGATTCATGAAACAAACGGAGAAAAAGTTAAAATTAAAAACAAAAAGCAACTTCATGCTGCACGTATCTTGAAAACTTTCTCAGGAAGAGTGGTGAAAGCAATTCCTCATTTATTTGTTCTAAGGGCAGATCATCTGGAATTGCAGTTGTCATAACTCATCTCAAGTGAAAACCCAGCCAGACAGGAGCACAATTAACATGACAACACATCAGTGGGGAAAACGAAGGAGGACAGCTTGTCACAAATCAATCAAAAGAACCTAAACAAAAATCTTCCAACAGCCTGGGATAGCATATTGTCTGCTATTAGCAATTCTGTCCAAGATTAGCAGCTGAAATCAGAAATATTTACGTTATCCACTGGGGGAGGACAATAAAGCATATCAACAAGTGCTATGAAACTGTGTGCAATGGGAGGGACGAATAAGATTAATGAGAGCAAGCCTGATTCCTATTCATGAAATAATAGGGCTGGCATGTATCTGGAAGATCATTTTGCCTTCTCATACTCAGGCAGGATGTTTCACATTCAAATGTGAAAAGAAAATGAAAAAAAGGAGAAGAAAAGAACGAGCTGCCAAATTTATCCCAAATTTGCACTAAGAAAAGCAGAACTGTGCAACCCATATTCTGTAGGAAATGATTAAAATGTCCAAATAGTTGCTTATTTGCATAACATTTATTTTGCTTCTTTTAGGCATGAGCAAGAGGAAGCCGCTAAGCAAGGGAAGTCCCATCCCATGACCATAGGAAGTCCTCTTCTTTCTTCTCTGTCTCCAGGCCCTGCCATGAGGCAGGGTTAATCCATTGCTTTAGGTGGCAGAGTGGGTGGAGTGATGAGATGTGCACTCCCCCACTAAGACCTGCTGTCCACTGCAGCAAGTGCCAGCCACAATGAGTGGGCAGCTGGACACTCCATAGCAACCACTTGCCTTCTGGGTGGGTGGGGAGTGAGATGCGGTAGCAATGGGGGGGCAGTGGTGGTAGGTGAGCTTGTACCAGTGCTGTCCCTCTCCCTCTCCTTTCTGAGACTTCATCAGCCAAGGCCATATATTTCCCTTCCACCTGCCTCATTGAACAGGTCTAGAAAACTTGTGGGTTGTTTTTTTTTTACACAAATACTGGGATCCTATGTTCTGAAGTTCTGCACTGTATATTGTTTATGAAGGACTGTTAGATAAAGACAGCCTTAGAAGTTTAATTATAAATGTGTTGCCTGCCAGAAGTACAAGGAGGAATAAGACTCATTAAGTATGTTACAAGGCTGTTCAAGGGCTTTTGTTATGAGGAAAACTCAAATGTATTTGTTTATCTAGCCTGACCTGGAAGAAAATAATCATTTGCACTATTAGGTCTATGCATGAAGACTAAACCTTTTATTCCATTAAAGTAGGAAAATACGCACTGTGTATTAAATCCCTCACTCTATTTGATCCCCTTTTGGATGCATCTCCATTATTTCAAACATGGGAAGGAACCAAGACTTAGGCAACACTTGAAGCTCCATCCCACGAGTGTTTTATTGCACACTCGTTACTAGGCACTCACAGAGTTTGCTCAAGTCCCTACATGACGTCGTCTGCCTCCAATGCGCCTTCCGGCCCTTCCGTGCGACAAAAAAAAAACCCTTATTAAGTCCGATGTTTTTTTAAACTCGGAATTGCTGCTCTCTCCTGCTGTGTGCAGGAGAAGCAGCACCATTAGAACAGCAGACTCAATGGGCCTCGTACTCGTTGGGCATTTCCTCTTTTGAAAAAAGGAAGTAACTGAGGAACGAAAACACAGGCGGAGAAGCGAAAGTAGGGAGCGTGTTAACCCCAGTGTGATGGAGCTTTAAGTCAGTGCTTTTCTGATCTCAACATGCAACACTACCAAACACCATCACTATACTATGTGCCCCATACCACTAGCAACCCAATTTAACTAAACACAAATTTTGACCAGAGTTTATGGGATTCAAAATTTCAGTTGGGAAAATGTAGAAACTCAAATTGTCAGGCAACTTAAAGGTCCACACCTCTTGCTATTCAAAACAAGACATAAAACATGATGCACATTCAAAATCTGAAGGGAAATTATTAAAATTGATCACAAGTTCAGTGAACTGTGTTATTAACCGAGAGCGTTCTCAACACTTTTGAGCAGTATTTTGCAACTTCCAGAATATTGCAAGCACCAATACAACATGCATACTTACTCTGTGTCTTCAGGATGGTGCTCGGTAGGTGGGCTGAAATTAGTGCTGGCAGTCATGCTCTCTAGCTGGCTTGCTATGGCACTGATGTTGGTGTCAGCTACAACCTACAAGTCAGTGTAAAATGAAATATATATATTATCTAGGATATGAACAAGCAGCAACTTCATCCTAATTAGAAAGGGGGCTTAAATGGATGGATGGATTGATGGATGGATGAAAAGGCAGAACCACCCAATACTGTAGTTGTGTTAAAGTTAAGTGGATATAGACGTTATTACTTCCCAGATAGAAATCTATTGGAAGTCCCAAATAACCTGCTCAGTTTTTCGAAGGAAGAGGAGAATAAATGACTCAACAGCATATTCCTGAGCATGTTTATTCAGGAGTAAATGTCCTGAGTGTCCATAGGATTGCAGCCCATATAAATGCATGGATTAACAATGTCCTCTCTCTTCTAGATGGACTGCCAGATGGAGGAATTCATCAAGCTCTTGAACCTACACCTTACCTAGTCCCTTGGAAATCAATGCAAGAATGTATTAAGTTTTCACACCTGCTATCGTTTAGCACAAAGATAAACAAACACAAATCTTTCTGTTTGTAATTCTTGCTACCAAGGAAAAGATATGATATTCTCCATTAATAGGAAGGCACAAATACACAAAGGCTAAATTCTAAAAATGTACAACAACATTTTTGGATCTTTAATATTTACCTTGAATTTAATCTGACCAGCTAATTCACATTATCTTGTGAAGAAATTCACTGTGCATCAATCAGTTTTTTCATGCTGCATCAGATACATTAGATTTCCACTTGAGAGACATTTAACAGTAGGAATAATTGAAGTTGTTTGAATCTAATTTTATATTTTAAAGCCAAACTTTTTGTTTTGTTTTGGAAGTTTTTCTTGGTCCAATATTTTATTGATGGTATCTGATTTTAGTACCTGCCTCACAAGTTCCAAAATGTTACCAGTGATTTAGTCTTCAAACATGTCCTTCCCAAGCTAAATCTTTCCCTTTTGATTTTCAGCTTTTTATTCATGATGTGAAACACCTTTGTTTCTACATGCTTGTACTATCTTCCAAAGTCAGGCAAGGGAACTACAAACCACTATATTAAAAATCAACATCTTTATCCAAAACTAAGAGCTCTTGCATTCTGCTTCCTAGCTTGGAGCTGAGCAGAAGCAGGGAAGAGCAGCTGGCCCAGCTCAAGTAGAAGCTAGAAAAGTAAGCCAGCTCCCAGAGAGCGAGCGAACAGGAAGAGCAAACAGGAGTTTGACAGGGGGAGTGTAGGGGAAGAGGAGACCAAGGTAAGGGGGAGAAGAGAAACCTCAAGGAAATCCAGGAGGCTGCCAATTCAAAGAAGCCATGTGCTTGCCATGTGCTCCTGAGTGCTGAGTGAAGGAGGAAAGGGGTGGGTGTGGAGAGTTGCTGCAGGACCTGAAGGGGGTGTGGCCTGATTGCTGATTGTACTTTGTACTCAGCAATCAGTGGCCTGATTGCTGTTGATTGTTGTTGGCCTCCCAGTGACCTCATTCTGCTTCCTGGCTTGGATCTGAGCAGAAGCAGGCAAGAGCAGCTGGCCCAGCTCAAGTAGAAGCCAGAAAAGTAAGCCAGTTCCCAGAGAGTGAGCAAACAGGAAGAGCAAAGAGTAGTTTGACAGGGGGAGTTCGGCAGGGGAGGTCTCTAAGAGAGAAAAAAAAAGAAAAGAAAAAAAGGGGAAAAACCCCAAAGAAAAACATAAAGAGAACCCCCCCACACACAAAACCACACAAAAAAACCTAACCAAAAAATCTTATTTTCCCTTAAGACATACTCATATAATTGTGTACCTTCAGAGAGGACAGGACAAAGCAAAGGCAATTCCACTAAAATCAGAAAGGAAAAAAACAAAGCAGAAATAGACAATATAGATGGAAAGGAGTCCCTAGAGGTGGTGACCTGCAAAGGGTGTGCAATGTTCGTGTTTCTGCCTGAGCTCAACATGGCGTATACCTGCAACAAGTGCAAGCTGGTGCCACTTTTGGAAGAAAAAGTGAGAGGACTTGAGCGGCGAGTGTCCACCCTCCAAAGAATAAGAGAAGACGAGGAGTTCTTAGACTGAACGGTGGAACTGCAACAGCAACAAGAAGCACATGAGATTGAAGAGCAACAGCCAGCTGAAGCAGAAGTGGAGTATGCTGAGGGGAGGAAAGCCAATGAAGAGGAAACTCTCTGGAAAAGAGTGACAGTTAGGAGCAGAAGAACTAGAAGGCATTCTGCACCGGTGGAACCATTAGAGTTAAGTAACCACTTTCAGCTTCTGGAGGATGAGACTGAAGGACAGTTTGCAGAGGAAGAAGTACAGGAGACACTGTGCAACAGTGAACAAGAGGCAGTAGGTAGGTCAACCAAGAAGAAGAGAAGAGTAGTCATTGTGGGAGACTCCCTGCTGTGTGGGATTGAAACCCAAGTATGTCGTGAAGACCCAAGGACTCGCCAGGTGTGCTGTCTTCCTGGAGCACAGATTAGAGATGTGACTGAAGGGTTACCGAAGCTCATAAAGCCCACGGACACATACCCCTTTCCTCTCATCCATGTGGGAACAAATGATGTCACCATGCAGAGCTACGAAGAAATCATTTCAGACTTTGAAGTTCTGGGAAGGAAACTGAAGAACTTTGGGGCCCAGGTAGTTTTCTCATCCATCCTCCCGGTTCTTGGAAGAGGATTAGAAAGGGAAAGAAAAATACTCCGGATGAACGACTGGCTTCGAAGGTGGTGCCGTCATGAGAGTTTTGGATTCTGGGACCACGGGCTACGCTACTTGGAACATGGACTGCTGGAAAGGGATGGGTTGCACCTCACAAGGGCTGGAAAGAATGTGTTTGGCCACAGCGTGAAGAAGTTGATCAGGAGGGCTTTAAACTGAATCTTACGGGGGCGGGAGACGTAAACTTCGAGGCAACAATGGATGAAGGCCAATGCACCACAGTACAGAGAACAGCTCCAATAGTGCCCCAAAATAGTGTCCGCAACAATGTAGGAACAAAGCCAGACTATAAAACACATGGTATTCGATGTCTATATACTAATGTCCAGAGCATGGGAAACAAACAGAATGAACTTGAACTCTTATTACATGAAGGCAAATACGACTTGATAGGTATAACTGAAACTTGGTGGGATGACTCCCATGACTGGAATATAGCAACTGAAGGATATAACTTGTTCAAAAAGAACAGAAGAAATAGAAAGGGAGGTGGAGTTGCACTATATGTTAAAAATACCTATCCCTGCACAGAAATACAGGCGGATCAGACTGGGAGCCCCGTCGAGAGCGTCTGGATTAAAATAAATGGGGCAAGGAATAAAAAGAACATGATAATCGGAGTCTACTACCGACCACCCAATCAATGAGAAGACGAGGACGAAACTTTTGAGAAACAAATTGCCAGTGTCTCAAGGAAGTGTGATGTAGTAGTGATGGGGGACTTCAATTACCCTGATATCTGTTGGGAGACCAATACTGCCAAAAGCGGCCCTTCCAAGAAATTCCTGACATGTGTGGGTGATAACTTTCTCCTACAGAAAGTGGAGGAAGGAACTAGAGGATCGGCAATCCTTGACTTGATATTGACCAACAGGGATGACTTAGTGGATAAAGTGGCAGTTACGGGAACTCTGGGGGAAAGTGACCACGTCATACTTGAATTCTTGATGATGAAGGAGACAAAAGTTGAGTGTAGCCATACACGTACTCTGGATTTTAGGAAAGCTGATTTTAATAAACTCAGAACTATAATAAGTAAGGTCCCGTGGCATTTGAGCCTAATGAGAAAAGGTGGGAGTATTTAAAAAAGGAAATTTTAAAGGCACAGTTACAAACAATTCCAACAAGGAGAAAAGATAGAAGACAACAAAGGAAACCAATGTGGCTCCACAAAAAGCTTAGAGATGACCTGAAAACAAAAAGGGATACATATAGGAAGTGGAAGGAAGGCCAGGCTGCAAAAGAAGAGTACAGACAGGTGGCACAGAAGTGCTGAAATGGCGTCAGGAAGGCTAAAGCTGAGAATGAGCTGAAGTTAGTGAGTGATGCTAAAAGAAATAAAAAGGCTTTCTTCAGATACGTGAGGTAAAAGACAGAGGAAAGAAATGGTGGTTCAACTGCTTAATGAGGATGGCAAATTGATAATAGATGACAAAGAAAAGGCTGAAGTGTTCAATTCCTACTTTGCCTCAGTCTTCTCCCAAAAGTGGGTCTATGACCCCCCTGGAGAAAGTGAAGCAGAAGTTGAGGGGGCAGGATTGCAATTTGAGATTGATAAACAAATGGTCAAAGAACACCTAATTTCCTTGAATGAGTTCAAATCTCCAGGGCCCGATGAACTGCATCCTAGAGTAATGAAGGAGCTAGCGGAAGAACCCTCAGAACCTTTGTCTATTATCTTTGCAAAATCATGGAAGACGGGTGAGGTGCCGGACGACTGGAGGAGGGCTAACGTTGTCCCTATCTTCAAAAAGGGCAAAAAGGAGGAACCTGGGAACTACAGACCAGTCTGTCTGACATCCATCCCTGGGAAAATTCTGGAGCAGATTATAAAGAAGTCAATCTGTAAACACCTTGAAATCAATGTGGTGATCACTAGAAGCCAACATGGATTTGTCAGGAACAAGTCCTGTCAGACTAATTTGATCTCATTTTTTGATCGGGTTACCTCCCTTGTGGACTGTGGGAATGCTGTGGATGTCATATATCTTGACTTCAGCAAAGCTTTTGACAAAGTGCCCCATGATATTCTGATTAACAAACTAGCTAAAAGTGGGCTAGATGGAACAACTATTAGATGGATTCACAGTTGGCTACAGAATCGAACTCAAAGAGTACTAATCAATGGAACCTTCTCAAACTGGGGAGAGGCAACGAGTGGGGTGCCACAGGGCTCAGTCCTGGGCCCAGTGCTCTTCAACATTTTTATTAATGATTTGGACGAGGAGGTGCGGGGAACGCTGATCAAATTTGCAGATGACACAAAATTGGGTGGGATAGCTAATACCCTGGAAGACAGAAACAAACTTCAAAGTGACCTTGATAGGCTGGAGTGCTGGGCTGAAAACAACAGAATGAAATTTAATAGGGATAAATGCCAAGTTCTACATTTAGAAAATAGAAACCAAAGGCACAGTTACAAGATGGGGGATACTTGGCTCAGCAATACTACAAACGAGAAGGATCTTGGAATTGTTGTAGATCGCAAGCTGAATATGAGCCAACAGTGCGATATGGCTGCAAGAAAGGCAAATGCTATTTTGGGCTGCATTAATAGAAGTATAGCTTCCAAATCACGTGAGGTACTGGTTCCTCTCTATTCGGCCCTGGTTAGGCCTCATCTAGAGTATTGCGTCCAGTTCTGGGCTCCACAATTCAAGAAGGACGCAGACAAGCTGGAGCGTGTTCAGAGGAGGGGCAACCAGGATGGTCAGGGGTCTGGAAACAAAGCCCTATGAAGAGAGACTGAAAGAACTGGGCATGTTTAGCCTGGAGAAGAGAAGATTGAGGGGAGACATGATAGCACTCTTCAAATACTTAAAAGGTTGTCACACAGAGGAGGGCCAGGATCTCTTCTCGATCTTCCCAGAGTGCAGGACACGGAATAACTGGCTCAAGTTAAAGGAAGCCAGATTCCAGCTGGACATCAGGAAAAACTTCCTGACTGTTAGAGCAGTACGACAATGGAATCAGTTGCCTGGTGAGGTTGTGGCCTCTCCCACACTAGAGGCCTTCAAGAGGCAGCTGGACAACCATCTGTCAGGGATGCTTTAGGGTGGATTCCTGCACTGAGCAGGGGGTTGGACTCGATGGCCTTGTAGGCCCCTTCCAACTCTGCTATTCTATGATTCTATGATCATTTTGTATTTTTATCTGAAAATGTGCAGAGAAAAGAACTAGTACAAATTTGGTTCTTTGTGAAAAATTTGGAGAAAATAAAATAATTGGTGATTTAGTTCATAAAATTCAAATAATTATTCTTTAAAATGATCTTATTTTAACTGACCACTTTCAGTACGAATTGCTACTGCTGTTGACCATACTTATACCAAAACCATTGCTCTGGGATACAGAAGAAAATAGAAATCCTGGCAAATTTAACTGGGTTATTTCAGAACCCTAGAAATAACTTTAAGGGCTTGGTAATGCTTGCCTCAAAGGAAAGGAGAGCATTACTGAAAATGTGTTCAAATTTTAGCTCTCTTGAGCTTGCTCCAGTAAGTTAGTGGTGATCACCATAAACAACTAGAGCCAGAATATAAATTTCAAATGAATTATAAAAACATGCAGACTCAGCAGTGAAATATGAGAGCACTGTTTAAATGGAAAAGGAGACACAGGCAATGGCTGACTGGAAAAATATGTGAAAGCGTATTTACAGAATCAATAGAAAATTAATCTAAGTGACCACACAGTACAATGGAAATGATATAAAATAACAATAACAATAGGCTGCCGTTAGCCTATCACGGGAAAATTACAGCTGTAAATGGGATATTTTACACCATTTGTAGCCATAAATGGATGAGATTTACATAAAAGTAAGTGCTTTATAGCCGCAAATGGTGTAAAAAAGGCAATTATGGTTGTACTTCCCTGCGATAGGCTAATGGCAGCTGCCTCTCTGTGAATTCCGGTGGCTGTTGCAGGCCTCCAGGGAAATCCGTGGGACCCCAAGTGGCCCAGATTTCCCTGTGGCGGACACCCACCCACCCCAACCAGGTGGTAGGGCATTCGCCCATCCCTTGCCAGCAATAGGATATATTACTAAGTCCAAATTACATTCACCTAAAACTTCCATCGCTGCAAACTAATGAAAGTTTACTACTTTCCCAACCATACAGTAGTTTAATGTAAGGAAGGGAAGACATATAGCTACCTATACCAAACAGAGGAAAGAGGCTCATGTGGACACATATAGAACTGAGAAAGATTGACCCAGGTGGGGATTGAGAAAAAGTTTTTAAAAGTAAAAGAGTGAAGTTTTCAAGGCTTATCGGGGTACCAGGGTATATGCAATGCTCATTACGGTCACCCAGAATGGCTGAATATAGGGAGCACTGCACTTTGTATTATCTTCCATACTGGTCCATTGTCTTTGCCCAGCTTTCAGCTTTAACAGCATTTCTACTGTTCTGTCTCTCATTCCATATCTAAGCAAATGTCTGCTCTCAAGAGACATAGGACTGTTTTGTGAATCAACCTATGAACCAGACTTTTCTCTGGACCAAAGCTTTTCTGCATTCCATTCCATAGCTACTCGAGGTCTCTGTCCCAGTGAACCCCACAACATAGGACGAGTGGTGGAATTTCAATCTGTCAAATTCTCCAGCTCGGATTAAAAACTGACCTGGAGAAGACTTCCTAATCTACTCCCGGTTTGAGGACCTTACTCTGAGGAAAATGACACTTCAGGGAAATAGCTTACCCCTCTAGGAGACCCTCTTAGCCCAAAGTTCCTCTGCAAGGGTGGTCTTTTGTCCCCTAGTCTTCAAAGCAGCCTCTAGTAGAGCAACACAGATGTTTATCCATTGCTCTGAAGAGCAGCCCCCAGGAAAATTTGGATTGGTTCATCAATTATCTGAGCTGTTTGCTGATTTGGGGGTAATAGGCTGGCTCATTTCTGAGCCGATCGATGTGAGCCAGGCAAAGCGCATCCATCTCTAATGTGTCTTCCCACTCAACTTGCTCAACTATTAAATAAGAGCTCTTTGCCCATTTACTCTGGGTGAAGAGCCTATGACATGAGTTGGATTGCTTAGGAAAGAATCAGAAACCCAATGCTGGGTTTCAAGATTGATCTCCTAACCGCTCAATGTGTTAATTCAAAATAAATGGCATGGTCTAGATTTCAGAATCACAGTGTTTGCAATGTGCTTGTTCCAG
This sequence comes from Elgaria multicarinata webbii, assembly GCF_023053635.1. Lineage (NCBI taxonomy): Eukaryota > Metazoa > Chordata > Lepidosauria > Squamata > Anguidae > Elgaria > Elgaria multicarinata. The sequence continues at coordinate 141,883,371 of NC_086171.1, forward strand.
CACAAATATCGTACATTACTCATAAGGCAGAATGCAAAGAATACTGTGATTTTCAAGTGGGACAGAAAATCTGTAAAACAGCCCTTGTTCCCTGTTGTTGTTTTTTAATAACAAAACCTGGCAGGAGAGCATATCAATATTCACCAATCTGTGTTTGGCAGTAAGAACACATCAAAGTTCAATAACCTTGCAAAAAGCTTATCCTTATCTCATTATTACACCTGCAGACAGCAGATTAAATTAAACAGCAACATCCAAACAGCCGGGAGGGATGAAATGTTCCCCTGGGATCCTAATCTCCCATTTGCAAACTGCATTAACAAACTCTTTTGCCATCTTGCCCAGGACATATCGACAATAAGCCTTTCCACACCAGTGGATACAATTATCTGACCTTTCATAGCCAGTTACCATGAGGTAGTTTAACTGATAATAGAATTAGTTAATGATGTGTCACTCATGAGTATCAGATTGATAGAATGAGTTCATTTCTATTGTGTGAATTCATGACTGGGCAAGTATACTTACTTAAAATGAAATAAAAGTTATTCTCTCTACATCATGTCCATATTATTTGCTGATGTATTTGGATATTGATACAGGGGTATAAATAAGTTGTAAACTGACACTCTCACCAATATTTAAAATAAAGAATATATTCAATGCAAAATTTAAAAGTGGATTATGAACATTCTAATAGCAATTAAAGTATGTGAGAATAAAATCCATTTACTTTTTTTTGGTGAACCAATATGGTTCTTAAATAAGAATCATATTGCTGGGCAGTGTGTGTGTGTGTGTGTGTGTGTGTGTGTGAAAGAAATAGCCTTTTAAATGGAAATATTCTACAAACTGCTTCTCTGGAAGCGTTAATCTAACAGAGCATGTACTGAGCAAGCATCTGTACCTTGCATATAGGGATTTACAGTTGGATTATGTAAATACTGTTCTGTTTCACAGATTGTTAGGGGCCTATCAATCTGTTGTCCACTCATCGCCAAAATCGGATTTTTCTTTTTCTTTTTCTTAAAAAAATTGAATGTCTGAATGAGGGCAAATTTGCACTTGCAAAATTGCACAAATCCCCCCAAAATGCACTTTTTCACACTTTAGCCTATGATGGAAATATGCATTTTTGGATTCCAGTCTGCTGTGGAATCCACCAGTCTGACTCATAAATATCTGAAGTCATTTGGTTCTGTTGTGGATTTCTCTGACATCCCTACTTGCATGCCAGCAGAATTTGGTTTCCTGCCATTCTTGGAAAGCAATCCTATGTCCCTACATTTTTAGACTAAAATCCACAAAATGTACATAAACATTTGTGCTGCAGACTCATAAGTGCTGAGACTCCAGCACACAGGTTCTGAGTCACCATGTCCAGTAGATAACATCTCTGTGGAAAGCATTTTCTTCTATCTCTATCGAAACGACTATTCTAAATATAGGAAAAAGAAATGTTTGAGTGGGGTTTGCAACAAAATGTTGCAGTGTACCCTCCCTCCCCCAAAGGGTGCCCTGCTCAGGGTTCCAGCAAGCCATTCCCTACAAGCCGAACATTCTCCCCTCCTTACACCACATTTTTCTTTTCCAAGTGTTACTGTACATTTCATGGCTACTGAGCATCTTCATACTTCATTGCGTTGGGTGTTTTTTTTTTGTGGTGGGGGGAAGTTGCCCTCTTAGGTTTCTTTTAAAATAAAACAGTTATTTCTATAGATCTCCAAGGATGCAGATACTTTCCTCTTGTTTCTCAGTGGTCCCATTTTGCTACCCTCATGATGGTATTCACAATTGATACTTGACTATACACTCTGATAGCAGATTTCATTCAGACAGTTTACGGTTCATTGCTGTGCAAAGTCATTCATGCATTAGAGGTAAACTAGGGGCATTTGAAGGACGTTTACGAAATTCTCTTCATTCAAATTTCCTCCTGAATTTGCGGTTTTGAATTATCTTTTTGTGGAGCATCACCAAGGCATTAGTCATCCGCAATTCTACTGTTTATTATTTCCAGTGAGGGCTGGTGGCTCCGATGTCAGCAGGGCAGTGGATTCTCTCCGGGTTTCAGTCAGGACCAGACAGAACTCTAAAGGAGTGAAGCACTTTTGATAGCTCCTTTAGAGTTCTGACTGAAACCTGGAGCAGATTCATCACCCAATTGACATCAAAGCCACCAGCCTCCACTGATTATTTCAGTTCAATTATATTCTGGGCTTTGTTCAAATTGTTATGTATTTGCATTTACTGCACTTTCCGTACACACACACACGCGCACGCCCCCAGGGTTATTGCTGAGCACAAGCACACACATGCATTGATTTAATCACAGAGAAGAAAGCAATCTTTATGTGATCTTGCAATTGAATCAACATTGCGTTTCATGTGGTATTTTAATAAATGCGCGTATGCACTCATTTGCACTCACAGAGCATAGTCCTATAACTGCTTTTAGACAGAGAAATGTGGGTTGAGAGAATGTAAGTTAGCTTTTCCCTCCCCTCTTCTAGATGCACTGTGACACGTTCATAGAATTTCTTCATCATGTGCTCAGATTCAGATACATCAACCCACCACAGAGCCTTGTAAAGTGGGTTCGGTACCATCATATATATAAAATCTAAGTATACAGTGAAAATCAGGATCAAGATCTGTGACAACCCAACTGTACAAGTACTTCACCTCCTTATCAGAGGAGCTAAGCAATGGGGCGGCGGCGGGGGGGAACCTACCAGCAACAACAAGCCCTAAACTTACAGTCACCTAACTAGTATTTTGCCTGCTAAAACCAGGATTCATATGGAAGAGCCTTTTTCCAGGCAAGGAAAATTTGGAAGGCTGTCTTATGGCAATTCTGGTGAGACTGAGACTAATTTTTTATGTGTTGTTCTATTGTAGTTTCTATAAAGGATCTAGGGAATAACTGTTGCATCTCCTGTTTAGTGTTATTTCCTGGACGTTCTGATGGATTTCTGCTTGCCTTTGGTTGGATGGCTCTAAGGCCAAGGTAAAATTAACAGTTGCTATGTTTGTGAGTTTTTGCTATTAACACCTGATCTCTAATGGTGGCAAACTTAGCTGTACTCACACTCTAAAATTTTATTTATTTATTTATTGTATTTCTATACCACCCAATAGCCGAAACTCTCTGGACGGGTCACAAAAATCAAAACCATAAAGTACAATTTAAAGTCTAAAACTTAAAGCACAATGTAAAAACACAATATAAAAGTACAAATACACCTTTCGGTTTTGTTTTTTGTATTGTGGATAATTGATCAATACACAATGATGGTGGTGATGATGATTTATATGGCATGCCAGATATTGGCTTTTATTTTTCAGCTGGTTGCAGCCTAAAGATATCAACAGTTGAGTATATTAGGTACATTCCAGTATTATGTTAAGTACTTTTAAATCTCACTGATTTTTAATAGAGGAGAGTTAAGCACACACCTACCTCTCCCCTACTGAAATGAGTGGGACTTATTGTATTAATTAATTTTTCATCCTACGCTTCTTCCAAAAAGCTCAGAGCAATGTGCATGATCATTACAATACTGCAGGCAGGTCAAGGTGTATCATGCTCATTCTTTTCAGGCAAGCGGTTAGCATTTCCTTTAGGTCAGCTAATAAAACAAATGCCTTGCAAGTTACAGACAAAAAGGGAGACCACCTTACTCAGTAACACACCTTCCCTTTCGTCCTCCCAAATTAAATGATAGATCAATTGGACAACCCAAGCACTGCAACTTGGTTGATAACCAGTCACATGTAACTCTACAAACCCAGCAGCGCCATTTCTCTGACCCTCTCTCTTTGAAGAAAAAGAAAGTTAACATGATCGGCAGCTCAATCAAAGCTACGTAGCAAAAGAAAGGAAATCATTTTTGTTTTAAAAGTGACAAAAAACTAAAAGCACTGATGATTTTTCATGTGTCGTGAGTAGTCATTTCTCCCCCTTGTTATGATTTTTGTAGAATCATGCTCACAGTTTGTATGGGCAAGAATAAAGCACTCTTGAATGAAATAATTTCTTGCTTTCATCTTGCATAATTCACTCCAGCAAGCACCCTGCTGCGCTGTGATGTCTTGTGCCAGTGAAGCTCAGTCTTTTCTTAAAAAAACACCATTTATCTATCGTTGTGCAGCTGCATGTTCAACTTATCATCATACCTGCAGGATAATGCTCCCAAAAGCATTCTTCAGTAGATTAACTGCATCAGCATGAGACAGCCCATCCAAAGGTTCTCCATTAATACTGACAATCCGATCGCCAACCTAAAAGGGGGGAGGGGAGCACAATAGCAACCAAAAAAATTACTAGCATTAAGGAAAATTGGAAGAGTGCTCAACATTTCGTGCAAGTTTGGCACTGTATATCCACATTTCTCAGTTACAGAAAGGCAATACAGATTTGCTGTATTTCTACTGATCATAGAGTGTTCTTCATAGTGAGGATAAAACACCCTTCCGAAAAGTAACAGCCCCTACCTACCACAAACAAAGAGCCAGGAGTGATTTCCCCCCAGATTTGGTTAGTGTGCCAGCTGCATCAGTTCCTGGCACAATCAGACCTGGCCATGCACCTCCCATTTAGACTACTGTAACATGCTCTACGTGGAACTGTCCTTGAAAACCACCCAGAAATTTCAATTCGTGCAGAATAATGCTAATAAAACTTGACTGGGTCAAAGTGTTGGAATCATGTGTCCAATTTACTTATCTGTTGCACTGGCTGCCAGTTTATTTCCAAGTGCAATTCAAGGTGCTGCTAAAATGTTTAATGATATAAACAGTTTGGGACTGAGCTACTTGAAGATCATCTCTCATCTGAATCTGCCCAGCCTTTTAAGATCAGCTGGTGCCGCCTTCTTACATTTGGCACTGCCTTCTGAGGTATGGCTTGTGGCAACATACTGAGGGCTTTCTATGTATATGGAGCTCTGCTCTCCAAGATGTTAGGTCATTTACCTCTCAGTGTGTTCCACCAATTATTGAAAACATTGATTTGAAATCACATTTTTGATTCTGTTGTTGCTTAATTTAATGTATTTATTGTTAGCTTTGGCTCTGGTTGCTGCTTTTAGTCTGGTAATTTTGTTTTAATGATGGATTATTACTATTTTATTCTTGTGTTTGTTTTATCCTTTGTTAGCTGCTTTGAGCAACTCCTTTTTTGGAACGGGAAAGTGACACATGACTTTTTGTATAAATAAAATTACTATCATGGAAAGTGCTGCAGAATACATGCATATATGAATGGTATACACAAAATGGTTATCTATGTAAGATATGTTCACAGGGGCAGAAGCAAGTAGACAAACAAGCTTTTAAAAAAAAACAACCCCGCAAGAATTCCATAATTGTGTGGTAGCCAGTGAAAACGTCTCCTTGCAAGTCCTTCTTGAACGGTTGCGTTAAAAGGGCACTTTCAGTGTTTCTTATTTTTCTAGCAGATAATATTTATTTACACGTAGACTTTACCCACCATCAGTCCAGTTAAATATATTGAGATATGGTTAGCATTACAAGTCATAAAGATATTCTACCTTCCAATTTAGCCTTCCAATTCACCAAATAATAAGCTCTGAATCTAGTGGCCAGTTCAGACATTTAAAATTTTCTTCATGCAAGTAGGGATGGGTGATCCTCCAAACATCAGCTTGCTGCTCATATCTCCTCGATTTGTGCTCGCTTTTGCGATTGCTGTTCGTTTTGGCGCAAACAGGAAAATTACACAAAATGAACAACTATCGAATATGAAACTTGCCAATTGCCTCCATAGATTAAAGCGTGAATGGTTTAAAAGGTGCACATTTTGAGAAGGTTAAGCATTTTTCAAATACACATTTTGTGAACATGAAAGGAAGTTTGAGAATTTACAAATATTTCTGAGAAAATGGGCTCTCATTTGTATTCAGGATTGCAAACAAGGCATTTTAGAGTGATTTGCGAACTGGGGGGAAATCTCCTACGTGGATATATGCAAGATGTACCACAACATTCCACTGAGAAGCATTTATGTAGAGAATCCAAATTGAGAACTGGGACAACCAGAGCATTAAAGGTTATAGGAAATGAAGCTGTGAATATTTATTAGCATTTCTTTTAGGTTTTGGAGTAGGTACGGTTATTTTTCTGAATACCTTTGCTGAATGTCCAAAACATTTAAGGATAAATGAAACATTCAGGAACTTTGCCACACAATGTATCCTGAGCGTCCTTGGGGAGACATCCACATGGAAAGCACAAGCTTTGACTGTTTGCAGAAATAGCTGCAGGCACTTGGAAACAATCCCCACGATTGCATAGGTTGAATATAATACGAGTGTGATGACAGAAATTGCTGCCCTGAAGCGATAGCTATATATGTGGATGTTCTAGGTCACAATTTACATTCTCCATATGACTGCTTCCCAGGGAAAGTTAAAGAATGGTGCTTTGAGAACATTTGGAATGTCTGAGCTGGCTTCTAGATTGCTGAATGTTCAGATAAAAAGAAAGCATATTTCTTAGTGTTCTGCCAACATGAGGGTCGGGGCCAGCTCTTCCATTGGGGCTTCTTCAGGCAGGTAATTGTAGGTGTTATTGAAACGGGAGGCAATGGTTAGGTATTTAATTTCTTAATATTGTATTTTTACTACCAGGGAGGACGAAACACACTTCTGGCATATTCTGCCTCATATGCAGAATAACTTGACTGGCCTTGGGTTCAACTGGCTGTGCACCTCGATTTGTGGGGCACCATTTGCTGCTTCGCCTCAGGCAGAAGCATTTCTTGGGACACACTTGATGAGGTTACAGGGAATCAAGATTCCAAAAGTTTAATTATCTGTTTAATTATTAGGCATCCCATATTGGTTTTAAGTAAATTCACAGAAGTTGTTCAAGTTCTTTCCATTTCTCTCTGAAATGGCAGATTATATGACATGAGCTCAAGGCTCATTTGCAGACACTAGAGCACATTACAACACAGTTTTCCATTACTGCTATTGTAGAGCCACTCACAATAGCTGATGACGGCAATGTTGTTAATCAGTAACAAGAAAGAAACACTCCCAACAGTTGGAAGTGGAAGTGTATATAAGTATATCTCCAACAAGATAAAATCCTTTTTGGAGAGAGAAAAAGCAGTGGCATAAAAAGAAATAAAAGAAATGGAAATAACACTCTCCCTTTCACTTACTTTGAGTTTCTGTGTACGAGCTGCTACTCCACTGGCTTGAATCATGGCAATGAAGATTGGAATGTCTCCCAAAGGGCTTCCTTTGCCACCAGCTATACTGATACCAAGAGCATCATTTGGACCCTTAATAGAGAGAGCATTGTCATAACCATTCGTATTGCCATAATTTAAAAACTATATCATATGCACCAGCAAAGCATTCCCTCTATTCAAGCATTCCATCACTATTTCTTTTAATATTGTTTTAGGAAGAACTAAATACGTGTGCAATGAAAGCATGTTTATTTGCAGAAGAAAAGGAATCATACAATATGTCAGTGGTTCCTTTGCAAGGGACTCATATTGCCCCATTGCTAAAATTATTAAAACTACACACTGTACATTTGGTTTCCAATATGGACATATGTAAAGTTGAGGTAAGATAATGGCAGGATTGTGTGCAACTAGTAAGGCTTGCTTTGGATGATATTTCACTCAAACACATAACGATTAGAACTATAAGTTAAAACATGAGTGGTATAGACCCATTAAGTGTTAATATATATATTTACACACTGGAAGAACTGTAGCACAGTATCCTTGGGAAAAGGTGAGAAAAAACATTGAAAAGGTGAAAGGAAGAATGCACTGACCCTTATTATCTCTACGGTCCTTGGGCTCATGTCTGCTCCAACTAAAACAGAAATGAACAATTACTTTCTGTAATGAATAGGTAATGCCAACAGGAGATTATGGTCCCCACTTGCCTTTCAAAATTATCACTTGCTAAACATGGAGGTGATGAACCCATTATCCACTGGGGAGTGTTCAAATGTTCACCCCTCCATTAAAGTTAACACATAATTTAAAGCACACACAAACACACGGTGACTTCATCCCTTGATGATGATATAATAACAATTTCCTTTGTTAAAAGTTTACTTTACTAAGTTAATCATGCATAAATACCCCATGATACTTCACTATTTATGTTACAATGAAATGTACATAATTAGAAATGACAGCTAATATATACAAAAACATCATATATTTGAAAATTAAGCTCCTGTCCTGATTCTTTTTCAGCATTGGATGGAAGTAATGGGGACGGAAGATAAAAGACCAATGTGCCAGTAAGTATTTTATTGTGGCTTGAACGTTAGTAGGTAACAACTGCATGTGTGGATTGAAAAAGTATTTGGGCCATTTCAGATAGAGACTGGGTTCGGATGACACACTGTAGCTCGTCATGAGTTACTTAACCTATGGTGCGACGTGGCACCCATAGGCGTCAAATTGGGCTTGTCGTTTCCTGCAAAGCTGGCAAGGGTGGGTTTAACCCTTGCATAATTCATGCTTGCTGGGTTTGCACAACATGACAATCCCCGAGTGGGGGTTGCATATTCAAAATACGCATGTGCCCCAGTCTTAAATAACCCACGGTGTGGCTCCTGCATGTGTGGGATGCACGCAGGACATGTGTGGCACCATTTTGAATACCCATGGTGGAATGTCATGTTGTACAAACAGCCCCAGAGTATTAGGTTAGGCTAGTGGTCAGCATATTAGAACTTCCTAATCAAAAACTCCAGATTCCACCATGAGTTAATCACTTCCTTAATACAGACCATTATGCTGATCACTTTAAAGCTCAAAATCTCTGACTAGCTCTGCGATAGCCTCTTTCTTTGGAGCAAATGCTCTTCTGCTGGGCTTTCCTGGAGCTTTCCCCACATGCAGGCATTACTGCTAAGCATTGCTTCCTTGAGGTGAGGTTTATGGGCCAAGACATTAAATAATAATAATAATAATAATAATAATAATAATAATAATAATAATAATAATTTTATTTGTTACCCGCCGCTCCCTCTAGATCGAGGCAGGATACAACACAAATTAAAACACCATTAAATACATACAACTAATTCAAACGTTTAAAACCAGTGCATCATTAAAAGCAGAACACCATTTAAAAAGGCATCGTAAAATTCAACTGGGTAGGCCTGCCAGAATTAGCACTGAATTAGAGTAGGATTTGCACGTTCTTTTCCATACCTGAGTTTCTGTGAGAGGAATCAGAAGATGACCTCTTAGTGCTGACAAAATTCTGCAAAGTGGAGATAACTGGAGCAAATGTAGGGTGAAAGTGACTATGCTGGCTTAACTGAAAATCAAAGACAAAACTGATAAGGCTCAAGAAAGAAACAAAAATGTATTTTATACCAACTAAAATACATTCAAAGGCAGGCCCATGTACCATGTATTACAGTGGGCCTGTTCAGAAGATACCTTAAACCACGTCTTTAACCATGGCAGTTAAGCCAGAAAGCCAGGCCGTGTTCAGAAGACACCTTAAACCATGGCTTTAACCACAGTGAAAAAGGCAAAAGAGCCTTATTCACCATGGTTATATTATTATTATTATTATTTATTTATATAGCACCATCAATGTACATGGTGCTGAACAGAGTAAAACAGTAAATAGCAAGACCCTGCCGCATAGGCTTACATTCTAATAAATGGTTAAAGCCATGGTTTAAGGTAACTTCTGAACACAGCCCTGCTTTCTGGCTTAACCACCATGGTGTCTTCTGAATGGGACCAGTGTCTCTTATCCATTATATATCCATGGTATCGATAAACCAAAAATACCTACAACCCGGTCTCCTCATTACATCAGTTGATGACATTTCCAAAAGCAGTGACAATTAAGAATTCTCCCGGATAGTCACAACACTAATACTAAACAGAGATGCATAATGATCATGTGGGAGTGTTTTCCCTCTTTTATATATGGATCTCCAAATATCTGTGTTTGAAACATGTTCTAAGAGACTGGCCAGAAGCATGCAGGGACAGAAAGACCATGTGCTTGAGACTTTATTTAACACACCTCCTCCTTTTTACTTATATGTGTTCTAGACCATGTGAGCATTTCCCCAAAACATTCATCCATATCAGAAGCCCTGGTGCCAAGCTGCAGCTGTGCAAGGCTTGTGTCTGGAAAGAAAAACAACAACCCAAATCTCCTCTAGCTAAATAGATTTTCAGACCACAGAGTGCTAATGAAATGTCTGCAGAATCTGGATTAGTGCTCCTCAGGGTGCATGGAGAATTCATTAGCAGTAGCTTTCTGCTCTCTAGAGTACTCTTCAGACTAGCAGGGAAGAAGGAGACGAAATAATACACATGTGAAAGCTGCAGTGCAATAGTTCAGGTGCAGCAAAATACCAGATGTGCATCAAAGCTTGGCACCTGGGCATCTGTAATGAAAGGCCATAAAAACTGGAGAATGACAGCAAATGGAAATGAGAAAGGGTGAAAAATGGTTTTGTTAACAATCTCGCTGCCTTCCTGTGAGATCTTAGTGATTACTTGGCAGATTTCTACAGTCAGAATCCTTTTCCTTAGTGTTGCCATACATTCTTACATAATATTGATATGCAGTGCCTTACTTTAATAGTTTTAAATGCATTTTATTGCTGTAAAGCTTGTTCGCCACCAAGGTTGCTCCAAGTGGACTGCAAGGCAAGACTATACAATTATTCAGTGCATGGTAAAATTGCTCGTAAATTGTAAAAAAAAAACGTATTTACTTCTAAGATAGGATTCTTAGCCCCTTTTCTGTTGCTATGTTGTATCAATGGACAAAATGCATTGTCTCAAGAGTTGAGAGAGACTTTTTGGTCACCAATAATATAGGATCAACTTTGACTCTCTGAATTATACCTATAAGGCAAAGTCATCACAAACTGTTTTTTGTATCACTAATCTCACGTTTTTTATTAATGCACTACCATGTGCCACTAACCTGGCTGTTCTGAGATGTTTTTCGTGATGAGAGCCAAGATCCAGCCTTCAGTCGTCCAATCTCTAGCTGCACAAGCCCTTGAGCACACTTAGGATATGGAAGAAATACAAAGTTTTCACTTGCGGGAATGGAAGGCGAAATGACGAGATGAGACAAGAAGGTAGATTTAAATCGGGCCACATTTATTTGTATATTTCTGCAAAGGAAGATGGAGGCCTAGGCGGGCATCCTATCTTGGTCAATGTCTTGGCCATAATTGGGATCTGGTGAGCCATTCATATCCTGATAGGTGACGCATGTATATCACTACCCGTCAAGATTCCCCTTTTGGGGTAAGGTAGGCCTTCCAATGTCACTCCCCCCAGGTTGCAAAACTCTGAGTGAGTAAGGTTGGCCTCAGAGGTAACCCTTATCCTGTAATCTGGTGCTGCAGGACTCCCAGCTGAGGGTCTTAGGTGTTACCAATCACCACAACAGTGCCTAAGATTGCTTACCAACCTTATCCTTGCTCCCGATGCCGGTACACCTGCCCCGATAAAATGTGACCAGATTCAACCAATTAGCCTATTTAATACTCTCCCATTGTCTTACAATGCGAAGTAGGCGAGGGGAAAAAAACAACTGAAAAAAACTGGGAGCAAAAAAAATCTACTTGGCCCCCCTAGGAGTGACTGGCAAGCCCACACTGTCTACAGGGAGGGAGCTTCGAAACAAAGTGGGAGGGGTGACAGCTCCCTAAATAGGCTTACAGTCCCCTCCTAGCCTCAGTGGCACCACGTGGGTGACCGCCAATGGCAAGCAACCACATGTTGCTCTCGCTGCTACCTGCAACTGCCTCCCCACACCCAGGCAAGCCGGGCGTGGTTGTAAGGCCTTTTTCCAGATAACCCATTCATTATTGAAGAAGAAGAAAAAGGAGGAGGAGGAGGAGGAAGAGAAGAAGAGGAGGAGGAAGATCTAGGCAAAATCAAGCTCACAGCTTGATCAAGCTTATCCCCACCTGCCCTGCCCAAAGTAATGCTTAACGACACAACAATCAATTGCAAATACAGTATTTAAAATGGAGGTGTAGAACCTCTTTTAGCCGAATTCCATTTCAGAGATGCTCCTGGGGACCACAAAGTAAAAGGGGCAGGGACAAAAATGCCAGTATGTTTTACTTCAACACTCTAACTGCCAGTAACTAAGTCTTAGGAGAGGCATTTCTATTAGCTAAGTTTTCTGTGCTCACAGTGTTTTTATTCGAGGCGCCATTAAAATGTGTTTTCCCAACCCAGATATTTCGAAGTGGTGCCTTCCTGGTAGGATTATGCCACAGAATTCTTTTTAAAAAAATTATGTGTCTCTTTTACTAAATAAGCAAGTGCATAATTCTTTCTTTTAATACTTGTTTGAAAACTTTACCTGCCACTGAGATTAATTCACACAAGTACAACTTTCATTATTGTATATTAATCAAATCTCTCTCTGCCTCCAGCATTAATGGCTATGTTAAAAATCTTGGCTAATTAAGCTATTAGATGTTCTGCTACTATTCTTTGGTGCCGGCAATGTCTTCATCGTAGGTAAAGAAGAAATATGCAGACAGTGTTGTGTCTGTGACTCTATGGTAGAAGTACCACAGCTAACAGTTTCCCCAGCTTTTGTTGCATTAACAAGTATTCAAATAAATGCCCAAATCTGAAATTGGTCAGTGCACCTGTTTTAGGAATGGCCAGGATTAATAGCTCTCCAGCTCTTTAGGAAATTATTTATTTCCAAGAATTTCCAAAGGAGTGATACAGAGATACATTAGGCACATCAGACAGGTCTACAATTATGAGAAACGTGCTCTGAATTATGCAAGGCACTTACACTCTTATGGAAAGGCAGCATTGAAGAAACACATTTTCAAGGCCTGCTTAAGTGGCTATACTGAAGGGGCCAATTGTAAGTCAATCAGAAAAGAGTTCCATAATTTGGGGGCTACTACCGAGAAGGCCCTCATGTTCCCCAACTTCACTGATCTTACTCATGGGCACATAGCAAGACTACCGGAACAGATCTTAGCATTTGGGAAGGATTATATGGGTCAAAGTCAGTTGATAATAGCCTTAGTTCATCTTGAGCAATATCATAATCTTAGCTTGCAGAATGCTTGTAACTGCTGTTAAGCACTCAAGAATATACCGTGCACTCACCTTAAGAATGGTGGCAACCACCTCTTGTGACGCATGTCTTACATCCTCTCCATTGACAGATAAGATCTGATCCCCTTGAATTAACCTTCCATCAAGGTCTGCAGCTCCTCCTTTGACAATGTCAGAGATAAATACTCCACTTCCATTTCTAACAGTGCAAGAAGCAGATGTATTACTACACAACCAAACATATGTTCTAAATGCTATATGCACATAAAAGGTTACTGCAAACCCTAGAAATACATTTAAATGTTCCTAGCCCAGGACAAGCAATACAACAAACTCCAGTTCTAATCTTATTTTTAAATGGAAGTTGGAATATATCCACATCAACTGAGGGAAATCCTGATTTGAGTTCTAAGGAGCAACTAAACTAGAGCCTAGACTGGTCTTAAAATGAAATACCAACACATTCTGCTAAGAGTTTAAATTATAATCACAAACAGAACTATCTGAGTAATCCTTACAATAGCCCTGCAGGAATATTCCATCATTATCATTCCTTCTATTTTCGATAGTCAGGCTGTGAATGCTGTTGAACCAGAACAGCACCACCCATGAACAGGTGGAATGTATCAGCAATCTTGGGAGAACCCCAAGGTTTGCAGAAGTTCAGAAAAAATAATTAGAAAAAAAGCCTTACGAGGAGAACCCCTCCCTCCTACAGCCCAATGAGGACTGAATGTGCGCAGTGGCCACAGAACACTGACTGAGGGTCAAGCTACAGTATGAAGCTACTGCTAACCAGCCAGTGGCTAGGCTCTAATTCCTGCTCCCACAGAACACTGCTCTTTTGTAGAATTGGGTAACAGCTGACCACTGGCTAGTTACATATATTGTTCCCATGCATCCCCAGATAAGACCGAGGGAGAAAATAAGAAGGTGGCACTCTTCGCCATGCTACACCTCCACCATCACCCCACCCTCTCTCTCTCTCACACACACACAAACCAGGAATGGGGAAATTGAATGGGAAGTCACTGACACGCTACCTAAAGCATTATCAAACCACAGCAATCATATTCAGCATCTCCAAGTTGGTGAAATGCTCTCCCACAACTCAGTTCCTGCAAATAGGATGGTGAATTGCGGGGAAGGCATTTCACCTCAGCTCTAGGACAAACTGAATAAATTTTTATAAAGGATGTCATGCCTCTATAATGCTGTTTTGTTTTCACTACAAGACTATTCTAAACTGAGCTATGATTGAGTGTAGTCCTTACCGTTTTCCGACAATACTCAGCCCCAACCCTCTGCCCATTTTCCTTTGGAGGTCTACATCAAAAATTTCCAAATTCTCTTCATCTTTATAGTGAGCTTCATCTCTATATACAACCAGTTGCACTTTCTGAGGTGTCTGCCTCAATGCTGTGATAGCATCTTCATGACCAGCATTCCTCAAGTCTATGCCATTAACCTGGAATAAGAACATATTATACTCACAGGACTCTTTTTTACTGGATTTTAATTAATCAGTTAAAGCAGTACATCAAAATAAATCAATTTATTGTTAAAGAAGTCACATACAGTAGGAAAGCTTTCAGCTGATAAAAGGCAGTGATAACTATATAACATTTTCACATGGCATTTCATAACCTAAATTATGTAGATGGAAAATCTGTGAGAGTCTCAGTGTAGAATTCTAGAACGTCAACTCTATAAGCTGCTTTTCCCAAAGGCAAACTGCAATGAGTTTTGGGCTCATAACACCCCTCCCCTTCCTTATCAGGTGCAGCCATGAGATCAGAAGCTTCTACTTGTGTTCTAGATTAACCCCAGTTTAGCATGTCATTAAAACATCTTAACTATGGTTAGTGGTAACAAGCCAGCTTTATAAACGATTAGCTTGTTTATAAAGTTGGCTTGTTTCCACTAACCAGAACTTGAAGGATTTGATTGATAAAACAAGTCACAGTTAATAAAAAACAGAAACAAAAGCTTTCAGAACCTTCCGTACAGCTGTGCTGAAGGAACAAGGGGGAGAGCCTAGGCTTGTTTTTCTAACCCTAAATTATAGTTTAGCTTCTTATCCAAACCAGTCCATTCTGTGCTAGTCACTTTTTCCAATGCATTGATCAGTATAAACCATGACATTATTTCATATTTCATTTTAGATTGCCATCATTTTAACCTAGAAGTCTTTTATGCCAATACCCTGAAATGTGTCAGTAAGTCAACTTCATGTTTGATACCTTGTATGAAGCATTATTAAATATTCCTTTTTATGAATGTATATGAATCTATGTAGCATTCATTCTTAATTTCTAATTAAATAATTTGAAAATGTAGATTTCCCAGAATTCTTTACACCAAAGCACAAGATTCTAAAACTCAAGAACTGTAAACAGGGTGAAGGACTAACGCTGCAATCCAATTCATGCCTACTGAGAAGCAACTTTTACTAAGTTCAATGGTGCTAACTCCAACGTTCTCATGCATTTCTAGTTGGTTCGCTCTTAATCTTTGTAAACTGCCCAGAAAGCTTCGGCTATGGGGCAGTATAGAAATATAACAAATTAATTAAAAATGAGCAACCATTGTTCTTTTCTTTCAAAATGTAGACAATTTTATAATTCGAAATGCAAGAAAATATTTTTTGCAGATTCCAATAGATGGCACACAAGACCAGTACTGCACTTTTAAATTGCAGTTAAATTACACTTAAAACATTATTATTTCATAAATGGAGCCAGGACACTGATTGTATAATATTCCTGACAAAATAGAAAACCTGTTTTGGTTGAAATAAAGAAATATGAACCACATACTGTACTATAATTCCTAGAAGATGCAGGCCTAACCTCCCCCAAAGCAGTTTTTACGATGTAAGAGACTATCTTTTAATTTAGGGGAGAACTGAATAAATACGCCTGTCTTTTCTTTTTTAAAAGTTTTCATTTTAGGATCAAATTTAGCAAATTTGGAGAATGGTGCCATGGAGATGGATAACGGTAGCAAATATAAACATTTGTGGAACCAAGGCGTATAACTAAAGGCAGGTGTAGTACTTGGTCCTTACTCCTGTTGCTGATCAACTGGTGGGTAATTTTGCACTGGGGGGTACATGAGCACATTGGGGTCTAGGGTTCCGATAAATGTGTAGATGCCAGAAAGTATTTGCACTTGAAGGCAACTGCTCTAGGCCCAAGGATTTCATTGAAACGCCGCCAATTATTCTCCAGCACTCTGATGCCTCAGCTTCATTCCATATCTCCTATGCCATTGATTCCAAATATTCCTTCTGGAAACAGTGAAGAATATGCAGTAGATGCCTGACAAGCTTTTTTTGTTGTTGAACCTTTTCTGTGACTCGTATCGCTATCAGTTTGTTAGGGTATCAGTTTGTTAAAGCATAAGAATAGCAGCTAGCATAAGAAACATTTTGTGAAAGAGTTGTTAAGAGCAATTCCTGAGCAGTCCTCAATGTTTTCCTAACCTCTGTACATAGAAGTCATTACAGGTGTGTTGGGAATTTGTGTATACCTGCCACTGAGATGTTTCCAGTTGCTCTGCAGCTACAGTGAATTTTATTCCTTTTCTAAGTTGCAATCAAATACATACTTATTTCTTAACCATTTCTATGTAGCATTCCAGTACAAAATGTATGAAAGGCAGCAAGATCCATAGAGTGGCTTGAGCAAGCATAGCTTCAGTTGATACTTTGCGCAGAATCCAACATATGTCCTACTTAGAGTAAAGCCATTTAAATGAATGGGGCTTTAGTTATGACTAATTTAAGTCCCATTCATTTTAATGGATCTACTCTAAGTAGGATTTACACTGGATTCTACCCTTTGACCATAAGTTAAAGAATATAACTGATTCTGGGTTGAAGTAAATATATGCAAGGTTTTCTTAATTTGGAAATACTTTTCAATTCTTAAATCAAGAGATGTGTGCAGTACACCAAATTATTCTAAACAGAATCAGAACTAGTTAAATTCCATCGTTTCTATGCATAATATTTATAGTAATAAATCCATTATTTCAACTCTGTGTTTGTTGTAACTCCAGTACAGTGCCTATTCCTCCCTCCAACACCCCGCCCCCGCCCATGTATGGAAGATAGAAACATCGGCCAGGTTTGGACAACATGCTAATCAACGGTTGGTTTCCATTTTGTTCCTATCCGCCCACCCCTGGTTGATTACTGTGTTGTCCGAACCCAGCCATCGAAGGAATTAAGCATGAATCTCACCTCAAGTATTTGATCACCAGCCCAAAGTCGACCATCTCTAGCAGCTGCCCCTTCTTCATAAACTTCATGTATTACAATAGCATCCTAATGGAACACATCAATTACGTATTAACGTTTGTAAGTTAAAAGAAAGTTCCAAGTATGAAAATAATAATAATTGTACTACAGTTTCTAAACAAGGCAAACATTGGAGATCACCTAACCATGGCCACAAGATTTTGAGTGGACCAAGTGCTCCTTGGGACTAATACTGACCAGTGTTAATTCTAACCAGTTTCAAAGCCTTGTTAAGAAGAAAGCCTAGTTAATCGTCCTAACCTAATGCTTGATCATAGTTAAGATGATTGAAAGAGGGTGGAATTCACATCTGAGAACAAGCAGAGGGAAAATGCAGTTCTGTAGCCTACTTGAAATCTCTTAAGCGTGATTAGATTAGCAGTGTTACATCAGCTTCAGTTATTAGGGTCACAGAAAGTATCTTCCTTTTTCCATTGCTACAAATCTAGATTTTTGGCTACAAGTATGATCCTAAAGTTTGATACTATCCAGTAATTCTTGCTAGCCTTTTAGCTGTTTTATACAGACTGACATTAACTACATATGAACTCTAGGTCAACTTGTGCTTTACTCCAGTTTAACTTTTATGATAGTTTTAAATGATACTGTTATGAATAATGACTGTTTTAAGACCTTCATGGGGATGGTCAGCATTAATTAGGAAACTGATGCCTTGTGTTGAGTGGCTGCAATTTCCTCCACAAAAGGAAATGAAATCCAGAAGTTTATTAGTTTTATTACTGCAGCATCAGATGTTTCTCTAGGGAATATTTCAATGATATACACCTATTGTCAGGAGCAGAGTCCCTGATAAGGGGCGGGGGGGGGGGGAAGCGGGGTTTAAACAGCATATGTTTACCATTTCATCAGCGATACCATTGGCTATGAAACAGAATGCTGACTGCCCCCATGGAATGCTTCCTATCTTTCAGTTTTAATGACCAGCTATATAAAAGGGGAGAACAATTCATGCTAAAAATTCAAAAGTGATATTAATAAACAGAAGAGCTATGCTAAGAAGAGCATAAATTAAACTTTAGAAGAAGATAGGTATAATGGATACACAAAACAAGTATAAGATGGCGGAGAGACTAGGGACTAGGCAGCTGCATTTCAGAGAATGATTTAGGAGTTATAATGAAATAACAATTAAAATCCACAACATGCTGCTCTGATGCTGCTGTGGGCATGATAAGGTTAACATAGTTTTTGGTTGCATCAACTAGAGCATGGTTTCCAAGACTAGAGGAGTAATAGCATAGAGTAAGACCACAGTTAAGAGTACTAGGTCCTGTTCCTGATGGTACCGAGAGAAAAAAGAATGTTCACAAGTTGTGAATGCTTCAGCAGCAACCTATCATGCCCTTGCTAGGGGAATCCTCTTCAGAGGACATACTAGATCTCCCAGAGATGAACAACACCAAGGAGAAGTTCATGCCAGAAGAAATGGAGGAGCCTGAGCCCTCAGGAGAGATGAGCCCACAAGGGGAAGAGAAATTTACCTCTGAGACAGAGGTCGAGTGAGTCCCTAGCCCCAACAGAGGCAACATCTCAAGAAGGTCAGAAGAGGCCCTGCAAGAAGGAGTGCCTGTTTGCAAAGGAAGGTGCTTCTTGAGTATAGGTCTCCTTGTAAACAGGGCCCTCCTCATAAGGAGGACATCTTCCAGATGCATCTGAAGTGCTGCAGTTGAGTCCTGGGTATGGCTCTGAAAACTCCAGCTTATAAGCTCTCAGTTGAGACATGCTGCTTGCTGGAAAACCACCTTATTTCAGTTCTCAGTACCTTGAAACCTTGCTTTGGACTGGTCTCTCATGCTGCTGTGCCCTGGACTCCTGATAAGTCCCTGCTTATGGACTGCCTCGGCTCCCATCCCCAAGACTGGTAATGCCCTGCTTTAACCTTTTGTTTGCTTACTGATTTCCCTAAATAGATTTGCCCCTAGTTTGCCCCAGGGCTGAGCCAACCCAGGAGTGAAGTGTGAAGATGCGCAACCTGTTGACAGTAATCCATATGGTAAGCATTTCTATATGTTATGGTTGGGGCAGGAGTCTTTCTTCACAGAAAGAGGCTATCTTCAGCAGCATGCCGCAGTATAATGGTGGTTCAGCACTAATACTACTATTTAGTATTTTATATCATTGTTTTACCTAAGTGCTCAAAATGCTTTAAATACATAATTTCAATAAACATTATAACAATGCTGTAAGATACACCAGAGTTATTACAGATGGAGCTGAGAGACAGTGGCTTGCCTAAGGTCATACAATAACATCACAAAGGAGACCAGATTGGATTAGGGACTTTTCCAGATCCAGCTCATGGTCTTAATCACCAGTCATTTATTCTACATACTGAGAGGAGAGAAGTAACATCGATGCACTCCTGAAAAAGGTTATCCGTCAGAATGTCCAAGACTTATTCTGTCCCCAAACTGGGTCTGAACTCAGACTGGAATAGATCCAGATAATCAGTTTCATTCAAGAGCTCCTGCAGCAGAGATACCCCCATTCTCTTGAGTAAGTTGCCCAAGAAGCAAGTATATGTGACCAGATAGTTAGCTTGAATTTGATTCCAAGGAGGGTTTTTTTTCAGGAGGGGCTGCACTACTGCCTACTTAAACGCAGTGGGGACCACACCATTCCACAATGATTTATTCACCATTACCCTGATCCATCTGGCTAGCTTGAAGAAGCCAAGAAGAGAAAGGGTCAAGAAAGAATGTGGTGGGTCGTACAGATGCAAGCATCCTGACCATGTTCTGGAAAGACTTACAGATATCCAGTGAGCTTAATAACTGAGAGTAGGGATTAAACCAGGGTTTCTGCAGTCAAAGTTCAACACTCTATCCACTAAACCATTTTGGCTTTATTTCCCTTCAGCTGTAACACTGTGTTGTGTTTATGAGTTGGCGTGAGTCTGTATGCTACCTCCCCTCCCTCCCACACATTACTAGCAAAGATTTAAAGCGTTCTTCAGAAGAATCCGTGGTTTGTTGTTGAATCAATACTTGGCAAATGGTAGTTTATTATCAAGCCAAAACACATTTCATCTTTTTGATATCCTGGCTTGTTAAATTGTGGTTTGATCAAACCATTTGCTATGTTTAGAAGCAACAAGGAATCACATATTCCTTGAAATCATAAATGGAAGCTTTAAATCTCCTCTCCACATGAATGAAGAAAGGGGAGTCTCATGTAAATAACAAGAAACATGGTTGGTTGTTACACTACATCTATGAATTTGTCTACTTCTAAATACTTGTATTCTGGTATATTCTGTTTTATTTGCCTAAGCATTCATATACATTCCATCTGAAATATGGCTTTCTCCATAAACTTCGACCTACAGAAAAACTAAACACTGTAAGTTCTTAGCAGAGATACCAAACCTTAAAACACCCATGTGAGTGCTAGCCAAAGTAAAATATCCAAAAATAAAGCTCCCGAGTGTTTTCAGTGGCTAATCCTAATGGAAATGAACAGGTTTTAATAATTCAGTCTTTTAGCTAACATTTATTAATTTATTAAAACATTTGTATCCCACCGTATATCACTGGGATCTCAGGGTGGCATACAGATAAAATCAAACAGTATAAACCAATAAATAATGTACTCAGCTAAAAACAAATTAAACCATTTAGAACTTGCTTTCTATATAAAGTCATTCATAATGGAAAGGATAGTCAGTGGGAGGTTATAGAACTTGTTGAGTTTAAAAAATATTTTTAGTGAAGCAGCACTACATCACTCAGGGCAAGGTGACACAAAATGAGAGAGACATGAAGAGGAAGGAAATAATAACATCCTTGCCCTGGAGCAAACTTTGTGATCAAGAGATTGTTTAGAAGCTCCTTCTTTTGCAGTCCCAAGGCTCTGAGTATTTACAACCACTCTGCTATTGCAAAATCTATGCCAAAGCTCTGGTTTGTGTGTGGCGGTGGGTGGGTGGAATTACTAAACATTTACTTACAGAAAGCTGGAGCACTTTATATCACAAATGACTTCAGATTTAAATATAGTTGATAAAAAAGAGATCTTAATCTGTTGCACAATCAAATTACTGATACAATTAGGAAAAGGGCAATTTAAATAATAATTAACAAGCTCCTGTAACTGACCAATTTCACAGGAACAGTGGAAAAATGCATCCAGAACGGACGCTAGACAGGTGAATAAACTTCCCTACAATACAGCCACCAACTTTTCAGGATGCAACCCGGTTATATCAAAGTCATAAGATCTGGTCCCATGCCTAATAATAAATGTGTAGATTTGCTGTTATACACAGCATAGCTTTATGACACAGCACTGAGCAGAGACAGATATGGGTGGACTTTGCAAATGAAACTTTATCTTCCAGTCTTCTGAGGCCATGCCGGTTTCCCATGAGTTTTCTTATATGATACACTGTTAGGCCTCGTCCAAACTCTGTCGGCCCTATGGCTTTGGAGCCTGAGTTTGATTCAACGTTAGATCATGATTATTTATAACTCGGTCCAGTCATGGGAAGCCTGGGAGTGCAGCTCTCCCATCTAATTGCAGGCCAAAGGAGGGTGATACTCCCTATCAACCACAGCTGCAAGATTCAGTCCTGAATTAGGCCTCCGATTTACAGCCTAGGATTGTAAGAACTGAGGAGGAGGATGACTCCACAGGAGATAGGGCCTCAGAATGCCTCCCAAGTTATGGCATCCACTAAAGAGGGCTGAACAAAGATGGCCTCTTAGATGTAGTGCTTGCTTAAGGGCCAGATTTCTCTGTCAGGAAAGATCATCAGAAGGGGAGCTTTGGCAGCCCTTCTCCTGTATTAAAGATGGTGCAGAGTCCGCAGAGCTTTTGCTGAGAACAATGTATTAATTGCCTGGAATAATTACATGCCTGCACTTTTCTGCCTTGAATCCTTTATTGTTAAGACTCTGTCTTGGAATCTATTGCTGGATTTGAACTCTGAATTTGAGTCTGTGTGAATTCTTGCCTTCACACTTCCTCTTGAATAAAGAAATGTGCCAATAGCCTTTGCCTAGACTATCTGATTTACTGGGGTCTATAAACACTGTAAGCTTTGTTGTGAGCTCTGGACAGCTGGTCCACCTAACCTGAGCAGCTGCAATAAAGAGTTTCACTGTTATTTGTGTCCTGTGTCCTGTTGCTAGAATGTGCCAGAAATTTGGGTCTGCCATACACAGGCATTCTGAGACTGTCTGGAGGGCCATAAGACTCTTCCGTTTCTGGAAACTGAGGTCAGAACCAGGCTCTGACCCCAGAGCCCAGAAATTGCTCTCCCCGCCCCCTCGTAGTCGGTATGGTTCTTTGGGAGTGACAACATACATATGGATAATGATGATTCAGTGGACATTATATACTTGGATTTTCAAAAAGGTTTTGACGAAGTACCAAACAAAAGGCCCTTGAACAAACATAGCAGTCATGGAGGTAAAAGGAAGGCTGTCTTATTAACTGGTAACTGGTTGAATAACAGGAAGCAGAGAGTAGGAATAAATAGGAAATTAGCTGCTACAAGAAAAGAATGTTGTACTAAGAAGGTCTTTGGTCTGAGTTAGCAGAGATCTTCTTAAGTTCTTTCTTTCTTAGTGAGATGACAATCCATTTCTTAAGAGCCAGCAATAGAAGCTGGGAAAACTACTTGCAAAGAATATAGGGCAGAATAGCTCAAAGAATAAAAAGGGCAGAATAACTCAAGTGGAATTATCTTTTTACTAAAGTACTGAAGAATAAGTTGCATTTCGTAATCCCAGACGGTGCTTCCAAGCATATTCTGGATTTGCTGAGCTACTACTCTGAGACCTTGTTCAGATGATAACGCTAAGTCACAGTGGTTAAGTATTTTGAGATAAACATTATGGCTTAAATATTGTGAACTACAACTTAGCATATTGTGTGAACCATTCCTAACCATCGTGAGGGCGCTGAGAAGGGATGAAGGAGGATGGAAACGGCACTAGAGAGATCATGAGGAGTGGCAGGGTGGTTTGCTGTTCCTGCTGGGCAGCTCTATAGCCATTCCTGACAACCCACCATGAAGCGGCCTGCCGGCTTTAGATGACCACCATGGCAATCAAAAAACGTGGATTCTCAGGGTGGCTTGTTCATGAAAAATAAGCCAACCTGCAAAAAACATGCGGGTTTGCATGACACGACAACCCACTATGGCTGATCACCTATGGTGGATTGTCGTGTTGTGCGAATCTGGTCACTGTGTCTGAACCCATTCCTGCAAACAAATTATGGTTGGTTAAAAAGCTACAAACCACTAACCATGTAAATGTTTCATTTGTGCTGAAAATTTGTAATATAGTGAATGCATATAGCTGATTAGTCCATGGTTTTTTATGCTTTATATCTTGTGCATATATGTGTATAAAACTAATAGGTTATGTATTCTAGAGAGCAGCTGAGGAAAAAGGTTATCTCCGAAACATTGGGAAATGGTACAAAATAAACTGACACTCATTGCTATTGTTGTTTTTGTCTTCTTTGAGTGCCTACCTGTTGTTGACTGGAGTTTGCAAAATAATGGAAAATTGACAATAAAGGTTGAACATTAAAAATATTTTTCAGTGGAGGGATTTGTTAATCGCTGGAAGCCAGGGATAACCTTTGCAAGAGCCACCTGCATTCTTATAATGTCAAGGATATTTTCAAATTGATATTGTAAGTTTATGCCTTTCAAATCATTAGATTTCTATATTTGGTGTGATTTTTTTTATTTTTTATTTTTGCAAAAAGCTACCATATTTACTATTTTGTTCCTGCCTTTGAATCACATACTTGGAAGTTACAAAAAGCAAATAAGCACACATTTTTGGTTCTCAGCATGATGAATGCCAATGTACTATTAAAAGGAAACAAGAAATCTGTCATTGTAGATCAAAGGAGCTGTCTAGTATGTATGAGATGGCAAAGCTACACGGTGTTTAGCTCAGGGATTTTTTGTGCAAGAAGGGAAGACGGCAGCAGGGAAAGGTTTGTAATTTGGAATGCTGACTGCTCTTTCCTCTCACATACATGTTTATTATAGGTGCTGTGTTCTTATCCCTATTGTGTGCTTGGTAGCAGGGCTGATAAACCTAAGACAAAGGCACAGTATTTTTCCATTCTTCTCTATTTTCAAGGGTGTCCCAGTTACAAGGGTGGACACTACAGCAACCCATATGGAATACTGTCACTGCTACTGATAATTCTCTATTTTTCTGTTCTTTATTAATCCCCCAAAAGGTTTCCCCTTTTATTTTTCTAATTTGTATTTTTGCCCAAGAAAATGGAACGCATATTTCCATTAACTCTTGCAAGCTTACAACTAGCTGCTTAATAATTGGATACATGGTGATCTGGAATAATCTTGCCACCTTCTTAACTTCTTGGTGGTAGCAGGCTTACAGGCATCCCTTCGATGATACAACAGAATTACGATGTGAAGCACTGAGATATTGAGAGGGGATGCCCTGTTAAACTGCAGACTACCACAGCTGCCAATTGTAAAACAGAGAAACTGCAGCTTCATGGTAGAGTACATGGTTTGCATGTAGAAGTGTCAAATCCTAGGCAGCTGCAGAGAAAAGGATCTCAAACAGAGCCTACACAGGTTGTTAAATCGATAGCATACAGCTGGCCTTCTCTTTGTTTGTTTTTTGCTCAAGCAAGCATGCAGGGCCCTGATCCGGATTAGGACCATTGCACAGACGTAGGGGAGACCTTCATTTCAGCCGCCTGTTTTCTAAAATTTGTCATCCCCACATAGGGGCAAATGACACCAAATGGAGGTTTCCCTTTTTTTAGCTCCTCTCCAAGGAGGTTAAAACATCCTTGGAGATGTTTTAACCTTTTTGGCCCCACACGCTTTCTTATGAGCAAAAAACATAAAGACGGTTAGCGGCACACTACATATTTAACAAAATGTGTAGCTTGACCCTCAAGTCTTTCAAAACTAGATAGTATGAACAGCTGGTATAATTCAAGAGAAGGCAGCCCCTTCTATTCTAATAGGGAACAACTATGAAAAGAACGCTTAACCTCCTAATTATACATATTGCTGATGACATGTTTAAATGGAATTGGTATCCACACAGTTATCCACAAGCATTCTTACAGAAGATCAAAATATATGTCAAATCTCATTTCAAACGGTATATAATCTCCACCATATACTTCCTTAGTCTAGAGCTCCATGGGCGGGAATAAAAAGATACCTCTTCCTTTTTCCTGCCTGCCATGGCCGGCCCTAGACAGAGCGAGGAAGCTCCCTCAGGTGGCAAATACCAGGGGATGGGGGATGCCAGGAGCCCCCTTCACTCCCCCTGAATCCCCCAAGTTAGGCTGCTCTGTGCCCCCTAATCTACTTTCCTTCCCTCAGGTACAGTGTAAGATTTGCCTTATCACCAGTTCTGAAGTAAGATTCAGCTGCCAGTTCAGTAAGATTTTATATGTGGAATGGGCGGTGCAGGCGACATCTTGCCCTTCACCCCAGGCTAAAATGTCATGGGCCAGCCCTGCTGACTATTTAAATTACAAAAATAGTTTCCTCACCTTCCCAAGAGTTCTCTTCTGCCTGCAAACGCTGTTTCTACATTTATTTCATTCACTGTATCAAAATTTAAAGTATTTTGAGATTCATGAAAGCTTTCAATGTATTAAAGAAAAAAACCCAGCCAGCTGACAACTTACAAGTGGCGTATCCTTCCCTCCTACAATACTGAGACCAAGCCCTGATCGGCCCTTGGATATTTCTATGATCATTTCTTGACCAGGAACTATTGAGCATGTTGCTGGATCCACAAAAGGAGGTGGAAAGTTGCCTGTAAACAAAGATAAAATGTACTAGTCAATGAAATAACAAGCACTACACCAGGTGTGGGGAAACTGCAGCCCTATAAATGTTGGTGGACTCCAACTCCTATCAACCCCAGCTAGCATGACCAGTGGTGAAGAATGATGGGAGTTGTGGTTTAACAACTTTGGAGGGCCTTGCACTATACAAAGATGCTGAAGAGGAACACATTGAATGTTATATTCTGTCAGCACACCCTCATTAAATTAATTCGATTTGAGGAATATGTGGGGGGAAACTCACTGGGAGTGTGTGTCTCTATACAGCTGCAAAGCCCTGTGGTGGCTGCGAATCAGCACTGCATCAGTTATACGGTGCAGCCACCGATTCACAGCCACTGCAGGGCTTTTCTCCGAAGTTGTGCTTTAAAAAGTTGGGGACTTACCCTGACTTTTTTCTTCAAAGCAAGGTCACCATGGCCCTTCCGCCATGTGATCTCACTCTGTCATCGATCCAGGGGGCATTCCGGGAGAATGGTGGCAGATGACTGGTCACCAGGAAGAGGGCAGGGGGCGGGATGACTGCTTGAAAACCCCATGCTCCCTCCTGGTGTCGGGATTCCCCCCCCCCATCCTGCAGCAGTGATACCGTGGGGCTTCAGAAGGAAGGAGTGGCAAAGCAGCCTTTGTTTCTGGATCATTGCAATTCAGATAGAAATAAAAGCCACTAACGTACAACAAATCTAATTTTTGTAGGGACCTATTTTGAAGTAGGATAAAGTCTTCAAAGATTGCTTTCTTAAAATGTGGATCCACTGAGGTCAAGAATAATAACTTAAAGTGAGTCACTTCAAAGTATTTTAAAGTAAATACTTCAAAGGCTGCAGCCACGCTGTTTAAATGCTGCCTTGCAATGCATTTTCATGTCTCATTCCAGATAGAAAAGGTGACATATCATTCTGATAAACTATGTCACAAATTAATTATAGCTGCCAAAATTGAAAAAAATAATAATCTGGATCTTCTATTACTTAAGGTCCAATCAAGATTTTGCTTTTAATTTTTATTAGCACGTTTCTTTACTCACAAGATTGGTTTATTCACATGAGCCATGCAATGTCAGCTGTGGCAAGTTCTGTAATCTTTAAAGTATGCTTTACAGTTTTTGTGATTACAACATTACCATGGCTGAGATTTCTGAGCTCCTAATTCATAACATACAGTGCTCATACATCATTTCTGTGAGTATAGAAGGAAGAAATAATAATAATAATAATAATAATAATAATAATAATAATAATAATAATAATAATATAATTATAATCCATCCATCCCATTCAGGTTTCAGGGCACTGCACAATTTAAACATAAGGACTGACAACAAGGCCTGGTCTTTAATATGCAGCAGAATGTAGTGGTAGAATATGGAGATGGTACTTGAGGCATTTCTTATGCGCCATCATGTAAAACAAAACATTTTCCCTGGAAGTAAAAAATTAGTACCAGCAGGCAGGAAAGTTTCTAGCCTTCTCTTCTCCCTGCTGTGCTTGTTTATTCTACTAGCAAAGCAGTTGTATAATTTAGATGGTAATTAAAAATGAGATACCCACATCAGAAGTGGTACAGTTCATTCCACCACCTAAATGATATGGGCATGTGTTGCCATGTACAGATCAGGCCAAAAAGTTCCATGTCCAAGAAAAGCTTAGGCAGCTCAGCCCAGGCTGACCCAGAGGTGTTGTGGCCATACAATTTCTATGTTTGTTTGTTTTTAACCTGATGAGCAGGACTTCAATTCTACAAACAGTGAAGGGTGGGTGGGTTTAGGAACCTCCTTCCTGGTCCTAGAGCTATTAACATGCTGCAGGTGATCAGCTAACTTATGAATGCCTTGTACCTTGCAACTCTCCAGAAGCCACAGTAGTTTTTATACAAATAATATCACAGGATCCAAACCAGAGATGAAGTTAACTGATGAAACTTAACAGAAGAAAATTTTCATACACCAACTTCCCTCTACAGTTGCTGGTGGACACACTCCCCCCTCACACACAAAGTCTATCTAGAGGATTTGGAGCCCCTCCTGAGCAATGTGGTATGGCATGCAAGGGGTCACGGGCTGGGGGGAACTTTCCTTCCGTAAAGTTATCTTAGGATTCAAGCCCCATTTGGGGCATTTTCCTCAACCCCAGCATACCTCACGCCTTGTCCCGCATGAAGGAGAGGCCCCCTCAACTGTCCAAAGAGGCTTTTTGAGCATCATAGGGAAGCTGCAGGGGTGGCAGGGAGGAAAGAGTGGACCAAGAAAATTTCCTTCCATGACTATTGTCCACAAAAGCATATGCCAGAGAAATTTATTAAGCCTTTAAGGAGTCCCAAGACTATTGCAGAAAAAACAGGGCTGCCCTCTAGAAATTGTTTCCTTCCATGAACTTTCTTAAGTTAACTTATCTTAGGATCCAAGACACTGAAAGGAATTAATGCCACTTCAATCTGAAGGTAGCAAATGCTTCAATAAATACACAGCAGGTAAAAGCTGCTGTGGGCCAAGTGAAAGAGAAAGAAATTAAATACATTTTACCTACATTGAAGCATCCCTAGTTTGCAATATGTTAAAGATAATTACTTTTAAAAGATTTTTAAAAGAATGATATCCAAAGAATTAAATCTGTTAATCTAAATATTAATACTAATAATAAGCTAGCTACCATCATCGCAAAAAAACATAGTAATGAATGCAAGGTATGTATGTACTCTTCAGATGGAGATAATTAGCTCATACTTCTGCTGGTGAACTCGGTCTCTGGAGAATAAGACGGTGCAGGTGCCAAAGAGATATCATGTAAACTGATGGGGATTACTGTTGAAGTCTTTGATTGCTTTAATTGGTTACGAAACTGGGAAAGGAGAAAAAATAAAAAGAAACAAAAGTAGTTGAACTGCTAAGCCTTCTTCTGAAATCCAAACAAGCAGCTTAAACCATAGTACAGAGATCTTTAAATGGATCAGAAGATGGATGTGTAATACAGCATTTAACAACTTTAGAAGTAATGATCCACCTACCTTTGATGTTGTGATAGCAGAAATCTTTGTTTAAAATGCACTGGTGAATCATTATATAGCATAAGATTTAAGAGCCTTGATAAAATCCTGACTATGATGTACAAAACACCGCCCCAAACTATTTTTATATACTTGTCTATTATTATTTCTTGCTCTTTTCTGAAAATTTTGAAAATGCTGCTATTCAAAACTTAATACATTTTTCTGAGTTAAAAGAGGCCCAATAAATCCATTTGTTTCACATTAAAGAAGACAAAAGGGGATAGAAATACATACGTTTTCTGGAGGTTGTTCTGCCATAACTTGCTGGCTCTCTACCACCTGTTTGTCAATCTTGTTACTGACATCCTAATAAAAACAAATAAAAAAAATTAAAAAGTTACAATGCAGACCAATGCAAAGATATGGATGACATGCTCAAATCCAACTGATTTTAACACAGCCTTTATTTTTAATTCACTTTAAAAATTGCCCCAAACCAAGATACTCAATTCACAATTCAACTGACATGTAGACTCTGCAGCTCACTGCTACATGCTGCTAAAGTTCTTCAAGCAAAGTATCGTGTAAATTAGGAAATTTAAAACTTTAGATTTGAGCCATGTTAAATCAGTCATGCATTAGTCCCATTGAAATCAATGGGATAATTTAGTCATGACCAACTTAAATCCAGTTGCTTTAAATGGGACTAAAAGCATGGCTAACATAGCCTGGATCCAGTCCATTTCGCTTTTCATTTATTTTCTGCAAATCTCTCTGTTGAGTATATTAAATAATAAACCTAACTCACTCGTTAAGTAAACTCATATGTTCTGATTTGGGGGGGATTCTACCACACTTCTCATCCCACATTAATATCTCATTCCACATTGTTTTATATGTGTGTGTAGGAAACATTACAAAAGGCTGGAGAAAACAATGCAGGATTGCACTATTAAGAATTATTTACAGGGTTCAAACCCCATTTTAAAGACAATACTGATAGATTTCTTTAAATTAGAAAGGGATGTCTAGGTAAACATATTGAGAGAAATGATTAATGTTGTCCTCCTCCTCTTCATTTCAGTGGAACGTCTCCATTTCCTTGCAGTTTAAGGTACACAACTTTGTGTTAATTTACAAGGGATGAAAAAATGTGCTTACTATGAGTTATCAGGAACAAAAACTATTCCACTAATTACTAAACAAGGAGTGAGCTCACCATACTGAAGCACCAGGAAAACATGGGAAGAAATTAAAATTGATCTACACTGCAAATCCCAGATAAAAAGTTATATAGGGGAGATAAATCCTGTCATTTGCTGCCATATAACTTTCTCATTTATGTGTGTGTGTGTGTGTGTGTGTGTGTGTGTGTGTGTGTGTATGAAGTATTTTCAGATGCAAAAGAATATTCTCTGGTTCCTCTTAGGAAACATTAGGCAGCTGACTAACATTTTCTCACATTGATCATTAAAATTACAGTTTCCCTTTCAGTTCCATCACAAAGCCCATCATCATTAGACAGGCTAAAAAGGTATATCAATTCCAAAGGCCCAAGTTCCTGGTCTAATAGTATAATTCAGTCAGCTCATTGTAGAACTCTGTACATGAGGGAAATAGCCAGGCAAATCTGATTGCTTTCTGACTCACTTCAAGTCAATGGATTATACATCTAGTTATAGCAAGACTGATTGGGAAAAAAGCCATTTAATGTGAGACTAACCAAGACCCAATTCCACCCTTTGGGAATACAGCAACTGCGCTAATTAGCTGAGCTGGTTAGTGTGAATGTAGGAAAACTACCTTCAAAGTAGTGTGTGCTTATGAGTTTCCTGAATAAGAATTAGGGTGCCACATTTAAAAATACTCAAATTGCAAAATGTTAACTTTCTTTCTTAAAACCTACATATAATTAATTTGTTTGATATGTTTGCTGCACATTTGGTGCTTCTGAAATCACACCTTGCAAATGTGAATTTTAATTTTCAGCATTCCAAGACTTTAGCTTTAGTATTAATCCCCCAAACCCTCATGTTTCTAATGGTTCAGAACTTAGGCTTGTTGGAAATGCTTGGGGAAAATATTGAAAACCAGAGGAGACTAACCTAATGTAGACTTCCAATGTTCAAGGGGACCGGACCTCAGTGTTATCTGTCTAGCTTTTGCCCCTCTCCGTCTATGGCCCAATCTATACATGGGATTTACTCTGGTGCTACTTCATACACTGTCAGGGCGCATGACATTCCCTCCTCTATGCAGCAACCATGGGTTTTCATGCTGCAATTTTGTAAAGCCATTTTGTGATGGATTTTCCCATCACATTCGCTTCAGTATGGTTTGAGAGTTTGGCCGTTTCTACACCTGCCTTTCCCCCCGGGATCGTCCCTGTGCATGAAAATGGACGATCCCTCCATTTTCCTGGGATAATCCTTAGGTGTAGAAAGGGCCTTTGTGTGACCTCAACTAACAGCCCACTAAACATGTCTATTGTGACATAATTCCTATTGACTTCCACTGCACTTTCTTAGCACAGCACGGATTGGAGAAAGGGATGAGGAAGCGTTTTGTGATAAATCTGCGCTTAACCAGAGGAGTGCACCTTCACATAAGGTTAATGTTTTTTTTAAAGGAAGGCTGTTGATGCTGCGAGACTCCACCCACATATGCCCAAACTTAATGCCATTTCTCATGCAGTCTGCTCAAAAGCAGTTCTTCCCTCCCACCCCACCCCTTTTTCTTTTTTTTTATACACCACTTTAGTTAGCTGCATGTGCCACTGGAGGAGCAAATCTGGTTTTAATCTGAATCGCATTGGAAAGTGTCTCCAGGTAAATTGCCCCTATGATTAGCAGAATTACACAACATTAGCAAATGACATGCAAGTTTTGCTTCATTTCTGAGGTAAAACTTGTCCTTGGACCTTTTTGTGTGTATTTGTTAATTTGTTAAGCACATTGTATACAGAGACCTGAAAAGAAAAGCATTGATTTTTCAGATACGATCATGTTGTTTTAAAAAGCTCAATTAAATTGTGGTTTTGCAATTTATTACGACGAATGGATGAGCTGAAATATTAAAAGGTTGCCATAACGAAATGTCCTTCAGATGTTAGTTTCCCACACACTGCCAGTTGTTTCCTCTGCTATAATGCTGCACAATTTTAAGAGATAGAATATGCTGATGAAAATTTAAAACCCAGCAGTATTTTATTTACCGCAGAAATATTGGTAAATATGATTATGAAGTCCTTCTTTAAAGCCAGCAAACCAACAAATTCAGCTGGTGCTTGAAGGCAAGACTGACTCAAGGACAGACATCTTGCAGCTATAATAGCGTTCAAGCTGAAAAAGCCTCCAGCTAAACACAAAATTTGATTATCCTGAATGCATGATGCAGCAAAGCAAAAGCACAGAGCTAAAAAGCACACTAGAGCTGTCACTCAAGTGATTTTCCTGGTAAGTCAACACTGAAGATTTTAAATTACTTGCTTGTTGGAAAGGTGGGAACCTTCCATCTGCTTTTAGTGTAATGCATCAAAAGGCCTGCCTTTCAAATGAACATCTTCCCAGGTCACCTTTAATGCATACACAACAACCCTCTGAATATCATATGCATGGTGAAGTAAAACCACCTTTGTATTCTCTACTCACACAGTTTCAGGGCCCCTTTGAAGGTGATTACTTGCAGTGCAAAGCACCCAAGTACAGAGAGAGAAGGGAAATGACAGACCTGTTAGAATGGTCACCACATGATTAGAGATAACTGCAGCATCCTCAAGGATTTATGAGCATGGAGTTTTCGTTGCCCCCTTCTTTTAGTTTCCAAAAGAGGCAATGGGAAACTTCAAGCTTTGCATACATTTCTAATCCCCAAAGCCATGGTCACTGCCCAGACAGCAAAAGCCCAGCTTTGTGACGGGTAAAAATCTGTAAGAGACATCTGTAACAGAAAAATCTGTTTTCTGTTTATGAATGAGGGCTAGCAAACTGAAGTGTAATCCAGAAAAGACAGAAGTGTTCTTGGTGAAAGGGTGGGTGGGAGAAGAACATGAGCCTGAGGCTCTCTTCAGCTTGTTCTTGCAACTATATAAACCATAGTTCATTATTATGCCCAGGCACAGTGAAGAAGAAGGAATCATTTCAAAACTTAATGCAAAAAAGGCTTCCCACAGAGGAACGCTGCAAAAGGCTTCCCTCGCTGCAACATTTCCAGGCATTTGTTCTATATCTATTGGCCTAATCCTTCTCATCCAAGGCCCTTCTCATTCCCAACTGGGAAACAAGGATAGGACCTTTTCAGTTAGCTCTGGAACTCTCTTCCAGGTTGGCCACCTACAGTGGAGAATGGTATATTTTTGGTGAAATATTCATTTTAGTTTTTTAAGGGCTTTAAGAGCTCCCCCCCCTAGGCCTTTTAGTAGCCTTTTCCCCCATTACTTTTTAATAATTTCCCTGTCATTTTAGATGTTGGGTTTCCCCAGTAAATTGTTTACTGGGCTCAATGTCAGCTCCAGAATTTTGAGGGGCCTTGGGTAAGGCATCCTCAGTGGGCTCCATCCCTCAGTGAGTCTGCCTTCTCACTGGCATTGTCACCATTGCTCCTCATCCTCTTTGTCATCATTGCTATCACTTGCACGCGTGACTGGCAGAGAGCCAGTGAGCAATGCTCTTCCTTTTCACCACCACCATTATCTGAGCCACAGCAAGAGAAAGGTGAACAAGCAATGATAAAGAAGAGAAGCAAGTCCAAGGGGGGCGGGTATAGTCACGGTGAAGGTAATGCCTCCTCCTTCATGCCTAATGGAAGGGCCTCCAGCCCTAAGTAGTCTGTGTCAGGAAGGAAGTGGGCAAGAGAGAGCAGAGAAGACTTTTCAACAAAAATGAAAGTTAAAAAGACGTGGCGAGCACAGAGCTCACCAGAGGCCCTGTTGTACTGCCAGCAGACAGGCCTGGTTTGGGGAACAGGGATATTCCTCCCACTGGAGAAGATGGCAAGACATTGGCCCTGCCTATTGATGGAAGAGGAGGGACTATCTCAAAGAGTTATGAATGCCCTCTGTGAATCCTGGGAAATGAAAATGTTCTCCTGATGCCAGGTTTTCAGTCCTGTTCATCTCTTTGTTCAATGGTTCTAATTTAAATTGTGCAAATGTTAATTAAGGCTCTGACTTATTTAGCAAACTGTCTTTCTTGAAGGAAAGGGATACGTTTAACTGCACCATACCAGCTATTTTATTATGAGGGGAAATTCATTTTCAGTTGAATCTCTGCTCAACACTTTTTTATGGCTCAGAGTTTTATTAGATGAATGTCTGGGTTTATATTAACCCACTAATTATGATTAATTGCTTTCATTTAAGAAACATCAAAATGCATCTTACCTCAATGGAAGACTGGGAGCTAGAGGGTAATGGGAAAGGAGCCACAGCCATCTGGTTAACTGCATCATCGTTGCTGAGAAACAAGAGAGAAGGGAGGAACGATACATTAGACAAACTACAAAATACCTACTGAAATTTTCATATTTTTTTCTTTTATTGCACATAGGGGTCCCAGGTGGTGCCCCATCCAATGCACTAACCAGATCTAGACCTGTTGTTGCTGGATCGTGTGCTGTTAGCACAACCAAGGACCTAACCTCTATAAAAAAAAATAGAGACATTTAGAAACCGAACTGAAGAATGTTTTGTCCCTTCATTTTTGCTTAGAGTAGGAAATGGGCAAAATGCTTAGCACTGAGGCCCACATTGGAAATGTGCCATTATTTGGTGAGCTGCAGCCCATTTCCATATATTGCATGCAATTAACATAACACACTTATGGTAGGTCTAGGGCTATTTCCTCGAGGACGCTGCCAAAATACTACTATTCCTTCCTGTTTCAACAAGCCTTCCTGGATGTGCCCCAATCTCCTGTTTACATTATTGCGGATGACAACTTCAATTGTGCTCTCAGAAT
The DNA here is from genome assembly GCF_023053635.1 of Elgaria multicarinata webbii. Lineage (NCBI taxonomy): Eukaryota > Metazoa > Chordata > Lepidosauria > Squamata > Anguidae > Elgaria > Elgaria multicarinata. Next base: position 141,918,574 of record NC_086171.1, read on the forward strand.
TACTCTCTGCTGACTATGGTCACTTTTTGTATAATAATTAGTACTTCAATATTAATACTGTATTAAATGTTCTCTCTCTCTTTCTTTTATATGACTACATCATCATTCTAATACCAAACTTGGGTGATCCTGTTTTTATTAGTTTAGAAGTGAGGCCTCTACAAAATAAGGTAGTGTTTTTGCATAGTTGAAACAATGCAGGTATGCAGAAGTCTATTGGTCATAAATTCCAAGAAAAAGAATCAATTGTATATTCCAAGAAAAATACTATTTTTAAATCCTCTAAATGGAAAGATTGATGCTCAGTGGCTTCCCAGACCATATACAATGTTGAGGTTTGCTGAGCCATGGAAAGTTGAGGGTGTCAGTTGAAAATGAAAACGGCCCCTAACAGCTTATGGTGTCCTGAAGGGATTAGGGTTGGACAGATGCAAGTTCTGAGGTTAAAACCATTTAGAGCTATCTTGAGATATGTTACGTAGTATATGAATTGATCTAATTCTCCTCCTCCTCCTCCTCCTCCTCCTCCACACCCTCTTTCCTCTCCATGCTATAGAATGAGGTTTCACAAGGGATTAAAGGGGGGGGGAGACACCATTTCACTTTCCCATTCTCCAGAAACGTCTCTCTTGTCCTGAACTTGAATATTTCTGCTTTTCGAAATCCGATGCCTATGGCTCATGACTACCAAAGGGTAAAAGTGATAAGGAGAGTAATATATGTCAGAGTAAAGAGCCAGTGTGTCTTCATATCTCAAGAAGTAAAGATGTTAGACCTGAGGTAAAGGTCCTGGTGGCAGCATTACTGTGTGTGTGGTGGAAAGTGTTGCCGGCCATGGGGAAGACCTTGTAGAAAAGGTATTCACACTAATAAATAGCCAGTAACACTACACCAGTCACCTGTATGCTTTGGATAGACAGTGTGCTCTGTCTCAGAACTGGCACCAGAGAAAATTAGGAATGGTTGTGGATCTTTAAGAGTTCTGCTTCTGAAATTCCAAATGCTGGCAGATTAGATTGCTGCAGCTCAGCAGCTTTTGAGCTAAAAACCTGTCCAGCACCATGCACTTTCCTCTTAGGCTGTGGGCACAGAGCCAAAGAGAAAATGCAGAGGTGCCAATCTGACGCACCTGCTTCTTTCACTTAGCCTCTAAAGGAGCTGATAGCTAGTTCTTCATATATTGTTTTGAAAACATGCCTCATTATATCAAATGGGAGGGGAAAACATAATGTTATGCAATGTCATAACTAGCTTATCTAGCTAAAGAATCTCAGGTAGCAGGCAATGTGGAAGATCTTTGCCTGAGCCTTTGGAGAGCCACTTGTAAACAAGTCTACAACTACTTCCTTATGTTCAAGGAATAAGCCCTTCCAGAATACAAATGCTTGGGGGAAATGTAGCTCATATGTCATGTTAGGGGAATGGCTTCCCAATGTGACATTGGCTCTATGCTACTAGAGAACAGGCAACTGTCAGTCTAGCAGAGTTTGGTCCAACTAGCACATTAGCCAAAAGAACATGGAGCCAAGCAAACTAATATTACAATTATTTCATCTGGGTACAGGAGTGCCTTTGCAAGGTTCCTGGCAAGCAATAGATACCAGTCAGAGCTTTCCCAGAAAATGATGTGCTTATTGAAACTATATAATAAACAGCAATTAAATCCTTAATTATGAGGCTTCCCAGAAAAATGGAAAGAGGGAGGGAGGGAGGAACAGAGAGAGAAAGAGGTGATGGGATAAGTGGCATAGTTTCATAATATGGCTTTGAGGTGGAGGGAAGACAAAAGTTGCAATAAAACTCAGGAAAAAAGGCAGGAGAAAGAAGTGTAGAGGTGGGAAGATGTAGTAGAACATAATGGGGCCTTCCTTATTGCTCAGTCTGAAAGGGGCAATTATTTACAGCCTGTAAGCAGGCATCAACAAGAAGCTCATGGACTTAAGGAGGCAGGAATGCAACGGTAGACACAAACTGGACTCAGGGAAAGAAGGAAGTTGAACTTAAAATTCCTGGAGTACTAGGAGCCAAGGAGATACAAAGGTATACAAAAAGAAAACTACTGTTCTGTGTTTGATTTAAAAAGGGGGCAGATTTTCATGTTATCTTTACAGTGCCTCCTGTACAGTGTCCTTAATTGCTAAGGCCTCTGACTAGGCAATAAGTAAGTCTGCAGTGAAACATGATTACATTAAGCACAGGAGCAGGTTGGGTGCATACAGTCTGAGGATGCCCCACACTAACTTAATAGCAGGTGGGGGCCACACTCTTGTCCATGTAAATAGAGGGTTTGGGGCAGGAAACTCTATCTTGATTTGCCCTAGATACCCAAGCTACAGCTAAACTAAGTGGAACAGTCTGAGCGCAGATGCTCTGTGAGTCCCATTTTTTCATGCTAGTTATACTACTGATTGTATGCCCAAAATTTCAAGCTAGGGAACACATTAACTTCAAATAAATAGTGATGCACTAATGAAGTTCATAAAGCCAGTTTCTGATTAGACTCTTCATTATTATACCCCCTCCTTCTCTTCATCCCGTCAAAGCTTTGTGGGCCAGCAAGCAGAAATTACAGTCTTTGAACTGCAACGGCCATGGCCATCAAGCCATGCATGCAGAAGTGCACAACAGTTAACTAAAAGAGCTGTACAATATCAAAGGGTACGTGATATTCAGTTGTACTTCGCTTTCCACGCATCTTCCTCCCAAAACAGTACAACGTGTTAACAGCCGTTTTCTATCTCCTTTTGTTTTCTCAAGCATACAAACCAATTATGATGTAGCTCTTGCTGATGAGAATTAATCATCATATCTAAAAGCTCCACAAACCCCCTAGTAATTCTTGTCTGGTGCCAATTTAAGTTCTGTCAGTTGTTGGTTGCCGGGCTTTAAAAAAAAATTAATAAAACATCTAATCAGCACAAGTAGTAAGGAAATCAGCATAAAGTATTTGCAGCGCTTGATGCAGCCTGTAATGAGAAGATCTGATAGCAATAAAATATCTCCAGAATCTTATAATTTAAACACATTATCTGTTGTGATTTTAGCAGCAAAAGGACTGTGTAGTGCGAGGTTTGCATGTGCAGCAGACTATGTGAAACACTTCTCTCTCACACTCTCATAATACTCTGGGGAAATGTGGCAGGAGTCTCCCTTCAGCACATGTGAAGAGCAGCAGGGAGCGGGGAGCAGAGGACTTCCGGATATATGCAGAAAAAACTACGTGTGTCTAACGAAAAACTAGACATGATATTAGTGCCCTTTCAAGATTCCCTAAAATACCCACCAAAGCAGTCAATGATATGGAGTGAGAGCGGGACGTGATATCATAACATGATAAACAATTCAACACAGGGTTGCCATTTTCGGCAGCAGACCCGTGTCAGGCATGATGTTTAATTCCACCCTAAGGCACTCTTTGGATCCCTGCCATTATTTTGAGCAATGTTTCATGCACTTTTGCCATCTGTCTTTTCCCATCGCTATTACATCTGCCCTGTATGTCATTTTAAAGAGACAGTGATTTTTAAATCATACAAAGCAAATCTCTTCAAGATAAAAAGAAAAAGAAAAAATCTAGGTAAAAAGAGGTTGCAGCTCATAATCTACTCCTGCTGTGACTATACATATTCAAATGACTTTAACCCTGCTTCAAAGGAGGTTGTTTCAAGAGAAAGGCATGTTTTAAATGGCATCGAAAATAATAAATTGCTTTTTCTACTACCCCCTCAGCAACTCTAAAACAATCTATTTTAACTAGAATAATGACAACCTCCTTTTGATGATAAAACAGGCAAATGAGGGGTCTGAACACAATGTTTGAATTACAGTGAATGCCAATAAAAATTCAACCCACACATGCAACCAGTTTCCATATCTTTCTATTCCTAGAAGTACTGTATCAAAAGGTGAATTCACACACACACAAGTTAATCACTTGACTTCATAATCATTTTGTGATTTATGCATGAGTTGGGTGAATCATAGTCAGAAGGGACCATTTAGGCCATCAAGTCCAACCCTCTGCTCAATGCAGGAATCCAGTTTAAAGTCTGTCCAGTCTCTTCTTGAATACATGTAGCAATGGAGAGTCCACCCCCACGCCCTGTCTGACAGTTCTAATGATTATCCATGCTCTCATAACCTCTTGTCTGGATTACTGCAATGTGTTATACATGGGGCTGCCTTTGAAAATGGTCCGGAAGCTTCACCTGGTACAGAACAGGGCAACATGTTTACTAATAGGGACTGGCCAACGAGACCACATCACACCAGTCCTTTTCCAGCTTCATTGGCTGCCAGTCCAGGTCTGGGCCCAATTCAAAGTGCTGGTATTAACATTCAAAGCCCTAAACATCTTGGGACCAGGCTATCTGAAGGAATGCCTCCTTCCATATGTACCTGCCTGGTCCCTAAGCACATCTTTCAGGGTCCTTCTCCATGAGCCCCTGCCAAAAGAAGTGAGGCAGGTGGCTACCAGGAGGAGGGCCTTCTCTGCTGTAGCACCCCAGCTGTAGAATGAGCTCCCTAAAGAGGTTCGCCTGGCACCTACACTGTACTCCTTTAAATATCAGGTGAACACCTTTTTATTTTCTCATCATTTTAACAGTCTAGCAACTTAATTTTAACTTTGCTGTTTTAAATTTGTATTTTAAATCTGTATTAATTTCTGCATTGCTGTCGATTTCATCCTGGTTGTGATTTTATATTGTATTTTATATTATGATTTTATATTGTTTGTTTTATGTTTTGAATGGTTTTTATGGTTTTAATTTTTGTAAACCGCCCAGAGAGCTTCAGCTATTGGGCAGTATAAAAATGCAATCAATCAATCATGACAGTAGTTACAAGTGCCTTTATCCATTTTATAAAGAACTTTATTCCCTTATAAAGGGCCCCTTTTATATGGGATGCTCACAGTTTAATATGAGCATCCCATATGCTTTGACATATGGTACTGAGGTTACTAGAAACAGTGTTCCTATGGAAGTCTGTAAAACAACAATGTAGGGCCAACTGTATGCACACGATTTTAATATGGTAGACAAGTACACAGACTGTAATAGATGTGTGTGCAATCACCACATCATTATCTTTAGGGAGCTTTCAAGCTTTTCCCTCACAGAAGTGATTTCTGTTTAGGAAATGTATACGGGCAGATGCTGATTAGTCATGCTAAGAAAACATATGGCTTCAACTCTTTTCATTAAATCACCAGATTCTTGAGAATGCTAAATATTTCCAATGCATTCTGGAGTCTAATGCAGTCTGTCCATAGGAAATAAAAATGGGATGTTGGGTGCTAGAAGCCAAGCAGCCTCCCAGATTAGGTTTAACCACTTTTGGTAGACACATATCAGCTTTTATCTGCTGGCACTGGCAAAAGAAATGGGATTGATAATGTATCTCATAATAACTTTTTTATCATGAGATACATTATATTTTATTCAAATAAATCAGAAACACAAACATTCTACAGATGCAATGAGACAGAATCCAGTCCTTTGCAGCGTAGGAATAAAACAAATCCCTTTTGGAGATATATATATATATATATATATATATATATATATATATATATATATATATATGCTATAGTCTGAGCAGCTTTCCCCAGACACATTTTCCAATGCAATTAAGTAATGGAGAGTGAGCTGTTATACATGACAGTTAATTTTCAGTAGCTAGGTAAAGTATGAGGAAGCTGGAAGCAAGATCATTAATCTTGGTTGCCTTGCATTGCCAAGGGTAGCAACTAATTCTTCATTTTACTAGCTCCGCTCTTCCACCACAGTCACATGGGGCCTATCTTAAACTTTAAGATCCAGACATACACTCTAAGATATACTGTATTTTCACTTACAGACACAAGTACATGGAGTACAGATGCACTCCCTGCTTATATTATTCAGTGATCAGTATCAAGGCATGGATACCAAAAGTAGACTCTACAGTATTCCCCTTCCATTGCTTTCCTCCCAAGCTACACTAGACAAGAAGCCAAAGGTGTGGAACATTTTCCTTCTTGATCACTGGAATATATTAACCCAGCTCTGAGACTGAGGAAGAGGAAATCTCTAACTCCAGCTTAAAGTCATAGATATTGTCAGGATGAGGCTCGGGCAAAGTTGACAGATGGTGGAAGGTGGTGCCCCAGATTAGCTGCTCACCAGAAGTTGCATTATGAGAACCTTTCCTGAAGGAGGAGAACATGGTTGAGCATGGTGGGAAGCCATCCATTTAGTTGATTGACAACTGCCTATCACTTTATCTGATATGATCCTATCTTCCATTAGACTGAAGCAGAGTGTCTTGCCCAACTTTACCGAGATTCACATGTTCAATACCAGCTCACTCTCTGAACTACCAGACAAGCGTTTCGTAACCACTAAAATGCAAAAGTAATTTAATTCAGAGTTATGATTCAAAACCACTTTGCATTAATGTACCAGTTTTCAGGTGACTCAGTTGAGGGCAAGATCATAATGAAAAATTATGTAATAAAAAGAAAGTAAAGTGTGTAACAAATTGGAAAGCATTTAAATGGCTTGCCCTTGTCTGAACATTTTTAGGAGTCTTCAATTTTATTTTGACATTGAATTTCTCTTAATTTGCAACTCCCAGCTCAGGTCAGTAATTACTGACCTGGTGACCCAAAGTGTTAATGACTATGCCATTCTTACCGTATAAATACCAGTTTGACCTTTGATGGTGCAGTTTTGATTATTGCAGAAGCATTCTGGTGACTTCTCCCATACAAGATCTGGTTATTTATCTGTTTTATAAAGAACATTTAACACAATTACAAATTAAAGAGTAACAAATGGTTAAGTATTGCTTTGTAATTTTATTAAACTATCACTAACTTGAAAGTTCCCCATCATCTTTTTTTTAATCTTATTTTCAGCAAGAAGCAAAAAGATATGAAGAGGATTGTTATATTTTCTGTTTTGGTTTGGTTTCCTCATGTAAATAATGTTGGCTAACGGTTGGAATATTTATGTCGTGATAACAACCTTGGGAGTAAGATCGATTAAATAAACACAGTTTGTGTCATCTAGCACTTCAAATAAAACTACAGAGCAAATGAGAGAGAGATAAAAATACAAATAGTGTAGAATGCAGGAGATATAAATCCCATTTCCTGAGAACCTATTACAGTGTCAAAGTATATCTGAGCTTTACCTTATATTACTCCTGTCCTTTCAGAAGTACGGATCAGTATTCTACAACAGCCTTGTTTTGAGCTTACTGAATTTTTAGTGAGATAGTGTGCAAAAAATGTGTGAAGGGCAAAACATTTCAGTGCCAACCTCTTCTCAGAAATCTGCCAAGATTTAACTTTGATGTCTTTTTCCTTACAAAGCTTGTGCATGCAAGCAAATTAAACAAACATTTTAGGAATAGGTAATAAAACATTCCAGAGGTATAGTCATGCTGAGGTGCAATCCTATGCATTTCCCCCCTCAAAGGTAAGTCCCTATGACTGAATTTGCACGATAGTAGGAGGCAAATAAGCCGTGACGGCTTATTTTCACTCCTTGCGTGTGCCGGCCATGAGCTACCTAATTAGCATCATTACCCTCACCAGTAAGGGTGGTTTGTTCGAGAGTTTCAGAGTGGTTTGTAAACCACCCCAGCCAGCCACCCTCACCTGGTTCTGATGTCACAACAACTGGGCTGACGAGGACAGTTATGCTGATTAGGCATCTTGCAACTGGCATGCATGGGGAAAGAAATTAAGCCACTGTGGCCTATTTTTTCCTCCAGGATTGTGCGAACGAGCCCACTGAGTTTAGTGGAACTTAATCCCACATATGTGCATATAAGATTGCATCCTTATTCTGTTGCAGCAAACGCAATAAATCTTAGGGCACTATAACAAATTTGACATTTATTGTGGCATAAGGGTTAGTGGGGCCCTTTATGAGAGAGCCTTTTTTGGCTGAGGAGCGGGGTATAAGTATGATAAATAATAATAATAATCATAATAATAATAATAATAATATGAGATACACAGAAAACGATAAGCCTAAGAAATGAAAACATAATTTTTCAGTGACAACAAATTAAATGTCAGAAAGTGGATCAGAGTAGCCAATTTAGACAGTTGGCCAATATCATGTTGGGAGGAAAGTGCAAGAACCTTCTATACACAGGAGTGGGAAAGTAACCATCAATTAATAGAACTTAGAGCAGCAAGGATTTTAAAGGTAGGCCTTTAGAATATACACCAGACAGCATTGGTAAATGCACCAAAAGAAATAAAGTAGCATTTATGCAACGTATCAGGTTATAAAACAGAGAAAACAGTTAATCAATTTAGCTAAAATTTTAAATACAAATTATTCATGAACCTTTGGGTATTGCATGGTACCATATATTTATGTTAAGCATACTCTTTAGATTTATGGCACACATTTCTTTAAGGGTAATTCTACTTGTAGAACTAAAATTAAATACTTTTTGGGAGATATGCATTGTGTTAAACCAATGGTTGGACAGCTTGCAGCGTCCTTGCCTCATTTAACCCGGGGAGGATACAGAGTAAGGTGTGTAAGTTGGATTCTCATGGTCCAAACCCAGCATGGTGTACAGATCACATTAGCAAATGGCATGAAAATGTATGGATGTGATGACCACACAGCTCTAATTAAAGGGACTGGTTACACTAGGTAAGGTGCTTCAGCTTGCACTATTATCATACCTGTTCACTTGACTTGACTGACAGTGCTCCATTGGAGGTGCAGCTCATTATTTTTTCAGTGTGGGAGATGTAGTGTGGGAGTCTTTTTCAAGACTACTCCCTTATCTTCAGTTTTACACTACAGTGTTGTTATTTTTTCAACAAGCTACAATCCTTTCTGCAAGATGGTGCCAATGACCCATTCCAAGGGCATCAGCAACAGCAACATCAGGAACTGTTTGCTGGGTCACATCAATACACAATTTATTCCAGTTCCAGGAGACAGACCTGGAATCACAGGTTGGTACCACTGGGCAGCTGCAAAGAACCTCAAGCTTGGATTTGATGGTGGGGACACTTCCAGTAAAAGCCAAAAATCATAGATCTGCATTTACAGATTCAATCTTTTGCTAGGAATTTTACAAACCCAAAACTTCCCCTTTACCTCGTTTTCTAAACTAATAAAAGGCAGTCTTCAGGGAGGAAAGAACCACTGCTTACTGTAGTGCTAAAATCTGCTGATCTAGGCTCATTATGAGAAACATACAAAGAAATGGGAGAGAGGCACAGCAGTGCTCAAGGGAGAGTAAGATAAATAAACGGAATTACCAGTTAGGGAATAGAGTGGCTAAATTATGGACAAAGATTAAAATAAAATTTAACACAAGGAAAGCTGTAGCAAGCAACAATTTTGGAGCGGAGGTGACATCATAAATATTTCACAGAAGTCGGATGTGGTGCGTAAGGTAACAAAAACTAATAGGTGAAATTTAAGAAAGAGGAAATTATGGCCATGTATCATGGTCTGGAGAGTGATTAGTCTGGGGAATTGACTCCAGCGGAAAATGTTTGTTTTTTCTTCCTTTTTAAAACACTTATTTTAGGCCGGGGACTCAAAGTTAACTCTTGACATGTGGTGATTTTCTTGTCCTTATTTTTCCAAGAACATACATCACAACTATGCATTAAATTGCTCAACTAACAGTTAATATTTCTGCCTGGTAAAATTAATCATATTCAAGCTCAACAGATAAGCTAAATATAATTAACTGGTTTTAAAGCACTGTATTTTAATTACTTAGAGCATAATTCTATGCATGTTTAGACAGAAAGAGTATGCAGGCTGGAGGATGCTGGGAGTTGTAGGACTTATTTCTGTCTAAACATGTAAAGGATTCTGCCCTCAGTTATGTAAAAATGGAAGGGTGTTCAAAATTATTTTCCCCTTGGTTTTTGATCATCCTGAGTAGTTCTTCTCCTACAAGAGAATATATTCATTTTGTTTTTCAAAACGGTTTATGCTGAATTAGTGTGTTCAGAAAGAATTATGATAACAGATATACTAAAATCCAGACAATATATAAATGCACAGCATCAGCTAAAATGTCAGAGAAGTTCAGTGGTGAAAGTGGATTATATACACTGGAGCTCTCAGAATATAGCCGCCAGAACTCCAAATTCGGAAATCGATGTGGATGAAATGTTTTGTCAGGATGATAAGCCAGTTTCTCCTTGCTCACTTTCAGCACAGGAGATGTCATTTAAAAATTGCTCTAGGTCTAAATAGAATGTTCAAAATGAAGAAAAAGGAAATGATGACATACAGCATTAAGGTTCCTCCCACCTTGTAGGACAGAACACCTGGATTATTCAGATGGAATTCAAGGCTACATGGCCCACAGTGACATGCCAGTATCCTGGCCAGTATCTGACATGGCTAGCTGGACTAGATGGTCCTTTGGTCTGAACCCTCAAGGGTCCTTCTTAAATGTACATGTCAGCATTAGCCATCTTCCCTGCTCTGGGAGTGAAGGCAATACCACATGCCTAGAGTTTTAATCCTTATCGTTTGAGAATCTCATTCTACTGAAATATGAAACATCGCAAAAACTCAAGAAAATGCCAAATTTGCCTGTCACGTTTTTATGAGTGCAAAAGACTTTTAAGATAATTTGTCACTCCAACAGAGAAAAAGGAAACAACATTTTACATCAAAACAAACCTACACAGTATGTCAAAAGACAGTAATTAGAAAATCCCTAGGCACTAAAGAATGTTTAGACAATTTAGCTTTTCCTAAAGCTACAAAGTCACCAGGTAGAAAATACCATGGTAAGAAACTTTTGCAAATCTAAGTGTTACTCTGAGATTCTGCTCTGTGAGACAGAATGTTGTAAGAAAAAAAAAAAGCATTTTCATCTTTTCCAACTTTGACTTACTATTTATGCAGCACTTTTAAGTGTTCAAAGTGTGTCACATATATTACCTGAGTAATGCTCACAATAGCCCTGTGAGGCAGGCCAGTGTTATGATCCCCATATGGCAAATAAAGGGACTGCAGCTGAGAGAATAATGGCTTGTGTTTGTGGAAGCATGCATGCTTTGTATGTGGAAGACTCGGGCATTTCCAGTTGGAAGGATCCAATAGCACGGCTGCAAAAGACCTCTCTGACACCTAAAACCCTGGAGAGCCACTGCCAGACTAGATAGTATTGGGCTAGATGGACTGACCTCTCTCTCTCTCTCTCTGTGTGTGTGTGTGTGTAGAGAAAAGAGGTTCAAAAGAAAGCTGACTGGGCCTCCTATAACATTCTGTGAATGAGATGGGATGATTGCTTGAGAAAAGCCTCATCTGGAAACACCCAGTTTCTCTGGATGTGCATCTTAATAATTTTGATGATGGTCTGGGGTAAGTCATAACATCTAAGCTACTTTCTTGGGGTGGAGGAGAAAGACAGAAGGTCACTTGTTTTATTATGTCCCTGCAGCTTAGCTGCATCTGCTGCTAAAGTCTTTGTGTTGGCAGTTCCACTATACCATTATTTTGCATCGAACAAAATAAAGGTTCTTTATTAGTTTTAATGCTACATGTTTTTAAAAAAGAAAATTTACCTCTAAAAGTTCATCTCCAGTGTGCATTCTTCCATCTTTCCCTGCAGGGCCATCTGGACTTATGCCCACAACAAAGATGCTCATGCGAGACCTATCCTTGTTGCCAGCAAGGCTGAGTCCAAGTCCATTCTTATCCTTCTCAAGCTCAAGAATGTGCAGCTCCCCGGGCAAATCTGCATACCTTTGTCTGATTTTCTCTAAAAAAAATAAAGTGAAAGAAATGTATAATAAAGTAATACACACACTTAGGGAAATATTTTCCATGCAACATACCAGTTTGCTGCACTTCCTTCTTGAGCTTCTGTTTTTCCCAGTTTAATTCAAACCAGTGTTCAAAAGGTACTTTAAAGTTAATTCCATTGTACTGATTCCCATCAATGTAGTAGGTTCCTATATAATTACAGCACACTCATACTGCCAAGTGCCAATCCTCATCTAACCATAAAGGAACCATCCACACCCATACCAACCCCAATCTGCCTTGTAGACTATACAGTAGACTATATCTGGATCTACTGGTAGGTATCTGGGTGATTTGCAACAGCTCAACAAGTAGTTTTGACTTCCAATTGTTTAACAATAGCAACAAAATTATTTTCCCCACCTAATTTAGACTGCTTGGGACAACCAGAAGTGAACTTTTCTGTGAAAGGATTCTAAGCTCAGTTCAGTTCAATTCAGGTGCTGAAAACAAATTTCTAAAATCAGTATATACTCAGAGGCACACTGTCTTTCATTCTAAGTGTATGTCTTTTACACCTGGAAATATTTGGTCGATCTTGGGGTTTTAATAAAAACTAAGTAGATCCGATAAGTCTTTCCATGCCTGCTATACAGCACTAGCAGAAATCTGTCATGTTACCCAAAGAGTGATTTCACACACTTTTACCACCAAAAGTGGTCATTGGCAAAGAACTTATAGTAGTGCAGGGATAGGCAATCTTTTTGGATCCATGGCCACATTTGGGAAGTTGAGGAACTACTGTAGACACAACCACAAAATGGATTGCCACTTTGGCGTCTACCAAAGGCTGCGTCCTATTCAGCAAAAACATGTTTTGCGTCTATTGGACACTTCACAATCCATTTATTAAGGGATTGTCTAATTAAGCTAATTTCTGGTGGTACAATACAGCTAATACTTATTTTAAACATATGTTTTGGCAATGTCCAGTAGTTACTTCTTTTTGTGAAGAGGTTATTACACAGATAAATTTTGTACTAGGACAGTCTTTAATATTCACTGATGTACAGTACACACTCTTTTAAAGTATTTATCTGGCCAGCGTAAATGGATTCTCAGCACCCTGTTGATAGCTAAACGACTGATATTACATCACTTCCTATTATGTAATGGATTGTGGACCTTACAATGCTTTCAATATTTGAACGGGTACCATCCTGTATTCAAATGGATACTTATTTGGATATGTGGTCTGCTTTTGTTGAAGCCTATGTGCAATTGCTAGAAAGTTGTATGCATTTCATAGAAATCCATGTGCATATATTAAAGAAACAGTTAAAAAAAAACCCAATAATAATGGATTGCTACGGTACTGTGAAGTGGCAAGACTGGTTGAAGAGCAGCCAAATGATCCTTAAATTTGTATACACCAAATTCTATAAAGATCTTCAGCATAATGGAGCAGCAATGATTTGTGCATGGTGGAAAAAGTAGTCATGTCCATTTACCCTTGGATGTTTGATCTCCATCATTTTTGATGAAGTTTATAAATATTATGCTGATCAAAAAGTGGGGGATAAATGCTAACTTTCCATGTCTTCTACCTGCTCAGCCATGTTCAGAAGAATTCCAAAGGCACAACCTAAGAAAATACACCTGTCATATGCAGGAAAATAATGCTTTTGGAGGGCCACAAGTTGTCCACCCGTGCTCCAGACGTTGTCGCCATCAAATCCCATCACCATGCTGGATGGAGATGAGGGAAGAAGTGGGCAACAACAACTGGAGCGATCCAGGTTGGGGAAGGATGGGGCATGCCAATAGCAAACTCAGCAAAATGGTATGAACCACCAAAAGGGTGGTATTAGGAGGCTTGGGGAACCCCAAGTTTCAAAGAAGTACAAAAAAAAATCCTTTAGAAAAATAAACTAAACAGAGGAACCACAAAACAGCCCAAGGAGGACTGATTATGCTCAGTGACCACAGAACTCTGTTGGACTAAAGGACAACAGAGGAGGAAGGAGAATGCAATGGAGTATCGTAATTGAAGTCAAGGCTGGCTGGCTGGCAACCTGAACAGGTACAGTCTACACTGCAACATTTCGTTGCAGGTTCTAGTTTACTTTTCTTTTTTAAGCAACCAGAACTGCTTTCAAAGTAGTGCTTGAGAGGAGCATTCATGAACAGTACAAGGTGAAAGCAATTAATCCGTTAAAAGAGATGAAATAAAACCATATAGAACAACTACACACTACACCAGCATTGCTCTTACAACTACCATTCCACTGGGAGACTGTGTTAGCAGTACAACGATATCTGTGAATAGTGAATGTTTCTATAGCAACAGTAGACTGAAGAGCAGCTTGACAAACTATCAAATTAAAGAGAAGAAGAGATAATGCTGTCACAACACAGGACACAGAAGGTCCAAAACGAAATCTACGTTTACAACCTGAAAGCAACTCACCAGCTCGTTGGTATCTATTTATGCCAAGATCAAGCAAAATGTGACCTTTAAAAAAAGAATGAGAATTTGCCTACTACAAAATGATACGCAGGAGCTAGTATTTGTGGTTTATAGCCCTTATGTATGGAGTGAAGTGCAAGTGTGTATTTTTTGTTTGTGTTGGATATAGCTGTTAAATGCATATTGCAAAAAGCAGGCACAGTGCCAGTTAGATAGCGGCTTACTGAATGCCACCCAATGAAATTGTGGAGTTTGAAACAGGATTTTCAGGCTTGTAGCTTGAACTTAGTTAGGATGCTGTATGGACTCAAGGTAGCTCTAAAGCTTGCTACCAATTTTAAGATTTCACCACATTTTTTAAAAAATGGATGAGCAAGTAATTCATACACAATATATAACTTGGAAGCAGTAATCTGATTTTAACCAGCGAATGGATATATTGCACATTCAGATGTGAAACAGCCGAAATCAAGGACCCTTTCCCAGTGGAAAACTGATTTCTTTCTCCTCCTGTTCCTCACAGTTTAGTCTATTGCAGACTTCCTGAAACTGCTGCCTTCCAGATGTGTAGGAATATAGCCCCCATAAGCCCCAGCCAGCAAGCCTCTGGCCATGATGGTTGGGGAGGATGGGAGTTGTAGTCCAACACAACTCCAGGGCACCAGGTTGGGGAAGGCTGGTTTACTGAACTCTGGGATAGGAAGCAGGATGAAGTAACCAGAGTGCTCTGGGCTCATCTATATCAGAGATCTGGAGGGCTGCTCAGGGGACCTAAACATAGTTAGTTTATATAGCTGAGAGAACGCCTTCTCCTCATTTATTCTTGTCACCTGCCTTTTGATACACAGTATAACGTGCATGCAACCTGCACAGGCTGCCAATTTCTGAGAAAGGTTGTTGGTCATTTGTTCAACAGAATCCAGACAATGTGTACATCACACTATTTTGTACCTGGGCTAAATGAAAGTCTTCCCCTTGAGCTACAATATCTATTGCCAACGTAGAATGTGATTGTGCAGCAGTCACGGGAGACCCGCGCTAAGAACTCTGAGTCATTATCAGCGATATATAAAATGCTCAGCCTAGTGGGGCTAGGCTGAGTAGTTTATATATCGCTGACAATGACTCAGAGTTCTTAGCACTAGAACTTATCCTTTTCTTATTTTGTTACTCCTTTATGGCATACTGGAATTCTACTCTAACAAAAGCCCTAGAACTTCTTAATCAAGGCAAAGTTATGTGGGGGATCTTCTCTAGCATTTAATTTGTAACAGCCAATTCATATATGCAAATCATCACTTCACATTGCAAGTCATCATCTAATAAACATGGAAATATGAATGTATTCACATTTCAACAAGACAACATATTCTCACACTGATGTAAATTCTTTAATGCTCAGTGGAATATCTGAAGTGCTCCCAAATCACCCCATTTCCACTTTCCTTTCATACCATTAGGAAGAATATAAAAATGCTTGAATAAATAAATAAGAATAGATTGCAGAACTGCACATAGACCCTGCTCACATGAGACTTCCTTCGCACAGTAGATCCAGGCCTACTCAGCACCATATGAAGGAAATTACTGGGCACACCAATGTCTAAACTGGCCTGTTGTTATAACCCTTTCATCTAAATTATGGGAAATATGTTTGTTGTGCTATATGTTTGTGGAATTCAGGCACTGTGAATTAACTGTGCAATGCTCCCTTAAATACAATTCAGTTGCCAGATCCTTTTCTTCCTCTCTTCCCTTGGAGTAAGAGAAACGCTGAAAGCCTCCATTAAAAGCCCTACTAGGGACCTAGATATTATAAACTTTTTCTGACCATGTCACTCCGCCTCTGAAATCTCTTCATTGGCTTCCAATTCACTCCAGAATCCAATATAAACTTCTCCTGCTGACCTTCAAAGCTTTTCACGGTCTAGCTCCTGCCTATCTCTCCTCTCTCATCTCACACTATTGCCCCGCTCGTGCTCTTCGCTCCTCTGATGCCATGCTTCTCGCCTGCCCAAGGACCTCCACTTCCCTTACTCGGCTTCGTCCTTTCTCCTCGGCTGCCCCTCATGCCTGGAACGCTCTTCCAGAACACTTGAGAACTACCAACTCAATCACAGCTTTTAAAACTCAGCTAAAAACTTTTCTTTTCCCTATAGCTTTTAAACTTTGAGTTTGTTCTGACTCTATACTGTTAGCTTCACCCTACCCGGTGCCTGTTTACACTTCCCTGTGCCTGTTTGCATTCTCTTTCCCTCCTTATTGTTTACTACAACTTTATTAGATTGTAAGCCTATGCGGCAGGGTCTTGCTATTTACTGTGTGGTCTGTGCAGCACCATGTACATCGATGGTGCTATATAAATAAATAATAATAATGTCTGTTCAGTCTTGATTATTGAACTTGGAACATATGTAAAAATGACAGGCATTCAAGCCTAATGTGAGACCTAAGAACAGCGATGAAAAGAGAAAAAGAAAGGAGAGAGGGAGGGAGAGAGAGGGGGAGAGAAAGAGAGGGGTTGAGAGAGAGAGAGAGAGAGAGAGAGAGAGAGAGAGAGAGAGAGAGAGAGACTATTAGATTTTTGCACCTGAAAGAAGCAAGGCACAGATAGGAAAAATTAAAGTACTTTGCCCAGTACCAGAAAATAACTGTATGGCATAGTGTCCCTGTATCCAGCCCTGAAGGGTTTTTTTTTTTGCCTCATTTGCCAGTGTAAGAGAGAACAGGCAAAGAGGATGGGATTTGCTCTTTACAAAGTAATATAGGAATGTAGAGTTGTAAGTCGCAGGTATTGGCATTCTAATCTGCAGTCACAAGAATGAAAATGCAAACAGAATGAGCAAGAAAACCAGGAAAAGCTGCTGACACTCTGCTTACCCACGCTTTCTCTGCAGTGGGGTGGCAGTGGTTAATCCTGGCACAGAGGGAAGGTGTGGGGTTTCCAGAGGCCATTGGCTCGCTGGGCCAGCCCCCTGTCCTGTGCCTGAGCGGATGGCAACCTATCAGGGCTTGCCATCTACCTGAGAAAGCCTCCGCCTCAATTCCAGAGTGGGGATAGTCAGCTGATTTGTCATACTTGCCTCACTCTGGGGGGAAAAGTCGGGGTAAGTCATCAACTTTTTAAAGACATAGCTTGACGGGAAAGCCCTGCAATGGCTGCGAGGTGGCTGCTGCATTGCATAACCTATGCAGAACTACTGCGCGCCCCCTGCAGGGCTTTCAGGCCATATAGGCAGCTCCTAGGGTGGGATAAAAACCAAAAACAAGCTTCACGACAACTCCTCACTCAGATTTTGTGTACTGACTGAGTATGGAATGTGATGAAATGGAATCTTTTACTTAAAAAAAAACGCTCTGGGAACATACTTAAAAATACATTAATATGCACCTGTGTATGTACAAATGGTTAATTGAATTATTTTGTGGGTCATCTGAAGCATTAAAAGCGTATTTTGGATAACCAATACTCAAGTGTTTGATTTCTGGCTCCATAAAGGCAGCAAGCGTAAGAGCAAGGGAATTAACTTTCAAAGTGCTTTCTTGATGGCACTTAACCTCCTATCAAAGCACATTGGTCTGCCTCTTGACATGACAATGTACTTGGGGGCTAAGTGGTTGCTCACCCCCTGCCTCAAGAGATGGAGCTCCCTTCCTTCTGCAGGGATCTGTGTTCGTCTCCTCTAAGGGCCCAAGCTCTCCCAGATCTCCTAACATGACTGTTTCCTTGGTGTTTTCCATCTCTAAGAGCTCTAGTTCCTCTTTGAAGGAGGATTCCTCCAGTGGGGACATTACATCAACTTCTATTTGCTAAATGTTAGTACTTCCAATTTTGCTTTAAATATTTCTCCGGGTAGAGGTCTCATTCCTGCACATTCCCTTGCATTTCTTCTCCCACTGCTCATTGAATTTATACCATGGCATCCATTCACCACAGCCACCTTTCACATAGGTATTTTACGTAGCAACTACTTTTAGCAGAAGCTAAATCTAGCTGAGTCACAGTTCCACCACAGTGTGTTCATTCTGTTTTGAAGAGAGATTGTCATCGGGCTACATCTATACAGTCACCACTAAATGCTAAATGTCAGAATTGTCTGATATTTCTCAATAGCTTTTTAAAGTCCTGTTCTGAGCTTAGCATTTCGTGTAATATCAGATAGGTACATAAAGAGAAAGAGAAGATATGCGTGCGCACGCACACACACTTTTCAGTCCTTCTAAACCGAGGAATTTTATATGCGATTCTTCCTCTCTAGCCATTATAGTACTTCTGTTTCTGTTCTGAGTTGAATTTATATAGCAGTGGAGTGGGTCCCCCTAATTCATCAAGAAAATGAAGCTATAATATTAGATTGTGGTCACATGTCATGAAGTGATAGCAGTAGTGCTACATAATTCATCTTCATTTCCATAAGATATTGTGTCCCAGTTGTAAATCTGCTACACAGGGCCATTTCTGATAGTCACAGTTGCAACTTACGAAATACCAAGTTTGTTCAGCAAATTATTTATTTTTGTGATTTACAAGTAAATGTTGACACTTACTGTTTTCTTTTTTTCTTTTTTTACTGTGAATATCAACAAACAGAACAGAAAACATGAAAACGGGGCCGGGGGGCGGCGGCGGGGGGGAGAGAACCATACATTCTTATTGTAACAGGCTGGTAAGCTCTCTGAAGTGTGTTTTTAGATATTTCATTACAAATATGCTGATTTTGACGGAATCAACAATGTCTTAGTTGCCCCCAATGATATTATACTTCAAATACAAAATATAGTTTGTTAAAAGATTTCCTGTGTCTGTGTCCTCTTTATTAGTTTTAAACCAGATCCAGCAGAACTAAGTTCTCCTGCCAGGCTTCCCAAGGAAGTTATTCAGTGGGGAAGAGTTGCATAGCTCCAAGATGAATGTCAGCTTTGTGTGGTGAGGGGTGGGGAACAGGCTGCTACTTCCCAGCAAAGCTGAACGCAGAAGCCATAATAGTCAACAGTAGGTTAATAATCAAATCACAATAGGTTATTTTGCAGATACTCTCCACACGATCAGAAAAAGAATCAACTGTGAGTGAGTTAGAAGCAGCTATGAGTGGATTATTAAGTAATAGTGTGTTGGCTAGCTTGTCCCCCCTCCCAGTCCTCTGTAGTCGACGGAAATAACCAGCAGGAAATAACACAACACGATAACCAACAATGATTTAAATAACCCCCTCTACACATAGTTATTTGCATGGGTTATTTCAGCAAAATAATTGACTGTGGGTTAAAAAAAAATCCCCCACATGATGCAATAACCCATGATGGGTTAAATCAGTGGTCTTCAACTAGTCCAGACCCACCCCAGACTCCCAAGCTGCAACATGGGACCCACTTTCACAATTTTTTCCACGCACAACATGGCAGCAACAGCTTTGCTGGACTGATCTTGTGACCCACCTTTGGGTTGTGACCTACCAGTTGAAGACCAGTGGGTTAAATAACCCTCCGTTGGTTATCGTGTCATTCAAATCCAATCAACCAGTTAGCAGCAGAGGCCATTGCACCTCTGAAGCAATGAATCTGCCTCCCTCATTCTGCGTTTGGGGCCCAGCAGTTGATCAAAAGCTGCAGCATTTTTCAGATGAATGAAAAAACATAGAATGCCTCAGTTCTGA
This sequence comes from Elgaria multicarinata webbii, assembly GCF_023053635.1. Lineage (NCBI taxonomy): Eukaryota > Metazoa > Chordata > Lepidosauria > Squamata > Anguidae > Elgaria > Elgaria multicarinata. The sequence continues at coordinate 141,938,454 of NC_086171.1, forward strand.
ATTCCAATATTGTCTGCTTCCAAGAGGCCCATCCATGACATATTGCTGAATTAAATGGAACTCGCACATGCGCAGGCTAAAATGCCACACCCCTGTTCTCTTTTTAAGTACATTTTCTGATCCAGCTGAACGCCATCAATTCAGAGTAATGGGAGTTGTGGACTGGAGCAAGCTCCACCTCTTACCAGTGCTTAGACTTTTTGCAAGAAAAGTTTGTCCTCTAAGTTACAGGATCAGAGTGGAAATGAATCTCAGTGCTGTCATGGTTTCGTTATGCAACTACCATACAAGTATTTTCTAGATTTTCTTGCTGATTTTTATTTATTTTATTTATTAAATTTATTAAATTTTTCAAGGTCTAGCTCCTTCCTATCTCTCCTCTCTCATCTCACACTATTGCCCCGCTCGTGCTCTTCGCTCCTCTGATGCCATGTTTCTCGCCTGCCCAAGGGTCTCTACTTCCCTTGCTCGGCTTCATCCATTTTCTTCTGCTGCCCCTTATGCCTGGAACGCTCTTCCAGAACATTTGAGAACTACAAGTTCAACCGCAGCTTTTAAAGCTCAGCTAAAAACTTTTCTTTCAAGCTTTTAAAACTTGATTTTGTTCTGACTTTATACTGTTAGTTTTACCCTACCCTGTGCCTGTTTACCCTACCCTGTGCCTGTTTGCATTCTCTTCCCCTCCTTATTGTTTTATTATGATTTTATTAGAATGTAAGCCGATGCGGCAGGGTCTTGCTATTTACTGTTTTACTCTGTACAGCACCATGTACATTGATGGTGCTATATAAAATAATAATAATAATAATAATAATAATAATAATAATATACCGCCCCATAGCCAAAACTCTCTGGGCGGTTTACAAAAGATTTTGTCTACACTTGGGTAGATTTTGCATCTTATTATGAATCTTAGGTGCTTATTTTGTATAAGAATGCATTGCCTAAGCAAATTCATTTTAGACATCTTTTCAACTGCACCCCTGCCATTTTTGCTTTCCTTCCAGTGTCTCTCCAGGTTGATACAATTTTCAGAGCTTTGCTTAAGTAATGGAGATCAATTTAGTTTGTCTTTGCAAAGAATTTTATTATTCTGCTTTCATTACCAGATACTTCATACATGAAAATGTAATTCTGTTAATTTAATTACGAAAAGGATATTGAATGTTTTATTTTGTTTAGAGCTAATGGAGCCATTTAATATCCAGTCAATAGTATACTTTACATGAACATCAGTTGACAAGTCTTCCAAAACATATTTTGTCAGAATACTTTTTGAAATATTTTGGGTGGTATCCATAAGATATTGAAATATTTGGGGCGATATCCAGCTCCTCCTACTAATGGAACGTTTTCCATCAGTGGACCACGTATGGGAATGATTTGTCCTTCCCCTGCAGCGCCCCCCCCCCCCTCAAAATCTGTTCTGGAGGATTGAGGGACACTTGGGAGTAGATTTAGAAGCACAGCGAGCTGCAGGGGAAGGAGTGTGTGAGTGTATGTCTTCTCAATGGATTTTGCCCATAAATATAAACAAAAGATAAAGATTAACAAAGGTGTTCTCTTTCATTTGTACATTAACACCTATCAATTTTATTGGCAGGTCATTACATTTCTGAAGAGGAAAGCTGGAAGACAAATAAAAAACGTTGCTCTGTTGCTCTAATACTTTCTGACCTAATTGAAATGCTTAATCTACAGACTACTATGTCTGGTCCTTGGATGTGTGTTTGTATTATATATAACAGCATGGGTCTTAAAAGGTCAGGTGTAGAAAACCAATTAATCCCTGAAATTGAGCCTGACTTGTACTTTTGGAATGCTTAGCAGAGTCACCACCAGGACTTTTGCAGCCTGACAGAAAGCTACTGAGTTTACTCCCAAGTACATATGTTTAGTATGCCTGTGATATAGGCATCTAAGTCGCATGATTTTAGACACTGCAATGGTAAGGTTGAAAATTCTTGAAAACTGCTGAGCTGCTCATATAATAAAGCTCTTGTGGGAGCTGGACAGGCTTCAGCAATATTTAAAGAACAACTTGTGTCCAGTAGTATGTTTGTATGTAGTCTTTAAAACAGTGGAACGTTTGAGCGTGGAAGGTTCCATTTGGGATCAGGGATATGACTAAAAGTCAGGCTGCTCCAAAATATTCCTATTTGCTTCCCTTCCCAAGCTCCTGAAGGATGAAAAACACCTCTTGTCAGGACCAGAGACGGTCTAGATGGCATTCTTAGTGGATATTAAAGTAGGGTGACCAACTGTCAGGATTTCCCCAGATTTGTCCTGGTTTTTGTTCTTCCCATGGTGTCAGGGGGGATTTTCTATAATTTTCAATAATGTCCTGGAATGACACACCTTCCCCTTTAAGCATGGCAGGAGGGAATGACATGCTTTCTTGAGGCACATCATTCCCCCATCCCGAGCTCCAATTGAGGTCTTAAAGGGGAAAGTGGGTCATTCGTGGACATTATAGAAAAGGCCCCAATTGGAGTGGATGGTGGTGGTGCAGAATGAAATCCTTTCCCCTCCTCCACTCCAATCGGGTTCTTTAAGGTGGCGGGGGAATAACATACTTTCTGCAGGACTCAGAAAGCTGCTTCCCCCCACACACACTAGGTGTCCTCTTTTTTGGTTTCCCAAATATGGTCACCCTAATTAAAGACTACGAAAGCACACATGGTCTCTTGGTGCAGTATCTAGTTGCTAATGTACCCCCCTGCCGATATTAATTATTATTATTATTATTATTATTATTATTATTATTATTATAAACTGATTTAGCTTATCGTAATTTGCATTTGAAGGAAAATATATAGGCTTTCTGATCCATAGAGAACTGAAAGAGGCCTGTGAAATCACAATGAATTGCACAAATAGCTATACTGTATATAAAATGTTCTGTCTTATCTTGATGAGAGTAAGTGGTTTAAAAAGTCTGCCTGCCTCAATAACCATTCATGCAGAGAGAGAGGGAGAGGGAGAGAGAGAGAGAAAGAGAGGCAAGGAATCCATTTGATCTGGCAGCACCACTAGAGCCTTGTTACTTCATGCTCATCATTCAATATTTATCCACCTCTGTGTGGCTTGCATACACTTTGTGCATACACAATTACAGGACCAACCTTGCATATCAAACAATTTTTAGTTTCACTTCTTCGAAATAAGCAGAGTCCCTTGAAAGCTAATCACAGGGCTCTAAAGTTAGTGCATCTAATTTACTGATTATAGCTTACAAGACCCTAAATGGAGCATACTAAAAAGCTGCAATTTAACAAATTGGGGTTTAGAATTCTCTTGTCATTAAAACAATTAGCAATTATGCTATTAATCTTTCCCAATAGCTCCAAGATTCTTATTTTAGAATAATGCAGATCTTGAATTTAAATTTTTTTGGGCAACTATTGACCAACAAAAAGGCAACTTATGGATTTATATCTTTACAAAAATATTTCTACTTCTCAGTTAAAATATGATTTAGCCTGCAACAGGAACATGCAAAGCGTTTAAAAAATCAGACCATATTATATAATGTAACTACTTTACCCCCCTCATATGCTCATGGTTTGTTCCCAATATGAAAACAACTCCTTCCAGCTAGGAAAAGACGAAGAACAGAGCCTGTTAAAAAAAAAAAAGCCAACTCACAATAATGGTAGAATCCAACTAAAGTCCTACTTAGAGTAGACCCATTGAAATTAATGGGACTTGTCAGTTATAACTAACAACTCAGTCATTTCAGTGGCTCTACTCTAGGTAGGACTTTAATTGCAGTCTACCTTAAACATTTAATATCTGGGATAGTTCTACCTGGGATAGCACCTCTCTGTAGGATTGTACAATGTACTGTGAGTTGGAGGAGAAGCAGCACAGAATTTAATTATTATATCCAACAACTTCGTAGGTTTTTATGAGCATTTCTACACCAGGTTAAAATCCAGCAACTTTACAGGGCTTCTGCTTCCAGTTTCCTTGTGGGATTAGATTAGCTCCTTACCATGTGATTTCCCCCTTTTTTTTCATTTCCATATATTTTATTATAAAGCCACTACATGGTGCTGTACTATTATCTGTGATAAACCAGCGTTTTGTCAGTACACCATAGATTTATGGTGGGAGGGAAAATGCCAGACATTTATTATGATGAAAGGATGTAAAGAGCAGAAGGTATCCTAGCAGATGATGACATCATGTATTGGCCCTGCAAACATCTCTGAGTGACCAATCAGGAGCGCACGATAAATGCCTTATGTAGAAATGGCCTAGGACTGCCAATCTCAAGACATGGTTATACCATGTAGCCCCCCAGCCTTTCAGCCAGAAGAAGCAGGATGGGGGTGGGTGGGAAGAATCATTATACCTCTTTTGTATAATACCACCTAGAGACTGAGGTGGCTCTGCATTCTCAGTTAAAATGTAGGACTTGTCTGTACAATGGGGCTGTGAATGTCATCCTGTCTCATATCTAAAAGTCCTTCCTTCCGCTTTCCCCTCCTCCTCAATGCCACTGTCTGATCTGCTCAATAACAATGCTGCTTTTGCATATGTGTCAGCTGCCTGGCACAAGGGATGGACAGATGTATTTCCTGTCCAGGTCACTTTAGTACATATTAATTCGTAACTCAGTTCGTTCCCTTTTCCTCTCAATCTGCAGATTTTTTTAAAAAAGCACAAAAACTGATGTTTAAATGCTATTTGAATATGGAGTTTCAAACATATTCTTTCACAAAACATGCATTTCTAAAACTATTTTCTCTTTAAAAGATGCTTTTTTATATGCATTTTGATACATTTTGGAGCCAAGAACTATGTCTCAAAATGGGGGAGAACTGTGAAATACGATGGCTAATTATATTCTGATCACACATTCATCCACAAGGTACAGAGCAGAGTTAGCAAAGAGTGAATTCCTCAAGCATCCTTACTTGGCACCAGCCTTTTCTGACATCAGGGGCCTAAATACCGGCCTCCAGCATCATGACCCCTCCCCTGCCACTAGCTGATATTGGGTCAGTTATTATTCAGAGTCTTGAAAGCCATATCTAAGTCACACCCACATGATTTGTAATGCACCAAGCCAAAAGCAGCCTACCAGTCATTTATTGTGTCTTCCCGACAACCCCTCTGTCTTTGGAGATCCAGGAAGACCGCAGAAAGAAAGTTTATTACATCCCTTTTGGTGAATTGCATTTGGGTTGAACGTTGTGTAGGCATGAGCTAAATATCATTGAAATGCATTGATAGCCTGAGTTGTCAAATGATACCATATTAGTTCTAAATTCAGCTGCTAGACTGTTAACTGGGGCAGGGAACTGGAAACATCTCTTTCTAGTGCTTAAACAGCGGCACTGGCTCCCAGTCCATTTCCAGGCACAATCAAGTGCTGGTGGTGCTTACATTTAAAGCCCTACATCACTTGGAAACACAGTACATAAAGGATTGCCTACATCCACATCAGCCTGCCTATATAATGAAATAATCTTCAGAGGCCCTCTTCCTGGGCGCCTCAGCTAGCTGAGATGGTGACTGCAGACATGGCCTTCTCAGTAGTGACACCCTGTATGTGGAAAACTCTCCCTAGAATATATACCTGCCACCCACATTTCTATCTTTTGGGTGCCAGTTGAAGACTTTTAAAAAGATGTTTCCCTGTGCCTTTTTAATAAGAATTAACTGCTGAAATAATTTGTGTTATGCTGTTTGTATCTGCTGTTTCATATTGTTGTATTTGTTCTAATTGTGTTGTTTTAGTGGTCTTTAAGCTATCCTGAGGAAAAAAATATTTGAAGGGTGGGGTAGAGATTTTCTAAATAAATAAAATATATGTGCAGATTGGCTGAGAGAACCTCTTGCTTGGAGTATATCTCTGAGTATGTGAAAAGGTGTCAATAATTTCAGTCAATAATTTATTTAAAATATTTCTTAATTGTCCATCATTGAAAAAAGACTCCAGAGCACTATTTACACAAACATATAAATACAAAACAACAACAAGCAAACCAACATAATAAAATGCAACAACCAATTAAGCAAAACAAAAACAAACAGAATAGACTTAGACATAAAATTCAACAGAACAAAATTTTCTCTAAAATGTCTGGTCAAATAACCCAGTCATTATAGACTAGTTCTCAACCTGGCACCAGAAAGATTGTAGCGTTGACAGCAGTCAACCATTTTGTGGAGAGCACTCTCACTGGAGTCAATTCTCATGACACTAAAATATGGCTTGGTGTTATGTCTGAAACAGCCCACTACTTAGAGTTATTTGCCTTTTAAAATTGCCTGTTTGTCAGCATCAAGACAATTGCCGCAACATGAGAGTGATCTACTTTGGGTACTCGGAGCTACAAATGTTATTCATGTAACACAGCAACTAACTGCTGAGTTTAGGGACCCTCCACATCATCCGGGAATTCTGCAGTGCTAAGTGCTGAAGTTGCAAGAGACCGGGGGAAGTGCAGCAATATGGCGAGGAGTTGCCCATGTGACTCTTTCCCAATGCTTCACTTCTGATAAAGCCACAAATGTTTTAGGTAGATTAGGAAGGAAACAGAACAGACTGATAGTTGATTACCATCTTGACAGAGCTGATTAAATAAGCAAAGAATGATGAAGACATTTTTCCTTGATAGAATCCTGCATTAATATTAAAAGCAGCTGCATAAACAGTTTCAAAGGCACAGCTAAGCTCTCTCTCTCTCACACACACACAGAATGCAGGGACATTTTGAACAAAGACTGGAACAGGGTTCAAATACACTCTTAAAAGCTATGAATGCAAAAGGCCCCGCAAAATAAAATGATGAAAGCCTGCATGTGATTTCTACAATTCATCAGCACTTTGTAGAGAGTCAGTAAGATGTTTTATTGTAGCAAGCAGTAGTTTCAGGATAAAGTAAGTGTCTGACACAAAGAAAAAAAAATCATGTAAGATTACCTATCCAGAGCATGAAGACAATATATTGCTTTAACTGATGTTGTGAGTAACCCTGGAGGCCAAGTGACAGGTCAAGAGGTGGGATATAAATAATTTATTAAATAAAATGAAGGATTCTGTGTAATTCAAAAAGCTTGCATTATCAAAAAGCTACTAATGAATACAACAGGCTTTATCTTACCCATTTCAGTTTAGTTGATCGTAAACCAAAAATAACTTGAGTCTATGTCCATACTATAAGAGACCAGCACAACCATAAAAAGTATAATTGCCATTTTGTGGTCATAGTTAATGCTCCTTACAGAGAAAATATGTTGAGCACTTTACCCATAGTACATATTTCTGTACTATGGGTAAAGCAAGACAAAATAGAGCAATAAGATAGACCAGGGGTGGACAACTTGTGGTCCTCCAGACATTTTGACCTATAACTCCCGTCAACCCTAACCAGCATAGCCAATGGTGAGGGATGATGGAAGTTGTAACCCAAATTATCTGGAGGGGCGCATGTTGACCATCCCTGAGGTAGACACATTCATCTACCAAGAAGTACAACCTCTAATAGTCCATGTTTGTCATCCTTGAGAATTCTGGGGGTACATTCTGGGATATCCCTTAAGAACCCCTATGTACGTCATGGTGTCCACAGTACCAAGCTACCACAATAACAACAACAGGATTACTTCACCACAAATAAATGGGTCAATCCCTTATTGTATCAAGCTGCACATTCTGCAATGTTCCTAGTGGTGGGGGAGGGGGGAATGCATGGATGAAAGTAGCATAGAGTAATGAAAACTCATGAGGATTGTCTGGATGATGTGACATAGTACAGTGCTCCTTATGATAAAGACTGTTTTGCATCATTCAGCTAACGCAGGGCAATTAGCACCATCTCTCCCCAAAATGTTTGAGATGGTCCAAGATAAGTCTTTACAAAGTCATAGCAATACTGCATAACAAATACTGAACAGCATGGATTCTGAATCATTATTTTTTTCATTCTCACAGAACATCAGCAAGCGTATTCTAGGACAATTTTGGATTCAAGGCAATGGCAATTCACCTTCTATTAGCAGGAATCATCTTAGTATACACGTATCCAAAAGCAAAATTTGGGAAAGCACAGAAGAACTCATAGATCTAATAGTATTGATATTGCATGGTAAGTCTTTTATACAATGCCTTCTATCCTGTTTGTCCAATACCACAGAGGACAAGCAGGATCTGGGTTTAAAAAAGCAAGTATCATTGTTTGTAAAGTTGATGCCTCCAAACAAAGGAATGGATGGGTCAGGCATACTTACATATGAGAGAGAACTCCGAGTTATTCAATAAAGTCTGGCCTCCCACTCCACCCCAAAACCTCAATCACAACTGGCAGCAGCGAACAGCTTGCAGGCAGGCATCCACCAGAGTTGGGAGTTAGTCTGAAGGGGAGCAAGCAAGCAAGCAACTTTCTAAGACTTGCTTCCTTTCTGCTTAGAGCCTGGAAATTATGCTCAGAGAACGCATGCCTTCAGGCACATGCTCTCTGAGCCACTTAGTTACAACCTACAAAGGAGTCTTTAAACTGCAGAGAGAACTACTGGTTTAGATGGTTTTAAAAGGGGATTCAACAAATCCACAGAGAACAGATTTTTTAACAACTATTGGCAATGATAGCTAACTGTGTAACATATAGGTTTAGAAGCAGCACACCTCTGTATACCTGTGCTGGGATACCAACAGCCAGAATGGCTGTTGCCTTCTTTTATGCTCTGCTTGGGGGCTTCTCAGAAACAGAATGCTGGATTAGATGGACCCTTGTGCTTCGATCCAACAAAGCTCTTGCAATCTTGTATCAAAGTTAAGTTTATTGCATTGATGCTGCTCTTTAATTCTGCTGTATTGAGTTCCAAGGGTTGAGCTGTAGCAGAAAGTTCTATCTTAAACCAAAATAGCTTTAAAAAGTAACATGGCTCTTATCACAGTACATAATAAGTCCCAATCAGGAACTAAATTCTTGTACAGTTACATCCTTATTTCCAGTTGCTTTTGGGGGGAAATAAACTCGAGAATGTGCTGAACTGCATGATGAATGGTTCAGTTTCTAATTAAATGTGCAAAAGAACTGAGGAACCTATTTAAATGGCAGACCATGCCCTGTGCTTAATGTGTTTTTGAATTTCATTCTGATGACTGATGGCTGAGGCTAGCCTGCAGATATCTGCCAACATTTTGCATTGCAACAGAGATACACATCCCTCAACAATGTCAAGGGGACAACTAATAAAAGTTAGGCAGTACATTTTAATATTTGCCTTCCTTTTTTCTTCTTGAGCTGAAGAAAAAAGCTCAAGATACTTAAATTTCCACAGTTTAAGGCAGAACAGTAGAGTTCTCTGTCTCTGTCTTAATAGCTAAGGCCAAGTTGCATTTATCTTGAATTCTGAAAATTCTGTCTGTCAAATGCATAATAGAAAGGGCGTCAAGTTCAAAAGGCCATGGTAGAAAGCTAGAAACCTAATGGTTAGTATATCTAGATTTTCTTACTAGACAACTGAGGACATGAGCTGTAAAATTCTCAATTTCCTTGGTTCTTGACATTTATTTTTTCTTATCCTTAAATCTGCATTTTTATCACTAGGTAAGTTTAAAAACCAGAACAAGTTCATTTGGGTGTACTTGTCTCATGGTTTTAAAAAAAATGTCGTAGTGGAACACAACATCTGTCTTTAGGTTGAGTCTTCTTATGCAACATCATTGATTATATTATATCATATATGTCTTCTCCCAATATTCATACATGTGACCAAAAAGCTAACATGTCAATCAACCCTTAAGTCTTTGGCATTGTGGGTTCTCTTGATTTAGATTCCCAGATTTCAGCTTGCTTTGAAAAAGAGAAGAAAGCAGCAAAGGAAACGGCTAGAAGCAGAAATAGTTTCCTCAAGAAAAACAGTACAGTTACTAGACTCCCCCCCAAAATAGACTACTAGGAGTTTTGTTCTTTTAGAAGCCATTGACTTAAACAGGTTTTGTTTAATCAGTAAAATAATCAACTGTAACAGATGAGAAAAGCTGGATCAAGTCAATCAAACTAGATAAGTTATCATAACAAAGGTGGAAAATATGACAAATTTCAGTCAACTTAACTCGGCATGAAAAATTGGTCCTTAACCCACATGAATGACAACCAGTGCAGCCTATAGTGTCCCACAGAAAAAAAATATAGGGTGAGGAAAATGTCTGCCTTCCTGTACCCAACTGCTTTCCTGCTTTCATAAAATTGTGGGTGATGTCATGTTCTATTAGATTCCATGAGATGTCAGAGCTCCCCTGTCCTTCCTTTGTGCCCCACAAACCATTCCTTCCCCAGCAGAGGAAAGGGGACTCTCTCTTCACAAGTTCTCATCTAGCTATTTCAATCAAACTTTGATCTAAATTGATTAAACTTGGAGAAAATAGCTTTTTTTAATTGTATTTTTATTGTATTTTATATTATGCTTCTATACTATTTGTTTTATATTTTGAATGTTTTTTATGGTTTTAATTTTTGTAAACCACCCAGAGAGCTTTGGCTATTGGGAGGTATAAATATGCAATAAATAAATAAATAAATTCCAATGGATTCATTCCATTCCTAAGGCTCAGGGTGAACTACACCTTTTAACCTTACGAGTTTAACACATTTGCTGGACACATCCAAGAATGAGCTGAGTACAAATGTATTCTCAGCAGAGTTTTATTGGTGCTGGAGAAAAGGGGTAGAGGGTAGCTATTTTCTGATTTCCCCTTAGCACTCAGTGCCACCTCTCATGCTGTTCAGGAGAGTTAGAGTACCCTCTAGAACATCATGAATGATTATGTTGAAGGGAAAAGGGGGAATTGGAGAATATTGAATATCCCTTTCTCCAGTGCAAAGCCTCTGCTGGATGCAAGTACCCCCTGCAAACAGAAGGAGTTTTTCAATTTGTGGAGGTCTACGTCTGGATCTAAGCCAGATTTAATTTTTAAACAAAAGGAAACTTATTTGAAAATAAAACAGTTACTATGCAGTTGAAATTAAAATTGACTTGTATATTGAACTTTCTATTTCTGATTAATGCTTTGATTCCAAATGACAGCATGCAGATGGAAAACCAAAGATTGCTTATTAAATTATGCAAAGTGGTATGATGGGGTCAGTGATCAGTTTTGGCATAAAAGTTCTTCACCTGTCAGATTTCTAGTTATTTCAGTCACTAATTATAAACAGAAGAATTGAAAACATTGTACTACATATGTAACATTGCCTTAAGATCAGCCTCCATACCCAAGGACTGGCACTTGGCCAATGTAACAGCAATTTTTTATAAGGGATCTGAGGGGATACAGGATATTACAATCTATTTAGCCTAACATCATTCTAGGTAAATTGCTGGAAACTAGAGTGAAATTATCAAACATACATAAGGACAAGTCTTGCTGACGAAGAAGCAACATGACTTCTAAAAAAGTAATCCTTGTCTCACTCTTCAGAATTCTCTGAGAGTGTCAACAAGTACGTGAATAGGAATGATCCCAGTTGACACCGTGTACTTGTACTTTCAAAAAGTTTTGACAAAGTCCCTTTCTAAAGGCTGCTGAATAAACTTAGCAGTCATGGGAAAAGAGGGTTGGTAACCAGTTAAGAAACAGCAAGCAGACAGCAGGAATCCCATTGGTGGGATGAAAGAAGTGGATCTGTATTAGGTACTGGTGCTTTTTCTCTGAAAATTGGAGGAAAGGACAATAAAGTGGCAAATGCAGTTCAATGTAAGCAGTGTAAACAAACAAAAAATCCTAACTTCACATATACATTGATGGGATATGAACTGGCAAGGACTTACTAAGAAAGGAATCTTGGAATTGTGGTGGATAGTTCCATCAAACTGTCAACCTCATGTGGCAGGTGTGAAAAAAGTAACTACCATGATCATTAGGAAAGGGATTGAAAATAAAACTCACAACATCATAATACCTTTGTGCAAATATATGGTACAACCACACTTGAAATACTATGTATAGTTTTTGTCACTACGTCTCAAAAAAGGACATTGAACAGCTGGAAAGGGAGCAGAAAAGGACAATGAAGTTGGTCTAGGGACTGGTGCATCTACCCTACACGGAAAGTCTACAACATGTGGAGATATTTGGTTTTTGTTGTTTGTTTTTTAAAAAGTAGGAGGAAAACATAAGACATGTCAAATTATTCATGGTGTGGAGAAAACGGATGGAGAATTCACCCCCCTCCATCTCTTCTAATACTTCAATCTGGGGTCATCCAATGAACTTGAATGATGGGAGATTCAGGACAGATAAAAGGAAGTACTTTTTCACACAATACCCAGTTAAACTATGGAATTTGCTTCAACAAAGATGTGGTGAGAGCCACCAAATTAACTTGCTTTAAAAGGAGATTATACAAATCCATGGACAATGAAGCTATCATATCAATCTCTACTAATCCTGATGGCTATGTGCTATATCTCTAGGATAGCTCTAGTTACTGCAGAACAGTGACAGTAGAGAGCTATTGCCTTTTTTCCTACTTGTGTGCTTCCCATAAGCCACCTTGCTGGGCTCTGTAGGAAATAGTGCACTAGACTAGATGGTGCTTGGTCTGATCACTGAAAAAGAATGGCATATTTTGATGCACATTTGATGTGCATCAGATATTAGTATAACCTTAACCCCCTCCTGTCTCCCCACCACTCTTCACTACAGAATGAGAAAGAACAAGATGGTGGCCAACAGTTATTATTGTCTTTTCTAAACCAAAGCACTTGACTGATAAAATTTCTCTCTCAAGAACAAACACACACATACACACACAAAGAACACAGTCATAAACTACACCTCCCTATTCTTCACATCAGCTTGGTAAACATGAACTAAACGCTGGCACAGTTGCAACAAAATCCATCTTTGAAGATAGTAAGCCCCAAAGCTCTGTAAACAGCCCATTATGAAACACTGTAGGTCAGATATGTTCACTTGCAAAGCTTTTCTCTTCAGGGTAAAATGTGAAACATAAATCTATTGTCTTATAAGCAGCAGTGAAAAAATGTTACATATTTTCTAAACATGTAAGGAGGTGTCTAATGGTTTCTCCTTATTAATGTGTTTTATTAAGAAGGAGAGATGATAAGGTTTTAGCTTTAGGCACATTATAGTTCTGTTTAACTTCAGTTCTGATCAACAAATTGGACAAGAAGTGCACCATGTCAAATCTTTAGAACTCCCTGTTCCTATTGGCAAACAAGATACAACATCAAGAGATTGATGAAAGAAGGAAAGGTTGTAAGAATAACAGCCACATGAAATAGGCCTACTAGTTAGATTTGACTGCAGGAGGGAAAGTAAGCTGTTAGAGTGCAAGGTGCATACAAAGTCCTCTAGGGAACACAAGAAAAATATTTAACACACTAGATTGCGTTATTCTATTGTAATTCTTTTTAGATTCTGGCTTGTTCTCTTTTATCAATATAATGTTGCAGTCTTTATACACATTGAGCTCTGTCTGTTTACTTCTGATTAAACATGCACATGATTGTACTGTAAGTGAATTTTGCCCTTAAAATGAAGCTGTTTAGATACTGTCTTTAGGTTGAGTCAGTTCAGCTGCATGTGGGAACCTATCCTTCCCAAAAAGCGCTATTAAATTACTATAGGATTACCAAATACAGAATCACAATCGCCCAAATATAAAACTGGCCAGGAAATTATTAGAAGTGATTAGAACTGGGCCCAAGTGTTGGGTTGAAAGAAATGCATTTTTCAAACATTTTCATATGATTAAAAAAAAATGTTCCCCTATTTTTATCAATTTGGCATTCAAAAGAGGATGGGAGACTGAGAAGGAACACATCCCCATTGCCACAGCAACTGAGCTGCACTGTGACAATGAAGATCGCTGTTGTATGGCGGAACAGGGAGCAGCTGACTGGATGCACACTGGAATATGTATTTCAAACAGCATTTTGGTGCAACAAGAGCTGGTTTGAGCTTCTGAGTAAGGGGAATGGTTAATGTGCCTTCACTGACATACACAGCCAAAAGTAATTGGCTGCCTAACTCTTTGACATCATAATGTTTACTAAGCAATCGCTGATTGGCTGGGTTGATTTAATGGTATAAAACGCAGTCCATTTGAACTTTAAAAAAATGGCGCCACAGCAGGAGAGTTGGGATGCAAACAGTACAAAAAAATGGGCAGTGTATGGGTAAGGGTATTGATGATCAAAGCTATTAAAACACACCATAAACATTTTAAGAAGATAATTCCACGCAGCCCTAGGAGTAGCATAAATTCCTACCCAACACTTCCAAATAACTCAATTCTTTAGCAAATTTGGACAACCATTTACCAAGAGGGCACACATCCACGTGGAAAGTCATGAGTAGCATCACCTATAGAGTTTTAAAAAACCTTTTATACAACCTTTCAAAATTTTAAAAAATAATCATCAAAAGGAACTTCCACCACAGGAAGAGATTGCTTTATACATTCCTCAGTTTGCTGTTCAGATTCATCTACAGTTTTTAATACCACACATTTTTTCCTGATCAGAAATCCAAAGACATATAGGTAAAAGCAGACATAGCACAGACACTGTGCAGTATAGCCAAAATAAGAAGTGCTATGTGATAATTATTTTATATATATGCAGAGCCATCCATTAGAAAGGTATGGTCCTAAACTACAGTATAGTTCTCAAGTGTCCCTGATTGTCAAGAATGTCCCTCTTCCAGCTTCTTGAGGGTCCCTAGGCTCGCTGCAACAGCCCTGTTACCTAGAAACTACCTTTAACAATATAATGGCTTCCAACCATAATTTATTTATTTATTTATTTATTTATTACATTTTTATACTGCCCAATAGCCGAAGCTCTCTGGGCAGTTCACAAAAATTAAAACCATAGTAAAACAACCAACATGTTAAAAGCACAAATACAAAATACAGTATAAAAAGCACAACCAGGATAAAACCACGCAGCAAAATTGATATAAGATTAAAATACAGAGTTAGAACAGTAAAATTTAAATTTAAGTTAAAATTAAGTGTTAAAATATTAAGAGAATAAAAAGGTCTTCAGCTGGCGACGAAAGGAATACAGTGTAGGCGCCAGGCGGACCTCTCTGGGGAGCTCATTCCACAACCGGGGTGCCACAGCGGAGAAAGTCCTCATTCTAGTAGCCACCTGCCTCACTTCCTTTGGCAGGGGCTCACGGAGAAGGGCCCCTGTAGATGATCTTAAGGTCCGGGCAGGTACATATAGGAGAAGGCGTTCTTTCAAATAACCTGGCCCCAAACCGTTTAGGGCTTAAAATGTCAATACCAGCACTCTGAATCGGGCCCGGACTTGGACTGGCAGCCAATGAAGTCGTAAAAGGACTGGTGTAATGTGAACTCGCGGCCAGTCCCTGTTAGTAACCGTGCTGCCCTGTTTTGTACCAGCTGAAGCTTCTGGACCATTTTCAAAGGCAGCCCCACGTATAACGCATCAGAGCATGGATAACTGTAGCTAGGCTATCTCTGTCCAGATAAGGGCGCAGTTGGTATATCAACCTAAGCTGATAAAAGGTGCTCTTTGCCACTAAGTTCACCTGTGCCTCAAGTGACAGTTCTGGATCCAAGTGCACCCCCAAACTACGGACCTGATCCTTTAGGGAGAGTGCAACCCCGTCCAGGACAGGGCAAACATCACCTCGCCGGACAGATGAACCGCCCGCTAACAGTACCTCCGTCTTGTCTGGATTGAGTCTCAGTTTGTTAGCCCTCATCCAGTCCATTACCATGCCCAGGCACTGGTTCAGAACAGTCACTGCCTCACCTGGGTTTGATGAAAAGGAAAGGTAGAGCTGGGTATCAGCCGCATATTGATGACACCTCAGTCCACATCTCCGGATAACCTCCCCCAGTGGCTTCATGTATATGTTAAATAGCATAGGGGATAGGCTTAGGAGCCACGGCATAGAGCAATAATCCCCCAGCACCACCTTCTGGAATCGGCCATCCAAGTAGGAGCAGAACCACTGTAATGCAGTACCCTCACTCCCAGCTCAGACAACCTATCCAGAAGGATACCATGGTCGATGGTATCAAAGGCCGCTGAGAGGTCCAGGAGAACCAACAGGGTCACACTCCCCCTGTCTCTCTCCTGGCAGAGGTCATCCCACAGGGCGACCAAGGCAGTTTCCATTCCAAAACCAGGCCTGAAACCCAACTGAAATGGATCTAGATAATCCGTTTCATTCAAGAGTGCCTGGAGTTGTCCTGGCATCTATCAGACCTAGCTGTGAACATTTCTTCAGGTACTTCAAACTATCCTATCCTTCGTAGGGAGAACACACCAGTTTCATGGAACAGATATCACATGAACTGTTAAAAAAACGAAACATGCCTTAACTTTTGTGACTAAAGTTCTTCTGAAGACTATCTTTATTTTGATGAAGGAGAACTCTATAAATGAATTATTTTTGTTCTGTTTCATGTTTATTAAAACTTTAATACCTTTCAGTTACATTTTGCTCCTCATATTAAAATCCATAGACTGAGAGGTAAGCTACAAAACCTCATAGCATCTGCATTTATCTTTTTTTAAAAAAAATGGGTTTATGTAACCAGCTTTTGGTGCATGACCACACAAAGCTTATTTTGGGGGATGTGCAATACTTCTGGTCATTCCAGCCCACACACATGTGCCATTGTGATGACTGCAGGAGTTCCACTGATCATTTCTATGGCTGATAGTTATGACTGGAGGACCAACACAGGCTTCTACAATATACATAGCCAGATTCCTGCTGTAAGCACCCAAGAGGTAAATAGCAGCTTCCTTTTCTGTGGATGTGCCTAGTATCCAACCACAAAACAAAAATACCTGACACACATCATTCATTCATTACATCTCTATACCACCCAATAGCCAAAATTCTCTGGATTATTTACAAAAATAAAAACATACAATAATTTACAATATAATAACATAATATGAAACCATTTTTATACAAAAATATAAAACAATTTCACATTCAACAACCAAACCCCCAGGACTTGTTAAAAACCTTGTCATATGGTGTCAAACACCTGGGAATAAAAGAAAGTCTTAACCCAGCACTGCAAAGACTACAAAGTTGGTGCCAAGCAAATTTCACTGGAGACAGTGATCTATAATCAGGGTGACACTGAGAAGGCTCTCTTCCTTGTTGCCATCCTCTGAATCTCCTTTGGAGAAGGCACGTGGAGGAGGGTCTCAGGTGAAGATCATAGTTTATGGGCAGATTTGCATTGGAAGAGGCACTCTGTCAGATATTGTGCTCCTGAGCCATGTAAGGCTTTATAAGTAAAAAACTTGAATTGTGCTTGGATACATGCAGGCAGGCAGTGCAAGCAGGTGGAAATTGGTGTCATATATTCAGACCTTTTCGTTCCCACTATCAATCTGGCTGCTGCATTTTGCATAAGCTGCAACTTCTGAACTATCTTCAAAGGCAGCCCCTTATACAGCCATGCCTATAATCTAACTTGGAGGTTACCAAAGCATGGAGAACTGAAGCCAGGTTATTCCGTAAACATGGTTCTTTCCCACCACAATAATACACGAACAGTTAGCAGTGTTTAAAAGGCATAAAATTAAACAATGCCTGTGTTCAGAAGTAAAAGAAATCATGGTTGTTCCTACGTGAAAAGTGCCACTCCCCCCACCCACTTTGTTGTGCAAGAGGAGAAGGAATTGGAAGACTCAGTTGGTAACATTTTACCTAAATATTCATATTTATTTATTTATTTATTTATTTACTTTATAAGCTGCCTTATTGGATAAAGTCCATCCAAGGCAGCAAACAATACACAAGTATAAAAATAAATAAGATGAAGGCCTTAGCTAGACCTAAGGATTATCCTGGGATCGTCCCGGGGTCATCCCTGTTCATGAAAATGACGCACAGTGGATCCAGAGATCAGGCAGGTATGACCCCGGGACGATCCCGTGATAAAGCTTAGGTCTAGCTAAAGAAGAACATGCAAGCCCAAGTTTAGCCACAACATATGACAGTTACTTTGCTTCAAGTAAAACTTTGATTGGGACAATTTGGGACAAGTGTTTAACCCTTTCACTACCTACAACTTTTCTGCTGCAATCCTTGTTTCCGGCTCCTTTTGCCTCCCCTCCCACCTCACATCTAGAGCCCCATAGGGAAGCAACTCGGATGGGGCAGGGAGGTGTAGCAGAAAAAAAGGCAAGAGAGGTAAAGGTTAAATAACCTTTTGTTCTCCTACTTCTCTGCTCCAAATTGCCCCCTCCCAAGCCTATTATCTCTAGTAAAATTTCTATCTCGGTTTTGAGATTCATTTGCATAAAATATTGGGTTGGAACCAGATGAGATTGAACAGAATTCCGTTCACACAATACAACTTTCCTGGCTCCTCCCTCCAACATGACAACCGCTGTGCTTCCCCAAAAGCCATCTGTGAGGATCAAGATACCTTCTAGAATACCCTGAAATCCTGCAGGAGGATGGGGGAAATTGGAGAAATTTGGTTAGCCCACTCATTTTCTTCTTATGCAAGGTATCTGTGGATCGAAGCCAAAAAGTTCTACGTACTGTATGATACAGCAACAGGACAGATCAACAGTTGCAGGTCAACAGTGCAGTGGGACTATTGCCTCACCATTATAATAAACAAAAAGATGGACCTATTTTCAATTTGCTCAGAACTATAAAAGAGAAGAGAAGATTTCAAAGAGTCTTTGCCTATGTACTGTTTGCAAATTTATCTGATTACCTGCAATATGCAGCAGATACTTACACTTCTAGGGGGAACATGTTATTGAAATGATGCCATTTCAAAGAAGAAAGATACCAAAGGCAATAGCCATACTGGGGATCCAAGACAGGGAATTGTTAAAGAAAATGCTTCTGAATAAATAAGCTTGAATGGACAGGTGAGGAATTAATTTCTGCAATTTCAGATAATATTCTGAAACCAATAAGAGCACCAGTGCTGACAGGCATTTTACGTTTTCCTTCCTGGAGCAAATTAGTTACATTTCACATTCTCAAAACTCCCAGTTTTAAAAACAAGTACACACCAAAGATGTATTTTAGACATGCAAAAGTAAGCAAGCAAGCAGCATGCTTTGTATTCTCATAGAGCTGTGCTGCTTGGCTAGCACTGGGGTTCGTCGCTCACTGCCTTTGCAGTACCATCGTATTACTTGCACTGCTAAAAGATGCGGTTTGGAGCCATATATTCAGCTTATGTATAAAAGCAGCCTCTAGCATGCATTAATGGGAAATTATAATGTATTCCCGATCTGGCAAATGCCCACGCACCCTCTCTCACAACCTGTTATGTCATATCTCTAATTGCAAGTCACTGCAGTGATGCTAAGTGTTCCTCAGTGATACAAGTGCTTCCCTAAGAGAATTCCTCCTTTGAGGTTCTCTAGAGCCACATCTTTGTATACAGAATCGAGTGCTTCACGAAGTTCTATGTTCGCGATGTTTGACAAAGGGGGAAGTAAAAAAGAGGGATGTCAAAACATACCAAACTATTGTCACCGTGTCTTTTATAGAGTTAAATATTTAGACATGAAGGGGGAGGGGTTTTTCATAAACAAACACAGACACACATGTGCACACATGGAGCTCACACTAAATATCTTAATTCTATTTACTACATACATGGAGAGAGACAGCCCCTCAGACCTCATAGCAAGTAATATTGTAATATTCCATACTTTGTGGGAAATAGCTTGTTTACACACATTCTGTCGCCCTTTCACAATGAAAATGTTAAACATTTCAATCTCAGCAGAAGCTTTTTATTGTATTCTAAACATTTCCTACAGTCTTCCAAGGCAAAACATAAAAGAGCCCCCATCTGTTTCCATATTTTGATATTAAAAATAAATTAAGTTTGATCATTTTAAGGAGCCACAGCAGTATCTCATGCTGTCAGCTTGACAGGCTGATTCAAATGGATTACATCAATGATTTCAAACTTAAAACTTAGCCAATGCATTTTTAAAAGCAGCAGAATTCCATCTAACCATCAATCCTTCCTGCATACAAATAACTCAGAACGAAACAAAATGCTATTCCCATTTAAGCTTTCCATGTTCACTCACTATTAAATGCTGAAAAGGCACTGTGAAAATAAGTACAATATACGTAGATACTTTAATACGTACCTGGGAAACCCCCTTGTACCATTGCTGTATCAGTATGCACTTCAAGGTATCTGCATTCCTGACAAACATTCAAATGCTGTGAGCAGCTCAAATCCTCACCACACAACACACAGAAAGAGACTCAGAGCTCGTCTTTCTTCTGACGACCTTGGGCCTGACTGAGAGATTTCCCTCGCCTTCAGGGCAAGCAGACAGTTCTCTTTCTATTAGGAGAGGTGATCAATTACACTTAATTTCAAGCTTGCCAACAAGCAAACAGTTACATCTGTCAGCAAAACTGCCGGTACAACTATGCAGGGAAAAGCAAATCCCTGGTTTCCCACATCTGACCCACTGACGCTCTACTGCTGCTGCTAGTGCTGCTGCTGCTGCTACTGCTGCTGCTGTTGCATTGCTGGAAATCACTAATATTCGAACAGCATCCCCGTCCCGAAACACAGGTCAATTTAACACAACACTGTCCCTCTCCAGTAAGCTAGCTACAGCTCATATGATTTTTAATGGCCTGCTCTTAATTGCAGAGAAATGGTTTATCACATCCGGTCACATATATTTACAGACGCACGTTTCTGGTTCCAGTCATCAATGAATGCCTGTCAGCTCTGGAGATTTGCTTACATATTATGTTTCAGTTTTCACATTATCAGACATGCAGCAAAGGATCATGTGCATATTCTGAAACAAAAAAACACTATCCACTCTTAAAATTCAACTAATCTAAATCATTATTGTTTCCATGCAGATTTTAAGGCATTTAACGCCTTTCCAGTTAAAAAGTAGGAAAATTAAAACATTAAACTTTCCTTTTTCATATAGCAATTAAATAAAGTCACAAGTACGCATAATAGGAATTTAACCTTAGCAACTCCATAGTCATTATTTAGTCTAAATGAGGGTTTTTCTTTCCATCTGAAGAGCATCCCGTATGATCTACATGGACATGCACACATCCATAGAAATACCATCTGCTCAGTGGATTAACAGGGAAAGAACCAAAGTTTTATTATCTGTTAGAATTCTCCAAATAGTTCTCAGAGAAGGCTTTTTTCAGTGTTACAACACTGCACCAACAGCTGTAAAAACCTCTATTTTACATATATAAACCAGAGAGACAGACAGACACAGTCGCATGAGGGGGTGCATCAGGACTGACTCAAGGAATTTTGCTGCCTGAGGCAAAGGACAAGATGGCACCCCATCTCCATTCTATATACAGAAGCTAACTGGGCTGGCAATTGAATCTTACTTCAACACTGGCAAAAGGTCAGTGTCCTCCACCAGCCCTGGAGGCCACAAACTGGGTTAGGGGTACAGAACAAACTGTGTGGCACACACAACTTTGTCCTCTCAACATCTTGCTGCCATTCCCTGTAACCTACCATCAGCAGCCTAAGGTGGCCACCTCACTTTGCCTAATGCCAGGGCCAGTCCAGGAGCACATTATGAAAACTTATGAAAATTTACAATGTCAAAATGTTCCACTGTCCTTTAAGAAAAGGTGAGAAAGCAAATTCAAAGAAAGAATAAGAACAAAAAATGCTTACACATTAAATAAGGATTTATGTATAGCAGGGATTGGCTACCTGGCTCCAGCTCCAGCTGAGAGCCCCCTCCCTCCTGCTACCAACTGTTGCTGCTGAGGCCATCGGAGGAAAAGGAAGCAGCTGCTGAATTTTGCAACTAAGAATCTAGTGCCTGAATTTGCTTTCCCCCCCCATCCCAATCCCCTTTCCTTTTGTGTCATGTTTTTGAGATTGTAAGCCTGTGGGCAGGGATTGTCTTAAGAAATATTTTTGTAAGCCACCTTGAGGGCCTTTTTGGCTAAAGGGCAGGATAAAACTACTATAATAAATAAATAAACAGACCTGGCACTCTCTAGATGTTTTGGAATACAACAATGGGAGTTGCAGTCGAAAACATCCCAATGTATAGTACCAAATTAAAATCTAAGGTCACTGCCTACAATACTTGTCACCTGTTTGTGTGTCACCTTTGAAAGGCTAAAGCACTTTTTAGTACATTAAGAAAATCTAACAACAATTAGATATTAACATCAAAAGACTGTATTTTCCTGAAAGGTTTCTAAAGTCATTTTGCCTTTTTCACATGAAGTTCAGCAACATTTCTTGGTGGCTGCAGTGACATCTATTGGAGAGGTAGCATTTTTACTCCTGTTCACCTCAAGGTAGCAGTATACATTGCTCTTTTTCTTTTCTTTTCTATTCTGTTCTAACAGTCAAATTTTTTTTCTCTTCCCCTACGGGAAGTCCTACCTCTCCCAAGCAAAAGGTCCTGGGGAGACACTTGTCAATAGCTTCATGGGGCAGTCAATGCAACCCAAGCGTTGATGTGGCCCTTTGTCAAAGACATACAAAGATTAAGAAAAAATATATTATATCACATACAGAATAATATGGTGCAGTATCTTATACTGACAACACGCAAGTGGGACTCATTACTGGTGCAACAGGGAGCCAGCAGTTCGTAAAGCAGCCTGAAACAAACTGAAATGCTCATTTCTGGAATGGAACAAGTCCATGGAGCTTGCATAAGTTTCTTTATGAAACACTAACTCCCCATTACGCAAGTGGTTGGTCCCATTGATGCAATGCAATCACCGGGAACACAACAGTCCCACTGGATACTATCTAAGGTTTAATACATTTCTTCTGCAATGCAAGGCACTCCTCCTCCCTTCCAATCCCCTTTCCTTTTGTGTCATGTCTTTTAGATTGCAAGCCTGTGGGCAGGGACTGTCAAGAAATACTTTTGTAAGCTGCCGTGAGAGCCTTTTTTGGCTGAACGGCGGGATAAAAATGCTTAAATAAATAAATAAGGCACGTCTAAGGTTGGCCTTACTATCAGGCATCCTTAGGTTTTAGCAAAAACAGCCATAATTGACTATCCTTTCCCCTAACTGTGTACCTCAGCACCACCGGCTAAAGGAGGTAGCTAAAGGGAAACCAAGCTGATCAACATGGAAGACTCTTAACTGTAACAGGCTGCAGCAAGCTCCCTCATCCCTCTAAAAGCAACCAGTTTAGGCTGATCTGAATAACAATGGGTTTCTGCTGCTGTGTTTCCTCTCATAGACCAGGCTTCATAGATCACTGCCTCACCTCATTTCCTCCATAAATTGATCCAACATGTTACTTCTACTACACTACTAGTATCACTACTACTATTACTACCTACCAGTGGAGGCTGGTGGCTCCAATATCAGTGGGTCAGTGAATCGGCACCGGGTTTTAATAGGAACCAGCCAGAACTCTAAAGGAACTACCCAAGGCGTAAAGCACCTGACTGAAACCTGGAGCAGACACACTGCCCCACTGACATCAAAGCCACTAGCATCCACTCCTATTATTACTACTACACTGCATGTGCTTCTGATTCTCATAGCAGGAAGGCAAAATGGAGAAGCACTAGGAACTACCATGCAACAGGGAGGAAAAAGAATGCTCAGACAGAAGATGAGGGCCAGTGTACCGAGGCGCCATCATATTTCCCACCACAGGTGGACTTCCCCTTCCCCTCTCTACAGAGTTTGCCATTTTCATCTGAAATTTAACTCCCTCACTTCCAGTTCATCTGTACTCTCTCACTCCCACCTACCTATCTCTTCATTACATGTTATTCAGTTTTGGACCATTACAAGGGTTCCCCTATAGCCGTGCTCTCTACTGCACTTTTTTCTCTTTTGGGCTGTCTATTTCTCTTCATGCAAAAAGGCAGCATTGGCATTTAAAGTGAACGGAGAGGATGTATGAGCTACACAGGAGGAATTATGTGCAGTGCACTTTATTGTTAGCACCAAAAAGATCCACACCACAATACAAAAACAGCATTAAATTGCTTTTGAATCTCATTTCTGCAAGCACAATATTTAGCATAATACAAATAAAAACACACACCAAATACATCACTCATTAAACTGAACAAGAAGAGAACACATTTGAACAATGCTGATTCCAAGAAGAAAATATAACCAAGGCGTGGTAATGGCTCATAAAAGTGGAGAACTCTCAACAGACTGAAGAGTAAACACACAGCCAAGGTAATGAACACATGACCCTTATTATGCACTACAGAAGGAAGTTCTCCCTATCACTCAGGAGAGAAGTTTTTAAAAATTGGCCTCAAGGAACGCCCAGTTCAATTTTGATTTCAGTGAAAACATTAAATATTTTTTCCATCAGAATTCAGAATTTCAGTTCTTTGGCAAACATTTAATTCTAATCCTACAATTATGGGTGGCATGCGCAACCACTCCTTTAATATAGTATTGCAGATTAAGAGCAATCCTTAATGCAGAAATTCAATAGATCTAATAAATTTACCCTCTGTATACATGTCATCTTCCTCCTCCTTCTCCTCCTCCTCCTCCTCCTCCTCCTCCTCCTCTGTCTCTTCAGAGCTTGACTTTTTTGGTCCTTTGTAAGGTGGTGGCAATTTCATGGGTGGTGGAGCTCCACTTTTCTTCTAAAAAGGAAAAAAAGGTGGGTGAGCCCTGCTGATTACACACAAGACTATCACATTCGTTTTCATTTTTTTACACAAGGAATTATTGAGGTAAACTTATTTCCAATTTAAATGCTTTGGTTTAATGAAACAAACCCACAAACCCCAAAACCTCGCACAATACTTTGTTTGAACTAGCACATAAGAGCAGAAAACATATAACATTCATTTCATGTTAGGTTTCTGGGATGAGGGATTGGTTGGGAGTATTTCATTGTAAATATATATACCAAAATGATAATAGCATGGTACTTAACTGACAGCATAAATTAAGATCCCATTTTTTAACAAGGGGTTAATGCTTTTAAAAATAAATCTATTATTTCTGGAGCACTTTACAGACAAATGCTTTCTGCATAAAAGCGCCATAGATATTAAACACTACAGTATTTTATTTAAATCTTAGCTCCAATTAACATAGGTTATATATTATACAACTTTCAATAAAACTCCATTACCTCACATAAATAAAGGCATTTTCGATAACGCATGAAGTAGAACATAGCAGACTTAAAGAAAGCAGCTCAGGAGTTCTGCAGCAGCAGACCCATCCAAGAAGTCTGTTTCTCTGGCTCAAAGTAACTGAATCATAATGTTCAATTGTATCGCATGCAATCAAAGTGCTAATAGCACAATGCACTTTAGTAAACAAATGGTGAGTACCAGATGTGATGTGATCAACATAAACGTCCGGAAAAATCCTTTTTATGCAATACAGAATTATTACCCAAGGGTCCACAGACCATCTTTACAGAGAGTTTTCTCCAATACCTGTAGTAAAAGCAACATCTTGATGTATGTTTTTACAACCTTGTTTCAACAACTCACATTTATTGTAAATACACATTATTCTAATAACCAATGATAAGGGGTAGAAGCCAAACGCAAAATTGGAGAGGGTAATAAAAAGGTAGCAGCACCTCATTGGAAAATGATTTCCAGAATTATGATGTTCACAAGTGTATAAAATAAATTTAATTCATGCTGTCTACAGTAAAAGCATGCACATGCACACACACACACACAGAAAGTCATCTATTTAATAAAAGGCTTTGTAACGAGAACAAAATCACACCAAGGTTGTGTTATACCTAAATGAAAACTTTTCAATCACAGAAGTACTGGAGAGAGGCCTAGGAGTTTAAAGAGAACAGATTATTTGGAGGAATGGCTGCTACCAAAAGACCACTAGAACTTTAAGAATCAAAGATAATTCATCTCTTAAAATGAAACATTTCTTAAAGTCTCAAGTTATAATACTTTATTTTATTTACTACATTTATATCCCACCTTTTTTCCATCATGGAATTCAAGGTGGCTACCATGGGATTCCCAGGTGGTCTCCCCTCCAAGCACTCAACAGACCTAGAACTGCTTAGCTTCAGCAAGATGGTTGCCTCATGTGCCTTCAAAGCCATGACCTGGGACCTATTGGGTTATACTGTATGGTTCTGCATCCCAGCATGCCTTCCAAAGGTTTGGAGAGTTTGAAGGAGAAATGGATTCCTTTCTTTACTAATTGTCCTCAACTAGTTTTGCATATAACTTGACTGAATCAAAATCCCTATCAGTACTATCAGCTATCTCTGATCTTCATGTAGATAGTCAAATTATTACACATACTACTACATACCAGTGCTTACTCCTTATCATTTCACTGGACAACACACCTGTCTGAATGATGGTCTGTGTCAGCTGTCTTCCCTATTTGTGTTTCTTTATGGATCTGTACCCAATGGAGTAACTTCCAAACTTTAGGGTTCTTCCTTTCTTGTCTCTCCCTTAAAAGATCTTAAAGCCATGGGTGTTATGGAGAAACAACCTCGATGCACCCTTCGAAATTCAGAAGTAAACAGAGTATATTAGCTTTCCTCCCAATATTGTGAGTGTTTCTGGAAGCTCCTTTGGAAGAGAGTGAAATGTTTACTCAATGGTGTGATCTTCCATTTCAGCTGTTCAGATTTCTATGGATGCCAAGATGACAACATTCTTTGTTCCCAAAATTTAGCTCAGAGGTCAACCCTTGCTTAAGTGAATGTGCCCTTCACTTGGTAGAATGGAGGACTGTACTGCATGTTCCTTGGTATCTTTAGGTCAATGGTTCAACTTTGACTCACAGGAGCATCCCCCATTTTTGGACCATAGCTTAGTGAAAGAACTTTATATACTGAGGGTGCCAGGTTCAATCCCCAACATCTCCAAAAGGATCAGGTAGTATAGCAGCTGATGGGGGTGGGGAACTTCTTTCAGCCTGAGACCTTGGAAAGCTGCTGCCAGTCAGAGTAAACAATACTAGGCTAGATAAACAAATAGTCCGACCTGGTGAAAAGCAGCTTCTTAAGTATCTTCATTACCATCCCACCTTCTTCACCTTACATCTGTTTGCTTCACTTCATTTGTTAGATTACAACATTCTCTTCTAAATGAAGCTATATTGGGGGAGGCTTCAACCAGTAATTTCTTAAAGATCTCCATATGAGAATCCATGGATTAATGAGTTGATCAACTGGATTCAGGCTAGCTCAATTGACATTTGTAGTGTTTTTTTTAATGCTGAATTTTAAAAACTAGATCCACAATCTAGAGCCTGTGACTAACTCCATATGTTCAATGAGGTTTCTCCTTCCCAAGCAGCAGCCTAAACCATACCACAAACGATGCATTTGAATTCGGAAACAGTTTTCTATCCAACACAGAGCGGGCAAGAGAGCAACATGCTCTTCAAATAAATAACTGTTTTGTGCGTGATGATTTGCTTATCACCTTAAGGGTACCAAGGATATAAACCTAATAAAGAGGGTCTATAATAAAGAGGCTCTGCTAGGTTTATATACTCTTTAGTGCACAACTGAAGGATATCACAGGACTATGACTAAGAGTCTATCAGAGCATGCCCCGATAGACTCTGACTTTTGTTTTACTGCACAGGACTCTGAACACTGGGATTTTGTCAGTGAGACACTTCAGCTGATCCCTAATTATATGCCAGCTCCAGAACTCATGTATTCCATTAGCCTTTGATCACATCCTATGTATGCACATCTACTATCAGTAGTCTAAGTGATGAACAGGAATGCTTACTGCTAATAATAATTTTTAAAAACCATTAGCAGAACAACCACATTTTGTTCATGTTATGAACAGCCAGGAATGCTGCATAATTCAACAGTACAACTTCTACCCGCAGGCTCATACAAGACCATTTTAAACTTTATTTCTTAAATAAAAACACAGAAAATTGAGTAGTATCTTCACAATGAAATTGCTTTTTAAACTGGCAGCTAGGGAATACTTCAACATTGTAAGGACGTTTGATTACTATATAGACATGCATTTGATGTATCTATGATATAGACAAGAACTGAACTTCAGTGGCTAAGTAAGAAAATAGCTTCTTCATAGAGACCTCTGTGTACCCAGTCTCACTGGCAGAGCTCTAAGAGACAGTTCATACATATATGTCCATTGTACTATCAAGTGATGAACATACATGTGTGAATCGGAGACATTCTCAGCTGTCAGTCTCAGACTTGGGAGTCTCCCTTGCTTCAGGATACCACAATTGTGTGGTCAATTACTGGGATCACATAGTTTTGAACTAATCACATAGGCTACATTTAGATGTGCTACCCCCAGATAAGGTTGGTATACCAGCTGGGCAAAATCACGCATGTTTCCCTCTATATTATGGGCTGGATAGGATGGGGAAAATATCACCTTATTTAGCTGTACTTTATCATCTCTCCTGGGGGTGAGTGTAATGATCTTATGCTCAAATAATGCATCTAGTTTCCCAAATCAGGGCTGTTTTCTCATGTCTTCAGATCCAATATGTAAAACCAAGAAAATGCAATTCTACTGATAGTTACTGTTAAATAAAAAAACTTATGTCTACTACTGAAGGGAGAAATGAACTATTAATTATAAATAATTATCACAATATATTAAGAACGTGCATGCATAGTATTTACATTCTTTAAATATATCAGAAGTAGGAAATTTGCTAGAGATGTGGTCAGACTGTTCAATGACAAGGGAATTAAAGGAGTACAAAAGAAGGATAAGGACACTGCAGAGCAGCTTTATATTTGACTTCACTGCAGAAGATATCCAGCAGTTACCCATGACTGAAATGACATTTTCAGGAATGTAATCTAAAGAACTGATGTAAAATAGTGGTGGCAAGAGATTAAGTTCTAGACCCTAAGAACAAACAAATCATTGGTTCCATATAGTATCTGCCTGAGAGTTCTTAAAGAACACAAGTGTGAAATTGCTGACCTTCTAACAAAAATATGCAGCATGATCCTAAGATTGGCTTTTATACCAGAGGACTGCAGAGTTGCCAGTGAAATACCTATTTTACAATAGAATCCAGGGGGAGTCCAGGAACTTGCAGGCCAATTAGTTTTTACATCTGGTAAAAAGTGTTATTGAAGATAACATTATTGAGCATATAGAAAGACTAGTCCTGTTTAAAAAGAATCAACATGGCTTCTGCAGAGGTACATTCTGTCACATTGACCTTTTATAGTTCATTGAGAGTGAAAATATATAGATATAATGAATCTGTGCTTATCTTTGGCTGCTAATAGCATTTTAAACAAAATATCTGGCATTATCCACTCTGCTGGCAACAATCAAAGCCCAGACGCAAAGGGCGAAATCATTAATTTGGTTGATTTTCATTGATGCCTAGACTAGTGCCTATGAATATGAAAAATGTTCACATCTCTGCTGCAGACTGGCTCCTTTATATAAGATGCTGGCTACTAGTAATTTCAAATGTTTTATTTATGGTCATCCACTGGTGTACACTGATTTTAAATCAGGGCTGTTATTTGCATGGGGAGCAATCCCAGAATTAAGCTTGGTTCCTGCTACATGCTTATCAGTCCATTGTGAATGGTGGAATGGTTTATCTACAAGTTTTAGTCAATTTTCAGATTTAAGAATTGAAAGCAAAACAAAACAAAACCCTGAGTCACCATTCCAGGAAAATATCTCGGTTATAAACTCTAGGGGCAGATATATCAGAATTGCATGCACACATTATCTTCATTTAAGACCAGTTGATACTGCTAGGCCATCTACTGGGATGAATGAGCAATATCCTATACTACTACATGTTGTGACAGTGGACCCAAAGTAACTTTGGAAACAAATGGAAATGCTTGTTACCAGAATAAGACAGATCAATGGAGCTCACCATCTGTGAGCTCTGCTATTTTTTGCTCGTTTCCATTTGATCCACTAGCTTTCCTTAGCTATAGCAGTGGGTCTTGCTACCACACAAGCAGCACTGGTTAGTGCCCTATGTAACCACTACATCTCCCACTAACTTCCTAACCCATAAAAAAAAAAAAAAACCCACAAGGATGTTTTGAGTGTGTGTGGACACTCTTGGCTCCTATGATATTTAGGCCTTTTGCTTACAAAAGAGGTCTCAAATACAGCAAGTACATCCTATAGAATTTGTTCTCATGTTTTGAATGGGCAAGGGAAGCAAATCACTTAGTGTCTGACTAATTAGCAGTGGTAATCTTCCTGAGTGAAACCAAAAACGCCCATAAGCACTTCACCATTCTGATGCAGCTCTGATTTAGTAAAGTGGGGGGGAAAATATTGTTGATGTGTATGCATAGTATTCCTTAAAATGTTATGTTATCTTTTATGTCTTGATGGCCTATATGGAAAGATGTGCCTGCTGACTACAGCCAGTCATTTTACAGTGTTATAGCAGCCATGAAAGGCATACCTTTTCACAGCTTTCAGAAGGATTAGGAACTCAGTTCTTGAACTATAAAATGCAGAGAATCCAGAAGGTTAAAAGGCTGAGAGGCTTTAAGTGGATACCTTGTTTAAGATGAGATGAGAAACTACAGAAGCTGAAAATGAGCCCAGTGCTCTAACTACTTATTATTGGGGCTCCTGTATTCAAGGTCCCAATCTCAGCACTATAAACTTCATATTATGCAAATAAGATTGCAAATTATGCAAATCAGACTTGCTATTTCTACATAATTTATCTAATTTCCAGGAGGTACTTTACCTCTGTTCCTGCCTTGTTTAGAAGAGGCAGCAAAGTAAACACAAATAAAGGTCCTTACCTGAGCTTATTTCCCCTGTCAGAGGAAAAAGTCTTCTGATTTCAGCCTTACTTCCCTTCAGCAGTAACCCAGAAATGCATGCTGGGGATGTGGAAAGGAGACTTATACCCACTAGCTTATTTTTTCATGAATGCTAAACCTTTGTTCTATAGTTCTGCAGTCCTACACATAGAACTCTTCTTTTTGTCATTATTCTCTTTGTATTTCCCCTCCCCACCAAGCAAGTGTCCAGTACCACAGAAAGCAAAGGGGGAAAATCTATGTTAGCTTCCTGGTCATCCTTATCTCCTCCACCCCCATCCTCTCACATTTCATCAAGCAGAAAACAGATTGCCCATCCTTCCCAAGCTCACCAACCCTGTTAAGAAAAGTATATTTATTTCTTTGCTATATTTATTAATCACATTTAATGCCATGGATACCCAAACCAATATTCAGCAACTGAAAGAGCCATGGCACACACACTCACATACACAAATAAATAAAACCAGCAGCCAAGCTTTATAAAAACAAAACAAAAAGTAGACACCACACAGCAGTATCCACTCAACCACAGCATACATTTTCAAAAATAAAGGACCCTTACCTTACTCTCCACTTCTCCCAGTCATGCTCTTTAGCTTCCAACTTAGCCCATCCTGTCTGAGACCATGCATACCTCTAATCCTCCTTTCCCTACTACTACATCTAACTCCATTCCTAGCATTCCACAGGTGGACCCATCTCGGGTTCTCTTAATTTTATCCATTCTTAGCTTATTTTCGTCATCATTCTTGACCACCATATGCGCTACTATTCTCAGCCTCCGGCTCCTCTTCATGCCATCGGTCTCTCTCAGGTATAACTTCTCTGTAAGGCCAATTTTTCATACATATTTCCATGGCAATGATCAAGTAAAATTGTTGTAAATAATAGGAAATGACAGGTCTATAAGTGACAGATCTAGAAAGATCCAAGCCTGACATGCTGCTGTTTCCCCCACTGAAGTTCCTCAAGAGAAGGAACATTAGATTAGTAGTATTCTAAAGAATAAGTGCCAACAGCAGACTTGGCAGGCACTGTACAGTGTTTAAAGCAGATCCCTGTGTGAAAGAAGCTCACACTATATATTAGAGATAGGAGAAGGCACACAAAGGAATGAACACCAGGTGAGACAGATTAATGCTGTTTTTATAATTACAACAAAGGATTCTGCAGAGCTGTATAATTTGTGGGGAAAGGTTAGTGGAAAGCAAAACTGAAAGCAGCTCTCAAAGCAGAATCAAGAGACATTGCACAGATATAAACTCAGGAGAGGAGAGGCTTTCATCCACTCAGAAAGGGAACACTTTAAGAACACATTATAAAAGACTGGGAAACATTATACTAAGAATGATTAGGTAAGAAACAAAAGGAGGGTATATAAATAGGAAAGAAAAACAGAAAGGTAAGTGAGGTGAGACTATGATTGTTTCTACACTACAACCTTTTAGCACAGGTGTATCATTAATTTTCCATAAGCAACTGGAAAATGAATCAATACACATTTCCACAGAACACTATATTATCCAGCAATTCCCTCCGTCATAAGCGAGATTCTTCTATAATGCAAGTCCTATTAAGCAAAAGAGCCTTTCCTATGTTAATTAAATCCTTCCTCATTGCTGGTTCTTCCCCTTCTATTGTTTCTTGTTGGTGCATCAGTGTTGACAAGTCTATTAACTGCCATTTAAATATCTATTTGCCTATTTCTGTGGGAGTTTGCTTCAATTCCCAATTTCCTTTCATTCATTTTTCTTTCAGCAGAATAGTCCAAGCAAAAGGAGCAATATAGGAGTCAGAACTGTCAAGCAGGAAGGTTTCAGTTAAAGACACAGGAGTAACGGC
The DNA here is from genome assembly GCF_023053635.1 of Elgaria multicarinata webbii. NCBI lineage: Eukaryota > Metazoa > Chordata > Lepidosauria > Squamata > Anguidae > Elgaria > Elgaria multicarinata. The sequence continues at coordinate 141,971,096 of NC_086171.1, forward strand.
ATTTTAAAATGGTAACATCAACACAAATTAGAACTGGTGGGAAAAGGAAGGCAACACAGAAAACATTGGATTCTCCAGAAAAACTGAGAAACAAAAATAAATAAATGGCAGTTTCAGATTGAACCACTAGTACTGAAGCCATAGCTCAGTATTATAAAGCACATGCTTTTCATGCAGAAGGTCCCAGGTTTGATCCCTAGCTTCTCCAGGTAGGGCAAAGAAAAGAATCCCACCTGAAACCCTGGAGAACCGCTGCCAGTCAGTGCTGACAATACTGGGCTTGATAGATCAATGGTCAGACTCAGTATAAGGCAGCTCCCTATGTTCACTGTGGTTTCTTACAAGGATACTATCTATGTATTAGGTTCAAAGAGTGACAGGAGAGTTAAAAACACCGGGCACTGATATAATTCAGTATATGAAGTGCTTGAGTCTGATTTAGATTTCCCTATTTTCACTGAGAAACATGCCTATAAGCTTTCAGATTTTATTTTTTAAAAAAGGAGCTAGAGCTAAAACTGCACACTGATTTACATTAAAGTAAAATTAAAAGCATGATCTTCCCAAACCTACACATATTTTGGTTCAATTAAAAAATACAACTAAAGGAACACATTTCTTTAAGATTATAAACCTATCCCTACTTGCCTAGAAGTAAGTCTTATTGAGTTTGCATCTGAGTAGACATGCATAGGACTGAGCTATAAATGGCTTGATTAGACTCCTGCCTTTCCCAGAAAAATCAGCTATTTGTGACTCACTCAAAGACAAGCACTAATCCACATTTTTTCTTTAATTAAGCAGCCATTGAGTTATTTCTTTTACTTTTATTCCACTTTTATGCATCTAGCATCATAAACAGCAGTAAAGATCAAGTACAACTGTAATTGGGGATTTTTTTGCCTTTCCAAATCAAACCAGCAAATTAACTAGATGTTATCCACTTATAGTCCCAGATATCATCCATGCTGTTCCTTTTAAAAGAATTTCGTGTTTTATTTTATAGTGATATAGACCTCCATCATTTTATTGCACACTCGTTATTGGGCACTCATGGATTTTCACAGGTCCCTCTCACAACATCATCTGCCTCCTGCACACCTCCCGCACCTTCTTAGCTTTGGCTATTGGGCGGTATAAAAATGTAATAAATAAATAAATAAATAAATAAATAAATAAATAAATTCTAGCCTTCTTTGCGCCACAAAAAAACCACACCCCAGTAAGTCCAACTTATTTTTAAAGATGGAAGTTGCTGCTATCTCCGGCTGTATGCAGGAGAAGCAGAGGGATCAAAAGAGTCCACTGAATGGGTCATGTGCACGTTGTATACTTCCACTATCAAAGAGGAAGTAATAAGGGACAAATGCGTGGGCGGAGAAGCGACAGAAAGCAAATGAGATTTTCCCTTGTGTGATGACATTCATAGTGTCTTCTCTACTATACATTGCTACATAAACCTAATTTTGGAAAGTGAGCTATTACATCTATAATACCTCTTCAGCTTCCCCTTCTGTTTCTTGATCTTCGTGGTCTTTATTTTTCTTGGGGTTTCCTATGGAAACTATCTGCAGAATACAAAAGTATTTTTAAAAATACATTATATATCCAAAGCGTAATTCATTATATACAGGTGGAACAAGCGTTCCTGTTCAGGTTCCCAGCAAGCCAACCTTCCAGAATACTCCATTCCATTCCCCCACTCTGGGTTTCCATTCTCTCTCTATCAGCCAGCATTTCATGGCCACTGGAATGGCCTTATTTTTTTAACTTCTACAAAACTTGGGAATTTTCCAAGCCTGTTAATACGTCCCTGTTTGCATTGTGGTGCCATTTTGACTAGATACAGATCGTTACATGGAGAACAACTTTGCTCTTAGTATTTAGGATACTACTTCTATGTTACTAATAGTCCTAATTAACGTGCAAGGACAAACTTTTTTTTCTACCTCAAGGCCATTATGTTTTGTTTTTTTATTACTAGGACTTTGTCACTATACTGCCTGCTAGAATATAGTGTTGTTCAGTTTTACAACAATTTAAACTCAAAAGGCTTAGGCAAAGTGTCAGCAGTAAAGCACTTTACAGAATGTATTAAGAAAACACATTGGTTTGTGTCCTGACATTCTGTGACTACAACTCTGCTCATGGGACGCAGCCCTGATGGAAGGAAGGAGATGGTGATTCTTGCAAATTCCTCATGCCCCCTGGAAATCTGCTTTGGAGGGTTGAGGTTCCTTCAACGAACAGTGTGATAGGAAGCATGGGTGGCAGTAGGGGAAATCAACAAAAACACCCTTTCCACCTTCCACCAGCAGGAGCCTCTGCTGGACGAAAGGACTTCTTCATGAATAAAAAGAGCCTTTCTGTTTGTGGAAAAGCAACTCAGGATTGAGGTTGTTAGTCTGGAGGTGCAGATCAATTATTCTAAATACTGCTGACAATGGTTAAGAAGACCTTACACTGGTTATTTGGCAGCTTGATTTCTTTAAGATCATATAGGAACCCTCTTTTGACCATACAATCTATGCACCGAAGTCACAAAAAGAAAGACATTCTTAGAAACACACTCTAAAATATGTATAGGTGGATTTGGAAACCAAACAAATAACTTACCCTTGGAAGTGTGGACAAGCTTTGAATAACAAAAACAATGGGGTTGCCTGCATTTTTGATAGCTTCCACAGCTTCTTTGTGAGTAGAATTTTGCAGGTCTGTTCCAGACACCTGGAGAGCAACAATCTTTTTAGATATTCTGCACTTCTCATAGTACAAGATGTTGACATTACAATTTGGTAAGAACATAAGAAGAGCCATTGTTGATCAAACCAAGGTCCATCTACTCCAGCAGTGGCCGACCAGTCGCTCATGGAAAACCCACAAGCAGGACATGAGTGCAACAGCACTCTCCTGCCCATGTTCCCCAGTAAATGGTGTACACAGGCATAATGCCTCTGATACTAGAGGTAATATATAGCCATCAGGACTAGTAGCCATTGATAGCCTTCTCCTCCTTGAATTTGTCCAATCTCTCTTAAAAGCCATCTAAATTGGTGGCCATCACTACATCCTGTGGTAGTGAATTCCATAGTTTAACTATGTACTGGATGAAGAAGTGGTTCCTTTTATCTGTCCTGAATGTTGTACCAAACAGCTTCATGGGATACACTTAAGGTTATGAGGGAGGCAGAAAAATATTTCTCTATCCACTTTCTCTACACTGCATAATTTTGTATACCTCTATTATGTCTCTCCTTACTCACCTCTTATCTAAGCTAAACAGTCCCAGATGTTGTAACTTTTCATTGTAGTCGAGTTCCTCCACCGCCTTGATCATTTTAGTTGCTCTTTTCTGCACTTTTTCTAACTCTATAATATATTTTTTGAGATATGGTAATCAGAATTGTACACAATATTCCAAGTGTGGTCACACCATAGATTTGTATATGGACAGTATGAACTTGGCAGTTTTATTTTCATTTCCTTTGTAATTATGCCTAACATGGAATCTGCCTTTTTCACAGCAACTGAAGTCTGAGTCGACATTTTCATCAAGCTATTCACTACCCTAAGATCTATTTCTTGGTCATTCACTGCTAGGTCAGAGCTCATCAAAATATAAGGGGAGTCGGGATTTTTTGCCCCAATGTGCATCACTTTACACTTCCTTACACTGAACCATGTTTGCCAGTTTGATGCCCATTTTCCCTGTTGGCGGGATCCTTTGGAGCTTTTTGCAGTCCCTTTTAGTTTTAACCACCTTTATTAATTTGGTGTCATCAGCAAATGTGGCCAGTTCACTGTTTACTCCTAATTCCAGATCATTTATGAACAAGCTGAAAAGCATTGACACCACTATAGATCCCTGTGGGAGAATTCCCATTGGCAGAATTTATCATTTATTCCTATTCTCTGCTTTCTGTTCTTTCTACTCATCCATAAGAGGACATCTCCTCTTATTCCATGACTGCTAAGTTTGCTCAGGAATCTTTGGTGAGGGACTTTATTGACAGTCCAAGTAAACAATGTCTGCTGGTTCACCCCTTCCCACATGTTTTTTGACACTTTTAAAGAACTCTAAAAGGTTAATGAGACATGACTTATCTTTGCAGAAGCTATGTTGATTCTTTTTCGGCAGGGCCAGTCCTTTTTTATGCCTATTAATTTTATCTTTAATAATGTTTTCAACCAGTTTACCCAGAGCAGACATTAAACTAACTGTACTTTCCCAGATCCTCCCAAATTCCTTTTCAAAAACTGGTGTTACATTGGCCATTCTCCAGTCTTCTCGGTCAGTGGCTGATCTTAGTGACATTTAATTTTTGTTGTTGGAAGATCTGCAATTTCACATTTGAGTTCTTTAAGAACTCTAGCACGGATACCATCTTGATTGGGTGATTTTATTAACTTTCAGTTTGTCAATAAGGTTGAGAACTTCATCTTTTGTCTGTTTGCCTCAGTTCCTCAGACTCCCTTCCTGAAATCAGTTCAGATACAGGTATGTGCCCTATAACCTCTGCAGTGAGAACAAATGAGAAGTATTCGTTCAGCTTCTCTGCAGTCTCATTAACTTTCTTTAGTACACCTTTAACTCTGTTGTCATCTGATGGTCCAACTATCTCCTAGTTGTTGATGTTTCTGTTTCTGATATATTTAAAGAACTCTTTATTTTTGGTCTTGATATTATTAGTGATATGCTCCTCAAAATGCTTATTTTGCACCTCTTGCTGTCTACTGGCATCTCCTTTGTGCAAACTTTGTGCAACACAATGTTCATCAAGGCAGCATCCAATCCATGACACAAAAATGCATTCACATTAACAAATACTTTTATTAGCCATTTAGACAAAAACAAAACATAGAAATAGGTACTGGACAAGTGCTTGGTAACATTAGGCTCATTTGCTCATTCAGAGTGATCTGCTCTGCAGCTGCTTTAGTACAGCATACTTTGTTTACAGCTGATTTCTGCTAGTGACCAAAAAAACCCAACCCCTGTTTCATAAGGTTAATTGTGGGGAGGGGGACATGCATATTAGAGAATCTGTTTCGATATCAGAGATTGGGCCCGATGATTCTCTGAATAGTACCGGTAATGAAAAATGTGCACAAATGCAGGAAGTATGAACACAGGAAGGACACTTAAGTTGTACTTCCTGTCTTACGCATATGAATAAAACCTCCCATGGGCATCTTCTCTCATATGACTAAGCAGAACACCACATCTCCCCATAGGGCCACACAAAAAACATGAACACTCTGTGCAAATACAAGATGCACAGCTTTGCACCGCTTTTACTGGCAGTCTGTGAAGCCAGTCTATGAATGTTTATTGAGTTTGTTATTTAAATTTAAAATCGATTTTATTTCCCCCTTGAAATATCATGCTTGACCCCATGCTGACAGGCAAGTGCAGACAGCTACGTTATTTTGAAAAGGCAAATGTATGTCTGAACTTACCTCAAGTATTTTATCTCCAGTTTTGAGAGCTTTTGTTCTTCCTGCTGGGCTGTCTTCCAAGACTTGCTTGATAAAGATACCTTTAAGCTCTTCTCCATTCTTTAAGCGCTTTATAACTGTATGTCCACCAACAATACTGATGCCAAGAGGCACATGGGGGTCTCGAAAAATTTCAACACTACAGAAAGAAACACAATGCTTTAAATATGAAAAGCTTCAGTTATGTGATTTTTGTTTAACTCCATCACCCTGATGTGAATCTAAACATATTTCTCTTTGTAAGGTGTAACATACACCTTTTAAAATGAGGAGCAATTTGTATGTTACAATCCAGTGGGAACTGCAGAGAGGAAATCACTAACGCTTATCTCCTTCTTCTGATGAAACATGCAAAGCAGGGCATTCACACACTTAATGCATCCCAAAGGCCTATATCTGATGTTATATGATATGCACACCATCAGTCCTATGTGCACTAAGAAAGACAGATGAAAACAACTGAATTTGCCTACAGGCAACTATTTAAATATTAATGCATTTTAACATGAGAAAATGATATGAGAGCAGTCCTGTTGGATCAGCCCAGGAGGTCCAGCAATCAATTTAGGATTGTGAAGTAGGGTTGTGAAATAGGGCCTACACATGCCCCACCCCCAATACGTGCCATGCTGGATCAGACCAAGGGTCCATCTAGTCCAGGACTCTGTTCACACAGTGGCCAACCAGCCATCGGCCAGAGATGAACAAGCAGGACATGGTGCAACAGCACCCTCCCACCCACGTTCCCCAGCAACTGATGCACATAGGCTTACTGCCTCGAATACTGGAGATAGCACACAACCATCAGGGCTAGTAGCCATTGATAGCCTTCACCTCCAGGAATTTATCCAACCCCCTTTTAAAGCCATCCAAATTGGTGGCCATCACTACATCCTGTGATAATGAGTTCCATAATTTAACTATGCACTGTATGAAGAAGTACTTTCTTTTATTTGTGCGGAATCTCCCACCAGTCAGCTTCAGGGGATGACCCCTTTGCTTGTCCCAGGCATTACCATGTCCCATTGATTTTCTCCATTCCACAGGATTTCTAATAATCCCACTATATCTATGTTCTCACTTAGGACAAAGACTCCAGTTCCCCCATTTTGGCTTGGAAGGTTCTAGCATCAACATATAAACACCTACGCACCATGCTCTCCAAATTTCTTTGGCACAAGTTTCCCCTCTTGCCCTTATGCCTCTTTAATCAGCAGTTATTACCTTTTGTAATAAGGTAACTTTTCCAACTTTCATTGGAAAGTTCAGCCCTGTCCTCATTTAGATTACATTTAGTAACATTTACTCCCTCATTGCTTATTTATGTATCTGATTAATTTCTATCCTGCTTTTCAAAACACATTGCCCTCTCAAAGTGGCTTACAGAAAGAAAGAAAGAAAGAAAGAAAGAAAGAAAGAGGGAGAGGAAAACATAAAACATCAACATACCACAGCATTATAAAATACAGTTTCAAAGTAGAAACCCCACAGCAGTTAAAATTTCTCAGTACTGCAAACTAATTAACCACAGACCAGAAAAAAAATACACAATTCTAAATTAAAATCCCACAGCAGTTAATTCCACCCTCACCCACAACTAGTTTATATACAGTCTGGAATAAAAATGTTTCCAAAGTGCATGCTGGCTTTTACCTCAGGGATCAGTTTAAAAGTTGCTCTGTGACCTTTTGCATATTAAGACACTAGCAGTCTGGTTCCATTGAACTCCAAGTGCAGCACGCCTGTTTTGCACTCACTTAGGTTTTCCTAAAATATTCCACATTGCCTAACAAATCTTGACAAAGCCTAACAAAACCCATCCTCCTGACACTATGCTCTTATCCATGCTTTGAGATCCCTTATGTTTGTTGACCTATTTGTTCATCCCTTGTCCACATTTTGGACCCAAGATCAATTTAGACAAATTCATGAAGGATAAGGCTGTCCATGGCTATTAGCTGTGATAGCTATATATTATCTCTCAATACACGTTGCTAGGCAACACGTGTCGGAAGGTGCTATATTGTGCTTATGTCTTGCTTGTGGGCTTCCCATTGGGTCATCTGGTTGGCTGCTAAGGGAAATGAATGATGAACTAAGTTGGTGTTTAGTCTGATCCTGCACAGCTCATCTTACATTTTTAATTGTTTTATACTCTGCCCAGCTCTGAACATATGCTTATGTTTTCAGTAAGAAATCTTGCCTAAAATGGAATCTGATGGCAGAACTAAGTATTGACATAAGCAGTTAGATTACAATTGTTCCACTGGTCCATACTGCTGTTATTTCTGATCGGAGAGTGAGTTGTGTCCAAGCACATGTGGTTGTAATTGATAGACTTGAAGCCGGTCACCACAAGCAAAAAAGTCATGTTTGCCAGCTGCATCAAGCATGGAGGCCATATGTGAGGCACGAAAAACCTATCCAGTCAGCATTGTGAAATACGTTAACGTTTTTTATATATGTTCCCTGCCTCCTTTTCTAGAACTTGTCATTCAACATTCAAATGAAATCAACTCTCATCAGTTGACGCCAAGTGCTTTTTGTGTGCGGCATAGCTGGCTGGGTGGGAGTGAGGAACATTTGCAATCAACACAGACTGAGAGGCAAATGAAAATAAGAAAATAAGAAATCCATTTTTGCCAGTAAAATAAAATGGTTCTGATACAGAGCCTCATGCATATTGTAATTGTTCTGCCCATTTCTCTTTCAGCAGCTCCTCCCAGCATTTTATACATTACAGAGAAAACAAATTGAGTTTGCCACCAAATATATGCTCAAGCAAGCAGCTAGAGCTAAAGCATGTCCCTGATGAGTGCACTTCTACAATATATGTTTTACGTACGCAAATCTTAAGCATACACCTAAAAAATAAAATATGTGAAGATAGCCTAATTGAGAGAGCTGCTAGTAAGATTAGGTACAAGCAGAAAGGCCAAAGCTCAGTAGCAGAGCACATGCTTTACATGGAGAAGATCCCAGGTTCAGTTCCCAGCATCTACAGGTAAGGTGAGGAAAATCCCTTCCTCAATCTGCTGCCAGTCCATGTTGACAGTACTGAGCTAGATGGACCAGTGGTCTGACTCAGTATAATTCCTATGTTCCAGATAGTACAGGGATAGGAAACTTCCCCCTCATTGGCCCCCACAACCCTGCCAAAAAAATTTTTATTAAATGAAATTGACCTCCCCTGAGATTGGAGAACATCTCTGCAGGAATTCACAGTTGAACCAACCTTCAACTGCGTACATCAATTGCAATGGAAAACTGGAAAGTATTAAGAATCAACAGAATTGATATAAGCCCTTTCAACAGGATATATTCTAAACATTCATTATATCTGCAGTATTTCGGGAAGCATGGATCACTTCAATGCTATTCCAGAATGGGATAAAATACATGGTCAAGCAAACAGCCTCCAGCAAAAGCTGAAAAGCCAAGGCAAATATACACTTCATGCCTAAGGACCTTGAATAATTTCTAAGGCAGAAGAAATATTGAAATATTTATCAACATACGTTTGGGGTGGTCCCCAGTGACTGAAAACTGGAGTTTCTTCTCCTTCTCCTTCTTCTCTCTCAGGCAATTCACTAAATAAAATGGAAATAAATTTCAGCTGCCCACCAAGGCTATGCAGCATTTATCTACATAATGCAGTATTTAATGCATATAAGACAAATCTGCATATTTCTCATAATCCAAAGTCATATATGTTTATTTGCCTCTTTGAAGACACATGCTAATGAAGCTGAAACACATATAAAACAAAGAATGTCCTGCAACCATTGGAGCTTCTGGTAATTAAGACATTAAGATGATCTAACCATACAAATATAAAAAGAAAAATATTGATTTTGCAAAGTCAAGCTGGTATGTTTGAGTATATAGCATAACAGGCCATTGTTTCTTCTTGGCTGTTCTCTGTCCACAAAAGGCAGTAGAATTCAGAGCCATATAAATGATCAAACAATCCCACAGCAAGCCCTCTCACAGCAAAGTAGTTTTGATCATCTGTATCATCTACCACACATTTTATTACACATCTGCATTTGATGTGTTGAAAAATCTTCCTTCCTGCATAATACAGATGAGCAAGCTATACTGTGGAGAGGATTTGGGTGGCTACAGGGTAAGAGGGGCTATACTGAGAAAGCATGGTTGCCTGCATCAATTCTCCAAAAGGTAAGGGGGATTTTACCACACATCAGGTGCAGCTATGTGTTAAAATGGTAATCAGTGTAAGGTCTGCAGTGAACACCACTAGATTTCCTAAAGTTATATGACTGGCAAAGGTATAGCTTCAGAATATTCACAGTACTTCATATACATTATCTCGGTAAACCTTAAAACAATTCTGTGAGGCAGCGAATACTATTAACCCCATATTATTCAAGGGAAGAGAAGCAAAAGATACTAGGTCTTATGCAAGCCACTGAACGGATGACTGAGGCAAAACTGCTTGGCCCACAGTTTATATTTATTGCACTACATTTACTCTTGACACCTAGATTTGCCCTCTCCACCACCTACCTTTGCCTCCAACAGAAATTGTTGATAAAGTAGATAATCTTTATAAATTAATAGTTATGATTTTCATGCTGTCGGTAATGTGTGTACTCTGGCTTTGCACAAAAGAGTAAGCTTTTACCTGAGGTAACATCATCAAGGCTTTGCTCTATTTGGTCTCCACCACCACCCCTCCATCCCCAGGGCTAATCATCATCTATTGCCCTATGAGGAAGGAGGAGGAGTGAGGGAGACACGTGCAGCCTGGAAACAATAGGGCTTTGGTCCATTTGGACTCCCATCCGCACCCAGGGCTAACTGACATGAACTGCCTTGTGGGGAAGAAGGAATGAGGGGGATGGGATCAGGCCGAGGGGACATCAGTGCATGCCCCCACCAGGAGATAAGAGGCAAAGCAGGGCCATTGTTTGTTCAATAAACCTAAAGCTATCTGAGGAGACAGTTCTGCCTCATATCCTAAATTAGTTCAAGAAAGATAACCACACATTTTTAGCTGAACATTTCTTTCATACCTAGACAGCCCTAGTCTAAGTAGAGCAGGATCTTGGGTGCTGGAAAGATCGTAATCTTCAGTCTTCAGTCTATTTCTTTTAAGATCATCATCAATGCATAGAAGATCTTTAGGGTCATTTTGCATCTTAGCACCTTAAAATAAGAGATTGGTTATTGCTCCATGATGCTGAGATTGTGCTGTAAATAAATGTCTAGGAAGGGGGAGTTCAAGCCATGCAGAGAACACAGTTTTATGAGTGGTAAATGTGAGTTCAATAGGAAAAACAACAACACACATTTTAGACACACTAACTTCAAATAGAAATAAAGACTCATATTAGTCAACTATTTCTGAAAGCATAATATTTGGGTTCAGTGATGCCACTGAAAATGGCAGTCGTGTTCTCTTCCTCCTCCTTATATTTTGGGAAACTTATATTACTCATAGGTGGAAAAAGGAAGGCAAAACACACAACATCACAACACAATGTTATAGGTAGAGGAGGGGAACTAACAGAAAATGAAGGGTTTTGGCAGACCATTGCCCAGTTTAATGTCTATTTTTGTCCAAAGATATGGAAGAGTGATATTATTTTGGATCTACAGTTGCTTCCCGAATAATATTATAATAAACAAATCCAAATTTAATACATCAACATTCAGCTCAAATGCCCTCAGATTTCGAAAGACCACATAACAAGTTTGATTTTACTCATTTCTAATTTGGTATCCTGAAAGAATTATTATTATTATTATTATTATTATTATTATTATTATTATTATTATTGTTGTTGTTGTTGTTGTTGTAGCTCTTTGAACTGAGGAGAAAAGTATAAATAATGCCTCCCTCAAGACCATGGAAGTCCAATTTGTGTGGTGAAGAGACAGGAATTTATGCGTTGGTTAAACTACTTGGCCCTTCCCCAAAACATTTTAACTACTAGCCCTATCTAAACATTGCTTGTATATCCCTAAATTCCAGATCTTCTCACATTACACCAATTCCTGCTAAGAATTTCAAATTTTTAAAAATGAATTTGAATAGCCTATGCAGAATAAAGTGTACATGTACAACCAGATTTACAAATTTATGACAAATTAGTAGCATCAAAAACAAGTCACCAACTAATTGTCTACAATGTTATTGTCTTCTCTGGATTGGGGCCATGCATTTTTGTATTTCTTTCTTTTAAGTTATCACCATCACAACTGGAGAAAGCGAAACACACACACAAAAACCCAATATTGAAGAAAAGAAGAGCCAATAGTAAAGGTGGATGGGGTAAAAAACGAAAGCACAAAGAAAAGGAAGGAGAAAATAAAAGGAAAAATAAGGGAAGGACCAGGAAACAAGGATATAATCTTGAGTTCATAGAAGCTAACAAAAGTATTCTAGCTTTTATGTTTCAATATCATGTATTAAATGAATGCAACAAACGCACAAACCTAATCAAGCTCGTTTCACTTACCATCCAATAGAGTCTTTTGTTGGCTGCTTTCCATTGAAGCTCCAGGAAACACTGAACTGTTACTAGTGTTTTCTTCAGTCTTCAGTGAAAAGAAAGAAATGGCAATTCAAATTTGAAGATCACTGACACTGCTGGAAACCTGACTTTTAAACTAATTCAATAGCACACTCTTATGGACAGAAGACATGACCATTAATTGAACTCTGCTCTCCAAAACCAGTTATTGCTACTGAATTTATTTATGCTTTGAGCACTATGCTAGAGGAATAGAGTGCAAACCCCTTCATTGGAATATTCTCAGTGAATTTTCAACTATTTAGATATTGGAGTTTACACCAGAATTAATAGAACAGCAGCAATATCTCCAATGCATAGGTGACACCACTCCATCATACTTCACATTAAATTAAGTTTATCCTTTTCTACTTATTGGACATGCAACTATGTACCTCTTCAGCACTGAGGCCCATTGTAGAACTCAATTCATCCATTTGAGTAGGTTCCAGTTCTTTTACCCATTGCTTTGCAGTTGTAAAGTCCATCTCAGTTGATGGAGCAAGTTCTTTCTCATCCAATGGGATATATCTATAGTACTCTTGATCTACATCATACTCTTCATCCACTAGCATCTCCCGCTCTTCACCAACATACTCCGCCACAGGCTTCAAAAACTCATGCATTTCCCACGACTCCTTATCAACGTCTATTTCACTCTGAGCATGTTGAAATTGTCTGCCCAAATCCAGGATTGGTTCATCAACGAGATCTTCCTTAGAAAAAGATCCATCTCTGAAGTCCTGCATAAAACAACAAAGCAGAGCTTTGTCACAGTCCTTTAAACAGGTGGGAGGTATGGAAAGAGATCCACACTTCCTGACATTTGGCAACGTTTTAGATTTTACAAACAGCTCTCTGTCACTCTTTTTTCCATTATTAATTTTATAAAACAATTCCAAAATATTAAAGAAGTGAAACTGCCCAGTAACTCAAGCTCAGAAGATATTAAACATTTATAAAGATTTACAAGGAATTTCAATAACTAAATGGTACAATAAGGTATGGGAAGTAGCGCTAATAGAAAAACGGACTCAAAAGTTACATATAGCAAAATGACAAAAAAAATCAGATATGTTTGCTGCTGAGTGGGGGACTTTTAGTACATATATGAATAAAGATAGTAATACACATCTAGTACCAAAAGCCTTCGGAAATATTTGGTTCGCTTAAGATATAATCATTCCTTTAAATACAGTGCCCATGTTTATACTGGCATGTGTAATACCCCCTACGATTTTTATTTTATCTTTCTTGACCATGTTCTGTACTAAATCTCCATATGTTGTTTGAATTACTGCGGAATATTGTTTCTCTCTCTCACCCCCTTTTTCTTTTTTCTTTCATTATTAATTTTATAAAACAATTCCAAAATATTAAAGAAGTGAAACTGCCCAGTAAATCAGAAGATATTACTTTGTTTGTATAAACACAGAAGTTCATAGCAGCACCTCTACTGATTGAACTGTTTATAAAGCAAATTTGCCCTAACTCTAGGGATATGGAATTCGCTGAAACCTACAGCACACTTCCAAGCATATTTACTCAAAACTGAGCTCCACTGTGTTCAATGGATGTTATTCCCAAGTAAGCAACCACAGGATTGCAACTTAAACCCTTTGTTTCAATATCCTCAATAGCTCTGTTATTACAAAACTGAAAGCATGGAGGGGATGAATGTGCTGGCCCTACTCCCTCCCATGTTGACCGGGAAGGTTTTAAAAGACTGTAACTGTGCTTGTGATTCCCTTGCACAGAGGGTCTGTCAAATCTTGACTTTCCGAAACTGTGGCTCAGGTTTCAGTAAAGCTCTTATTGCAGCAACTACAATAATTTGCTCTGAGCCTTTTCAGCAGCAAAAATAGGATGGGAAAGCCACATGCCACCAGAATGTTGCCCACCCCTGCTTTAGACCTTCCCAATCAACATGGGGAGGTCAGGAATGGAGGAGGGCTGTCCCCATATCCTCTCCACACATTCAATATTGTAATATCTGCACAGTCCTTGTGAACAACACAGAGCTTTATAAACTGTGTGCTGCTTGGAATGGCAGGGTCTATTCTAAGCTCCTGTTTTGGGCATGCCTCAATTGACTGAAGGAGTATAATAATAAACTCTCCAAACCATATCAATGAAAGACAGTGTGTGCAGTCATCAGCAGCAAAAGATCAGCTTCACATGTTTCAAAGGAACCGTGTGAGATAAGTGCTTGCTAGTTGAGTTTGCTTGTTTCATGTTTCCCACGCAATGGAAACATTACACACTTCCCCCCAGGCCCATGCAACTTAAGGATGGGTACTGTGGTGGAACCGCTCGGTTTGACTCAGCGATTCCCCGGCCAGAGAAGGGGGGTCTGACTCAGCCATCCCAGACACATGCCCCTTCACTGCCGCTTGTTAACCCTTTAACATCTAGGTTCTCAAGGAAGGAACACCTCACGGGAGATAGGAACCAAAACACTTTTATTCTTCACACAACACACTTCCGTAAGGGTCCACACATTAAGGTAAACACGTAACAGGAATGACACACTCAGGACAGCAGGGACTAATACCTCCCCCTCCCCCTTTACACGCTCAAGCCAATTAAATTCACACTCTCTCCCTACTTAACCACCCATCAGCCGTAACTCTGGCAAGGTCCCTTGCCCACTTGCACCCAAACCTAAACTAAAACATAACAAACATTTAACTCTGTGACTCAACCTCTTTGTTACTCACTTCGACTTGGCTTCACGCCACTCAAACTAGACTCCTTCCCTCAGCGACCACGTGGAGCCTCCGCCATCCAGCCAGCCCGACCTGGATGCTCTGACTCACCATGCACACGCTGGTCTCCTGACACCCACAGGAAAGAGACCGGACCCTTGGTTGCCCAAGCTTTCTATCCCTTTCTGGGACCCCCTTGTCACCAGACCCACCTTGACCAATAGAAACGCCATAGCAACCCACACCTCACCCAAAGGGAGGTTGGAATGCTCCCAGACATTGCACAGCTGCAACTTGTTACTCTCCCCGGTACCAGCCCGGGGAGGCATTATCAGATGCCAGGCACTTCTCGTCCAGCGCGGCCTTGGCATTTTACTTGCTACTCCCTTTTCGGACACAAAGAAACCCCACTCCCTCTCCCTAGGATGAAGCAAAAGATATTCTCTTAAAGGAACCATGGGTTCAGCCCATGACAGGTACAATTGATCTAAGGAAAAGATTTAGTTTGACCCAACTGAAGCAGATGTCCGTCCCCCCAACACACACACAGACACACACACACACAGACCAATCTCTATGCACCACCATTTTTATGAAAATAAAAACGAATAGAAACCTTTGGCGCTTCAGGCAGTATTGATGACTCAATAATATTGATTGGTTCTTGAGATACTGAATTTCTGCCAATACTCTTGGGATCCATAGTAGAAGAGGTTCCATTCTGTTTATTTTCTACCTTTAAAACAAAACAAAATACCACTAATCAGGAAATACCTAAGCCCAATTTTATTTAATTTTTTGAAGCAGAAAAGAATGGCAAGAAACTATCTTCTGGAGAGCACAGCTGGTGAGAAAACCAAAATGAATGTGGAAGGTAAACTAGAAAGTTATGAGTGAAATCATAAAAAAGAAGTACAGAATACAGAAAATATAGTGAAATATGTAGAGAATGGCAAGAAACAATAAGCCAAACATATGGGCAAGATAAAAATTATGCTCAAACCCTTATGTTACTCTAATTTTATTTCCTCCACTTTGGTTTACTTCTTTCGATAAGTTCCTATATAAATAAAGTTAACAAAAACAGCAGGGCAGTTTCCAAGCTCATTATCATCTATACTTTCCACTGGCCTAAGCAGAATATTTCAACATAACTTTAGCTTTTTAATTAAATGTCTTATAAGTTTGGGGCCCAGTAAGTAATGCAGTAAGACCTGGTGCTGCAGCATTGCTAAAGCTAAATGGGCAGGAAACCCGTTGGATAGGGAAACCATTGAGAGGGCCAAGAAAGAACAGAACATTCAAAAATATTTTTAAAATTTTATAATAAAAAGTTGAATAACATATGAATTCTTATACATAAAGCTGAACAGTTCCCCACTCACTCATCGAAGAATGAAAAAAATGTAGCATGTTAAATGCAACCAACTCCAGAGTCAACCAATCATACTTTAATCATTTATGTATGCTATAAGCAGCCGTGCTGATAAAGAATATACTGAAAACCATAAAGGTGAAACTGAAAAGCATCTATATATTGACATTATATGATTAACCTGTAGGAGCCTCTATGCAGCAATGCACATCCAAGTCTTGAACAGATTAGCCAAAGCTACTATGCATCACAAGAGAAGAATGGAAATATATGAAATAACCCACACAAGAAGTATTTGCACTATGTAGATTCAGGAAAACTAGGACAGGGAAAGGCCTCTTAAACAATAACAATAGAAACAATAGAAAGCCAGTGTGCTATAGTGGTTAGAGTACTGGATGGGGACTCAGGAGATCCTAGTCCCCACTGAAGTCCCCACAGTGAGCCATGAAAGCTCACTGGGTGGATGACCTTGGGCCAGTCACAGACTCTCAGCCCTGCCTAACTCAGAGGGTTATTGCTGTGCAGATAAAATGGAGGGGGGTTATGTACACCATCTTGGGTTCCTTGGAGGGGAAAAAGGGCAGGAAATAAATGCCATAAATAAAATAATAAATAGACCCAGGTTTGTCAGGGATTCTTGCCTGAAGAAATATAGGATTTGATTCCAAATAACGTGGCTATACTGAACAGAACCTTCTCAATAGCAGCAGCATCCATTATCTAATGCAGCTGGTTAAGACCTTCCCATTTAGACAGGTCCTTGAATGATTTCACTGATTTTATCTTGGATGGTTGCTGCTGTTTTAAAATTATTCATATTGTTTTAATGTGGCTCTATTTTTATATTGTACCTTTAAACTGTATTGAAGCCATCCTCAAGAGCCCTGTAGGGCTCATAGTTGGATATAAATGTAAGATAAATGGGAAACAAAAATCCAGGTAATCCACAAGTATCTCAAAGACAATTTTTTCTTGGCCCATCAGCATAAATTTGATCTAATCTCCGAGAGAACTCGGAGATTAACCACAGAGAAACTCAGATATTCCAGAAGGAAGGGGGAAACACCACAAGCATTTAGGGAGAATTGCTTTCAAAACTCCACCCAACTCCACCCAAATTAAGCACTAACTCTGCTGAACAGGAAAAAAAGTAAGTTACCCAACAGGCCTTACCATCAAAGGTTTGCAGATTCCAAGGTGAACGTTCCCTGGTGGTACAGATTTCAATACTTCTACAGCTTCTCCTAGAGATGTATTGTGCAAACATATGTCATTCACAAAGACCAGACGGTCACCGGGGAAGAGTTCCCCACCACATTCAGCCACTCCATTTGGCACCAGTGAGCTGACCACAAATGCTGCCTTTGTTGGATCTAAGGGATCCTAGAAAATAAAGAAAAAGAAGTGTTACCTTTTAAAAATCCTTCTAAGGAAATGCTGCTTTCAGTCAATCGCATGAGACCTTCACACCCACTTTGGCATGTACCCACTCACCCTAGCATACAATGAGTCACAGAAATGTGTGTTGGCTCAGTGTACATCTCTTTACTTTCACAGATGTAAACCAAATTAGCTATGCATAACCAATAAATCTATGCAAAGGCCCAGAGAGGCTTGCTGCCTGGTGCCTATTTTGGAGCTGTTTTGGAATCAAGTGAAGACCTCTTCATTTTGCCGGGCCTTTTAAATCTATCGTAGCTTTCAGCAGTTTTTACTTCTCAGTGATCATTTTTATACTTTATTTTTAATAATGCTGTTGCTTTTATTGTTATTTGAATTATTATTTCTTCTTGCAAGCCACCCTAACAGCTTTATTATAGATTGGTCTGTAAATACTGTTAATAAAAAAATGAACAAACTTCACAAAATAAGCCATCACTACATAATGGTTGCAAAGCTCTGACAAAAATGTCATACTTCTGATTGATTAAAAATCTCTCACACCAAGGCCACTGAGAGAAACACATAACCTCCTTGGTCTGCTGATCAATATTTCTGTAGGTTTGAATACCACTTTGTTGAACCCATCCACTGAAGCACTGCCTGCCACTGAATAGCTTGCGGATTAAAAGTTTGACTGTCATAGAAGACCTTGAGTTGCATCCAATGTTAGACATACTTAGAGTAGACCCATTGAAATGAATGGGACTTAAGCTAGACTAGCATTGGATACAATCCATTCAATGAAGGTCAATATAACAAATTCCTTGTGATTGCAAAAAGCATGGCCTATGCAAAGAAAGCACTATTCGAACTATTTGATATGGAAAAGTTTCCATAACTGCACATAACTGGAATATTATTGTTATTATTATTATTCTGCCATTTTTCCAATACTGGAACTCAAGGCGGTTTACAAGATTAAAATATATACAATTAAAACATATAAATATCAATTTACAAAAGTTAAACAGTAAAATTAAAAACATTTAAAAGTTTTTAAAAAAGCAGTAACAATTTAAAACAATCCAATACATTAACACAGGTCCAGAGTATTTCCAAAAGACTACAGAAACAAAAAAAAGTTTTTGCCTGCCTCCAAAAGCATAACACAGAGGGAGCCAGTCTAGCCTCCCTGAGAAGGGAATTCCAGAGCCTTGGAGCAGCCACTGAGAAGGCCGTCTCCTGCGTACCCATCAGGCATGCCTGTGATGCTGGTGGGACTGAGAGAAAGCCCCACATACACACAGAGAAGATCTCAGAGCACAGGCAGGCTCATATGAGAGAATACAGTCTTTCAGATAACCTGGACCCAAGCTGTATAGAGTTTTATAGGTCATAACCAGCACTTTGAATTGTGCCCTGAAACAGACCGTAAGTCAGAGGAGCTGTTGTAACAGGGGAGTTGCATGCTCCCTGTAACCAGCCCCAGTCAACAATCTAGCCACAGCTCTTTGAACCACCTGACGTTTGGACAGGTATAAGCACCTGTAGCTAAAGAACTAGTCTCCATCACAAGGCACAGAGATTTAGGCTTTGATTCCAGATGAATGAGTGACAACTGCCACGTTTTAGTGTTCTGGCTTGTTACATGCCCTGCCCATGTTGCCAATTGGGAAAAAAAAGGCCTGGTTCTTTTATAGGGAGATGGATTAAGGCATAATATGTAATAACACATTATTCTTTAGTATAGTTTTCCTAGAGCCTCATTTGAACCAAATGCTGCCATTTAAGAGTTATTATTTCAGGTTAAAGAGACAGCCGAGGAATTTAGAAGGCAAATTCTGAGGTCAGTTGAATATTACAAAACAAACAAAAGTAATTGACCAAATCTAATTAACACAGAGAAAAGATAGTATACAAATACTCAGTGGATAAAGTAAATAATCCATTTAATATAGGTTATAACGACACTACAATTTTCAAGCAGAGGGAGCTCTTGGACAAGAGAAGAGAAGCTACATAAAGGGAAAGATCAATCAGCTAGGAACGTACATACTGCTGCACAGAAGAAGTGGTCTGTCACCCCAAAGATTTGAATGGCAATATAAAACTTTGTTGAAGGGGGAAAACCCACAAAGCTATTTTATTTTATAAATCAAGCAATATGAGCTTCAGAACCCAGGTTTTGTTCAAAGACTTGGAAATTCCCAGCTTTTATTACACTGAAAATGATTTAGGCAAGATCCTAAAAAGTCAACGACAAACATATTTACAGAAGTACCAAGTTTGGGGAGAATTGTTTGGCTCTTCTCAAATGCCACCAATTTATCTGAGGAATTTCAAGACAGATTACTAGATCACATAAAACAAACTAGCAGTATCATATTAAGGTTGTGATGGTGGTGTTTTGTCAACTTTAGTTTCTCTTCCCATCAAGACTAATGCTAGATCTACACTCGTGCTTTTTATCAGTATTGAAGTGCCCTGATAACTGCTGGGGCACATTAGGCATTCCATATACTCCTTTTCTAGTGTTATTTCCCATGCTTTATTCCATATTATGCAAAATCACACAACAGATGTCATTGTGTGTTCTACAAGGTATAAATGTGTAAGCGGGATATTGAGCCACCATGTTGGGATCGTATCAATATGGCACTAGGTGTAGATCTGGTCTAAGAATTGTGAAGCTGGGGTTTCTCAACAATTTATAACAACCATCTATTAACTGGTGCTTTGCTGTATTTTACAGCTGATGACATTTGCTGTGATCCAAAGAAGCTACAATATTTCTGCTGATATAGAAGAGCCATACTCGGAACCAAAAAATTCATAGTTTTCACTCTGTTGGCTCCCACAGTTGACAAATCAAGCCGCTTTTAAAATAGTGCCTTGCACCTTCAGCAGTGGAAAAAAGCTCTGATTATGTGTGCAGTTCTTTTCTATCCATACTTAGATGCACTGGACTCCAGCCTAAATCTGGATTCAGGATGACAAAGTAAATGGCTGCTATATTACCTCTGAGGTGATACAGCAACTGAAAAACAGAATTTTGTGGGTAGTACACATGCACGGCTGTTTGAACAAGACTGTGTGTGTGAAGGGGGTACAATTATAATGGTTAAAACTTCTTGGGGAGCCACCTCACCAAACAGCTTTCTCTCTGATGACAGGTGATTTCTTTTGCCCCTGCCAGCATGACCAATTATCAAGAATGTGGGAATTGAAGTCCAAAAAATTGGGACACCTACTTTCTGACCATCTCTGTACTAGGGAACAAAAAAGCCAAAGGGCAAGGGGTGGAACCTGGAGCATGTCCAAAAAGATTTATTATAGCCTATGTGTTTCGGACTGTGTAGAGTCCTTCATCAGGGCACTTCATACAACAATATGAGCTCACTTCTCTCCTGAGCAACAGTCCGAAACACGTAGGCTATAATAAATCATTTTGGACGTACTCCAGGTTCCACCCCTTGCCCTTTGGCTTTTTTGTTCCTTCATTATTTGGGGTCCCATCCTTATCGGCTACATCTCTGTACTAGAGCACAATATGTTCTGGGGCTTCTTGCTCAGCAAGACCTTAGGGAGTGGTCTCTGCTCAGTTCCCATTGGGAGTTCAGCATTGTCGATGGTATGAAGCTACTCAACCCCTATCTTCATTAAAATGAAACAAAACTTTTCAAGAACCATGTCCATAAAGCACCAAGGTTGCATAATCCTAAATAAAGGACCACTTGCTCCAACAAGTTAACCTGTTTGGATCAGCAGGAGTACCTCTCTGGATGCTCCTGTGGTGACCGGCAAATGGCACACCATTTAACAAATATCCTCCTTAGAAAAGCTTTCTTGGTACATCAGGTTAAAGCAATTATTTTCATCTTTCATGAACAGCAAAGAATGTATGTTATGCTGTTGGGTTTCATTGTTTTGTGATTTTCTCTTTGATATTTTAAATTTTTGTACGGCACATTGTGACTTTTGTGTGTGTGGATAAATTCAAAAAGTAGGATATAAACAATATATAAAAGAAGAAAATGACGGCATTTAAAATGCAGAAATTTGCAATCAGATCACAATCTAAATCTTTCCTCAATTTAGAGACTTTGGTATTTCATTTCCTTCATGGCTACTTCTCACTTATTATTCCCAAATAGTTTCTAGAAAAAAAGAAAGGGGTTGGGAGTGCAGTGGCATAAACTGCGATTAAGTGTATATTTTCTACCAGATTTTATTCTCTCTCTCTCTCTCTGAACTTTCTCAGAGAGCCATAACACTAAAATGATGGATTTCTCGGAAACAAAGTAGGTATTTCAGCATTAGCCAACAGAGGGCACTAATAGACCAATATATTGCTGAAAGTATTTGATGTTGATAGCTACGTAAAATATTATTTTATTCAGTCATCAGATTAACATTCCCCATCCTATCCCCCCCAAAAGGACTGTGGACCATAAGCTGAGACAATCAGCAAGATACAGCAGGAGAAATCAAGAGCTCCATCACACCAGCGCTTTATCACATTCTTGTCCTGCCTGGTTTGCTGTTTTGAAATGCAATACTAACATGACGTGCCTGTCCTGCAGTCACTTCGCCTCTTCCCCTCCATTTTCAGTCTTTTTCTAGGGCAGGGAAAGTGCAATTTATTTTCTCAACATGAAATAAAAGCACCCTTTCGTCCCTGCGTATTGCTGTCCTTGCGCTATGTTGCTTTTCTTGGGGGTGCTCCTGCTGACGAAAGTGGAGGGTGGGGAGGTTCTCCTCCAGCTTGCTGAGTCTGTCAGTCGAACGAATGGACTTGTGCTGAACTGGTCAAAGGACTTTTGCTTCGCCAACTCTACCCTCACTGCCCGCAGAAACAGCACCCAGCTGATTAAGCGCTGAATCGGTAAAACACCAGACAACAAAACCAGAGCGAGGGGGGAAAGCCGCCCACATCCATCACCCGACAAGAACCAATGTTCTGGAGGGGGAAGGAAAAGGGGTGGGGTGGGGCGGGCACAACAGTGGGCCAGCAAACAAGTGAAAAGAGAGTTCACCAGTATAGCAGTAATTGTGAAAGGGACCAGCACTTGCCACGCTAATGAAACGGACGTCCAAATCACAGGTGCATACAAGGAAAAAAAAGCAGGTGTGATGGAGCTCCAAGAAAAGAGGAATGGGAACCTGGAGGCTCAGCCATGGGCTGGTAAAGGCACTAGGAAGGGGTTAAACATTGACAGAATCCAGGATAAGGGTTGGGGTTTGTGAGTACCGCATTTAATAACATATTTTAGAGATGGGAAAAGTGCAGAAAAGGGCAACTAAAATGATCAAGGGAGCATCTACCCTATGAGGTAAGGTTACAACAGCTGGGATCGTTTAACTTGGGGGGAAAAAGAGGCTAAGGGGAGACATGATAGAGGTGTACAAATTTATGCATGGTGTGGAGAATGTGGATAGGGAAACGTTTTTCTTCTTCTCCCATAATACTAGAACCCGGGGTCATCCCATGGAGCTGATTGGTGAGAGATTCAGGACAGATAAAAGGAAGTACTTCTTCACACAGTGCACAGTTAAACTATTGAATTTGCTACCACAAGATGTAGCGATGGCCTCCAATTTAGATGGCTTTAAAAGGGGGTTGGATAAATTCCTGGAGGAGAAGGCTATCAATGGCACTGGTCCTGATGCCTATATGCTTCCTCCAGTATCAGAGACAGCAAGCCTATATACACCAGTTGCTGGGAAACACGGGCATGAGGGTGTTGTTGCACCATGTCCTGCTTGTGGGTCCCTGATTGACTGCTAGTTGGCCACTGTGTTAACAGAATTTTGAACTAGATGGACCCTCAGTCTGATGTAGTATGGCTCTTCTTATATAAGGCAGGATGGAGAGAAGAGGAAGGAGCAGAAGAGAGGGAAGATGATGAAATAGTGCCAGATGCAGATGAGAAGGAAAGTTACAGCAGTATGTGTGCTATGTAACAAATAGCATGATTGGCAACGTAATGCCAAGGTCTCCACCAGCTGACGAAGACTGGGAGAGCCAAGACTGCTGCAGTATCCCAACTGGGAAACTCAGATGACACAAAAGCAGCAAGAGTGGCAACAAATCCAGCTTTTAATAGCTAAAGCCTCTGGAGAAGAGGCAATTTGGAACAATGAAACACAAAAGTTGGAGGGGAGAAATATTAAACTGGCCCTTGCTTTATTTATTTATGGATGCATGCATGCATGTTGTGTTGGGAATAAACAGTGTTGGATTCATAGCAACTTTGTCCTTCATTCTTTGTTGGTGAGAAGGAGCTGTCAGCATGGATCCTTAAGTTGTCAGACTGCCCCTGGCACACCCGGCACACCCTGACACAATGACAAAGACATGGAACATTCACCTGCATCTAAATTATTCTGGAACGACAGCCTTACTGAGAACAGGTACCCATTTCATTTTAAGAAGCACACGTTCAAAAATGCCGCTGATTAATCAGCTCTGGCCGTTTTCTTTCTGAGAATATTAGCTTTGGCACTATTAGTGCTCTTAGTTCAGACCAGTACGTTTCCTGAAGAAAGTTGGCACAGTCAAGTCACAAAGTACCCACTGCCACAAAAATACCCAAATGTACACACATCAGAAATAACACTGAACAGAACAGTTAAACAGATCCCAAAACAAATACATTTCAGTCATTTGTCTGTACCATTTTAAGTTACCATCAGAACACTTTTGCTAGTGTCAATTTGTATATGCCACATTTTGTACTGCAGAGCCAAGAGAAACACACATTAGAGCTCAGAGGCTGAATTACGTTTTGCAAGGGATCATTTAGGTCACTTAACATATAACTAACATATGAAGAGATTTCTTCAAACTCTGTTTTGTAGCTTCTATTTTAACAGAATGTCTTAAAAATCATGAAAGAGATGGCTAACTAAATCTCTCTTGGGAGGAAATTCCACAGCCTGCAAACGGCAACCAAAAAGGCCTTCACCAACTGCACCTCTGATCTTGGGCCAGTCATTACCTCTCAGCCAAATCTACCTCATAGGGTTGTTGGAAGAGAGACCCCTATATGCTCCCTTGAGTTCCTTGGCAAGCATGGTTGAATACACAGGATTTAAACCCAGACTTTTACGAGCTAAGCTCTCAAAGCTTCTATCCGGATGGATAAATCTGTCAGTTTTACTTCCTTCCACATTTCCCCCCCTCTCAAGTTCTTTCCACCTTATTCATGAAGAAATCCGCACGTGTTGGTAAATTCTTGTATTTAAAGAAATGAACCAAACAAAATCCTAACTTCTTTCTACTTGAGCTCTGCTCATGCGTTTGGTGCCTGTGGATACGAAGACAAGAAGGGGCTCTCTCAAAAACACATCAGCTAGTCCCATTCCCTAGACTCAGATCCATATGCATATATTGGCAGGGACATTGCCTACTTATGCATCAGTTCTTGAGAGCCCCTTCATATGTTCAT
Organism: Elgaria multicarinata webbii; assembly: GCF_023053635.1. NCBI lineage: Eukaryota > Metazoa > Chordata > Lepidosauria > Squamata > Anguidae > Elgaria > Elgaria multicarinata. The sequence goes on from NC_086171.1 coordinate 141,996,057, forward strand.
TACCAAACCCCTGAAGAGGGCTTTGCTTGCAGCAAGTTTGAACTAATAGGATTTGTGAGAAAGTGCATTTATGAGCATGTGCAGAATACCTTTCACTCATCAATGATTGACAAGCAACCAGTCATTGCTTTGACTTCCTTGAATATCTGTGAGAAAAGCTATGTAACTAAAGAAGGCATAATGCTCAGCTTAAATCCCAGAACATCTCTACAGAAATAAAAGTACCGCATTCTATAGGACTAAAGGACAGAGGGGGTCAAAAAAATGCAAACCATCTTGAGTCCCACCACCCTCTCACTATAGAAAAAGGTCTTTAGGAAGGAAGATCTAAACAAGTGGGACTGCAACAGAATTTCCAGTACAGCCTCAGCCCTAACATTGACAGGAAGGCTCATATTCAGGGTTCCAGCCAGACAAACAGGTCTTTCTCCAAGATAGTAAAGCTGTAAGAGGTTAAAGCAGGCCTTTTCCCCACCACCTTTTCCCGTTTTTCTTTACAACCTACACTTATCACTCTGTGGCTACTAAGCATGCTCAATCCTGATTGGGCTTGATGGGGAAGGGCTCCCCTTAGGTGCATGTGTGTTTGTTTTTAGATGCGCTGAACTTCTGCCATCCTTGGAGTTTCCCTAAGCATGCTGATGCTCTTGTTTCTCAGGGCCAAATTAAACATTCGCCTGATCTCGCATAGTGCATGATTGCTTTATTTACCTTTGTATTAGCACACACAACCCCAATTTGCATCAGGATCGTGGCATTCCAAGACAGCAGGTTAAATCTCCCTACCCCCTATAGTCAAGGTAAGACTTTGGTAGGATCCAGCATGGTTCTTCTTATGCTCTGTCCCTCTTCCAAAGAGGAATGCATGGAAGTTATCAGGACTGGGTCCATTCTGAAGTAGTACAGGTCTTGAACATACCCTTCAAACAGATAGCTTTATGGAAGATACCTTGCAGGAACAATTTCAATCTGATACAAATCTACAAAATGGCTCTACCCTGCTATCTATCAGTGGAGTGGAGGAAGCCTCATAACAAGAGTTGAATACTAGCTAATTCCAACTGAGACTATTCCATTTGCAAGTTGGGAGTGTGTCGGTGCTTGTGTAGGTGTACACATACCCACACACCCCACTAGAATGAATCCCCCCCTCCAGGGTTGTGAAGAGAACGCAACCTGTCTAGATAAGAACGTAATATTGTTGATTTACCACGGTGCCTTTGATACAACCCTAAAATGCATAAATGCATTCAAGTTGTTAAACTAAAGGGTGTTTTTGGAGCAGTGGAAGGCAGAGTTTGGAAAATAAAACATGGGTATTTATTGATCTGCAGTGAGGTGTATAGCAATGAATTTCATAAGCTCTGCTATACATCTGGCATTAATCAAGACTTCTGTTGTAGAAAATGTCAGCAAAGATCCAGAGAAAGAAACTACACAAAGAGGAAGAAAAATAACTGCAGGGAGAATTGGCAAAATCGGTGCCTAGCTCCAACTCCCCCCTTTTCTTTCTTTTTAACACACTGGTCTGAAAATAGAGTTTCACTTACAGAAATGAAATGAAATTTCCATTTCTAAAAAAGATCACCCACTATAAACTAAAGAACTTCTAACCGGAAAATATCTATGTACTAAAGAAATAAGGATATCTGAAGGAGACAACACACTAAGCCATGGTCATGCCACTAACACTTTTGCAGCAAATGGTTAGTGAGCATGTTTAAACCGTGGTTATGTAGCTACCAGAGCCTCATGTCGCGTGGTAAGCGGCAGTTACTGCAGCCAAAACTCTCCCCACGGCCTGAGCTCGATCCCAGCAGAAGCTGGTTCTCAGGCAGCCGGCTCAGGTCGACTCAGCCTTCCATCCTTCTGAGGTTGGTAAAATGAGTACCCAGCTAGCTGGGGGAAAGGTAACTACGACTGGGGAAGGCAATGGCAAACCACCCCGTTACAAAGTCTGCCATGAAAACTTCAGCGAAAGCAGGCGTCCCTCTAGGAGTCAGCAATGACTCAAGTGCTTGCACGAGAGGTTCCTTTCCTTTCCTATGTAGCCACCATAGTTAGGAATGGTTCACACAACATGCTAAGCCATAATGTTTAGCTCAAAATGCTTAACCACCATGGCTTAGCGGGTCATCTGAACAGGATCATACTGTACTTCAAAGCAGCTCCTCAGGGACATGAACCTAATACTTGCCAAGACTGCCCAACTACAGGTGTTCTCAAATGTCATGTTTAACGGTGACAAAGTAGCAACAATAGAGTTATTGGTGTTCTGTGGCAGACGTTCAGATGCTATTTTAATCCAGTAATAATTTGTCCTAGAGAGATTGCCAAGCATGTACATTCAGAAATGAAATCGCTACGTTTGTTTCTTCAGAAAGATCTGCATATTTTAAGAGCATGAAAACCCATCCCTCCACAATCATTTAGGAAAGCCAGAAATGTATGGTTTAAACTGCTGCACAGGCCATCAATGGTTCGAGTATCATGAAGATGAAATATAAAGCAGGGGCATATTCATGATAATGTTGTACAGTGTCCGCAGTTTATTCTGCAAAGCTTGCCAAGATAAAAAGCATGCAATAGCTGCATGGAAAAACACCCAACACAAATGATTTTCAACAGCCTCTTTACACAGGGGACATAATGCTTGAAGTAGCTCTCAGGTATTTATTTATTGGAACTTAAACATGTTATTTCTGTGTGGGAAAAGACTCAATTATCTAAGGAGATAAGTATGAACAAATCAAGTTGGGACATAAGATTCAAGAAGTGGATTTGGTTTACCACCCACTGGCCGCTATGATGAAAAGCAAGCTACTTAAGGCACTTCAGGGCTATATATATACACCTCAAGAATAAAATAGCTATCTACCCGTTTCATCCCTCTGTTTGGAGCCAGTTCCTGAATCCTTTCCAGCCATCCCTTCAAACAGGCTTGTCTAACCAGCTGCTCCTTTCCTCTATCCAAGCTATGTGCTCCCCTCAGGCCACCCTTTCCTTTGGTGATATTCCATGTCCTTTGCTGGGTCTCTTTCAGCCGAGATGAAATTCTCTGCTTGACTCAGGCCAGCTGTCCTCGTAGAATTTTATAAGATCAAGAGACTAGTGGGACAATGTTTTAAAAGTTGCAAGCCTAAAGCCAGCAGGATTTGTTACAAAACCGAGAAGGCTAGCAGAAGAAAGAAGAGTATCTGGATATAGGCTGTATTAGTGAGTACAAGCAAGAAACTGAGGCAGGATCTACACCATAGCTTTAAAAGGTTTTATAATAGTAGTGACAACTGTTGGGGCCCAGGACACACTCCATATACAGTTTTCAAAGTGTCATATCCTGCTTGTGTAGATCTGGCCTCAATCTTGGGGAGATAGTAGTCAGCTTGTTGCATCTACTAACTAGTTAGCAGGCAAATTTGGTTCTGGGTTTCAGGTACTTCTAGATATTCTTCACTGATGGAAGGATAATGATGAGCCCTCCAAAGAAAGAGTACTACCCAAATTAACTACTGTATTTCTTCGATTGTAAGACGCCATCGATTGTAAGACGCACACTAATTTCAGTACCACCAACAGGAAAAAAAACCTAAGACACACCAGCGATTCTAAGACGCACCCCATTTTTAGAGATGCTTATATGGGGGGAAAAAGTGCATCTTAGAATCGAAGAAATAGGGTAAGAGGCAGAAATAGCTGTCTTGATGCTAATCTAGTAGTCTAGAAGTGATAAGAGTAAATAGATAGAAAAAATTCTTTCTTCATATGAGCTTAGCTAACAGGCAAATGGCAAACAAGCAAAAATACCAATTTAAAAAATTAAAAACAAAAGATATAAACATAGAAGTGCAAGCACCACATGCTCATTCATCTTTCCAATTCTATGACATTACTTTTGATGGGAATTTGAAATTCCAGTCTGGATCAATTTTTACTTCCCAAGATCTCCCATTTCTGATTTTGGATATTTGCCCTTTGGGCTTCTTTCTTTTCATTTATTCCATTTTGGGAAATGTATACAAGCATGCTAGATAATTGATTTTTGCAGAAATTACTAAAAAGCAAAATATTTGCATAATGCTGGCAGACAGCAGACATTTCTACATCACCTTCTTTCTGTCCAAAGCCCTTCATCAACTTCATATGAAAAATAATGTTTAAATCTACAGATCAAGTGAAATGAAGTCATCTCTAAACACGCCAGCAACACTACATAAAAGTTAGTTAGGAGGTGAGCAACTCATCCAAATAGAATGGTAAGGAACAAATAAGAGAGTCAAAGAGTATTAGTCACTCTTGAATTTGGCCAGTATATAAGATTTAAGTAACACCATCCAACATTTAATTACCAGACATTGAAGAATTGGCAGACAGGTTTGTGTTACATCTTGTAACACTACATGATCTTTAGTTATCAACTGCACCAGTTGCTGGGGAACATGGGTGGGAGGGTGCTCTTGCACCATGTCCTGCTTGTTGGTCCCTGGCCGAGGGCTGGTTGGCCACTGTGTGAACAGAGTGCTGGACTAGATGGACCCTTGGTCTGATCCAGCATCAGGGCACTTCTTAGGTTCTTAACTGGGTTATTGACTGATGTCATAAGAGAGCTCTGAAAAATAATCTAATACAGAGGAGACAAACACACTACATACACACACACACTCCAACTGTCCTGTTTATGGGGAACTTTATTCATTTGCTGTTCCCTTTAAAGAAAATGTTTTTTATAAAGTGAGATGCTAGCACTTCATTCTTCAGGGATCAGCTCCCTCCCCAGAGTTTCTCAAAGTGAATATCTCTAAATGGGTCATTGAATGCATCTTGTTTCTGGATAATTACATGCATATGAATGCATGTGCATGAACACTAAGGCACAATGCGGTTCACACACAGACCGCCAGTTCACACACTGCAAGTACAGAAGTATATTTTGAACTGCAGATAACATGTTATAGGACAATTATGGTTTTGTAGTATTTATTGAGCCGAAAAATCCACCATCACCCTCTCAGCTTTAGAATCAATAGATTTGCTGGGTAAATGAATGCAGCCAAGTGAGTGAAGGGCCTTCAGCAATGTGTAATAGTGGAGCATGTGAGGCCTTGGTGTGAGAATAGACACATTGCAAGTATGTCCCCATTTTCATGTGGATGAAATAAATGTTGAATATTTTGCAAACCTTGGCGTCACAGTCAAACTGTCCAAAAACTAAAATTATATCCTAAACCTAAAGAACATTTAAAAAGTTTGCAGGATGCACATTTTTGCAGATCCTTTTTGACATCCCTATAAAACTAAAGCCTACAAGCAAATTATTCCCCAAACACCCATTTTTTTTATTCCCTTCACCTTCCAAAAGCATCTGGTATTGCTCATTGTTAGGAATGGAATACTGGAATAGACAGACAAGTGAGGAACGGCTAAGAATTCCAGAAATACAGAAAGCCTCAGATATGGCCTTTGTTCTTCCAGCAATAAACCTCTGTCCTGCTTTGCAAAAGTGAGTTTTACTGTGTGTGATTTATTATGTAATTACAGCAAAGAGATATTAGAGCTCATTAATTATCTCACACAGTATAAAACTTTTAAATTAAGTTATCGGCCATACAAATGTCACAATGGATGCCATTTACTCACTTTAATATATAATGATATATTGTAAATGCTGCTGGAAAAGGGGTGTTTTTTCCAGTAAGTTTTAGAAGCAAAACATGTCCCCACCCCCTGCCCCTTGCAGTTGGACAGCTTCTTTATCTAAACTTGCCTAATACCAAGGCCTAGTTGACAAACCTCTTCTACTCTCAACATGCAAGCAACCCCAGAGTTGTGCTCGACAGCATGGATGGCAGCAAGCTAATGTAAGCCAGACTGTATTTGTATCCCACCTTTCAGCTTTCCAGAAGGCCCCAAGGTAACTAACATCCGAAAAATATTAGAAATACACCATAATACATAAAATATTAAAAACATTTGAGTCATAGCAGTATCCAAAACACCAAAACTGCAAAAGCCACTAAAAACAGAAAAGAATACTTCATAGTCGCTCAAACCTCAAAGGACTAACAGAACAAGAACATCTTAGCCCAATCTCTAAATAATGTGGTGGAGCTTGCTAGATGGACCTTGAAGGGAAGATAACTAAAGTTGAATGGGAGTAAAACAACAACAACCAGAAAATGCCCTGCTTCTAGTGAATATCAATCTGACCTCTGAAGGCCAAGGGATATAAAGTAAAGCCTCATCAGATGGCTTAGAATATAGGTTGGTTATTTCATATGAAAATGTAACACTCCTGGCTTCACAGAGTACTAAAATGATAACACAACCATTTGAATTAAGTTTGGAAATTGACTGGCAACCAGAGAAGCTCCCTTAATATTGGTGTCATATGCTCCTACTAGCTAGTACAAGTCAAGAGCTATGCTGCTGCCATTTACAAACAGTTTCCAATTTCAGCCCTACACATTTTTCCCATTGCAGTGTTCCAATGATAACATTGACATGGATGCCAGTAGCTAGGATGCAGCTATCAGGAGAAGCAGTGCCCACAACGGCAGAACTTTTTTCCAGAAGTTTTCTTTAGGGATGTATGAGAATTTCGGTTTTGCTCAAAAAAATACAAGCATGCCCCCAAAGGCATGAATGAAAGCGCGGGCGTGTGTTCAACTAAAATATTCATGAATTGCTCACATCCATTTTGTTCCTGGTTCCCAGTTCAATTTGTGCAAATTTCTTAATTTGTGCAAATGTCTTCAGTAGACTTGAGTCAGACCTGCTTTAGTCTATAGAGGAAATCTGTGCAAATCTCTTGTCCAATCGCTGCTCAATTTGCACAAGTTTCCCATGTTCACACAGAGCACAAACATGAACTGGAATTGGGCACAACATGAGCAGCCCGACAATGTTTGGAGAATCCTGGTAATTTTGAACATCGCTCGTTTGGCCATTCCTAGTTTTTATTGTTTTGCCACTAGCCATACTTATTTCAGCACTGAAGTCAAGAAAATAACCATAGCTACTGTACATTCACACACAGCATATCCTGCAAGGTTCCCACAGAACTTTGTCAGCCACATTTTTCAGAGCCTTGTCTCAGGGAAACCCCACACTCTAACCATCCTGATTTTAATGAAGCAACACTGTTCCACAGCCTCTCCTAATATCTTCTAGATGCTTTAGATTACAACTGTCATCAGCATGGCCTATGGGCAAGCTTCCAGCTGACTGCAGAAGGGCTCCAAGATGGGGAGGCAAGGAAGCGGTTAAACCTCCCTCCCTAAGACCACATGAAAAGGATTTTGCACAAAGTATGGCTAAATAATAGATAGACAAATAGGGAGTGACTGCAGAGAAAAAATAGAGGGACTCTGTGAGAGATGTTACTAAATAATGTGCCCACCAGTCTTCTTGGGTATAGAGGACAGGTTAGTGCTCAGACTGATTGAGTGATGAAGCAAGTAGAACATGTTTCACAAGTCCAGTAAGTGTGGTATGATAGTGGCTTAGGGGCTACGGTGAAAATTTCTATTGGCCAGTTAGTCTGTCACAGAAGGGTCAATTCTGGTCACATACTGTATTTTAATTTGTTTTCATTGTTTCAAACGGGCTGTCAAAACAGCTACTTTGACTGAATACACCTCATTAAAAGCTTTGGACCTCACAAAGGACATACAGCACTTTATAAAACAATATCTTAAAATGATAGAAGAACTAAGATTAAATGGCTTACAGCCCATTTCAAATATAGCTGCGGCCCAACTTTGCCAATGCATTTGCATCTGTAAGTAAATAACACCGGTATTAAAGCCTCCATTAATTCTGATCATACAAGAAAATAAAAGTAAATCTGCAAAATTATTGCTCTCTACAAAGGATAGTAGGCACTAGGTACTATATGGTAAAAGTTCGGACCCCCAACACAAAACATCATGAAAAAATATAACTTTGAGTCATCTCAAAGTCACACAAGCACACTCCAAGTATTTATCTTTAATCTGTCCCCAATGCAGATCTTATTTTGGAAAAGTATAATTGATTTTTATATACTCTGACATTTGTGTACACCAATAGAACATACTTGTTTTATTAAACTACAGTGTTTAGACAGCACTCAGATACGTGTGTGTCATAGTAAACAGCTAGCTAAATTCTTTACTTAAAGCCTTAACTGTATCACATTGTCTCAGTTCGGACAACACTTTAGTCAACACAGTGACTAAAGTGTCTCCACTCAACGGCTGAGTATTTATGGGGTACTCCCCTCACAACATGTTCTAACTTCACCATTGTATGACTGTGGGCTATTGTGGAGTTGAGTAAAATCCATTGTGATGTTTGATTGATGGTTTCTCCACCCTCTCTCCTCCCCTGATGGTATCCCATCAGCCATTGCTGCAAAAAAAAAAAAAATCCCAGAGGCTCTCCTAGAGCAGCATTCGCTCCTTTCACTGCTCTTGTCAGGGGTCTCTGTACCAAGTGGTAAAAGTCAACTCAACGGAAAACTCCACGGAGCCTGACACACAACATGCAACACAATGATTGTGCAGGAACTCTCCTCTTCACAGTGTGGATATTCTCCATGGAGTGTTTTTTTGTTTGTTTTGTTTTTAAACCAACTCCACCATTTCTCAATGGTGGTGTAAAAACTTCACTGTGGAGTTCTAAAACCACCATTGAGAAACGTGAACTGAGCCACTGACTGGCAACATTAAATGCATATGGTTGTTTTATGCTCTTCGTGATTTTAATTATTGTGAACTGCCCAGAGAGCTTCAGCTATTGGGCGGCATAAAAATGTAATAAATAAATAAAAATAAATAAATAAATAAATAAATAAATAAATACTATTTTTTATTCCTGGTAGCTAAAATTTAATGGAGCATAATTGTAATATTGCCAAAAAAAAAAGGTGTTCTGAAAACATATTGACAAAATGTAGCCTTTGGGAAGATTATGCATCCAATTTATGTAACTACTAGAATGTGTATGGTTTGCAATGATCGTATGCAATTGCCTTCTATTGAGAAAGAGAATCCATCTATCTAACCCAACATTATTTGCTCTGACTGAAAACTTGGAGAACTAATGCCAATCAGTACATCCAAATCGTTAAATGATCAATATAGAAAGTTTTCAGATTGGTTCATAAATTATTCCAAATAGTCCAAGTCATCTCATTATAGAAGGAGATGAAGGGATGTTAGAGAAATCCGTAAAGAATTCAAATGAATTTGGATTTCTATGAATCTAACCCATGAATTTTGCAGTGGCACGGTTTTGTTTTGTTTGGTTTGTTTTTAGCACAAGCGGAACAAAATTCCTGTACATCCCTGAAAAAAATCTGATTCTGTCAATGAGCGGACAACGGAATAAAAGACGCATGACAATCCATGAAACACAGATGGAACAGATTTTTAAAAATCAGTACTTCCCTACCTGGATGTGAAACAGGACATCAATGAACAAAAACAAGTACCACCAAAACAAATTTAATGGCACTGGTCCAAAATGGGAGTAAGGCAGGGAAAGACGTCCTTCTACTAATAGGGTTTTGATTAGTTCCTGAGTAGCAAGGAGATACAAACTTTACAAATGCTTATTCCCAAAATCAGATCATTTATAAAACAGCAGAAATAAGCCTTCCACACCCTGTGATAACCAAGATTATGACTCCTATTAGCTCACTGAGCCATCACAAAGTTGAATTCACCATGTGCTAAATGGGGCCTTAATGGCCATACAGCCAAAGGCGTTCAGCAATCTAAAGGTCACACTAACCATGTGGCAAATAAAAAAAAACAACGCAGTAAAAATAGAAACAAGTTAGAAGAAAAGAGGAATAAAAGAGAAAAAACGTCTCAGCTACAATTTTTAGAAGAGACTCCTTGAACGCAGCCTGCCACAATGGCAGTTGACAAAGAACTGAGGGAATAGGCGGGAACCCACTGGAACATGCGCAGTAGAATGGTGGGGGAGGGTTCCTGCCAAAACTTCATTAGCTATAGAAGATTTCTCCCAAAATAGGTCTCTACGCAGGAGCAGACAAGGGCAACTAAAATGATTAAGGGACTGGAGCATCTCCCCTATGAGGGAAGGTTACATCAACTGGGATTGTTTAGCTTGGAAAAAAGGAGGCTAAGGGGAGACATGATAGAGATGTACAAAATCATGCATGGCATGGAGAATGTGGATAGGGAGACATTTTTCTCCCTCTCTCAAAATGCTAGAACCCGGGGTCATCCCATGAAGCTGATTGGTAGGAGATCCAGGAAAAATAAAAGGAAGTACTTCTTCACACAGCCCATAGTTAAATTATGGAATGGCCATCACTACAAGATGTAGTGATGGCCACCAATCTGGATGGCTTCAAAAGCGGGTTGGATAAATTCCTGGAGGCGAAGGCTATCAATGGCTACTAGCCCTGATGGTTGTGTGCCATCTCCAGGATTTGACGCAATGAGCCTGTGTGCACCAGTTGTTGGGGAACATGGGTGGGAGGGTGCTGTTGCACCATGTCCTGCTTGTTCATCCCTGGCGGGTGGCTGGTGGGCCACTGTGTCAACAGAGTGCTGGACTAGATGGACCCTTGGTCTCATCCAGCATCAGGGCACTTCTTATGTTCTTATGAAAAGCCCATATGTGTGATGCATAGAGACCACAAAGAAAAACTAGAAAAATGCCCATCATTATGACAGGTGAGAGAAGAGAGAGGGGCCGTGGCTTATTGATGGAGCACCTGCATTGCATGTAGAAGGTCTTAAATTCAATCCCCCGCATCTTCAGGTGGGGCAGGAAAAAATCCTCCCTGGAACCTTGGAGAGTCACTGTCTATTAACGTTGACAATACTGAACTAGATGGACCAAGGGTCTGACTCAGTATAAGGGAACTTCTTATGCTTCTAATTGAAAAAGGAGGGAGTGTATTACACCACCCTGCAGAAATCCAGGGGAGGGGGGCAGTCCCAGCATCAGGGTAGATAACAGGTTTTGCCTTCTTCATAATAGTGTTCACAAGCATAGTGGTTTACTTTTTCCATGAGACCACATAACAGACATTCATTTATATAGGTAGGGGGAAAAGTGCATTCAGAGACATTACACTAGTGGCAAAATGTATTCCCTGTACACAGTCCCATCCTAACCTCTGTTTCTTGGTCACTCTACATGGGTTGCTAAAGATATTAAGCTAGATTTAATCTAAGCTTGCTTTCCAACTAGCTACATATTTCCAGTGAATTCACATCAACTTAAAAGTCATCATAGGGCAGAGTAGCGTAGCAGCCATATAAAGTCTCTTGCCTAGCAGTTGCTGCGTAAGAAGGCCAGCTCCACGTTGGGGTGATTTCAATGCTTAGTTCTGAAATCAGAGAATAGGTAATATCGCCAAACCCAAGTCATTGGTCAAAAAGACTAAAACAATTGTCCCATTTAATTTTTGTTACAACCAGCAATCATAAACCAAGTCTAATCACTGAATAGCAATGTTTGCTTTGAACCCGGTACTATTCTCAGACTCTTGCTAACACAGATTTATAATTTCATGTTTAGAAAGAACGCATACTTCCAAATGAACTTGCCTGTCATTTATTATTGTCATCCAAAGGCCTGCTTCATGGCCAAAAGGCGGAATAAAAATACTTACATAAATCCCTTACAAACCCGTTTTTTGCACATTTGAGAAAAGTGAATGCAGGGAGGGGGATTATGCCTCTAGTCCTTGTCTCTGACCTCAATGTGTGAAGCAATTCTCTCTACACAGAACTGAAAATGTACTAGTTTTATGCACATAGGATTTCTGCAAATGATTGGGGATCATGTGAGACAGCCCTGTGGGACAGTGTGTGCAATCCAATCCAATCCAGCCACCCACACTCATACAGCCTCCATTTGTATGAAAAAGCTTAATGGTTTACTGCATCTAAGATATCTTTTCCCCCCCACATTCAATCTCTATAGAGTCTGAAGTTAGATGGAATTCTACTCAAAGGATGTGTGTTTTAAGTTCCATTCCACAATTCTCATTCCATTTAGTGTTTCTGAAATCCCAGAATTTTAATGTGAGTGATTTGGTACAATTTTCTACTCTGGTCATAATACTTGCCGCAAACTATCATTCCCATAACACTTCTCCCTCGTTTTCATGTAAAATCCAAAAGATAGCTTTTGTTATAGTTTGTTTCAGTGCTCTCTACAAAATATTCCTCAGACTCAGCACTTCATGAGACTTCACTGCAAGATTTCATAAGTACATTAAAAAAAACTTTTTTTAAAAAATGCACATACGCGAACGTCACAGATAGTACGTGCAAAACCACCTGGGTCCAGTCTGGGGGTCGTTTGTGGCAGGAATTCCAGCCCTCTTGGGGCTCAACAGATTACCCCTGAGCTCTAGGCCCAGCTTGCACATTTCATATAAAAAGTTCCTTTAAAAATGGCAAGATACAGAAATTGCGTACTTAGCGTATTTTATGCAAATTATAGTCATAACGTGCTTAGTTACGTGTAAATTGCAGGTTACGCAATTTACATAACTTGTCATTTAAAGAGAAAAATTTACACAAAATCTGGAAGCAGCACTCAACCCTCTCACTGTCCCTGCCAGTCCTAAGGCCAGCAGGTAGATTTCGGAGCAGACCAGGTCTGAAATTTAAATTCCTTGAGGACTTCTCCAGCACCTCTAGTAAGAAACATTTTTGACACTGAGATCAAAAACAAAAATGTCTAAAGTACTTTTAACCCATCCTTGATCTATTCTTGATCTATTCTGTTTGTACTCATCATGCCAACAAAATGTGTATGGCGTAACACAAATGCAATTGGGATCATAGGCATTTGCTCATCATGCATGTAGAGCATACCTGATAGTCCAAAATGCTGAATCCTAAACCCGCTTTCATGTCTTTTACAAGTTCAACAATTTTGACTTCAGAAGACCACAGTGTTAGCTCCACATCTTCTTCTTCTTCCTCTGGGGCTCTGGGTTTCACCTGAGGAATAAGGTATCAATGATGTTACTATTGACTGAGACAGACTGAATTTGCATGACACAACAACCCAGCCTGTGAAATAAGCTATGCAGTGTGGGTGTTGTCCGAACAACTGTGGTTTGTTCTGCCCCTCTTTCCACCTCAATTCTCCCTCCTTCCACCTCAATTCTCCAACTGGGTCCCTCCAATATTCCAGGGGACTTGGCAGCAGTACCCATCTTACCGGCCACCAACCCCCACCCATCCCGGCCAATTTTTAAATTTCTCTTTTCTTTTTTGTGAAAAAATAGGGCTGGAAAACATTTTCCCCACATTTTCCTGGTGCCGTGGAATGTGCACAAAGGCCCCTTTTACTTATTTTATTTGATATATATATATATATATATATATATATATATATATGTGTGTGTGTGTGTGTGTGTGTGTGTGTGTGTATATATATATATATATATATATATATATTTATATATATATAATACAAATAAACAATATAACATTCATATAAAAGCCAAACATCCATATTACTCAACATTACTGCAAGGCATCATTAGAAACAGATAGCTAGTATATTATTAAACATCAGAGAAAGCAAAACACTTAAACAGTTTGTCAAAAATTGGTAAACGCCACCTCTTGGTCAGACTATAACAAGGAAAAACATTTATATCTGTCAGTATTTCGCCTGCCATAAAAGGGTGCCAGCTATGGGAAAAACAGGCAGTCTTTCGTCTACCATCTCTTAAACAGACATATTCAGTTACCTTAGTCATCTTTGTGACCTTCCAAACTTTACACAACCATTCTTTCAACATGGGGATGACATTACTCTCCAGTTTCTGGCAACCAAAATCCTAGCTGCAATCAATAGATTCTGAAGTATCTTTTTACATATGGGATCTATCCATTCACCCACTTTTTTTTTTTAAAGAGGACTTCTGTGCACATCTGCCAGGGCCAAGAAAATGCCACCACCACCACCACCACCACCACCACCACCACCATCACCATCCAGCCCCATAATCCAGGGGGGAAATACTTTTTAAAAAGGCTTTGCCCATGACCTGGTTCACAATTGGAGCGGGGACCGGAGGGTTGGCAGGAGCCAGGGAGAGTCAGTAACAGCCTCTCCAAAGTGCTGTTGGGGCACAGTTGGAAGGGCCGTCACTGGCAAGGGGCACTAGAAGCAGCTGGGCTACAATCATGAAGACTGATCATGGCCATGCTCGGGAGGAGTAGCAGGGATTTCTGCTGGTCTTGAAGAGTGGTTCGCTGGCTGATGCTTGCTACCCATTATGGGTTGGCAGTGCCTGGTAAAACAACCCCTAGAACAAGAGGGTTGTTAGGATGGCGTGTTGCCTACACACAAGTCACCCTGCAGGAATTGGTCTGGGTTTGGATAACACAACAACCCACTATGGCTTGTTACCCATGATGGGTTGTTCATGTCATGTGAACCCAGTAACAGTGAAGAAGTCACCTATGCTGGAATTTAAATGACTGCATAAAAATAAATATTGGTTTGTTCTTTACTTCTTTTCATTTTAACTTAAAATAAAGTCACTAACTTAAGTCACTCTTCTCCATACCTGGTGCCCTTCAGAAGTTTTGGATAACTTCTACTCACCCTAGCCAAGATGGCCAATGATCAGGAATGATGGGAATTGTAGTCCAAAATATCTAGAGAGCACCAGATTGGGAAAGGCTGTTCTAAGTCTTCAATGGGCTTCTCATTAGGTGCATAAAACTAGAGGACTCAAATGATAAAGTAAATACAAAACTGAAAAGCTAAAAGTATAACCTCTCACCCCTGGATGTTCCAGGCCCAACTCTCTTCTCCGCCAGGAACTTAGTAGGTGGGCACATTGTCTTCAATATGGGGGTGACTATACTGAACTAAATTATAGGATTACTGCAAGGATTACCATTTGAGATAATGTCTATAAAATGCTTTGAACACTCTGACATGCTAAACAAATTGATGAAGAAACACAAGGTCATAAAATATTAAGTCGCATGATCTCACAATTCTTTAAAAGGTGTGAAAAACAAGAGCAAAAACACTGGAGTGTTGCTAATTTGAGACTTGAAAGGCAAAATTATAACACTTGACATTCGAGAATTCACAGATATTTAGTTACAAAAGTATAAGTATCTTCACATGCACAGGGTCCAAACAGGTTTATAAGATTCTTTCCCCATGTTCAACTCAAAATAGCAGTGCCCATTTCCTACAACTATCTACAATTTATAGACTATCTTTGGCAGGGATGGGTGGGTGGCAGGGAGGGAGATACACGTATATATTTAAAGACAAAACAGGCCATGTTTCGTATTAGTGAATCAAAAGACAGTAATTATATATGCAAAAGTGACAATACCAAGAATGGAGAAGTGGCACCAAAACTGTATTTTAATTCTTCTCAATTGTTTGAAACTGCAACAAACTATCATCAATGGGCTGGACTTTCCCATTGAACACCTAGATACAGTTCTGTGAATTGGCTTGGTTCCAGTAG
Source organism: Elgaria multicarinata webbii (assembly GCF_023053635.1). NCBI lineage: Eukaryota > Metazoa > Chordata > Lepidosauria > Squamata > Anguidae > Elgaria > Elgaria multicarinata. Next base: position 142,011,556 of record NC_086171.1, read on the forward strand.
TTGTTGCACCAGGAAGAGAGTATATGGGAAAAGGAGAAGGTTCCTAACTCCAGCCATTTCTCCCTGCAGCTGCTCCTTTGTTAGCTCTCCAGCACTCCAGAAGTCCTTATAAGTTCTAACTCTCCAGAACGGCTTTTGAGCGGGTGGAGGGGAAGGGTTGCCATAAGGACAGGTTGCTTACCTGTAACTGTGTTTCTTCAAGTGGTCATCTGTGCACCACACATATGGGTTCTGTGCCTGTGCGGAGCCTCAATTTGGGCACATTCTAAAGCTGAGAATTCTGGCAGGAACCCCTCCCCCACCATCCCAGTACACATGTGTACTGGGGTTCCCGCTGATCTCCTCAGTTCTTCTTCAACCGCCTTTGTGGTTGCCTCGTTGGGAACTAGGTCTATAGACCACGAGCGTAACAACAATGACTTAGCTGAGATTTTCTACTTTCTTCATTACTCATTTTTCTTGTTTGTTTTTTAAAAAACATACCTGTGATGCACAGAGGCCATGAAGAAGAAAACTGTGTTCCACAAGCAGAACTCTGCCACGTGGGTCTTACGATCCAAGACATTATTCGTTTCATATATAACAATATATGTTTGCATTGTGTCACTTCATTTCTGGTTTATTTTGATGTTCTCTCCTATTTTAGTTCTGGTTCTTTGTATTTTTGCATTTACTCTTAGTGTGATGCAAAAATGATTAGTTATTGTATTTTGAGCAACTCCTTTTTGGAAGACAAAAGTGAGATATACCTTCCTTAAATAAAAATAAATATTATTTTCCATTTGGTATCAGCTCATAGCTGTTGTCTGAGAGCACTGATAGACTGGGTGTGGGCTAAGTGGACACTCAGTCTAAGTGGAACCTCTAAAAGACAGAGGTTCTGGTGGTCAACAGACAAGGTGCAGCTCATTCTGGATTGGATTTCATTCCCTCTAAAGGGTCAGGTTTGCAACCTGGGGAGTGTTTTTGAAACCAGCATTGCTCCTGGGGAATCAGGTGGTTGCAGTGGTCAGGTGTGCTTCCCCCAGCCTCACCTAGGCGCCATTCAGAAGACACCTTAAACTATGGCTTTAACCACAGTGGTTCGGCCAGAAAGCCAGGCCGTGTTCAGAAGACACCTTAAACCATGGCTTTTACCAAGGTGAATAAGGCTTTCTGGCTTAACCACTGTGGTTAAAGGTGTCTTCTGAATAGGGCCCTAGTGTGCCAACTCCACCCCTTCCTGGAGAAAGTGGATATGGGCATTCTCTTATTTATCTCACATTTGGATTGCTACAATGTGCTTTACATGGGGCGGTCCTTGAAGAGTGTTCAGAAACTACAGCCAGTGTAAAATACAGCAGCCAGTTTGCTGTCTGGTATGTGCATTGTAGACCATATTACACCAGTCTTATGCCACTACACTAGCTCCCAATTTGTTTCAGCCACAGTACAAGGTACTGATTCTTAAATCATAATGGTTTGTGGCCAGGATATCTGAGACCACCTCCTCCTGTACGAGCCTGCTCATAATCTGCTATCTTTTTCAGAGGGCCCGTAATAACGTATTTCTTCGATTGTAAGACGCCATCGACTGTAAGACGCACACTAATTTCAGTACCACCAACAGGAAAAAAAAAACCCTAAGAAACACCCACGATTCTAAGACGCACCCCATTTTTAGAGATGTTTATATGGGAAAAAAAGTGTGTCTTAGAATCAAAGAAATAGGGTATGTCCCACCACCAAGAAATTTTCGAAATGTTCATGGGGACACAGGGCAGAGCCTTTTCTGGGACAGCACCTAAGCAGTAAGATTGCTCCCATCTCTGCCTTGCTTTAGGCGGACAGCAAAGAGGCTGGCTTTGGGGGGCCTTTTTGGCAGAAAGCTTTTAAAATATTTTATCAAATAAATGCAGTGAGTGTAGTCCTTGGGTCAGATATGCCATAGAATGGTGTGTTTGGGAAGGAAAGAAATTTAGCAGTGTGTTGTTTTGTTTTTACAATATAGATTCAGAAGCAGTATTAAATGGTATCATCTAAAGATAAATGGATGTGTATTCTCAATAGAAACCATAATTTTTTAAAAAAGATATCTTTAAGGGTGCAGACGTATCAATTTGACACCTACTAGATGGAAGCCTCTAATTTTGGAGGATCCTCTACCCTGCCAGGTTATTTCTGGCATGGCAGGGGGAGCAACTGAGACGATTTTCATCTCCTTTTAATTTCCCCCCTCTAAATGGTCCTTGGAGCCTGTCTAGAGGAAGCAGACTGGTAGGGGGAAGGATCAGGGTTGGAGAGACCATAGGATTTTTTGTATTTCAGCCTCTCCTCTCCCCACCCACTGGAAGTCCCCTTTTTGACCTCTACTAGGTCCTCCAAGGCCACTTTTGCGATCTTGGAAAGCAGGCACTGCGTTTCTTTCCATGTCAGCTGCGAGGGGGTGGGGAGGAGAGAGGGCTCCCCAAAACATAACAGTTTCTCTAGTTTTGGGAAGGGGAATCCAAAGAATCCTATGGTCGTTGCAATGCTATTCAGGGACCATAACATTGCTCTGCTCCTGATAACTCCTAAACACACAGGAGTATCCTTGCACTGCACTATAAGCTAAATAGAATATTTTGTTTATACATAAGCCGGCCAAACCGGAACACCCATATATCAAGTGGATACCTAATCATGGAGCAAGGAAGCCCAGTAGCAAATGTTTATTTTATTATGGAAACACTGAAAGCCGAGATCTGGGATCTTTAGACATTTTAATAGCTAAAACTATAATGTTCTAGTTTGCATCAAGTCCTTTGTTGAAAAGATGGAAGCAATCAGCTAATGGAGAAGCTGAGACTAGGTATAATTCAAAGCTTTTTCTCCGTTATTAAAGTGAAGCATGATGAATGGGATGTACACCGTCAGCATGTCAGCCCATTGATTTACATACCTTGTATCATTAGTACAATGATGTTTCTAGCTACCTGCCCAGATAAGCGACCAGGAGCTTCCAATTACAGTAAAAGTAGTAAAGTCACAAACATGAAATATCTCTGATACGTTTGCTAAAGTACCATTGCAGCTTTGGCCCAAAATCACACATTTACAGTGTAATCCTATACATGCCTGCGCAGAAGTAAGCCCAACTGAGTTCAACGGGACTAACTCCCAGGTAAGTGTCTATATGACTGCTGCCTCAAGCTACTGCAGCTTTTGTTTCTAATTTTTCCTTGGTTTTAAGTGAATATAGAAGATAGGTCACTACAGTCATTTCTGCACAATACAAATAAGACATGTTTAAACATCGTAAGTTCCCTGATGGAACACTTGGAATTACGAGCTGCAATCCAACAAAGCCTATGTGCATGCACAAAGTGCTTCACGTTTTCCTCTCTAGCAGCAGCTCTCTGCACATCTGGAAATATTTTTCTGGAGGATCCCCTCACTTTTGGATGGGGCTGCTGGCTGAAGGTCATATTTCATCTGCACTTTGGATTGTAGCAGAAGAGCTCAGAGTTTTCCCAAAGAGGATTTTAAAAAACCCAGCTGTAAAGGCTGCACCAATATTTATAGTTCCTGACGCATTTAGAGATTGTTCTCTTTATCACAGGCAACTGTGTTGTACTTAGTCTTCCATCAGTGAGTTGGAAGCCAAGAGTTTTAACCACTGTTTGGACGTTCTGAAGAAATCAAGTAAGGTTTGAGTTTTGAATTGTTTTTTTGACAATTGAAACATTGGTGTTTTGTATCAGTTTGTAAGAGCAATATTTTATCATTGCTCATAATTGTTTAGAATTGTTGTCATGTTTTTAAATTGTACTATGTATTTAAATTGTTGTTTTCTTAAGATGTGTAAATTGGTTTTTAAAGATTCTTTTGTATTTTATGTTTCAGTTACCCTTGATAAAGAGAAGAATCTCCAAATGCCTTGGGAACTACAAGCATTGGTTTAGCTGTCTTTGGTTTCGGCTCAGGTTTTCCACCCTTTAAGCAACACTACTATTGACAGAGCTCTTCGGGATGGGGAGCCATGAGAGACCTTAAAATCAGTGTAGAATGGATATAAAGGGAAGTTAACAGAAAGCTAAAATCTTCAGACAACGCATTTGGGAATATCCTTCAGTGAGATTACTCCAGAACAAGTGAATTATGGGATTTAGGCCTAGACTACTTTCTCTTTCAACCTCTTTAAGGATATATTATCTGGATTTTCCTTGATGAGCCACTCTAGTCTCAATTATTCTGTATTTCCTTTTCCTCCCTTCAACCCCATTCCCACTATTCATCACTCCCCAACCTGTCTGCCCTTGAGAAAGCTGAAGTATATGTACAAAGTGCTTCCATAGGGGATTTTACCTTCTAGCAACAACCTCCTGCACATCTGGAAATACTCCTCTGGACGATCTCCTCACTCTTGGATGGACCAAATTCCTAGTTTCTTTATGACCAAAATCCTAAAGGGCAGAATTCTATATTCTGTAAAGTTGCCCGTACATAGCTATCTCTAGAAAACTGCTAAGTAGCATTTGTAATAGTAGACCAACAATGAATCCAGTTTCTTGGTTGTCTACACTTAGGTGACTAGAGTGCCACTCAAGTACGTTTACAAGGATTTACATTCCCTCAACTTCAGTGGGGTACACACCAATTTATCAGCTCTACCTGTTGAACTACTAACATAGTGTCTAATTTTTATTCATGGTGGCTAGACCCTTCCTGCATGTACCCATGTTAAAATGCATTATACAGCTGCCTTGAGATTCAAGAACTACTGCAAGTGATATTGCTAAATATATTCGTCAAATATACTAAGAGGCCATTTAACAATGTGATATGACATGGCAAAATGTCTGCAAATTAAGAAGTTATACTCCTAACACTAAGAGGGATTGTCACTTTTGTGCAATCTATTGATGCGGAGAAAGGAAAAGCAATAACATGCTAACACATATGCATGCATGTGCAAACATACACATACTATACAGATATTCCAAAGGGCAAAAGGGTGCATTTTCTATCATGTTTCGCAAAACGGAATTCTGAGAAGCTGAACAATGGCCCATGAATCATCCACAAATGTCATTTATAATGAAAAGTAATGGCAAAGTAAACTGATACCAAAGGCAGGATCAAAACCAAGTATGATATTTACGAAGTCAAGGAATATCTGTTGGGACTCCTGTTTAACTAAAACATACTATCTTTTACCTTTGGTTCTGGAGAGCAAGTAATAATGGCGGTAGGCTCATCCACAAAGGACTCTGTGCCATCATCAATGAGGTGCCGACAACAAACCAGGGTAAATGGAGGTGGCACCTCCTTAAGAAAAGAAACTGCTTCACGGCGGGATTTTCCATAAAGCTGAACTCCGTTTACCTATGCAGAGAAATTAGAACATACGTAGGCATTCAGATTCCCTTTCAGTACAGACAGGTACCCAAAGAGTTCTCTGTGATGTGCTCCACCTATGCCATCTGTAGAGAAATCTCTCCAGAGCCTCAACAATTTCATCCCAAGGAATGGCAAATGGGTGTTCTTTTTGCTCCACTTTGCCTTCATTGGTCAACACCCCCCTCCAAGGCAGCATATGATAGGTTCAGATCAGTGGTACTCAACGCACAGGGTTTTTAAAAAAGTATGTGTGTTTTTAATCAGTTTGGGCCCTGCCGGCCCATCTGGCTGGCTGCTGCAGCCCTTTCTTTTGCCAGTGGGGAAAATCAGGCTACAAATAAGGCATCAACTGCAATAAAAGGAGGAAGATGAGCCGCCACTATCACCACCTAGTAAAAAATAGAAAGGAGGGCGGGCGGGTGGGCAGGCTGGCTGTGGTGTGGGTGGTGTGTAAGTGAGGGGCCACTATGCCGACAGCTGACTGGAAGCTGGTGCAGCCCTAACTAGAACTCCCATCATGCCTCAGCATTGGCTATACTGGCTAGGGTTGATGTCAATACTAGGCCAAAATGTCTGGATGGCAAGAAATTGCCCACCCTTCCTTAATAGAACATTGGAACATTACAAAACAAATAATATGGTCACATATCCCCTATGAATTGTACCTCTAGAAGTTCATCCTCCAATTGCAGTAAACCAAGTTTAGCAATTGGGCCATCTGCAGCAATCGAAGATATGTAATGATGTCCTTCAAACGTATCCAGCTCAACTCCTAACCTCAATGTATGAATAGGAAGCAACTGTTAAATACAAATCAGAAAAAATAGTGATCAAATGTGAAGTTTTAATGTGTATTTTCTTTTTTCAAATTTTATCAAGTGAATATTACTCCAGTTTAGTAATTGTGCTGCTTTGCTCAAACATTTTTATTTGATAAGGATAAGAAAATAGCAACGAGAAAAGCACAGAAGGGCTCGGATATGTGGATGGCAACTGATAAAAAACCACAACAAACACCTCATTGATCTTGTGGATCTATCTATGTACAGCAGCCTTCTCCAGAAGAGTTAAAGTCCAAAACATCTGGTACCAGGTTGGGAAAGATGTTATACAGTATACCTTGCATTGTGATTAGCTCAGAAAGTGAGTTCTTAAAGGTTTACAAGAGAAGTTTAAATATGTCAGAGGGCGGAAAAGTAACAACCATCTCCCTCCACCCACAAACAGCAACACTCAAAACTGTTTGCCAGTGGATACCAAAATTTGAGGTGTGACCAACTTCTATTGGAATGTGTTCATGTGATAATATAAAGCTTTCCTATTCTTCATTAGGTGCATCGTAACCCAAGCTGTAAGGTTACAAACAGTGTCTAATAATCTCAAGTAGAAGGCCTCTTAGGGTCACACTAGAAGATTACAGTAAAGTTGGCAGATTTGGGGGATTTTTCCAGCCGAAAATATAGGCTATAGAACACAGGTAAGTATAGACAGAAGGCCTGCATAGTTATCCATAGCTTTGTCACCTTCAGTCGATTTATTGCTGGATATGTCAGTGTTCATCATCTGGAAACCTCTGTAATACATCTGTTTAGCTGCCAAGATGTAGGCAGTCAAGATTTGCATTGGTTCTTCATTTAATACAATGCAGGCTTATTTCATGCAGTTTTAAAATGGTTTGTGACACAGTGGCCATCCAAAGAAACCTGGCTTCCAATCTGTGAGCTATGTGATAATGAACATGACCTGCTCAGCTTCTCCCCACAGTGGGAGCAGCTAAACTAACCAGGAAAGGCAAGCTTAGCATATTAGCCAAATCAGGGGCTCATAGCTTGTCGCTCTCAAACAAGCCAGGAATTGTAAACCAAGAGAAAACTGGCTAACGATCCCCAGTTAGGACATTCTATGCTTTCATTTTTCGGTTAGTTTAATCACTCCTGCAGGTATTGCCAAGAGGGAGCAAATAGGATGCATGCAGTATCACACTGCTCATAAACAGTATGCCGGGATTCTGTGGAATTCTAGTTTAACACTGTATGTGCACATGGCAAGTTAGTGTTGCTTCCAGCTGGTAGTCAAGGTGATGGGTTGATTTATTGGGGGGGGGAATTCCTCAAAATGTTTCTGGCTTAGACGAATTAGCTGCATTACGCTTCAACTCCTGCCCTAACAATGAATATTCCAGACATCAGCACAAAGTATTTTAAGAAGCAGAGCTGCAAAATATTTGACATCTAACCCATATGTTTAAGTCAGCACAGAATGCAGTTGTGGAAAATTACAGACAGACTTCTTGGATGAAATCATGCCCAGCATAAAAGCTGCAACAACTCTGGAATTTGCCCCAGTTTTCAAAAACATTCACATCTAAGAGGTTGGTTCACACCCATATCCATTCTTAACGTGTTGCAGAAAGAGATGAGAAAAATGAAGATCCAATACCTTTGAATATTTCTGTAGCTCAGTATCATCTGCAACTGGCATGTCCACAGTGACAACCTAAACATCGACAGCAGAAAAATCTTACATGGGTACTCATTAAAAGAATTATCTTTACTTTGAAGTCATTCGACTAAAATAACCAGGTATTATTTCCTTGGCTTGTTGGGGGAGGGGTGGGGGAGCCAGTTCCTGGTTCACATGTAATGTGAAACAATCCACCAGCCACATTCACAATAATCCAGAGTTTAAACAAAATTCTGGGTTACTGTGACGTGTGAAGCAGACTGAACATTTCTTAATTATAACAGTTCCATAATTTAATGTAAGACAGTCAAGGAAACATAACATAAGTATACCTTTTGTGCAGATTTGGTTGATAGCTTAACTTTACCCCCAAACCCTAAGCCTAAAACTTTTCTTTAATCATAAACAGTGTATAACTGTTTAAAGGAAATAAACAAGCATTGGTAATTAAAGGATATAAACAAGCATTAGGATAGCATACCGTAACTTCAAAATCAGGTCCTAGCACTTTTTCCCATTTGGATTTCAATTTATCTTCTGGCGGCTTTGGGGTTTTCCCTAAATACAAGAGTGAACATTTCAAACCAACTCTTGCAAAAGTGCATTTATTTAATTACACTTTGATAAAACACAGTCATCCTAAAAAAAATAACACCCGAGTAGAAGAGAAATATGCTAACTTGAGTCTCTGAACAGAGTTCTGTGGAAGAACAAATCAAGCATGGGCTAATGCTATTTAGTTTGAGAAGTATGAAAGGTGATGGCGCCATGGATGAGGCCTGAGGCCTGTACTGTTTAATAGAGCAAATTAGCCTTCTGCAACTTGGTGCCCTCCAGATGTGTTGAACTACAACCCCATCATCCCGCCAGCATGGCCAATGGCCTGAAATCTGTGGATGGTGGGGTTTGTAGCCCAACACATCAGGAGTGCACCAGCTTGGGGAAGCATGGTATAAATCTGGCTTCATTTCAGATGACTATTACTAGTTGGCATTTATAAAAGCTGACTCCCCAAGAATTGTGCCATCTCCCACTTGCAGTAACACCCGTCGAAGGGCTACATTACCAGCATGAACCCATAGACTTTATTGATACATTTGGCAGATATAAAATCCTGTTTGCCTTAATTAGGCCAGTGAGTAACATGAACTTTAGCATAAGCTCCAGTTCTAAAGCAGTCTTCTGTGGGAACTTGGCTATCTTGACATTTATATCTTTTCAGCTTTCTTACTTATGCAACCAGAGCGGCATTACAGCCATGTAAGACAATTTGACATGGCTAGACAGCATAAAATGACTGGCTGCCCTGCATTTGACCCCAGCCAGAAGCTCAGCGTACTTATAAAAAGTTCTTCGCCTAAGTAATATTTAACTTGCAGCAGTCAAAAGCTCCCACATGCAGACAATTTTAAAAAATAATAAAAAATAAATAAATAAACGCACAGTGGCGGCAACTGGAGGATAGGTTTACCACAAGCTGTTTTGTTTTATAGCCTATTTTGTTACAACTTTGGACAAGTCACAGGACATTTCCTAGGAGCAGCTTTTCATGATGGTGAAATCCTAATGCACACTGCAGTTGTTTGATTCCCCCCCCCATCTTAAACCACATGCACCGTTTTGTTATATGTTTATATTAAAAGCATATCGAACATCACGTTAAATAAAATGACTGTAAGTAGTCCTCTGGTCGGAGGACTTAAAAACACACACGCAAGAACCCACTTTGTAGGTCAGTTTACACAGAAAAGTAGATGTATTGTCTTGAAACCAAGTAAACGAGGTTCATTGAATTTTATAACTAAGTGTAAATATAAGACCCATCAAACCTGCTAACATGCAGTTGAATCACATCCTAATAGATCAAAGCAGCACTCTTTATTTACAATATTTATATAGTGCTCCCCATTCAAAATTTCGGAGCGGTGTACAAGATAAAATACAATAAAAACAGAATAAAACACCTTAAAATAGATTTTTAAAAGCAAAATGAAAGGTGAACTGTGAATCATGGCTGGTAATTAAGGAAAGGCTTCCTGGAACAATGACGTTTTCAGGAGGCGCCGAAAGGAATACAAAGTTGGCGCCTGCCTGACCTCCAGAGGCAGAGAATTCCATAGGAGGGGGGCTACCATGCTGAAGGCTCTTCCCCTGGTGGACTCCAATCGGAGGATGGGTCTATGTGGAACCACCAGCGGCATGCCCTATGATGACCTCAGTGACTGGGGAGGAGGGTAGGGGAGAAGGTGCTCTCTCAGGTATCCTTCCCAAGTTGCAGAAGAACAAACATGCTAACTAAAGAACAAGTCACACTGAACTTAGCAAGACTGATTTTCAGGCAAACGTGCATAGGATTAGGTTGCACCTCTTTCACGTTCATTGATGTTCCTTCAAACGTTTCAGCCTAGTGCCATTTTGAACTACTCATGATCACTTTCTTTCAAACCAGGTAGCTGATTTTACCTCAGCTATGTGGTCAGAATTTCTTCTTGAGATTCGAAGAGTCCATTGTGTCTTTTGTATGATCTTGAATATCCAAGATATAAACACAAAAGGATTCCACACGATCATGACGAAACTAAGGTAATTATTTCTTTTACTCAACTATATCAAGAATCTTGCACTGGATTCATTTTCATTAAAGCTGGTTTCTTTGCAGATAGTATTACCTTTCCTACAGTCCTATACAGTGGTGCAGCTAGATAATTTTAAATTCTGGCCTTAATGATCTTGGGAGGAGGGCTTTTAATGGCCATGAGTATTATTTCAATTATGAAACACACAACTAACATTTGTCTTTCACTCCCTCTACAACCACCATCCCATGCTTTAAAACTGCTTCTACATTCCTGATATGATAGAACAACAAGCAGTTTGTTTCTGCTGCCCTGATGCCCTCATCACCTGCCATTCTCTGGGTAGTTATTTGGGAGACCCCTGGACTGTGGGGAGCCCTGGACTTTTCCCCTAAGGTCCAGCCCTAGCTGCACCACTGGTACTACGTAACATTTGAAAGAACATGGCATAGTTTTACTGAATGAGATATAAGCTATCTACCATTACAGTTTTCTGTAGACTGTCCTGAAACTTGGAATCACCAAAATGAAGTTATAAAATTACAAAATCTCCCAAGGCCACGACTATATGCACACTTATGTGCAAATAAGCCACATTGGACAGTGGGATTTACTTCTGAATTCTGAACATGAATACAAGGATCCCCAATGCGAACAACCACAGGCACCTCCAATTGTGCCGGTGAAGAGGTCCCCAATGTGGCTCCCATAATCCCTCCCTCATATATGGATTTGTATATATTCATAGCAATGAACACATATGAAATGCATGTAACTTTCACGCAATTATACATAGACTTCAATAAAAGTGGACCAAGTAACCAAATAAGTATTATTCAAATATTGAAAGTGCTGTAAGGTCCTCAATCATTACAATACAGGTGATTGTTTAATCCTTCCAATATTGTAATATCAGTCTTTCAGCTGTTATTACTTCCAGTATTGGAGGCATTATGCCTCTCAATACCAGTTTCAGGGGAACACATCAGGACCTCAGCGGGGGAAGAGTTTTTAAAAAAAACACTATACCCCCATGCTGATTCAGATTGCCTCCCATGCACTTACACTAGAGTAAAAAAGAACAAATTACCTACCTACTTTAAAGTAATGTTTGCTTTGACCCTCACATTCTACAGTTGGCCTAGTTTTTTTCCCTTGGTATAGCTTGAGGAGTGGGTAAATTTTCAAACTTCTTAATATAGGTTGCATCCTGCCAACAATCAATAACGTTTCTTGGCAACTGAGTTTACACAATTGTTTTCCGTGGGAACCATGAAATCCTGCAAATGCACCCACTGCCATAAAGTATGAATTGGCCCTGGAGAACTGAACCTGAGTTTTCCTTCAGATGAACCCAACACTGTGGCCAATGAATCATATTAGTGCTCAGGTCTCGCTAATCTGCTAGGACACTTTTCTTTTCTTTTTTTGCATTATTATCCCACCTTTTTTCCTCCAAGAAACACAAGGCAGCATACATAATCCTCCTCCTCCCCATTTTATCCTCACAACAACAAACCTGTGAGGTAGGTTGGGCTGAGAGTCTGTGACTGGCCCAAAGTCACCCAGTGAGCTTCCATGGCCGAGCGGGGACTAGAACCCGAATCTCCCGACTTCCAGTCGAACACTTTAGCCTAGTCTTACACTCTAGCCACTACACCACACTGGCTCATTGGCTTAAGGGTCCCATGCACACATCATGTTCAAATAGAATTCAATGACTGCATCACTACTGAAACATGGTTGTAGCTGCCATCCCACAACATTATTCCAAATCTCTTCAGGAAATAGTAATTTGAATAAAAGTTTAGCACCATTAGACCTAGAGAAATAATACATTTTATAAAACACGCTTTTACATTAAGTTTGAAAGGCGTTTCCAGAGTTTAGACAGGGCATTAAATTAGTGGTGTTTTACTTCAGTGCTATTATAATTTAGTGCCTGTCAGCATTTCCAATATAAGTACCTATTTTTGAAATTTAATTTGGCCATTAAATTCTGCTCCAGGGTTGAACTTTTATAGACAGTGTTTTAGTATCAGCCATGTTTGAAATGAAATGACTGCTTTTAGCTCTCAAGCAAGAAAGGTAGATCAATGTATTTACCAGTGTGAAAACATTCCTCTGCATTCCCGTATCTTAAATGCATTTTTATCTTTCTGTAATAAAACCGAATTTTACAAAATGACAAGCCTATGGATGTAGAACTTTATAACACAGACCACTTATTTTGTTTTAAAATCTTTCTCATTAGACTGTGAATAGCCAGATACGGTGAAAACCGATATAATTCAAAGTCATCACAACCTGCCAACAACAACATGGATTATGGAATAAGAATGCTTATATTTCTAAGACTGCAGCATAATGTTAGACTGTTAGAACAGTATGATGACGGGTCTGTTCAGACAACATGCTAAGCCATAGTTAGGCCGCTAACCCTCTTGTAGGAAATGGTGAGTGTGTTTAAACTGTGCTTATGTAGCCACCATGGTTAGGAATGGTTCATACAACATGCTAAGACATGGTTCACATGACATGCTAAGCCATAATGTTTAGCTCAAAATTCTTAACCACCGTGGCTTAGCATGTTGTCTGAACAGGGTCAATGGAACCAATTACCTAGGGAGGTAGTGGGCTCTCCCACAGTAGAGGCATTTAAGATGCAGCTGGACAGCCATCTGTCAGGTATGCTTTAAGGTGGATTCCTGCATTGCGCAGGGGGTTGGACTCAAAGGCCTTATAGGCCCCTTCCAGCTCAACTATGTGTCTCATGAACTAAAAAGGCAACAGATGCCACTTGGCACTGAAGAGCTTTCAAAGAATAGCAACCAGGATGGTGAGGGTTTGGGAAATCAAGTCCTATGAGGAATGGTTGAAAGATCTGGATATGTTTAGCCTGGGGAAGATGAAGGAAAGACATGACAGCTGCCTTCAAATACATGAAGGGCTGTCATTCAAAAAATGGGGGGCAGACCTGTTCTCTGTTGCTCCAGAGGGGAGGACTGGAACCAATGGCTGGAAGTTGCAGGGAAGCAGATGTCGACAAAACATTAGGAGAAACGTTTGGCAGTGGAACAGACTGCCTTGGGAGGTGGTGGGTTCTCCTTCGCTGGAGGTATTTAAGCAGAGCTTGGATGACCATCTATCACGGATGCTGTGGTTGCACCTCTGCAACCTCAATGCTGCAGAGCCTGCATTGAGCTGGACTAGATGCTTTTTAAGGTCCCTTCCAACTCTATGATTCTATGATCTATTCAAATGGATTTTTTTTATTAGTTTAAAGCACTTGAGGCTGCCTTTCCAGACAAAATCTTTCCAATTAAGCCTTTTGAAGGAGAAGTTGTTGAAGCAAAACCATTCCAGAACATCATCATCATCATTATTATTATTAATTACATTTATATACCGCCCTATAGCCGAAGCTCTCTGGGCGGTTTACAAACGTTAAAAACAGTGAACGTTAAAAAGAAATATGCAAAATTTAAACCATAAAAAGCATAAAATACAAACAAAAACAAACAATCAAAAGTTACTTCATCACAGCAGGATTCATCATGCCCAAATATTCCTAACAGATTAGCCCAGGGGTCCCCAACCTTTTTGGACCCATGGGCACATTTGGGAATTTAAAAAACTGTTGTAGCACCAACACACATTGGCTCCCATGGAGGATGTGGCTAGTCACATAAACGCTGGTGTGGGTGCCTGGCTAGTCAAAAGTAAGCTAAAGAGGCAGAGGGAAAGAAATAGTGAGGCTAGAGACTGGGATGGGGGAGAAACAGCAAGGCAAAGAGGTGGGGGTGGAAGAAGTAGCAAAGCTAGAGGCTGTGAGGGGAAAGAGTAGAATGGGAGAGAACGGGGGGTAGAGGGAGGGAAAGAGCAAGACTGGAGGCTAGAAAGGAAGAGAAAGACTACCATAACATTTTCCAAAGTTTATCAAGCAGGCAGGGAGCTTTGTGGGTACCATTGGAGGACTTTACAGGCTCTATGGCTCCCATGGGTGCCATGTTCAGGACCCCTGAAAAAATTCATTTTACTTTCATTTTACTACTATTTAAGAGAGATGGTACTGAAATTTTACTCATGTGATTCAGTTAGAAATCAAAAGGGTTCTAAACTAAGTAGAAAAATCTCTAGGAAGAAAGTCAACATACTTTAACAATGTAGCAAAATTATAATTAAAAACTTGTCTCTTCTAATAACGTCTGACTTACCAACTGCTTGTAGTATTTGCTTCCATTTGTTTTCGGAATGGCCTTTATGCTGTTGAGGCTCCTCATCCTCACTATCTAAGTTAGTTTCAGTCACCACAACACCAGTCAAGTTTAAAGTTGGCACTTTGGGCTGCCCTGTAAGTGTCCCAAAAGCTTTCCATCACTTACACAATCAGAGAATAGTATACAACACTTAACAAGCCCTTTGTCCTCAGTCAGCACATCAAGTACGAAGACTGGCTTATATACTTCTCCAAGAAGTTCTTAAAAATGACAATTCAAGAAAATATTAGAAATTGGAATATACTAGAAGAGTTGCAGAATTTATCCCTCCCGCTGATGGAATGGGTTACATCAGCATAAAAGGTAGGCCCAGGTAGGGGAAGCAATTTTCCAAAGTTTTTATTCCATTTTCA
The DNA here is from genome assembly GCF_023053635.1 of Elgaria multicarinata webbii. Classification (NCBI taxonomy): domain Eukaryota; kingdom Metazoa; phylum Chordata; class Lepidosauria; order Squamata; family Anguidae; genus Elgaria; species Elgaria multicarinata. The sequence goes on from NC_086171.1 coordinate 142,026,589, forward strand.
TGCCCTCCTCAGCCCCAGACAACCTTCACCCCCATGGGTCATACTCTGTGGGGCATCAGAGAAAACAAAATGGTGGTTTGCCTCTAAAATTCAGCAGCAAATGGCTATGGCATGCTAAAAGGGCAAATTTAGCTCATTTGTAAGCAAAATTTGATTCCTTTTAGCACCACAGAGCTCCTATGGAGCACTAAAAGAGTCACATTTAGCTTGAGAACAAGCTGAATTTTACCTTTTTAGCATTCCATCATGCTAAAACTCCCAGTTTTCCACCCACCTCACCTAATTCAGTGGTGCAGCAGCAGTTGAAGGGGACGCAGTTGAGGCTGCACATGTGGCCTTTGGGCCATGTGCTGTCTACCCTTCTTATACACACTAACTTGGAAAGGGGTAGAGCAATCCTAACCCCTTGGAAGAAGAGAGCGATCTCATTCTGACAGAGATCTTATTCTGGGGAAGTCCACCTCGAAGACCCCAGTTACGCCCATAGAAAACTCTGCAGGCAACATCTATTGCAGGCAGCATTCCTGCCAGTGGAAGTTCCCAAAATGAATTTTTCTAGGGCTAGGAGAAGTGGCATGGAGATGGCCTTGGATCCACTGGATCCAAGCATCTTTTGTCTGGCTGGCTTGACACTAGTCAGGACCTGTTGTAACTGAATTCCCTAACTCCCATTGGAGTCAACCAGGGGAAATAAAGAGCGGGGGGTGGGAACATGAGACAAGAAAAAGGGTAAGTCTCTTTCCCACTCCACACACAAACAGGACTTTAAGAACAGTCATGCTCCTCACTACACACAATTTTATATCTCTCTATCATCTTCTCCCTTGCTCACCTTTTTTTCCTATGCTGTATGTTTTCAGCATAGGGGAATTGTTCTAGTCTCTTGGGTCACCCTCTTCTGCATCTTTTCCAGTTCTATAATACCTCTTTTGAGGTGTGGCCATCTGCCACTTCTCACGCTCCTTCAACCCCCCCATTACGCTTGTGCTGCAATTCTCACTCAATTCAATGGGGCTTACTTCTGAGTAGAGGTGTACAGGATTACACCAATTAAGCTACTTTGGCCCAAGAAAGCTTAGGGCTTTTAAGGTCACACAGCATCTTGAGAACTTCATTGTTTATGTGTTTTGTTTTGGAGCTTTCCGAAATGCACAGATAACCAAAGAAGCTCTCTACATGGCTCAAAGTGGTTATATTACTTTACTGCCATTATCTGTACTGACCACAGTTTTTCTAAAGCAACCTTTTATCATGTACTCAGAAGAGTGGCAGGGCAAAGTGGTAGGGAGAGAACAATGACGTATATTTGCAATTTTCAGAACATGATAATAATAATGATCAGGTACTGCAGAATTAACCAGTCTTGTAAATAATTAAGACTGCACACCAACGTTTAATAGAAAATATCAAGGTGCTCAGTAAAATGAACCTCAGACTGCATGCCTTCGCCAGAAGAGAATGTAGGTATAGTGAGGGGAAGCTGGTGGATCTGATGTCAATGGAGCGGTGAATCCGCTCCGGGTTTTAGTCAGGATGATAAAGGAGATATCCTCACACTTTGATATCGGAGCTACCAGCATACACTGGTATAGTGAAAGAAGTGCTTTACCTCTGTCTAGATCGCGTTCTGAAGAGACAGCAGCATGCAGGGGTTTCTTCCGAAGCAACGCCAGATGCACAATTGGTCCTGTATTGCGCAAGGCTTCCACAACTTCTTGATTCGTATAATTCTGAATGTTAATCCCATCAACCTAACATACATAAAAGTGTACAAGTGGTTTTAAATAGTAACCTGAGTGACAAACCTGATCGATCACACAAAATGGGAACCCCAATTTGTATGGCTTATTATGCATAATCAAAAATGCATCCATGAACCTTTGAATATCCAGATGAAACTTGGATTAAGTCTATATGATCACCACATCGCTCAATATAAGGAAAATATTACTTGAGCAAGAATATGGCTTCCTGTCTTTTCTCAGCCATGAAAAGACGATCAAACTAAAAAAAGAAGATGGATTTAATGTTGAGACAAACCCAAATATTGTTCAGTTGCAGGAGGGGGCATGCAGATGTATGGGATGGGATACCTGCAATCAAGAGTTCAGGAATTCTAAATGAAGAGAAAGAGACAATGAACTGGTTCGCATGTCAAAAACCCACGGTTGCTGTTAATGGCCCACTTTCCATGATCAGCAGGCAGTTAACAAGCCACAGGGCTGTTGTAGTGTTCTTGGTGGCTTGTTACATGTGGCAAGCCATTCTGTCTTGGGTTTGCATGATACAACAAGCTGCACTAGCGAGGGTAATTATGAAAATTCTCTCAGCATGTCCAGCGTAGATAACAAGCCACAGTGGCTTGTTAACTGCCTGATGATCATGCAAACCTTACCAATCATGCAAATCACTGAGAGTGAGTTAAACAGCCTACAATCGCTCCATCCCTGAGTTGTTTATCATGACATACAAACCTCTAATTGAAGGTTATTGGGGAAGGAACAACCCAGATTTGTAACCCAAGAACAAACTGGGTTACATGTGTGGGCTATATGTCTGGGTTGTTCTTCCCCCAACAACCTCCAATTCCATGTTCGGACATCACGATAAACAACCCCAGGGATGGAGTGTGGTTTAACTCAGCAGACTCTGCACACTAGCCTGCCCTGGCTCGCTCATAGCTACCTAGGATTTGTTTAAGCCCTGGGTAGCTGTGGTGTGCGAACTATGCCAGCGGTATGAATCCTAAATTGCTCTTCTGTTCTTCAAGGTGGTGGTGGTGGTGAAGATATCTGTTAACTACCCCCCTCCAATTGCAACACACAACACCATACCTCACACTAATCTCAAGAGCCCCCCGCCCTCAGGATTATATATGGTGGTGGGGATATGGGGGACTACAGAGAGAAACAATAAAGTCCCTTTTTAAGAATCTGTCACACTGCTTGTTGTTAATGGGCATGCCCTTAAGACACAGCTACAACCATCTACAAGTCACTTTTCTATGGTGCAATTTTATGTGAGTGAAATTGCACCATAGAATGATGAAATCACATGGATGGACTAATTGCATAGGTCTTGAACAAAGCATCCTGAAGGAAAAGAGGATCTACATCATGGAGAAGTTATTCCCACATGACCGTATGTGAATGAAAGGTGCCTCAACTAGTGGATAATCTGGAATAGATTATTTTATACTGACACTTTCAGATATACACCATTAATATTTTGCCATGTTAAATACTCTAAATAAGATTCAACTTACAGCAATAATTTTGTCATGGATTTTTATCTGACCACTGTGTTCCGCAGCACTGCCAGGTATTACGTTTTTAACAAAAATCCCCGAAGAGTCCACTTTAAGAGGGAAAAAACAAGAACACTATTAATCTATAGTTACCATACATTTAGAACCCACATAGTTAGAGTAAACAATTTACAGTGCAATCCTACACATTTCTACTCAGAAGTATGCCCCATTGAGTTCAATGGTGCTTAATACCAGTGTGTGTATAGGATTGCAGGCTTGGGAAGGGAAGAGGATCAATTGTAGCAAAAGAAAAAAGAAAAAAGAAGAAGAGTCTTATGGCACCTCTTCAATAAAGCTTATACTGCAATTGTGTTGAAATCATAAATCCCACATAACAGCGAAGAAATGCACATATCTTGAGATACTTTGAAAATTCTTATTGCTACTCATCATTCAACTTGAACATAAACTGCAGTTATGTACTTTAGATGCATTGGAGATCACCGGATCTCAAATGGATCTTTAAAAGTCTGTTAAGAGAAATTCTAACCTATGCCATTTCATATACCTTGTATTCTCCTGTAATAAAGTGATCAATTATTCTATGCAGTTTCAACTAGTCTTACATTATTATAACGCTTCTAAAATGGCATTGGAATCAGTTACAGTAAGTGGAGAGAAATTAAGCACAAGTCCAAGATATTGGGGGATGTCAATTAGCCTAACATAGTGAAGACCCATTTATTAACACAACTAGTTTATGTTGATGCCATAGGAATTAAGATAGGATGCTATAGTGTGTGTTTTAAGTCATATATCCATAAAATGTTGGGCTGAAAAAAGAATTGCATGGTATCAGGGGTTCCACAGGATTTGTTACAGACTGCATATACTACCGCTTTCTAGTGGTAACTACAATAAACAATGAACCTTAATACAATTTCCGATTTTCATACAATAAACTGGATCAATGCCAAATACAGCACACTGTGTGTTTTTATACTGACTAAATTAGTATAATTTGTATTGGACTCTACTATCTGATAATCGATCCCCACTTTAGGTTACTGCTGCTTCTCTACATTTCTTCTGAGCGTTTAATTCCTCAACATGTATCTATTAATGGTTTTCTTTGCTTCATTTCCTCAATCTGTAAGGGTCCCCTAGGGGGTGATGCTTTGTTGCTTGGTTCCCACAGAACCCCGCAGCATCACAGCTGTGGGGTGGGACAATAAATCTTGATGGCAGGATGGAATGCGGCCTATCCGGCCGGAAAAGCCACAACGTCAACAACTATTCTGCTCGTTCAGCCCATCCCCTGCCCTGCCTTCTCATGCCTACCCGGACCTACCCTGGGCTTTAGTCTGTCCCCAGGAACGCCCATTGGCTCAACCTGGAGCGAGGCCACCACCGACAGACGGACGAAAGAATGTGGTGACCTCGGAGCAACTTAAAAATCGCAGTAAATTGACACTGCAAAAAAGTGCAGTTTCAGGGGGAGAAGCCTGATGTGGCTGTGCAGTGCCGGCTGCATCATATAAACAACACAGCGCCACTGCCCAGCCGGAATGAGCTAAACAGGGCATATAGACAAGACCCTAGAGTTCTGTACTGGTAGCTCCTTTGCTGTTCCCACTTGGACCTCCTATATATTCTCTTAGTTTTAATCATATTTATGCTGATGATTTACAGTTCTATGTTTCCATCCCAGGTCTTACGCATCATTAATTGCTATTTTTTTCTGCCTATCATGCTTCTGCTTCTTTTTGGATTTCTCACTTTCTTAAATTGAATTTCTCTAAAACTTAGCTTCTTCTCCCAATTGCTGCTTTTCTTTTCTATGGTTTTGTCTACTACTTTAACTCTTGGTGTTGTGTTTAAATGTGTCATACTTTACACTCTAGGGGCTTAGTTATATATATATACACACACATATCTTTTTCATTGCTGAATTGTGCCTTTGTTCTGAGTTAAAGTAGTAAATCTTTTTATTAACATATGTCTAAAGCATCTCTTGCCTTGTTGAGGGCTGATCAGTGTAATGCCCTTTTTGTTAGCCTGCATTATCTATTCTTCACTTCGCAGTTCATCTTAGCTTTCCTGCTGGTAAATGTGATCATATTTCTCCTTTTCCCCCTCACCCCTGACCTTTCCAGCTTCTCTTCCCTTATTATATTCATTTTCATACCTTACTTTGAAATGTTTGCACTTTGCAATTTCTGCTTAGCTTTCCTCTTTAATTTTTCTTTACACTCTTTCTACAGTCAACATTCCCCTGGTAGCAATTACATCAGTTGCCTCATGGCTCGGCCCATTTTCTTTGGAACTTGCCAAATATTTATATGATTAAATCCCTCCTTCTTGTTAAGAACCACCTGATGACATCTATTTTAACAGGCCTTTTCCAACTAAGATTTTAAATTTAGTCTCTCTTCCTCCTTTGTCTTCCCTTATCCACTTCTCTTTTAGGTTACATATATATATATATAGGCAGATTTTGTTGTTGTTCCTATTAATTCTATATTTATATTGTGTAGTACCTTGCTTTCTTTTAGACCTTCAAGAAATAATCAATATTATTAGGAAAGTGTAGGGTTTGGTTTTTTTACAAACTTAAGAGGTTTAAAAAGGTTTTTTAAAGCAGCTTGCCAGTTACTCACAATTGCAGTAAAAAAAAAATTAAAAAAACACTTTCGAATGAGCATACACTTTGCCTCTGCACACATATGGCCATCTAGAGTTGTGACCTTAGATTTTAAGATGCCACAGGGCTCGGTTGATTTTGCACACTGTTAATCACAAATAGACATTAACAAGTAGTTAAAACTCAGGTGCTGTGCCCAAACAGGTTATATAGTGTGTGTAAGGGGCATGGAGTCATGTACCCTGGCCCAACTTTCTGAGTTGCCACCCTCCCCTGCTGTGAGCAGATAAGTCTGAGGAGAGCTTCAACTCCCTGTATGATTGGAGACCCGATAAACCAAGGGCCCTGATCATGCACGGAGTTCTACTTGCATTCAAGTAAATACAAGTAGAATGCTCCCCACAGTCCTCCACTTCAGATATTGCTGTTCAACCTGGCAAGGTCAGGAACAGGGAGGGTGGGGCTGGGGACATTGTGGGGAGGGCCACCCAGTGCTTCTTACACACGCATATCCCTTGTTTAGCCATAACACCAGAACAGAGTTTCTGTGTTCACAGCTTCTATCACAAGGCTTTTTCCCCATGGGAGTAGTTTTGGACATGTGTGTAAATATACGCATGGAAAACATTAAATCAAAACTGAAAATCTAAAACCACAACCACCTCACCATGACAGAAAATCACTGATCATTCTCTGTCAACAGAACAAAGGCTCTGGGGCAAAAGTTGCATTTCATACAACAAAAAAGCATAGATTCATATTTTAGTTTAATAAAAGGACAAATAATTGCAATAAGTGTGCTGGTCTCAGACCGTAATAAGGTGATTTGATTTGCAGTAAGGAATCTTGTTTCAAAATATAATTAGGGGGACTGGCTGCAAATACTAGATTATGTCTAAAATCATGGACCAAGAGAGAAAAGTGCCTCCCTTTTTAAAAACAATTTAGTTGTCTACTTCAACCAAGGAATGTTTCACAAATATATTGTTTCCTTTGCTGAACAGACAGCAGACAGCTCACCTGTATCAGAAACTCCTGTATAGCCAACAATTGTGATACCAAGGCTCTGTCCATTTTTTTTAGTCAGCTGAACTTCATGAATTTCATTTTCCTAGGAAATAAAATTACATTTTTACTCAACTTAATGTTTACGATTATAAACATTTGTATTAAGCATTTCTTCAGCTTCTGCAAAGAACTCATTACCTATCTGACTGCTTCAGCCCTAAAATCCAAGGGTAAAATGGTATTTCAACATCAGCCCACAAGAAATATGTTTTCTTCTAGTTTCAGTGCCTTCAGCATTGAAAAGGATTGTTCTAAAGTCCATTACCTATTAGTGGCTGCAGCAGGTTATCAGAGAAGGGGTAGACAGCAATCAGGTGATCTGATGCTATGCCAGAAGTCACTTCAGATACATAATTCCCCTCATGAAATTGAGGTGGCAAATGTAACAAGCCTTTTGTCACCTCAGAGACACACTCATAAGCTGGCCCACAACAAGATACAAAGGTGAAATTAGCAACAAGCTTTATGTGGATCAGGGAAGCATATATCAATGCACTCGATCAACAGAATGAACAGAAGTCAAAAATAAGAGAAAATATCCATTTTAATTGACAGGCCACACTGCCACAGTAACAGTTTAGAATAGCACAAATGCAATTCAAGTAGTTAAATGGCTTGGGGCCAGGCTATCTGAAGGAACGCCTCCTCCCATATGTACCTGCCCAGAACCTAAGGTCATCCTCAGGGGTCCTTCTGCGTGAGCCCCTGCCAAAGGAAGTGAGGCAGGTGGCTACCAGGAGGAGGGCCTTCTCTGCTGTGGCACCCCGGCTGTGGAATGAGCTCCCTAAGGAGGTTCGCTTGGCACCTACATTATATGCCTTTAGATGCCAGGGCAGGATCTACACTACTGCTTTAAAGCACTTTATAACAGTTTTGACAACTGTTGGGGCCCAGGACACACTCCATATACAGTTGTCAAAACTGTTATAAAGTGCTTTAAAGCAGTAGGGTAAAGAGACCTTAGGTGAAGACCTTTTTATTCTCCCAGCATTTTAACAGTCTATAAATAAATTTTAACTTGGTATTTTAAATTTGTAATTTTGCATTGCTGCTGTTTTTATCTGGTTGAGCTTTATATTGTATTTTATATTATGGTTTTATACTGTTGCTTTATACTTTGAATGGTTTTAATTTTTGTGAACCGCCCAGAGAGCTCCGGCTATTGGGCGGTATAGAAATGCAATAAATAAATAAATAAATAAATAATAAAATATTTTCTAGCTAATAAAGTTGTTGGCTAAAAGTGACCAGTCTGGCACTAGGAAAGGTCCAGAAGACTATGGTAAGCCTGTTTCACAGCACAGCTGAAGTAGCTTGGACGAAGAGGCCATGGAGTTGTTGACCTTAGTATCCAGAAGCCTTTGAGTCACTATCATTCCTATATACACTTTGAATAAAATTATAAAAACACCCCTCACCCCAGCCAAGACAATTTGGTACCCACCCCAAGTCAAGGTGCAGAGTATTCAAGGATGGTCATCTTGGCATCTAATCCCACAAACACCTCTCCACCTCCATGGCAGTAAAACTATGATTGTGAATATGAATAACTAAAAGTCTGCTGCCTTTTCACGACACTCAAAAGCAGCCGCCTGAGGTAGCCACCTCATTCCACTTAATGAGAGAACCTGGCCCTACCTACAATGCAAAAGTCATGTTTCAAAGACCCAAGTTCCAACACCTCACTGTGGTAGCTAAGGAGGAAAAGAAATAAAGCAGAAAAACTACACCACAGGACATGAGACATCTCTCCGAAGATATTCCATACCTAAATCTAAAAAAAGCACAGTAGAAACAGATGGAATACAAGCACAGCTTTGCTTACATTTCAAGACCTCCTGCATACTTTGAGTAACATTTGTTGATTTTAATTATTCTAAACTGAGAAAAGCTCTTGACTAAACAAAAACACTTAAATATGACCAAAATTAAATTGGTTAAAATAAGATTTTAAGATACATTTTTAGCTGCAAAGATATTAGTATAGAAAACAAAGACTTTAGAACAAAGACTTTAAAAGAGACAGAGCGATCTGTACTGTGTGTCATATCCAACTGTGTCATTCTGCTAACGCAAGTGACGTTGCACTACAGAAACCGGGATTATTTTTATTTATTTATTTATTTATTACATTTTTATACCGCCCAATAGCCGAAGCTCTCTGGGATCCGAACTATGTGCAAGAGGAGAATGCGGGTCCCCTGTCTGTTACTGTAATTTTAGATTGTAAGCCATATGGCAGATTGTCTTGTTTTGTTCTGTACAGCGCCATGAAAATTGATGGTGCTTTATAAATAAATAATAATAATAATAATAATAATAATAATAATAATAATAATAATCCAAATAAAGTTATGCTTGCCCAAGTCATTGTGGAAGTGGTTGTGCATTATGCTGTGCAACCCATTGTGCGTTATGCAACCTCTTGCACAACAGAAAGATTTGGCGGAGCTCCACTAGTGTTACTTGAGTTTGCGAAATGACGCTATTGGATACTGCCCCAAGTTCTAAAATGTATTGCTGGATAGATTTCTAAACAAAAAGTTGAACATTGGCAGACTTTTTCTTTGGGGCTGTCTCGTAAAAGGGATTAAAAAATTCTGAATGCCTAGTGTTAGTAACAATTAGACTGGATTTATTTTTATATCGAAGTTAGCATTTTGCTAGCTTCTCCAAACCTTTAAAATTGACAAAAAAGGATCTAAGCATATTAGAAGAGCCCATTCACCCCCCACTCAGGGCAGCTGAGGGTGGAGGCGGATTTGCGGGTGGGAAGGACCCGCATCTAAGCCGCAGGTAGGCAGACCTGACACAAGTGCGGTATGGGGCATGGGTGAGCACTCTGGCACCTTTATGGTGATTGGCAAATCCGGAGGGCTGCTCCTCAAGGGTTTTGTGACCCTTGTGCCAGGATATGGCTTGCCTTTGGGGACCTTCTTGTCTCATCTACTTGTGGTTCCATGGCCCCGAGCAGGTAGGTCTCACCTAAGAGGGGGAGGCGGGTTTGACCTGGCTCCTGGCTTAGCAGAGTAGCTCACCCTTAATGGCAGGCTAGATGCCTGAGGAAACGATGTAATAGATTCCCGCACTTTCACGCGTAGATCCAGGGGATGGGTGAATTTCCCATATTAATAAAGAGGCCCTAGTTTATCCCAAAGCTCTGGTGTGCGTGTCTCTATTTCATGGGAGCCGCCTCTGCTCGCAAAAGATAGCTCTAACGATTTTCCTAGTACACTGTGGCTGATCAAGTGAAACTATTCCATCCACTCCTGACGGCATAAAATATATATTTATTTGAAACATTTTTATACCGTCCTTCATAAAAATCAATTCTAGGGTAGAGTTTAAGGTTAACAAAAATACAAGTGTGTAAACTGACAGATGCAAGATAAAACTAGCAGATAAAAGAGCATTCAACACGTATTTTAAAAACTTCAGCTAATAACATTTCCCCCCAACAAGATCAACATCTAAAACATTGTCGCTAGGTGACTCCCCCAGAGGAATGCATTCCATAACAGACGTGCCACAACCAAATTAGCCATTTCCTTAGATAAGGCAGTTGGTCATGAAAAAGATATAGAGAATGAAGGAAATCAGCTGTTGGGAAGTAAAAAAGAATATTTTACCTTATAAAAGTCAAACTTAAGATACCAAGTTTGAATTTTTATGGTGGAGATAAGCAATGGAGGTGGAAAGTATTTTTGGAATTTTTATCGAGATGCAACTTGGATGCCCATTAACCTTATAAACTTGCAATGAATATTACATTTTCAATGGTGTTACTTGCTGTAAGATGCAATTCATGGCAGACTTGCAAAATATTAATGTACTCACTGTGTCAAGTGCTCTGTCCTGAAAAAAAGCCAAAGCACCTACAGGTTGGTTCACAGGAGTTGGTGGTGTCACAGTTATGTCACACATGGGATCTCTTGCAACTACCATCTTAACATGGTTTCCACAGTTTCTCAACACTTGAGCAACCTGATCACTACTCATTCCTTGTACGTTAGTCCCACCAATTTCTAAGATGTGATCACCAGTTCTGAGTCTGCCATCCTGCAAATATGAAATGTGGGTTAACAAACTTAAAATTAACCACTGAAATAGAATTTATATTTTGCCCAATTTTAACTGCGTATTTAAATTATTTTTCACAAGGCATTCAGACCATTCAAAATACCATCAAGTTTAAGGAACTCTGTAGATTTTCACCAGACAATGGGCAGTATAAAATCAGAATCTAGCACTGACATAATTACCTCCAGTTCAATGTCAATAGTATTAGCAGAGTCAATGAGTTTTCCAGGGAATTGGTGCTGCACTAGAACTCCCTTATGCAAGTGCAACATAACTTACATTCGTGCCAGTGGTCTATTGGAAACTGCTCTATATTTACAAGCAGGATTACTCTTGGGGAAAATAGTTACAAGATTACAATTTTTATGTGAGCGCAACATCTCAGACATGCATGGAGACATACCTACAAACACAAACCCACAAATGTGTAACCAAGATCCTTGACCTGAATTGAGAATTTGACACACAACCAGACATGTTTTCCCCTCAAATGTAACTTTCTGGTTTCTTTCAGGATCATAATTCAAACCTATGTTATCTTTCAGAACATATTTGTACAAACAACTGCTCCCACAAGTTTATTCACACGTAAGCTCTATAACACCAGAAAAGCTTCTCAGACAAGATTGCAACAGCAGCTACTTCTTCAAGCTGGGTGTGCAAAACAGTCAGAAGATGTTGTTACTGAAGTAGCCACACTTTTATGAGGAGCCTCCTCTGCTTTGATATTACACTGCCCACGTGAAGAGACCGTTTGTGTCAACAGTTCTTTGTGCAAGTAAGCTCTTCAAAAAACAATATCTACAACTGGCTCTTGTAGTCATTATCTCTTAATATTTTCTGAGCAAAATTATCACCATTAACATCCGTTTTGTGCTACACCCCCTTCTTGGTCACTCAAGACTGTTGTAAATTCAGACAGTGACACGTAGGTGGTTGGATGCCAAAACATTTTGTTCCTTACAGCAAAACAGGTGTTCCAAAGACACAAGAGAAAGAAGCATTCATTATACCAGACAGTTTTGTAGAGGAAGCAGAAGAGCCAACTTGAGCATTTCAGCTCTGAGTCTCCAACTTTCATTTTTATTATGAATTGGAACACATCCTATAGTCTCTTTTCTGTACATTAATATTAATAAAATGAAACAGAGCTCTCTTTGTATTCACAAGGTTAGAGGCAGCAGTTTTATTTAACAAGGGTTTGTTGTGTCAAACTTGCCAATCCTGAAAGCTATAGCATCCTTTAGCGCCAGCTGAGGTATATGGAAGCAAAGTGGTTCGTAATTTCTCATGAGAAGTTTCCCCAAAAACTCAGGGTGAAGTGTCATTTTCATCAAGACTACAGAGTCAATCATTTCAGTCAAGAAACTATATCTCACAGACTATCCAGCAACTTGATCCTTGCATGAAGACCCGCAACTCTATGATGATATAAATGCTGTCTTGGCATAATCAGGCCATAGGTGTACATAGGGCCTGGGAGCTTCACAGGGCATACTTAAAAGCATAGTTTGCCTCAAATCTAGATCAAACTCTGATCAGTTAGGAAATTGCTGTGCATGGCAGATGGCAAATTGAATAGAGAAAGAGGGACCATGAGAGCAGGCTCACTACTGTTCATACATATAATAGCAAACCACGGCTTGGCATTACGTATGAATGCAGCTTTTGTGATGCCACTTTCCGACACTTAAGTCTAATGGTTAAAACATGACTGAAGTTTTGCTCCAAATGGTATTTTTTTAAAAAAATACTTCCCTTTCTACCAAGAGCCAAGGCATGCTTAAGAAGTCATTTATCCGACCTAAAACATAGCCTGTGTTGACATTTAATTAGTGATCTTTGCCCTACCTTTAGTCTACTTTTATACATACTGGCACTCAGTCTAGGATAGTATCAGTCTTTTTTTATCATTATAAGCAACATCATGCTTCTGCCATAACTATCTGGTCATTCAGAACATGTACATGCCTTCTGAGAGGCCACGGGAGGTAGAGGGGTACAGGGTAGGTTATCAGGGAATTGGAAAAGATGAATTAGGATGTGCGTGTGAGGAGAGAGTTTTAGTAGAAACTCCCCACTTCTGCCCTACCCACAATGTTTCATCCCAACTGCTACCTTTAATTCTGGACTTGTAAGCATGACTAGTCCAGGCATGACATGTTCACAGCAAAAATGGAGGTGGCATGTATCAATAAGGGCTGTGAGCAGTGTGGAGAACACTTAGTCCAGTTTCTGCCATCCTTGCCACAATGGTATGAGTGACATTGCTGTGGCTGGCCTTGCCATTCACTTGTCAACAGCAGTTGGGGAGAAGGATGAAAAGATGTAGGCAGAGGTCATTGCCCATCTTCCTTCCATGTTGCTACTTCCATAATCTTGGAAGACAGGGCCAGGCAAGGCCTGGAGAAGTAGGCCACCGGTCTCCAACGTGTTTATTTTCTGTGTTTATTTTCCCTCTCCACTGGCTGCAACCCTTAAAAGATAGTACCTTAACTTGTTGTAGAATTGCTAACAAATATTCATTGATTTAAAAATATATATGGTATGAACAAATTACCTTATCAGCTAGTCCTCCTGGAACAATAGTCCTTACCACTACGCCAATTGATTTTCCTCCCACAATTCCAAACCCTAATCCTGAGCCGTCGTTAATAAGCTCAACTTCTTCAATGTGGCCCCAACTGATCTGGGAAAGGTAGAAAATGAAAGTCTGTTTACTATGATACTATTGTAAGTATAAAGAATCACTTTCCCCACAACACATCATAGAATTCCCAGTCTCTACAATGCACTTGGCATCTTATACATTCATCAGGCCATTCTAAAGCTACTTTTTAGAGACCCCATCATCTGGCATACATATGAGATAAGATGCATCACAGATTTACAATAAGCAAAGTGGCTGGTAAAATGAATGAACTACAGGTGAAAATACCACGTTTAAGATAATCATTTTATTACATTTAGATTCCAAATGTCCTCTGAAGAGCTCCATAAGATAACAGCACACATAACTAAAAAAAACCCCAATATCATCTCCTAAGGCACAGGTGGCCCTCCAGATATTTTGGCCTATATTTTGGCGTCTCGATCCAAAGGGAGAGGTGGGTAAGAAAATTATTATTATTATTATTATTAATTATTATTATTATTATTATTCCCATCAACCCTAGTAAGCATAGTCAATGGTTTCCCATCCATGTCCTAAGGGTTACAAAGAAGGGAATGGTATATTAGTGTGCAAATCATACATTTACTGATCTCTGAAATTCAACATGTTGTATTGCAACATTTAGGAAAATCAGAGTTTCAAATAAAGTGAGTACATACAAGATTTACACTGGAATCATTGCTTGAGAAAAGACGTTGGCCCCATTCAGAGGACACCTTAAACCATTGCTTTAACCATGGTGGTTAAGCCAGAAAACAGGGCTGTGTTCAGAAGACATCTTAAACCATGGCTTTAACCACAGTGAAAAATGGTTTTTGCCTTTTTCACCATGGTTAAAGCCATAGTTTAAGGTGTCTTCTGAACATGGCCTGGCTTTCTGGCTTAACCACCATGGTTAAAGCAATGGTTTAAGGTGTCTTCTGAATAGGGCCACAGTGACTTTGAACATCACTGCACATAGTATCCCAAACCACCATCTTAGAACCACACACACACATTCCCCACAGAAAATCAATGTACATTGATTTACTGTGTGCATGTTGCTGGTTTGCTTTAAGATAGTGGGTAAGACACAAGGCTCTTGTGGTGGCATCAGGTTTAGTGCACAAATAAGGTTTTCAGGCCATGTTCCCTGCCTTTCCCCACAGATGAGAGGGGAACATGGCCCTTTCACCTGCACTTTACGACATGGATAATGGAGCAGGGAGGATTCACTGACTCATAGTGACACTGGTGGATGAGTGGCCGCAGATTGGCCTGCTGCCCATCTTTATCATTTCTGTGGCTTTGTTCTACCCCTCATTAAGAGGGAGCCAGGAAGCACGGAGAACGCAGGTGAAGTTACAGATGGTCAAGCCATGAGTGAGGGGAGAAATAGATATGTTCTTTCTTTGTTGGGTCAGACAGAAAAAAACTATGAACCATTTGGGGAGGTTCTGGGAAGGATCTAAGCAGGACTAGACTGTCTGAGTGTAAAATTTGTTGAAGGGGGTTATTGGGGGCATGGGTGGGTTCACAAATGCCATCTCTGTTTTGTACTCTGGTCTGTGGTTTTGCATAAGTCCCTTCTCTCTGTCTATTCCAGCTCTGTTTCCACCAATGGCCAGGCAAATTCCTCTATAAAGCTTTCATGCAAGACACAAGGCCAAAGAGTATTCCTCTGTTTGCCCACACATCAAAAGCACAGGGAGGGACCTTGGCCCCTTCAATGTGTTTGAAACTTTTATCATTTAAAAGCTGATTCTAATAGAACTATAACTTACCATTTCAGGTAAAGTAACATCACTTAAAGCAGTTGAGTTCCTACTGCTCCTTCGGGTTGGCTCTTTGGCCACAATCAAATGTAAGGAACCTGTGGACTGTTGGAGAAGTACAATTGCCTGTTGATGGGAAATGCTCTGATCCAACAGGGTATGATCAATGGCCAATATTTGGTCGTTTTCCTTTAATCTTTGATCCCTTGGATAAAGCATAGAAGATGTTTAAGAAGGGCTGCAGAAAACCCATAACAAGTTCCCAAAGAAAAGATGAAGCAAACACTCCCACAAGTATGTTTGTATGTGGCATGGGGATATTGGGATTGCCTTTTTGTGTACCATGTGGTGCTAGCTGGTGTTATATAGAGGTTTTCTACATAAGGCTTTTATTTGCTGTATCTACTTTTGGTTTGGTCGCAGAATTGAGATCTGTGCTTTTCGGCTACATGGCACTGTGGTATAGCAGAATATCACAAATATACAAGTAGAAACAGCACTTTCAGAAATAATACACCATTTTCCGCATTCTAAAAACAAAGACAGGAAAGTGTTCTGGAAAAACAGAAGTGAAAATGGAGACTCATGATGTCATCTGAAGAATCTATAAACAACAGTGAGAATCATGAACGCACAATAAATGCCTTATGAAGAAAAGCTCATAGTGGATAAAAGTGTGACCCAGTGTCACTAGTTTACATCTCACCCTGGCCGTAAACTCACTAAAGTGATCTTAGAGAAGCCGGTATCTCTCAGCATCTACACCATATGAAATACGGAAATAACATGTTACAGTGGAACTGTCTGCATGTAACAGTGCGCAAGCCACTTCCAGTTTATGTAAACAACCTCACAATTGGCTCGCAGGCATGTAGTTAGTGTAGTGTCTGAACCCAGGCACTTTGGGTTATATGTGGGTCAAACAATCCAAAGTTAACCTAAGAACAAACGATGTGTTAACTTTAGGTTGTTTAACCCATGAACAACCTAAAGTGTCTGGGTTGGACATCACGCTAACAACCTACAAATGAGCCAACTGAAAGCAGAAGTGGCATGCACGTGAAAGGCAGCCTCCCGCTCTCTCCCATTCATGCATGACGCCCCATGTTTAAACCATGGATTATCGTTACATGCAAACCAGGTCATTGTTATTGTATTATCATGCATATGGGGCTCTTTAAGTGTTCAAGGGCAATATAAATGTTAAGTATTATTATTACTGTCTCGTTTGTGTTCATCCTATCGAGCTACATGTTGTGCAGGAAACTTTCCATAATGAATCGTAGCACACTGTAGACTCCAGTTTACATCAGCTGATCTGTGGGTGAATGGTCCTGCCTTACAACAAGAGAACTCAACACAGCAGGTTTTTGTATCTTGCAACTCAATGGGTTGGTTCCAGATTTAGTCATACACACCTATGACTGAAATAAATTCCATTGATTTCAGTGAGACTATTCCAAGTATAACTACCAGTACAATCCTCTACCCACCTTCCTAAGAGTAAGTCCCATTGAACTCAACAATGCTTACTTCTGAGTAAACATGTATAGCATTACACTCTTAATCTGGAACTAACCCTATAGTTCCAAGATTCATCATTTGGCAATTCTAACAGTATTTAAGAACAACAAGAAGAATCTCATATCTTTCATTCTGCTGGTGATATGTTTATAAATCTTGACAGTATAAACCAAAAAACCTACCTGGCTGCTATACTTCCTGGCTGAATTTCCTTGACAAAGATACCAGCTTCTCCAGCAATTTGATTTTTAAGAGCAACCACACTAAATCCAAGGCCTCCATTAAATGGCTTCTCTATATCAATATAGTTGATTTGCCTGCCCTAATAAGGGGGAAAAGAATATTATAACTAAGCTGTTTCTATTCTCTTAGAATTCAATTGCAAAATACAATTCTTCCCTTGTTGAAACTAAACAAGAACAGGACTTGCATTTAAATACAATGAAGTGAAAATCCCCAAATCTCACAGAATTTAAAAGCTACTTTCAGACATAGGACTTGTGCCATGTGCCTATTACTCTTCTTAGAGAAAGGAGCTTTTAAAAACAAAGCAAAAAACAGCAATATAGGACACGGGTGTCATCTCCTCAA
Organism: Elgaria multicarinata webbii; assembly: GCF_023053635.1. NCBI lineage: Eukaryota > Metazoa > Chordata > Lepidosauria > Squamata > Anguidae > Elgaria > Elgaria multicarinata. Next base: position 142,044,174 of record NC_086171.1, read on the forward strand.
GGGAGAAAAAGTGGATAGGTGTTATGACCAGAAAAGTGGACAAAACAGAAAGATTAATTTCAATCCAGATAAATAAAATTCTAACTATTAATCTCATCCACAGAGTGGATGATGAATTGAGGGCACTGATGTAGGTACTTGGTTTTAGTTGCTCTTCCATTTTATTTATAATTCCCATGCTATATTTTGGTATTATTGTTTCAATCCTGTAAACCACTTTGCGGGTTTGTCTGAATCATTTGGTGGGATTCAAGTTTACATATAAGAGGAAAGAATCCAAACTGTATCACAAATGCAAACATGACCCATCTCATTCCAGTTTGTCAGAATTGAAGTAATATTTTTTTTCTATTTCTTCACAAATACATCTTACAGTTTTTAAAACCTCACAATGTACGTTAAACTCATGTAACGGAGTGTGACATCCATCAGACACCCCTAGGGTGCGTGCCATGCCACACAAAAGCGCAGAATCTCTTAAGCAAGGGTAAGCAACATGGTGACCATTCTTGACACATGCCAAGGTGGTCTACCTCTCCCACTTGAAACCACACACATACACGGAAAAAAAACATTTTCTTACTGGGATTATTCTGAAATAGGTTTATGTTGATGCTGAAGATTGTGAAATCAAAAGAGTTGTTTACTGGGTTGGGGTTCAGACCCCACCTCTGCCTGGTACTCAGTCCTTTGGCAGGATACTTGTCATTTGTCACATCTCCCATGGTAGCCATTTTGTGGCAATGACCACAACAGTTTATCAAACTGCCAAATGTGCCGATGGCCCCAAAAGATTGCCTGCCTCTGCTCTGAAAGCATTTGCTATGCAGAGTTGAACAGATTGTGGACACAGTCTGGGCAACATAACCATTCAGAAAAACACAGAAGAATGAAGTGAGAAGAAGGCCTCTTAAATATGAGGAATACACGAAAATTAAGATTTTATGTAGCTTAAGACGAGCAACTTTATTTGTGCCTGGAAAGCTACAGGAATTCTGTGCAGACACAGGAACAGCGTTGCGCTGTGGTTTAGGTGCCTGGTTACCACATACTTTATTAATGACAGCCTAGGGTCTCTTATTGCACACATTGCTATGCATGCTATACCCAGATTGCAGCTAACTGAAAGGGTCTAATTGGTTGGGTGCCGTCTATTTCTTTTATTGTTGCATTTTTAATTGTGTTTTTATGGATCTGTGTTTCTTAAATTTTAATTAAGATTTTGTTTTTAACATGTATTTTATTGCTGTTAGCTGCCTTGAGCACCACTCTAAAGCAAACTTCTCACTTGCCTGATCACACTGGGTTTCCTGATCTGTAACCCCATTCAGTCTTCCATAAATTGTATCCATGGAGGGGTCACAAGTGCCACCCTGCCTCCTCCACTACCAACCTTCCTGCGTCAAGTGGGAAAGCCTGAAGAGAGATTATAATACACAGGGTTCCTGATCTTGGAGAGGACTGTAACCTTGTTCAGCCAAATGGGGTTACAATTTCTCTTCAGACCTCCCCACTCAATGCAGGAAGGTCAGGGTGAAGGGGACACATGGCCCCTCCATGGATACAATTTATGACACCAATTAGCTGAGCTGGGCTGATGGCATGAAACATTCCAATTATCCAGGGAACAAAGTCAACAGCAACAGAAGATTCACAGTCCAGCTTCTCTGACAAGAGATAGCTTTCAGATTGACCCTCTTACAAACCTTGCATAAGGAGCTATGTGGGGTGGGCTACAACCTGGAAAGCTGAAAAGATCCCAGAAAGTAAAAACCTAAGGACCAATGATGGCTGAAGGTAAGAGTCAGAGCAACCAGTAGAGTGTTACAGAGGAGGGAATGCAGGGAGGAATGACAAAAGTCTGCGGAAAAGTCTGAGGAACTGTAGTCTAGGGAGTCAAAGGTTGTCCAAGAGGATACCTGTGCTTTTATTTAAGACTTGCACAGAAAGCAGAATTCTACTATATGTTGCTTTTGCCATCACTGCAGCATTGTGACCTGTAATCTTAAAAAGGCAATACGGGCAAAATTAGGGTATCGAGTGTCATATATGATTTGAACCTTAACTGCAGATTTCTAATTTACATTCATATAGTCACATCAGGATGTTACATACAGTAAGAGTGAAATCCGCTACTGAACTAGCTGCACCCTTTCTGCATTTTTACAAAAATAACATTGATTACATAGGATGTCATGATTCCAAGATATGGTGACCACCTTTCCATCAGACACTAAGAACATAAATATTCCATTACTTAACTTTTTAGAACTCACTACCAAGAAGTATACTCCCATACTTTGGTACAGAAATGTATATTTAGTAACCAGGGAAGTTTAGAATCAAGGTGGAAAAAAATATATTTAGTACATTAACGGTGCTATGCCTTTACCTTTGCCATCCTTTGGATTGCCAAATTAAACTCATCTGCTCCAGGTTTTGGAAGCAGAGGAGCCATCTGATCATTATTGCTGCAAGTCATGTAGAAGTTTCCATTAGGAAGTGAATGGGGATCTGCATCAAACACCAGCAAACCTCTTTTGGTAAAATCGAAATCCACGGAACGATCTGAAGGCACGTATGTGAGCTGTGAATAGCAAGACAAGACATTCACACAGAACTATGTTACTATGCAAACAACTAAAATATCAAAGGATATAAATGTTTCAGGAAGCAATGGGGAAATGGCAGGTTGTGTTGCATGTTGAAAGCTGCCATTACTTTTCCAGAATAGTGGTGTAATTTAGCAGCAGAACAAATAATTACATCAAGGGCTTATTATTTACTTCAGGAGTAGCCAAATGTATGAATATTAAAAAAGAAAGAAAGTAGTCTTAGGCAGTTGGAAGCAAGAGGGAGAAATAATCATATTACTGACTTTAATCTTTAAAAACAAACTGATACACATTCTTCCTTCTGTATTTTTCCAGTCTCTTTCCTTACTCCCCCTATTTTTATTTTGCACTCTTCATTTTCCTACATCAGGTATGTTTTACACACAAGAACGAAGAGAGCACTTCAGAATATTTTATGTGTCACTTTTCCCTGATAGTTTTTGTGTAATTCAGTCAAATTACGTTTGATACAGATTTCTCTGAATTAGTATCACCAGGCAAAGTACTCATGGGAAAGGGAAAACAGAGGAATAGATCAGCTGAATACACACCCAAAAAAAGCCTTTGCTGGCTAAATTGATCAGCATCTGCCTTTTGAAAGGAAAAGATGCTGGGCAGTCTCAAAAACAGCAGTTAGTCAGTCCTTGCACAAAAAAACAACATGAGCCAGTGTGGTATAGTGGCTAGAGTGTCAGACTGGGAGTTGGTCGTCTAGCATAGTGGCTAGAGTGTTGGACTGGGACTAGGGAGACCCAGATTCAAGTCTTCACATAGCCATGAAGCTCACTGGGTGACCTTGGGCCAGTCACTAACTCTCAGCCTAACCAACCTCCCAGGACTGTTGTGAAGATAAAATGGAGAGAAAGAGGTTCCTTGGAGGAAAAGGCAGGATACAAATGTAACAAACAAATAAATATTGATCTTATTAGATTCTTTTTGAAGCAATATTTGTTATTGTGTATCATGATTGTTAGTGAAATGTGATGCTATTAAGGGGTTAAATTGTAATGACATATTTATTACTCCCTAGAGCATCCCGAATATAAATAAAAGGGTTCATGTAATTTTGTTGAAAATAAAATGCATAAAATTAAATTTAACAACCACCCTGTCACAAGAGGTTGTGCCTGCAGTCACAGAGATCCAGTCTTCAGCCAGGCCATTGCTATACATTGCCTTCAACCAACCTTATGAAAGCCACCACATCTAGTGTGGTGTAGTGGTTACAACATGTCAGATAAGGACTAATTAATCAGGTTCAAATCCCCATTAAGCCATGAAGCTCACTGGGCGACTTCAGCCTATGTCAAGGCCACATTGATTTCATTTAACATGGTTGATCACTGTGTCCGTACAAGCAGAAATTGGTTTATGTGGAAGTGAAATTGATGCCATGCCGAACCAAAAGTTCTATTTTAACATTTGCCCTATTCTCTGGTTTTGTCTAAATTTGTTGGAAAACTCGTAGAAACTGGAAGACAACAAGGCCATGTTTTCCCTAATTGGTGTCTGAGAAGCTCGGCAAAGTGAAATGAAGTAATAATACATATCTTCTTGCTCAGAGTATTGAGATATGCTGGTTGCTTAGAGACTCTAAACCTAAGGGCAAAATAACCTCTGGTTAAGGAAAATATTAATAAGGCAACATGGCTAAGAAGAATGGGAGCCATTATTTGAAAGCTGCCTGCTGTCTGGAATGGACTGCTTGAACCTACGTTTTAAAGCTAGTGAGACTTACAATAGAGAATGAAGGACATGAGGGTTCACTGTGTGGTTCATTTAAATTCTTTTAATATTTATATTATTTTTCATAGAGATTTACTCTATTTTGTAAGCAATAAAAGAGCTTAAGTAAAGAATAGGAGTCACACCTCTTCCTTAAATAATTGAACAATGACACTTTATATAAAGGTGGTTCATTTTGACTGAGGCTTTTTCACTCTCAGATTCCAGAGGGTGCAGCCCCTCCAAATTTGGGGAGTCACTTCAATCAGTTTCCTGATAAATCTCTGTTCAGAATCTAAGACATAGTGCTCCATATGACCAGGCCACCTAACCTAACTCACGTAGTTGCTTGTACAGATAAGATTGGGAGGGGAACCAAGCACACTCCCCTGAACTCCTTAGAGGAAAGGCAAGGTATAAATATAATAAAACTCTGGCCTAATTCTCGCAGCTGTTTCTCCCCCCACAATAAAGTAATCACAATATCAAAGTCATTCTTTGATACTGTCAGAATAATGTGGTTTTGCCATATTGGGCAATATCCCAAAAATATTTTTTCACCTTAAAAGAATGGAGAAATGTCACTTTGCTCTGACTTACTGTGTCAGACATAAGGCACATTTGCACGAGATGCCAACCCATTGTGGGTAACTAACTATGCAATGTGTATTGCTTTTCAAAAAATCCGCACTGCCTGGTTCATGTGCCCAACAGTCAATCAGGCACACCACCCACAGTGTACAGCTTGTTTCCAACCTGCTTCCCCCTCAATCCTTCAGCTGGCTCCGCTTGGCATCCCAGGGGATTTTGCAGTCACACTGAAGAACACAAATTCTGTGCCCAATTATGAGAAGTTACATGAAAAATTAAGATATTTTTGTAATATTTTACGTAATTTTCTTGGTGCTATTTTTTTGCCTCTTTTTGTGTGTTCTATGGTTTTGTTTTCTCTGACAGGCAATGTAGGTGATCTCCATAACCCATGCTAATGCAACAGATAACACACTAACCCACCATAGGTAAAACAACCCTTACTACAGCCCCTGGTTCTCAGGGTGAGTTGTTTGAGGGAAACAAGTCACCTTGGGTGGAAAAAACAGCACACAGATGACACTCTAACTCATCATGGGCTGTTCCAGAAAACAGCCAATCATGCGAACCCAGTCATAGCATGAGTGATGTTTCCTAAGGCTGGGGAATGCTGGGAGTTGTTGGACTTTTTTCTGTCTAAGGGTGGGCACCCTTACAAACTTTTCAGTTTGGCTTCTATTGTTAAGACATTGCATAACATAAGCAACAATCATCCAAAATAGTTAGTGATGCAATAACTAACATTACTAACTGACTGCTACAATTATCACAGGATTGACAAAAGATGCAAACTCACCCTGAGCCAACATTGCTGGCAATATATACTTCACTGATACATCCTTCAAACATAATTATTGGCACGCAGTAAAACTTTATGTTTTGTAACTTACTTGTTCCTTCAGCTGCTTGACTGACTGCTGAAGAGTCAAGATGTGATTGAATAAGGGATTCTTGATTGTATTGTATAGAAAAGCGAGATTATCAGTCTGTGAAGTGTCTCCTCTGTCATGAAGTTTCATTAGCAGACGTTCCAGAATCCGCAGCACCTGCTGTTTATCTGTTGGATCCCCAAAACATTCTATGTTAAAAAGCTGTTAAATATTTGATTATTTGGAACAAGTGATTTTTTTCAAATACACCTACCTCCAACAGGATTTTCTGGCATATTGGTTTATCTGTGTTGCAGTAGTCAAAATCTGCATTTTAAAATAAAAGTGGAAGTTAAGTTTAGCATTTCAACATGATACTCTGAAAACCAGAGCTGACAAACACACAACTTTCTAGGTCTACAATTGCTACATAAGTGTGTGTGTGTCTGTGCAGGTTTAAGACTATTGTGGTATATACTGCTTCCCTTAGACTCTAGCCTAATGTGTGCAAAAGGAAGGCATAGCGCATGCAAAAGGAGATTTTCCATCACAAACATTCTTCCCCAAAACTATTTCACCTCAAATTGAACAACGCTGTGTGAAAGAATTATCCTCATGGCTATTTAAATAGTGGACACAAGGAGGATCTAACAAATACAAAAAAGTATATATCCCCAATCATATTTTCCTGTTCAGTTCTTTCACCTTACATTGCTACAACGAACACACACAAATATTGCTAGCTCCTTTCAATGTGCTTTGCACCGCTGCCAATACAATTGAACTAAGGCGAACAACCGCCACATTAACAGAAATTGTACTTTGCTCTGCCTACCTTGAAGACAAGTTCTGCTTCAGCTCCAAATACATCTGAGTAAACATGTTTAGGATTGCAGTGTAGGAGTGCAAGTCCCACTGAATTCAGTGACATTTATTCTTTTAGTAGGTCTGTTTAGAATTGCAGCCCTAATTACCGATAAGCCTGGGATGCTAAAATTATTAATTTTCCCTAGTTAGCAAGGGCTTCTTTTATGAGTACATTGAAAACATCACAATCCTGTGTATTTGGAAATAAGCCCAACTGAATGAGAATGCTTAAGTTGCAATCCTATACAGATTTCAGAATGTGATCCTATGCTCAATGGAATTTCCTTTCAAGTAAGCATGTTAAAGATTGCATCTTTGGTATCTTCAAACAACCTTTATTTTATTGTTTACATGTATATTTGAATGTTTGGTTGCAAGTTTGATTTACTTTAACACTTCTCCTACTTTGGGGAATAGAAAGTTGATGGGAGGGGGGGAGTTAGAAAGTTGAGCTGTTGAGGTGTCTCCTGGTTGGCTGTTCCATTTTCAGTTGGGGGGTGGAGATAGCGAATAACCGTCACTTGGTTTTCTTTGGCTTTCAGAGAATCAGGGAAACTGGGCACTAGATTGAATGGGTGGTTAAATTACCCTGGGAGGTAGAGGGAAGTGTTAGTATATTTATTTTAAAATCTGATTATAAGAAATTATAAAAATGTAAAACATTCTTTTAATATCATGAAACCAAGCTGTACTGAAACATCTTAATCCTGGTAAATAAAGTTTTAAATTTTGTTTTGTTCTATTAAACCATGCCTATCTTGGTCTTGTTTGTTATCAATAAAGGGCCACATGAAACCGCAAAGGAATTAAACCAAAGGTTGGAAAAGACACACACATGTTTCAGATTCACTCTTAATAAGGAAGAGAGTGTTGGTAGCACCACAGATGGTGGTGACGTCACAGAAGACAACAGAACAGGATTCATCACAACTAACTTAGGGCCAGACTAAGCATTCTGCTCATCACCATAGTGAAACTTTGTATAATAGCTTTGCTTATTGTGTAAGTGGATGCACCCATGATTGGATAGGGACCATGGCACTGTAGGAGGGGAGTTAAACCTCCCCTCCCCCCCCAAACGTTGTTGTTGTTTTTTAAATCCCTGTCCTTGCAAGGGGTGGAATTTTCAGGGGGGTGGAACAGGTGGGGGGAAGATTTAACCCCCTCCTCCCAGAATCCCATGGACTTAATCCAAATCAGGACCATCCAAGAGTAAGCAAAACTACCCCACAGACAGCTTTTAATAGTACTCACCACATCATGTTTATTCAGAACCCTCTCTGAGTTTACCGCCTAGGTAAGTGTGCATTATTGCAGCTCTAACTTCAACTTCCCTTATCTGGATTGGGCCCACTGCATTTATATTAATAGATCCCACAGTTTTTCATACCATGCTTGTATGCTAAGCATGTCAGAACTGGACTTCATCCTGCTGACAATTTGAAAATAAGGTGCCACAACACCCTCTCACTGGAATTCCTTAGATACTACGGTGATAATTAAATTACAAAAGGAAGAGTTATTTCTAGCCATGATTTCACGATTAGAGGCGGGTGGGGAAACTTACATGCAAATAAGACTTGCATCTCTGTGCAGGTTAAATAAGATTGCTAAGATATTGTGGAATTTTTTAAGTTGTCATTTAGACTGTCCTTTGAATTACCTCAGATCTTTGTAAACAGTCACACACAAGTGCCAACACAAGAGCCTTGGATAAATTTAGGTGAGTAAATGTATCCATATTTAAACAGAACTTTGAAAACTATGTATTAAACAACTTCTGGGTGCAATTTTGCCCAAAGAGACCGCACAATCAAGTGAGAAGAGGAAGAGGCTGCTCGTTGCACTATCACTAATGCACTTGCTCATGTGCTATCCTTGCTCATGCACTAACTCTGGGCAGCCCTACCAGTCCAATCCTCCCTGCCACACCATCCATAGCAAAAGGGTACATGAGTGGGAAAAGGCAGAAAAGGAGGTGCCTTCTCCTTGCAACTACTGTTCACTTTGACAGGTGAGTTGGCAACTGCCCTGCTACCTGCCCACCACATCTGGGTGGGAGGAAGACACGTTGGTGCTGTTGTACAGCACAGCACAGAGGGATGGCACCACCCATTCCAGGAGGCACCAAGCTCCCAGGTGCCATTCTGCCAGTGGCAGCAGCTAGTAATCCTTGGAAGCAGATGGCCATGTGTCAGAATAGGTGCATTCAGCATGGGTGGCCCCAACCAGCTGGTTGACTTTGGGCCAGTCACAGACTATCAGCCCAACATAACATAGAGAGGAGGAAGATTATGTACACCGCCTTGGGTTCCTTGGAGGAAAAAGGGCAGGATATAAATGTAATAAATAAATTACTGGTGCAAAGTGCAGTGGTTAGTCAGGGGTCAGCACTGGTGGACCCTTCCAACTTTCTGGGGTCCTAGCAGCTGCCCAGCTGCGTCAACCGTGATGCCAGCGCGAGTGCTTACGGCCAAGCAGAAAATATCCTGCCACTGCTTCAACTTTACCCTCTCCCCTGCTTTAAACTGTTTATGTTAGACTTTAAACAGGAAAGTTTCAAAAACCAGCCGCCACCTTGTCCGATCTGAGTCTGAACGAGGAAGTCGACAAAGTAAGGAAATGTGTTGTCAAAATTAGGATCCAAATCGAAGTACTCCTCGCCTTGGGTCTCTCAAAGGAAAAGCACGCACGCTGGGAAGAAACGCCGCAAAGGCTTAAACCCTATACCAGGCGGCTTTGCAACTCAGCCCGGCCCAAGGGCTGCAACTGATTCCCCGAAGTGTTCTCGACGAAACTTCAAACATTCAGGAAGTAGGCGGCGCGCGCACTGGAAATGCCCTGCTCGTGGACTGCGCAGCGGCTTCTCCCTCGCCTTACAGGGGCACTGTAAAGTACAGGAAGCGGGAGGGTCGCCTTTTCCTCTGGACACCCTCTTACCTGGTCGGCGGGGGAGGAGGAGAAACCTGGGCCGGCTGCCTCGCTCGGTTCTTTCCTTGCTCGGCTCTTCCCTTGCTCTTACCTGGGCGGAAACGAGAGTTGGGATTTTGACCGCACCTCACCTGCAACACAGGAAGCCGGCGGCAAGGGGGAGCTGCTCCGGACTAAAGGGAACCGGGTGCAGACGGAATCGCGGTGGAAGGGAATAAAAATCAGTGGCCCAGAAGCAGGGTGGGCTGTCTGTGTGTGTTCTTGTCCCTGTTGATTCCCGTGCGGTGTAGTCACGCTCGGGGTTTTGCTTTTTGATTCAAGGGCCCCGATCCTGAAAACACTTATCTTTCACTTGCCTTTCATAAGGACGAGGGGAAGGGGAGACTCGTAAAAAAGTGCTTGGAGGATCGCGGCCAAAGAAAGTATTAGGGAAAGTGTCTGTGTGAAAGGGAGGGGGAGCGGGTTGCGACCAAAAAAGTGAAAGGGGAAAAAAAAACATTCCAAGAAGACGGGAGAAAAGGAGGGGGTGAATCAAGGAAAAGACGCCCTTGCATTCCCGACAAACATACATGCATACTCTGGTGAAGAGAGAGGCCTGATTAGATTAGTAACTTTATTTATGAAAAAAAGCAGTATGCCAAAGGAAAACATTCTGTAATTATGAGTCAGTGGGTGTTTTTTAAAAAAATACGTTTTTAACAAAACAAACAAAAATAAATTTAGCTTTTACTTAGTATTACAACTTGGGATATACCACAGTTGGGCAATAACTTTATTAAAACCAGCCAAACTTCCACAAAATTGTGCAAGCTTTTGAGTTCTCCTTAATTCTTCTTTAGGCTAAGTAGTACCAAAAGAAAAAAAAAGTAGAATTTCTTTTTATCAACAATCAGAAAGTTGTTTACCAGATTCTCTCATGAGTTCTTGTCTCCAAGAAACCACTACACATTTTAAAGTTAGAGCACATTCTCATGCATGTTTAGACAGAAAAGAAAGTCCTACAACTCACAGGATTCCTCAGCAATGCAGAGTTGTATGGCTTTTTTCTGTCTAAACATATATAGAATTGCACTCTTGGTATTAAAAAAAAATCTTCTAACAGTGCAATCCTATGCACATCTGAGAAATAAGCCCTATTGAGTTCTATGCACTCATATCTGGTCCCATTGGATTGCAGGCGTTGCCACATATTATTTTACTAGAACTGGAATAATAATTCTGGAAAATTCCATAGGGTTGGTCCTGTTAATCTAGTGCAGCAAAAAACAGGAATCTTATATCACTTTAAAGGCTGACAAATGTGTTGTGACATAAGCTTTTTTTTTGTGCCTCATACTTGGCAGAGCCCACCGCGTCAGATGGATGAATATTATCCTTAGCTGAAGATATTATACTGAGGGAAGAAGGCATAGGTAGAGAGAAGGGGAATCTTATTAGAAAGTGAGACTAAAACAGGGGGAGGCAACCTTTCTGAGCCTGGAAGCATTTTTGGCAATTTGATAAGCTCTCCTAGGCACCACCAAGAAGTGGCTGCTGTAGCAGGTGTGGCTAGTGACAAAGCACAAGTAACCTATCCAAAAGACTAAGTACCCTATTTCTTCGATTCTAAGACACACTTTTTTCCCCATATAAACATCTCTAAAAATGGGGTGTGTCTTAGGGTGTTTTTTTTCTGTTGGTGGTACTGAAATTAGTGTGCGTCTTACAATCAATGACGTCTTACAATCGAAGAAATATGGTATAAAGCAGAGGTGGAATTTGAGTCTCCACACTAAACATTTCCTTTGAACCTACAGTTTTCAGCACCAACAGAAACCTATTTCACAGAAGACAAACTCCTTTTCTTCCCCATCTCTTTTCCCTCACTCTCTGGATCTTCACCAATACATGTGCTCTCTCCATGTCCTGGTTGTTCATTCCTGGCTGATGGTTGGTTCGTTCACCACTGTGTGAACAGAGTGCTGAACTAGATGAACCCTTGGTCTGATCCAGCACGGCACTTCTTATGTTCTCCTGCATGCTCCCTCCTTTCCCTTCCCCTGCTCTCTTTCTCTCCCTCTCTCAAACATACCTCATCCCTTGACATCTGTCCTCCATCCATTCACACACAAGCACCCCATGTATCAATCATGCATACATTATAGGCATCCATACACACATACCTTTCGCCTCCTCACTGCAAGCAAATGAAAAGCTACACTCACTTTTTCAATATCCTTTCAAAATCCTTCCTAAACCATTTCTCTGTTCTCTCACACACATGTAGCCTTCATTCATTCAGACCAAACACACGTTTGCTCCCAGCTGTTTACCCCAGCTCCCCACTGGTTTCCTGCTGCTCTTCCTCCTGTCTGGCCACTACTGGCTTTCCTGACACCCCAACTTCCCCTGCCCAGTGCTCTCTTTAGCCCCTCCACTTCTGAGAAAGCCCTGACAGGAGCTCTTTTTTTTTTATCCCCCCCCTTTTTTTTTTTCTTGGTGGCTGGGTGCGCTTCAAAGCAGTAAACGTCTTTTCCTCACCCTTTCCAAGCACGCTTATTCAAGCGAGGATTCTAATTAGGGTTGCAAGTCAGCTGTGGTTCTTGTGGCAAATGCTTCGTATCTAACCATGCAATCTATATATGTCTACCCAGAAGTACGTCCCATTGGGTTCGATTGGGCTTCCTCCCAGGAAATTAGGTATTGCCTCTCAAGAGAAGCAGAAATTCACTAGTTAAAGCTTTCCCTCGTGTAATGTCCGGGGTTAGCTGGAATCTCTGAATTGTTGCTCGTCACAATTGCTAACTGCACAGGAGCCCTTTAAAAACACACACAAATAAATGGCAATGTCTTGACTCTATGGATGGAACAGGAGAAAGTTTATGAGTGTAATCGACGCGATCACAAGGGATTGTAGATGTGAGGATGTTTCAATTTCGCCTTACCCTTTGTTCATGCCCTCTACATACACGCCTCAACCCCACCCCTTGTATTTATTTTATGGTTTTCTTGTCAGTCTTTTATTTACGACGCTTTATTTTGAGACTGGGGAGGCGAGGCAGGAAGAGCAGGCATAGGTGAGTGACGTTTCCCCGCCCCCAAAAGTTCCATCTTAAGGGAAGGGCCGTCGAGCTTCCTCTCGCTGCCTTGCATAAGGACGGCCATCTTTATTAAGGGCGCCCGGCTTCCCATTGCGCTGCCTCTCTAAGCCATTGGCGGAAAAACGCGGGCGGTCTCTGCCTTCAGCCCTATCTAAAGTATAAGAATCGATCGCCATCTTTGTTAAGGGCAATTTGCCCGAAAGAATGGCACCGCCTTTTCTACCCCCCCCCCCCTTCACGCTCGCTGCTGGCGTCAACCTTCCTTGATAGGACAAGGAAATCAGCTGACGAGCAAGCGTGTATACCAACATGGCCGCCTGGCAGGAGAAGCTGTGGTCAGAGAGCAAGAGGAAGAAAAGTAGCGCGACAGCTTTCTGGTCTGTGGGAACCTTGTGGCTGGCTTGTTTCACGGCACGGGGTGTGGCGGGTGGCGATCCTCCACTGAAGTGCGAAGACCTGCGAATCGGACAATATCCTGAAGTTGTGAGGATGCGAAGTGGTACCTGGTTACCATGGTGATGGGCCCTGCAATGGGGTGACGAGGGACAAAGGGGTTGCCGCCACTTTTCCTGGTAGAGCTCCTGTGATTTAAAGGCAGCATAGGTGGCAAATTTGCCAGTCTTTCGTGCCACTTCAACGGTATGCTAGGGAGAAGCTGCACCTGTTGAATCTCTGTCGTGCTGCTGGAAAAGACACAGTGCCCTTGCCTGAAAAAAGATGGTAGCTACAAAGAGGCAAGGCATGGGGGAAAGCTATTTGATGCATGGTGAAGGCATCAAGCAAGACTATCTGAAACCATGCAGTAGTTCAGATGTGTGGAAAAAAAATCTTTAGGCCAAGCAGGCGAAGGAATAAATAGTGACTTCTTGCACACACAGACCAAAATGTCTTTGATGTGGAGTTGTCAGATAATAAATAAATAAATATTGAAATATGGGATACACTGTTGTGGTTGCACTTTGATATTTTGAAATAACTTGGAGCATTTGCTACATTATTCGGGGCTGTGGTGTTCTGGAAGAAAGGAACACTGATAAAAATAATAAAATTAAAATAGTACAAAATAAATCAACTACTCTTCTGTTGCAAGATAAAAATCTGTGAAGAGAATCATTAACAAGTCAATGTTTATAAATATGTTGCCAGTACAATGTTTGGGGATTACAAAGCACTTGATTTGTAGAGAAGATTGCAAGGGGCCATTGACAAAGGAAATAATGAAGCGCACACAATTTCTGCAAGAATATCATTTAAGCTCATATAGACCATGAAAGAAAAAAAACATTACAGCTACTGGAAGCAAATGTTTTGCAAATCCTGAATGGCAAAGAAAGTAGTAAAATGTGATTGAAGTGGTTAATTCTAGTATTAATTATTTCAGTGCAGATGTAACTCCTCAACACGCAGCCCTATGTGTGTTTATTAGAAGTAAATCTCGCTGTGTTCAATTAGGTTTACTCCTAGCAAAGTGTGCATTCAGAAATCCTATGTACACTTTCCTGGAAGTAAGCAACATTAAACACAGTTAGACTTCTCAGTAAACATGTAAGAGTTTGAGCATAACTAAACGTTACAAAATACAGAGCTTCTGACTTTCTATTTTCCTTCCTACTCTCCTTTATAGTGTCTAGGTAAATGTTATTGTGGTGTGTGCCCACCCCTCTGATGTGAAGTGGAGGGCAGGACAGTGCATAGCATAGCAGCATCCTGTCACATCTTGTATTTGTCTTGCTGTAGATGGTATGAGGAAGAGGACAGAGATCTGGAGCAGGGGCAGCTCTGCGTGCCTTATAATGTCTAGTTAAGATGGTAGTTGTACATCTATCTATTTGAAGAGACATTACATCTTGTGTGCTTCTGTACTCTTATTTTTAGTGAGTAAAATGAGAAGGAAAACTGGCCACAGCTTCCTGTACATTTTTTAGTAGATAAAGCATTTATTGTGGTGCTATTGTTGAACTCTTGTGTGGAAGCTCAGCTTACATTTGTTACCTTTAACTGTTCAAACATATCTTTGTGAAGATCCTAAAATAGACAATGAGACACAAGAACCATTGAAGTGTACAAATCACACTGCATACGGTAAGGATTATAGCAGTAAGATTTTTGCTGTGCTTAATGCTGCTTATTATTTGACAAAATGCTACTAATTGTCAGGGTATATACACTAAGCCCCCGCTTCATTGATCAGATATGTTGTTTTAGTGATGATCAGAAACACTGCATACGGGGACTCTCCTCTGCAAAAGGTGGCCTAACATCATTTGTATTGGTTACATGTTTGATGCTCTTTATTTACTTAGGGAGCAATCCTATGTATCCTAGACAGTGTCTGTGGGGCCATAGGGTATTTCAGATTTCCAGCTCCAGCAGAAATCTGAAAACATGTAATTGGATTTTGGAGCTGAAAACTGGATCTCTGACTCCCTCTCCCCAGCCACCCCACTCACAGCACAGAGCAGAAAGTATCATGTCGGCTGCCTCTGTAAAATCACGAATGCAACCTCAGGGAAAGGGGTGTTTCAGTGGGAGGGAAGGAGACGGGAGAGGCCAGGATATTAACTTACTTGGAGCCTCTCAAGGTGCCTTCATTCCCTCTCCAAAACTCTTTTGCTAGATGGGCAAAAAAGCCTGTCTAGCAAAAATGCAGGAGGACAGGGAGGTGAAGACTGCTTCCATTGCTCCACATGCCCTGCATAAGATGCTTGTAAACTTCTGACTTCGGGAACTCATGTCCATTGAGGAAGCAATCCATAGGATTGCACCCTTAGGGTATTATGTCATCACCTTTGGTCACAAACTGTCTTCTATGCACCTTGATAGTAATTGGTAATAACTCTAGTAATGCTTGGCCATGTATATACTTTTAGCATAAACTAATAACACATATGCAAAGTTAATTTGTAAATGTTTTACTATACCTGCCAGTACCTTTTAATCTTAATTTGTAAAATTTGACATTAAAATATATTGCGATTTTTCAACAAAGGTTTTAAATTTAATCTGTGCTAGAATAATTATCTGTCATATTCTTCTCTGTGTTGTGGTAGCATCTTGATAGAAGCATACAAATACTTGTTTTGTGGTTTCTGTATTTTAGGGCCTTTCTGTAGAGTTCAACATAGAATGTTCTTGTTTTTATGTCCTCAGTTGCCTGTCTTCCAGCACCAAATACTACTTGTAAGGATTTCAATGGGAATGAAACTCAGTTTACTGGAAAAGAAATTGGATTTTACAAGCCCATAGAGTGTCGAAATGTGTAAGTGAATAATTATGCTCAGTAACGTAACGCCTGCACATGTAGTAAACTTTGGCTCTATTAGATTCATTAGAAAATTGTTGTCACCTTCTTATTTGAAGTGTGCTTTAGTTCTTTTCCTCTTGGTTCTGCCATAGATGAGAATGGAGGACTAACTGATAGCACATCTATTTTAATTAACTGTAATAAAACTGCATCACATATTTGGGGTCAGAACAGAATCTTTCCTCACCCTACCCCCAATAAATTTGGCTCTGGACACTTTAGACTACATGGATCTTATGGGTTACTTGTTTAACAGTTTAATCCTGTGCAGAGTTATGAAACAGTTGCTAAGTTTTTTTCTGCTTGCTATTTCTTTCTAATTTAATCTTATTTGCCATAATCTAGCTGTTTAAATCTTTATTAGATTTCAATATAGGAAACAAGATACAAAACTGCACATCAACCGTCTGAGGCAACCTCATTATTAAGTGGTCAGTGTTACCTGTAGTGACTAAAAGCAAAAGATTTTCTGGTTTGACTATATTATTGTTGTTATTATTTATTATTATTATTATTATTATTATTATTATTATTATTTATTACATTTATATACCGCCTCATAGCCGAAGCTCTATGGGCGGTTTATAAAACAATTCTGTACATTTCTAGTGAGAAGTAAGTCTCATTGAGTTCATTGGGGTTTGCTCCCATGAGTGATATAGACTGCAGCCATAATGACTTATTCCTTTGGATAAGTGTCTTTTAACAGAGTAGACAAACTTCTTTAAATTCAGTCTTGGCTATAAGCAAATATCCCAGAGCTTCCTGAGTAAGCCTTCTTTATTTTTTCCACTTTTTAAGGATGATTGTAAGCCTGAGGGTAGGGGCTGTCTTCTTTATTGATACATTGTAAGCCGCTCCGAGAGCCTTTTGGCTGAGGTGCGGGATAAAAATACTCTAAATAAATAAAATAAATAAATAAATATATAATATTTTTGTTATACTTTATACATTGTTTACCATTGTTCACAGAACACTAGGTTTTAGAGTGCAGCCAATTGAAAGGTATCCAGATTAAAACAGTAGTATTTCTACGCTCCAGTCACTGCAGCAGTAGTCAAATGTGTGGGGTGAAGCATTGCAAAATATGGTTTTATTCTGGGTTTGGGCTTTTTTGCAACAGTGTCTGACTGTTTTGGTTAATTATTTATTTGTTGTTTTCATGTAAACTTCTTTGTTTGCCTAAAAAGCTGAATATATAAATACACTGATAGCGTTGTATATGTTCCATATTCTGCTTTTGGAACTGAAACCACCCAGGTCACCTTAATAGATGAACTGAATTAGGAGATGGACAAGGGGAATGCATCCTTATTTATTTTCCAGGATGTCTTAAGCAGCTTTTGATCCTGTTGATCCTTCTGGGGTACCCTGCCAGGAGGGGACTTCAGTACACAGTATTAAAATGGCTCCTGTTCTTGGAAAGGAGGTCTCACAAGATGGTTGGAGATCACTGCTCAAACCCTTGGCCAGTGACTTACAGGGTGCCACAAAAATTCATTTTTGTATCTCATATTTTTCAACATCGACATGAAGCCCTTGAGGGAAACTGTCTAGAAATCTGGGCTTAGGTGTCATCACTTTTCAGTGTACTGATTATATCCAGCTCAATTTCATCAAATCCTACGAAAGTGAAGACTGCTAATGGACTGAATGGGAGATTTGATGGAGACTATTATTGAACACTGAAACTTAATCAAGATAAGACAGAAGTACAGTTGGCAGAAAAGTGGGAAAGCTTATCCAGAAGTAGGTTTCTGGATGGAGTTGCATCATCCTTAAATATCTGGTTAGCAGCTTGGAGGTGTTTCTGGGTTGGTACTGCTGCTTCTGGATGTCCAGATTGTGACAAAGTCCAAGTATGCATTTTACTAGTGCTGGTAGGTCAGCTGTGCACTTACCTGGAGAAAGCAGACTTGTCTACTGTTGTTCATGCTGCAACAACATCCAGATTGGACTCTGTGTGGGGCTGCCTTTGAAAAGTGCTTAGAAACTGAAAATGGTCCAATATGCAACAAGCAGACTTCTAAAAGAGCTAATATTTAACTCTGGGATTATTCCACCTTAATTTGCCAACAGTTTATTTCTGGACTCAGTTCAGGGTATTGGTGGTTCGATGGAGTCTGATCTCTGACTTTTGACGTACTGATTCAACACAGCAGTCTTAATGAGCTATATCTATGCATGGTCAGCACTTATCAACTAGAAACCTGCACAACAGACTTTGGATTTTTTGAAACCTACATTAGACAAAGATACATGGACCAGTGTCCCTGGTATCTTATACAAGTACTGCTTCCTGCACTTCTGCTTTTATGCTAAAGTACTGAATATGGATCAAGAGAACTTCCTGCATAGATATTACCACTAGAATGCACAAGTCAGTAGGTGATACATTTGGAAATAAACCATGGCACAATTACAGCCACTTTTTACCCATCGAAGTTAATTATTTGTCTTTTTCAGTTGATACGCACAAGCCACGTATGAACAATTCAAGTATGATGAAATTGTAGAGGGTCCCTTATTATTTGGTATATGGAGAATAAATCATGGAATGCTGGAAACTGAACTTTAGCTTTGCTACTGTCTGGGAAGTGGACCTCATTTGCTGGGCTCCACCACTTTGCCTTGACCATTTGATATTGGCTGGATTTAGTTTGGGAATAGGCCACAACAGGAGATGGCAGAAAGCTCTGTTGTGTATCTTTTCAACTGCCGCTGTTCTACGCTGTAGGCCTAGTGAGCAGTAAGGAGCACAGAAGTACTGAGCTAAAATTAGGCTTGGAGTTCTTCGTAAGCGCTCTTGTCTGTCAACTCTTTGAGAAGCATGTTGAATCGGAGCTTGTTGTCACCCATAACTCTTATGGTTACACATAGGAAAGGTATAACATGTGTCCAAAAAGTGGTATGATGCATTTTGAAATACTTTTTAAAAGTAGATCGAACCAGGATAGGTATGCATCCCTAATATAGTCACAACTAACCTATTCCTAGTACTGGTGTAGGATGTAGAAATCAGCTGACAGTGTCAACTCATTGACTCCATTCTATAAAAATGTTCATATTAAGCAAAACAGATATTACTGAACCTATATTTGAACCAGAAGAATGGCTTAATGTGAAATTTTGTTCAAATCCTGAGATGTTCCCTTGTTTGTGTTGAATTAAATTATTACAAATATGGTAATACTGCAAATTTTAATTCTGAAAATGTTTACTTCCATATGTATTTCTGGTCATATGTTGTTGGCCTTGAAGTTTGGCTGAATTTCCATTTCATCAACCTTTGAAGCTGTTAGATTCTGATGTTAAATTTCTAGTTAAATAGGCAACTGAACACTGTTTCAAATTCATTTAATAAGAATGATTTAACAAATTGGTTCAGCCACATTTTTCTCTTATTTCTGTTTTTAGAAATGGTTACTCCTATAAAGTAGCAGTAGCTCTGTCCTTATTTCTTGGATGGTTGGGAGCAGATAGATTTTATCTAGGATATCCTGCATTAGGTGAGTGTCTTTTTCTTTTAAATACTAGTCTGCAGTCCAGATCTATGGCATATTTATTAAGCTAATATATTAATAGCCCAGGGACTACAAGTATCATCCACATAGCAAATAAGGAGATCACCGAAAGATTATGATATATGTGTGTGTATTTGACCAAGCAGTTAAGAGGAAATATTAGATTTTGTATGCAGCATATTCTGTACAGCACCAAGTACATTGTTGGTGCTATATAAATAAATAATATTATAAAGTCCATCATTATTATTATTATTATTGCATTTTTATACCGCCCAACAGCCAAAGCTCCCTGGGCAGTTCACAAAAGCTAAAACCATTCAAAGTATAAAACAAACAGTATAAAAACATGATATAAAATGCACATTAAAAACTGATAGACATAAGCAGTGTTAACACATCAAGATGGTTTGTTTATTTTTATTGTATTTATTTACAGGGAGAGAGCTCCCTCAAGGTGATATATGAAATTAAAAACCAGAACTATTGCAAAAATAAAATACCAATAATACATTCAATACCAAATAATAAAATAGCAGAAACCATTAGAATTCTTCAACTCCAGACCAGTCATCAGTCACTTAAAAATTGTTTAATTAAAAGAAGATTCAAACAACCAGTTCTTAGTCCTGTTTAAAGCACTTAATGAGGTAGCCAGACAAACCTCCCAAGCAGGGGAGTTCTGCAATAACAGGGCCACACCAGTAAAAAGGTCTGTTCTTGTGCCGCCAATTCAGTTGAACTTGCTGGTGGGTAGCATCCTTTCAGACATAAGAGAAATTGAGAAGATTGTGGAAAAGCATCTACTAGTCCCAGGAAATACTCTGAACTTTCGTCAGAGAGTACTCACTGACATTTGAAGAACCATGTGCTTACAAGATAGGGTTAATGGATCCTTCAGTCATATTATGTTGCATGAAACAGCAAAGGGGATCTCCTGGTGCCATTTTTTCTTTGTCTTTTCCTTCACAGAAAGGACCCTATTTTAGAAAATCCTTTACAACAGGGGTGGGCAGAAGTTAGATCTTCAGTTGCTTTGGACTTTGACTCTCAGCATTCCTGACTGCTAGCCAACTTCTAGGGGTGCCTGGAAGCAAAACATCTGGAGATCATCTTTCTGCCCACCCCTGCTTTACAGTATATAGCACATGAGTGGTGGAGGTGAGCAGAATACTATGATCCTGATCGATTTCACCTGTCAGCTGATCCAACAGGAAATATATTACCAGGTGTCAGCACTGGGCATCTAAGACACCTGTTGGGTTCCTAAAATGCAAGCTACTATGCAGAAAATATTTTTAGGAATTCATTGATTTGATACTTCAGCATAAATGTTATAGTGGTGGAAAACCTGGTCTAAATTATGCCTGCATTGAGCAGGGGGTTGGACTCGATGGCCTTGTAGGTCCCTTCCCACTCTGCTATTCTATGATTCTATGTATCCCCGTATTTATTAAAGAATTGGCACATGTTGCTTTTTTCTGATTTCTGAATTCTTTTTCTGTGTCTCCAGTAAGTATTTTGATGGTAACTGCCCCTTCTGGCTTGAGATATTACTGGCAGCAGTAGTGCCTATGCTTTTATATGCTTGGCTAAACCTGTTTTAATTATTTATTTGCCCATATTTTTATAAGTGTAGCAAGCCTTGTGTCATTTGGGCTGGAACCCTTTCAGATTATAGAGTGTCATGTTGGTATTTCCCAGTGGACTACCAACCCATTAAGTCTGTCACTCCTCTGCATGTTAGACAAATAGTCAGTTCTGGGACTCTAGTGTATTATTATAGCACTTACAAACATAGAACTCTCCAGCATAAGCAAACAGCTTGTTCCAAAGCCTTTCCTAAATTGTCATAACCTTGCTTTTTACAGCTATTCAGTGCTATGTTAACACTTCCCTTTCATCACTTTTGTCTTATCTGCTCTCTGGACAGGGACAATGTCATTTCTGAGTTCTACACAACACCAGGCAGTCTGTTAGAATTAAATAAATCTAAAATACTACTGGAATTGCTAGTACATGCATCTCTGTTATTAGTCTTTGGATGTAAGCAGTTTATAAGGACAGAGTTGTTTGTCAAATACATTAAAGCGCACCATAACACAGGTCTTAAGGTAGCAGTGAACGCTTTTTATTGCTTTCCAGTTTTATTTATACAAACAATTTGAACGCTGCCTTTATGAAAAATGACATTGAAGGTGGCTTAACAAGATTCCATGCAAATGCCAGCCAGCATAAAAGGAAAAACAGCAAAGATAATAATGTGCCCTTATACAAAAAAAGAAGACCAAATCAGCAATTAACTAATTTATCAGCTAGTAAACCATCTACAGATCAAACCAGGGAGATGAGCTTTGTGAAATCAACCATACACTACAATTAATTGTACTGGACTACCAGAGAAAAACTTCCATAGGTCTGAGTAAATAGAATATCCTTTGCCTGGTATGTAAAGGATAGTAGTGAAGGTGTCAGGCTGCCTTTCCTTGGGAGTGGGGTCCACAGTTGGCTTCAACCACAGAAAAGATGACCTGTCTAATTTCCACACCTGATGGCACCTGGAGAAGGGCTTCAGATGAGTATCTCTTTTGCTAGACAGGTTCATATGGGAGCAGGTGCTCTTTTTAGGACACTTATAGTGCAATCCTATGCATGTCTACTCAGGAGTAAATCTCATTGAATTCAGTGGGACTTGCCCTCAGGTAAATGGGTATAGGATTGCTGCATAAGAGTTTTATAGATCAAAGTACCACTTTGAATTGTGCCTAGAAAAAAAAACTGGGAGCCACTGAAACTCCTAATGTATAATATGGTCACCCTAGTGATTCCTTATCAACAGCCCAATGTTCTAAATCCGTTGACGTTTCTGAGGACATTAAAGGCAGTCCCACATATGCATTACGGTAATTAAGAGTGGATATTTCTAAACCATGGATAGCTTATCCCTTTCCAGGATGAGATGTAGTTTTTGCCTAGGTGAATAACCAGTGCTGCTACAAATTCTGAAAGGGCTTTCTCCAACATAGCTTCATTGATGTCACTGCTCCATTATGTATATACAGTCTCAAAACTAAACACAGTTATTAAAGGTTATATAAGAACCAGGACTATATATGACACTTAAATAACTTGAGTTATGATTTGTCATACGCTACATTTAGTGTGGTTTGCTGGTATCTTGGTTGTTGGGAACTTTTAAAAGATTTTAAAACTGCAAACAATATCAACTGTGTTCAGACAACGCATGTGAAGAGTTCTTATCTAATAAGTGGACTTTCAGGGATCTGAATGATAAAGTGCTTTATTTTCAAATATGTTCTGCTTCTCTAGGCCAAATTAGACATGGGGGGATCTACACTACTGCTTTAAAGCGCTTTATAACAGTTCTGACAACTGTTGGGGCCCAGGACACACTGCATATACAGGTTTCAAAACGTTTTCAAAGTGCTTTAAAGCGCTTTAAAAGCTGTCGTGTAGATCCCCCCATGATGAACTTCACAAAATTAGCAATTTCTGGATTATTTTCTTTAAAGAAAAGGTCATTTTGGGGAGCTCATTTATGGTTGTCCTAATCTGCAAAGCTGCTATTTGCACAAATCTTCCATTGGCATGATTGGGAACTTTTCCTTCCAATGAAAATAGCAGGCACAGTAAGAGTGGGGAACCAGATTGGGACTACAGCAGTGGAAAAGAATAAAAGCCCCCCTGCCAAGGTCTTAAATCATACTGGGTCCACCACACACCTGCTGTTTATTTTTTAAAAGGCAATTAAAATTGCTAATTGCTGGAATGGCAGCATGTCTACTTTGACTTTCTGTTGCATGGTTTCTAGAGATAGTGACTTGAGTTTATTGTATCTATTTCATTATAAGTGAATCCCATGATGAATCCCTTATTTATTTATTTATTTATTTATTTACATTTATATACTGCCCCATAGCTGAAGCTCTCTGGGCGGTTTACAAAAGTTAATGTTCCTGCTCAGTTGCTAAGATAGTCTTTGTAAGCTCTTCTCTGGGTGCTGTTGCCCACAATGGTACATTGGGTGTCTACCAGGGGTAGAGCCTTCTCTGTAGTGACCCCCCCATCTATGGAATTACATTCCCAGGGAGATCCACCTGGTGTCCTCAATAGAATATATTTAGATGTCAGGTTAAGACCATCTTCTTTAAGCAGGAATTTAATAATCTGTTCCTTTATTAATTTTGCTGCTGTTTTCTCAGTGTTTTTAATGTTTATCATGATATTTGTACTATATTTTATTTATCTTTTGTTTATCGTGTTATTACAGTTTGGTTTTATGATTGTAATCTATAAATCATTGGTTTTGTGATTGTAAACACAAAGGCATTTGCCAGTTGGGTGGTATACAAATCTAATAAATAAATAAATAAATGGTTTTGAAGATAGATTTTGTGGCGAAGGATGAATGAATTGATCTTTTAGTTCATTAATAGTTTAATTCTGAAGAGACCCAGATGGATTGATTCTGTAATTGCAGATTATGGAATAATAGCATTGTAGGACCTCAGGGTCCATTAATCCAATGTCCTGCTCTAAAGAGAACCAGGAGTAAGAAGGCTCCTTGGAAGGAGCATCCTGGCTTTGCCCCTAAGATGTGCAAAAATGTTTGCATGCCTGCTCATGTTTCTTTTGTATGGAAGTCCTTTATGGGTTGAGGTGTAAATTTATAGTCTGGGTCAGTGTATATGCAGTGTATATGCCAGTTACCTACAGTATTTTGCTATTGGTAGCCCCAACAGAGACTCTCCTTGCGAAATGGAGTTAAAGAGTTGCAGGTCTTGTATGAAACTAACTGGAAAACTGTCCCTGGTGCATACATTGGCCTGTTTTCCTGCAGCTCTTCCTCCAAACTGTTCTTTACTTTTAGGGGAGTTCAAATACTCTGTTTAGCATTTTGTTTATGCAATGTGTGTATGTTGATAATGGGCAGTTACTGATAGCAAAGTACTGAAAATGACTATTTTGCTGTTTATATACTCCTTCAGGATAACATCAAAGTGCTTTTAAGGAATGAAAGCTATTTGAATAAACTATAATATAGTATAATATTCATTCATTCATTCATTCCAGTCTGGAAACTGTAATAATCTAAAACACAAATGCTCAAATGTGTAATTGTCACTTTATTCACAGGTTTGTTAAAGTTCTGCACAGTAGGGTTTTGCGGAATTGGTAGTTTGATTGACTTCATTCTGATTTCAATGCAAGTAAGTTCACAGCATCAGGATAAAAGGCATTGGACAGAATTCCACAAGGATCTTATGCTAACCCGGTAGAATTGTTGACTTCTTTTGTTTGAACAGTGGACTCCCATTCCATATTACAAACTGCCTTTTAAAGTCCCTTCAGTTTCAAGAACAATTTGCCATAAGGTCTGTGGGATTGCTGTTGGGTTGTTTTTGGTTTTTTTTTTTTTTTTTTTTTAAGTATAACAAGTTTCACTTCTTGTGGGAGGAGGGTTGAGGGGAATTCCTACCACCTTTTTTTTAATCAATAGCTGGGTATGGATGATCAGGGGGAATAATGCAGCGTTGGTAATTTCCCCCGTGCATGCCGGTCACACCACCAGGATTACTGTAATTACCTGTGCCATGGCTTGCTGTGTGGTTCAAACCTGTGTGCGGTGCTGGCATACTAACTTCTCACCCACCCTACAAGCTATGGCTTGCAATAGGGGTTGTAGAGTGGGTGAAAAGTAATTACGCAGGTCCTGCGTACTGGGTTCAGACAATACAGCAACCCTGTGATTCAGTGCAAGTAATTATGGTGATCCCATTCATGTGACCAGCATGCATAGAGGCAGGGAAAACAACACTGCAGATCATCCAAAGCCATCCAATGTATTACTGATTTCTGAACAATAGTAGTTACATAACCATATAATATTTGTGTTATTTCTTCTCTCCCTGTTTCCCCATGCCTCTGTCATTACTGGGGAAAGTGAATAAATAGGATTGAGAAAAGGGGAGTGGCAAAGGGGGGAGGGAATGACAGATAAAACCTAAGAGCCTTGGTGGCCCGGAAGAGTATGTGAGATGTTCCTGTATTTCAAATTTCTTTTTCTCTTTCTCTCTCCAAGACAACATATTTTGATCCAGTATGTTCTCAATCCTATCCCCTCAATACTTCTGGGAATTTTGCCTTCTGGGCCTGTAGTATGAGGCATTTGCCACTACTAAAGGCCCAGAGATCCATACCTCTTGACTCTTATTTAGGGCCCATATCACAGAGATCTAGCTGAGAAACCCAACATTAAATCCACAGTGTATGCCAATCTGGAAATATATGCCTTGCCATTCCCTTCCATATGGCTGAGATGACCAAGCACTGTCAAATCATATCTGTTAAAGGTGCCTTCAGTGACTCATACCTTCAACAATGGGTTAACCTTCACCAGTCTGACTGGTATCCAGTAGGTCTTATTGGATGAACTGTAATTGCCAGTCAACTCATGTATTTAAAATATTAAAGACAAAACAATTTCTATTCACCTGAAAGGATTCACTTTAGCTTCAAATTCCACACCTCATGGCTTCTAAATATATTCTCCCTGAACCAGTAACCAGTGTTACCAATACAGAAATGTGGCAGAAAGTCTTAATACTTGTAGGTTCACCATTTTTGTAAGGATTTCTGGGCTGGCAGATAGAACTTTAGGGCCAAACAATTTTGCTCTTGGCACTTGCTGGTATGTTGCATGTTGGTAATTAATACACGTCATCTGCTAATGTTCACACTACCTTGGCTGAAAATATGGTAGGACGTTTTGAGTAGTGGAACTTGCAACATATGAATTTTGCATCCACCAGCTCATGATGGGTTCTAGGACAGAGGATTTAAGAACAAGTTTTAAAACTATTGTAGGCCAGAAAGATGCTACTCTTGTCTTAGACTCCAGAGGGTTTGTGTGAAAATAATTTAATGTTTTGAGACGTTGCTCAGTTTGACCCTGCACAAGAAGTATATAGATGTTGTATACAATTTAGAACTCCAGACATTTGATCCCTTTGATTTAAATTACATGTCCAAGCTGCTCTCAGCATCTGTATATAGCTACTGTATGTTAGTATTCAGGAAAAACTGATGCAACGTTAAAAAACTGTATTTAGTAACTATGGGCAGCAGCTAATGTTGCCTGCGAGCTAGCACAATGGGAAACTAGTAGATTCTGAAGAAAGCAGGGAATGCTTGTTTCCAGAATGAGGCAGATCCGTGAAGCTTGCGCTAATCTGTCGCTTTCCAGGATCTACTGTCCTGCTCGTTTCTAGGGATGGTTTAGGAAGTGCCGTCTTCCTGTAGCATTACTGGTGTGTCTCGCCAGCAGAGCAGAAACTTCAGGAACTGCAGTAGCAGTATTGGATGCTGCCTATTTTTATATTCCCCTTCATTTTAAGATAATTGGGTGGCATGCAACATGTAATAATAAAAAAATCTTAATATAAATAAATACAATAAAACAACAACCTCGACTACAACAATCAAAGACAGGCAATACAGGAAATAGACATTAAACTATTGGAATGTTATTTCACAGCAATGTTATTTCACCTGGCCATAGTTATAGAATACATACCCCCAAAAGCTGAATTCAGTAATCCCATATAATACTGTGTTTGAAATTTTGTCTTGCCATTTTAGGTAAATGAGTTTGTGAGATTTCAGGGATGGCTTAAACACTTCTTAAATCATAGATTATACAAATGTTTTAATGTTAACATTTTTAAAAGAAGCAGAGATAATCTTTTTGGTTAGGCTTTTTTTTTAATTAAAGGACAGAGTATTGAAGATGAGAAGAGGGTTTATAAAAGGGAAGGTGTCGAGATGAACTTGGCACTCTGTATTTATTTGCTAAATGGTGAAACTGCTGCCTAGTAAAACCATTTGACTTGTACTTGATTTTTTAAGAGTTGGTTCACCCATCGAGTTGCATCCACTGGGCTCTCCAGAAATTGCTAGAAGGGGTATAACAATCACGTGTAAATGAGTACTTGTATACTTTTCTTTGACAGATAGTACTGCATATTCTCTTGGTGACATCACCAAATGAGCCCTAGGACAATCTAAGTATAACTTATCTGCTAGTGAGTCACTTCACAAATGTTTAAAACAGAATTCCAGTCATATTAATTTTAATCTGTTTTATGTTTTTTGTAGCTCTAATAAGAAATGTTATGTCTTGCTGAGGGTGGGGTGATGGTTTTCAGGAGTTCATTGTGATATGCACTGTTCAAAATAGATTTTTTAAAAATGATAAACTTTAGAAACTGTAAACTTGTAATACTTTCTTTTTTAGATCGTGGGACCTTCAGATGGCTCTAGTTACATCATAGATTATTATGGAGCAAGACTTACCAGACTGAGTATTACCAATGAGACATTCAGAAAACCTCAAGTATACCCTTAAACCTTCCAGTAAGTCCCCTTGATCTGGGTAAATGAAGGATTCCATTGTTGGAACTTATTATTCCATTATAATTGTAACTTATTTGTATAAAATTAAACATGTTGGGCAAAAAAATGGAACATGCCAGGCTGTGCTTCTTTCCTTCCTTTCAGTGAGGGTTGCTAGAATTACCTGGAAAACCTCATAGTTTAACAAATTGGTTGTAAACCAATTATCCTTATTGCATGTACGTAATGTGGGGGTGTGTGTCTTGCTTCTTTTGTCATAATCAGCCCCCAGCTGCTTTTTAAACTTGGGTAAATTTATACAGCAGTTCATGACAAGATAAAAAGGGAATAAGAAAAGCCCTTCTACTTGCATATATGTGCCTTTTTGTAGAATCAACCCCTGGATACTCACCTAAATATTCTTCTGGGAATATTTGTACGGTGCAATTGTCCATTTTACTTTTTTATGAAATGTAGAATCCTTGTATGAGTAAGATTAAACTATCCAAACGATATTTGTCAAGGAACATTAGAAGAAACAGCTTTGTAGTTTAGAGTTTAATTACACAACTGTGATGACTCTCTATGTCATGCATATTCTACAACACTTTAACTTCTTGGTCAGTACCTATGAAATCTGATGCTTTACGTTTTTTATTTGGTCTACCATGATATGCGGTTGAAAAGCTAGTGCAATCTTCTGCTCCATAGGATGATCTTGTTCTTCCAAATGTTTTTTCTTAGCTCTTTTGCAAGATCAGTTGTCTGCCAGTTAACTAGTATTTTCTTGGTTCCTGAGGAGGGCTGCTTATTTCAACACAAATCTCAGACTATGATCCAGTGAACTGCATGCACAGCTTGGACCCGCTATCAGCTATAGGCAGCAAAGAATTATGTGCATAAGCTGTTTTACAGCTAAGAGTGGTGATACCGTAATAGTGTTGTTAGAGCGCTTATTCCATGGACTGTACTTCTGCATATTTGCATGGTCTATTATGATTTTTTAGTTTCTTGATTAGTTTCCTTAGGGGTTCAGCCCTTGTCTGTATTAACAGAATTTCCATATAATCCCCCTAATTTTCCATTGCATAAAAAGATGTCATTGTTGAGGTTAGGAAGTTAAGTATTCAGTCTTAGTCTCAAAGTAAATTTGCTTATTATCCTGCCTCGGTAAGGCAATTACAATAAACATATCTAGTTGTTGTGTAACTTCCAATATGTATTAAAGTCTTAAAATGTTTTTATATGGACTAAATCTAATGTTATGCAAGCGGATTTCCAATCATGTAATGGGAGTTTCCCTTTCCCTCTTTTCCCCTGCAGTCCTCCGCTTGCCTCCAAATCTCCAGAGGCTCCTCCAATTTGGGGTTCGTGTGGGTGGTTGCAGCTGAGATGGGAAATTTGATCCACCAGCAATGTCCATTCCATTGGTGGAAGGACACCTTCTTGCATATAACCCTCTGTGATGAAATATTTTCATCAAGAAGACAATCTGCACCTAGATGGCCCTCATGAGATAATCAAAGTTATCTCACTTCCCAAAAGAAAATACTTCAACTCATTTAGGATGCAATCTTATGCATGTAGAATTTTTTTCTGTCTAAAGAACTCCCACCATGCCCCAGCTAGCTGTCTAAACATGCATAAGATTGCACTGGAAGTATGTGCTTAGGCTTTAGCTTTAGGGAGCCATTCTGCAAATAAGGCAATGGCCTCAATGAAATGTTCCGGACACCTTCCACAAATCAGGTTGTGGTTTATGGTGGTCTCTTATTTCCCAAAGCCCAATTTGGGTAGACCATCTGTCCTTTCCTAACCGAATTGAACTACTACTTTGGTAATATTTTTTAACACTAGTAATCTGGCTTGATTTAGCCAAGACAGCACAGTCTAGGGCAGAATATGTGATAGAATATAACTTTTGCACTGGATTTTTGTAGGGCCAGTTTCCTGGCTTGTAAAAGTAAACCGGAATCGCACATAGTCAAAGGGCAATATTGGATTACATGGGGTCATATGTATATAGTCATTCTATAATAAAATGTCTACAAGTCTAGGCAGCCATTCTATGAATAAGGCAAAGTCCTCATTGAAGGACACAAATCCACTCATTAGGGCCTTCTGCCCCATACCTATGATGAACAGAACACACACTGTACACACATGCCCCTACCCCAAGCCCTTTTTGTGCTGTGGTTTGGCAAAAGTTAGAAAAAGTGTCTCTCTCTTCTGGGCAGTGGCAGAGATGCTTTTAATTATCTTCTCTGTAGTGAATCAAGCCAAGATTTGTGGACCCCTGTTTGAAAAGATTACAAAGCTTTGACCCATTTGCCTCTTGTTTCCTGTAGGTGGAGCCAAACGCCATAGCTGAATAACCTTAGGCCAGTTGAAGCTTAGTGTATTGCAAAGCTCGGCATGGATACTGCGTCTGTCTTATCCCATACTGATTAGTGAGACCAAGGGAACTTCTACTTACGCTAAATTCTCCTTCAACCTCAGGTGTTTATGGTAGGAAGCAAAGGGAACACTTTTTAACCCAGTGATACATTCTGAATTCTCTGCTGCCAGCTGGTTCTCCATCATTTATTATCAGACGTTTAAATCTTGAAGAATCATAGACTCAGTGGTTGTGTAAAATGCATCAAATTTCTAGACTGTATTTGACAATATTAAAGATCAGGTTCTATTAGTACCATATAAATTTGTTTTTGAAAAGGTTTACAAAAGAACAGATACTTTAATCCTACTTTATATCTGAATTTTTATGTATCACAGCATCCAATTAGAATTATGCTCTTTTTCAGGCTTCTCCACTAGAAAAAAATATAGTGATTGAGTCTTTTTTTAAATAAAAAGCAGCATGGGAAAAGGCTGAGCTCTGAATTTGATTATGTTTGGTTTCATAATTCTGCCAATCCACTGGCGTTAATCTCAGAACATGCCCATGTTTGACAGCTGGAATAACTCTGCTTTTCCTTTTCAAACCTAAGTATATTTTCTCCAAGCACAAATGAAGCTCACCATATATGCGAAGCTGCCTTATAGGGGGATTCAAGATTTTTGCTATGGCTTCCCCAGTATTGTCAAGTCTGGCAACCGGTATCAAGGAAGTCTTGTGTCAGTTGAAGGTCTCATCCAGTGATCTTCCTCAGCCCTGTTGCTTGAGATTCTTTGGTTGGAGATGCTGGTACTACTATCCATGAATCCTTGTACTTCTGTTTGTTCACTTTTGCTCCAAAAGTGGTATATGAGACAACTGAAGTAAATGATCCATGGAAATGCTAGGTTTCTGAGTAGCATGTAACATCCTATGTTCTTTGGAAGATGTGACAGGGTTGTATTTTATACATTGAGAAACAGGAGACAAAGGCCTAATCTACACCAAGCAGGATATTGCACTATGAAAGCGGTATATGGTATGTGTCAATGGTCCCCAACAGTTGTCAGGGCACTTCAGTAATGCTATAAAGTGGTTTAATTTGTTTTTAACTGCATATTTATTGTTTTATACTGTATGGTTTTATCTGTACGCCGCTCTGAGATCTTAATGATATAGGGCGTGATATAAATGTTTTAAATAAATAAATAAAATAAATAAAGCAGTAGTGTAGCTCCTGCCTTTTATATACCGCTTTCATTGTGCAATATCCTGTTTGGTATAGATTAGGCCATGGATACCTTTTGTGTAAAACAGGAGGAAAGGATTGAAAATGCATTTAGACAGATGCTACACCACACAATGGATGGTGTGGATCAGTTGGTGCCCTGTGGTTTCTCCATACATTTTGTTGCAAATAGACAACAAAATATTCTGCTAGGATCATATTAAATAGCAGTGGCTACTCCGTCTGACACGTATGCCGACAGGCAAATGTGTAACTTCAAGCAATCTTTGCTTGGTGAATGAAGTAGGCTTAATTTTTTAAGCTACAACTGCCATCTGTACAAAGGCATTCCATTCCATTCAATTTAATTCTTTTTCAAAGTACACTTTTAGAACTACTACACTTCTTAACTGTGCCAAAGGCAGGTAGGACCAGTTGCCTTGCAATGGCTCACATGTTCATTTTACTGCTACTGGTATTTTTCTGTAGGCACAATAAGCTTATGCAATAACTGTATAAATGTTCCTAGACTCTGGGTAGGCAACCTGGTGCCCTCCAGATGTTTAGTACGACAGCTATCATCAGCCCTGGCTAGCATTACCAGTAGTCAGGGATTATGTGAGTTCTGGTCCAAAACACCTTGAGGGTGCTGGGTTGCTTAGCCCTGCTTTGAGTTTTAGACTGTGACAAAGGGCAAGGAGAAGGAAATTGAGTTTAGCTAACCCACTGTCAAACCATGGGACTGTGCATTACAAGCAACCAGGTTGCTTCTAACACTACCAATCAAAAGACATTGTGCAACTATTCTGTCTTTCTCTCTTAATGGATTTTCTGTCGTAAGGAAAAAGGCAGTGGGAAAACACAGGAGGGTTACAAATGGAAGATGACAGGAGGGCCTCCTGTAAAATCTCATGATTAGGCAAGGTAATTTTACAATGAAAGCCTCGTCTGGAAGCACCCCGTTGACAAAATAATCTTTTAAGCATGTAGGGGGGGAAAACTGTGTTTGGGATGGGTATGTGACCCTACAAGGGAAGCTGCAGTGTATGCCCTTCATATAACCAGCCTTCCGAACTCATGATCCTCCAAATGGGAGGAGGAAGATGGAGGAGAGAGAAAAGGTGAGGACAATCTAAGCTTCCTTGATGTTAATATGGAGCCATTGTTGTTTAGGCATTGAGGAAGCAGAATGTTTGATCCTGTTCCTGCCTGGGGAAATAAAGAGGCTACAGTCATTGGTTCTTTGGCTACGCTCTGGATTCCTAGGAGGCACGAGAATGCTATACAAACTGTATTCTTTCATACTTTGCAGTGGAGACTATGAATGTGCTTTCCAATTGATAATTAGGCAGGAATTTATTAATGTGTTATTTCTTTCAGAGTTCAACTCTACTCCCTCCATACTGGTGTGAAGAACATGCCTGAATAATAAATGATGCAAGGAGACTGTCTTCAAAGCACATGTTTTGATTGAAACATCTGGATCATCAACACTCTCTGCACAAGCTAAAAGTAGCAGCCTACTTCATCACATAAACTACTGGTTACACAAAAGGAGTTAGGATCTTGTGCCATGGTTTTTAATAATAACTAGCCTTGTTGAGAAGAGGACAATGACTTGCCTTTTAAGTTATTTTGTTAAATAAGAATAAAGAGTGGACATAATTTATGAAATATACATCAAGTACTGTACAGTGAACTAAATACAAGTTGTATAAAAACTGAAAAGTTTGTGTGTGGACGTACAGGGAAAGGCGGGAAGAAATGACCTCACATTCAGCATCCCTTTCCCTATTGCTCTTTAAAAGCAAGAAGAGAATTCAAACAAAAAAAAATGTTGTTTTACAGATGTACCAAGTTCCAGCTCATTCACTCCCTCCCTTGCATCTAGTACATCCTGTACTTTTGGCAACAAGTTGACTGGATATTTAAAAGCTGCGAACTGCTCTGAAAGTTTCACATAGTGGGTTATGGGCCATGTGTGTTTGATCAAAATTCAATTACTGTGCTGTGCCAGGCTTGGAAACCTATCATTGCAAGTTATGAAGTATGACGAAATAAGCTACTCTAATTGGTTCAGTATGGGGAGCAGTCTCAACCAAGCTTGTTATGATAAATAGCTTCCTGTGTTAAAGGTTCTCTGGAGCTTAAGTGTCTTGGCTCACCTCCTTCAACAGAATAAGAATATTGTTCCCCAGAAACGCTTACATCACTGTCCCTCTTCCCAATTCAGAATCAAACGTTTGTAGCAATTTCATCTAGCTATTCTAGAAGAATTTAAACAATGGCCATATCTGTCATTTCCCTTGTCTTCCATTCTGTCACGTCTCCTTTCAATCAAAGTACTTTGAGTCCCGTGTATGCAGTGATATAAAGAGTATTTTAATATTTCAACACAACTACTGTTATTGGCAATTCCTCTTTTGTTGGCTATGTTGCCACTTGGGAAATTGGAACTGTTGTTCAAAGTTGAGCCTGCTTTATGAGAGTTAAAATAAGAGGGAGAATGCATTGTGGCCATAAACCTAGATCTGCAGTTGTTAAACAGATGACTGAAAGTGAGCTCAGTTCCATAGATAAGAATACTCACTTCATAATTTTAGGAGGCTTATGTACTGAAAGTAGTTTTGTTCTGTTATCCTTGTGTCACAGTAATAGCCAGCAGTGAAGGATAGAGCACAGAACAATCTCTGGCTACTGTATGTGTATGGTAGACGACACCATTCACTGGTGTGTCAGAATGGTTATCTCATAGTCTCAAACCACTTTAGAAGGAGGATGTCAGATATTTTTTGTGTCTGCCATTTTTGTTAAGGGGTAGCTAGGGAAAATATGGACCTTTTTAGTGTCTTTAATAGTTTGACTGGCTGGACTCAAATTAGTTATATGAGTAGGTCATAATCTAATGATGAAAACATACTAATGCTGTTACGCAGGTACCATTTGTTTTCTGAACTTTGATCCCATCATAGCTTGCCATTATATTTAAATGTCCTGTTTAACCTTCTGCTGAAAGATGTGCGTAATGCTGAAGTCGGCATTTCCAGCTTGTACTAGATCTACTGCAAAAAAAAAAAAACCTCTCAATTTTAAAAAGCAATCTCCTTAGTCATCACTTAATCAAGCAATGACTAAGTGCAGCAATACAAAATTAGGGGGAGGGAAACTTGGTACAATAAATGTAGGCATCCGTATCTGAGTCAGATGAGAAATAAATCTTGCCATTGCTTTTGTAAGTAGGATGTGATCAAATAGTTTAGGATGTGGGGAGGGAGTATATAATGTAAAATGTCCTTAGCCTGAATATTGCACTGTGTAGGTTTTGGGGGTTTGGGGTTCTTTTAAAACAATAGCAGGTAGATGACAGTAATCATGTTATGGCTTTTAATAAAGTTCCTTCAAGTAGTAACTTTACCTTTAAAAATAGAATGTGACTGTAGGCACTTATGCTAATCTTCCTTTTGGCAAATCAGCTTTTTTTTTGTATTGAATCTCGCTTGATTGAATAGCACTGGAGCTGCCAGAGTAAATGCTATTATCAATGTACAGTAATTAAGGAAATAGTCCTTGTCACTCGAACAGCGTCCAGGCTGTGCCTGCTGTAATAAAGTTAAATGATAAAGAAATCTCTTTAAATAAAGTGCAGCTACTGGAGTGTGGTTACTTCTGAAATGCAGTGGAACAATGCAGTGGAGAATTATTGGTGATAGGAAAGTATGCCCACTGAACACAATGTGAATGTAGATTTATAAAACATATAATTAGATAACATTAAATGATTAATCTCTTGATTTAGAGCTACGGAAGCATATTTTAAACTTCCATCTCTAAAAATTGAGAGGCTCAGAACTCATTTGTGTTCCTTGCTCTTATGGCTCTTCAAAGTATACTATGTGCTCTTTTATATTTTCATGTGTATTTGCAAGTTGTACAACTTGAATTTTGTCAAACTGGCTTGTAGGGTGATATTTAATCTACCATATTCTAGAGAATTAATGTCTCCGATTTAAATCTTAAGGATATTGCATGAACATGTGAAGCTGATATCAATTATGATTCAAAATGTGGTTTTCGTCTAGGGTAGTTTTTGCATATCAAATGTTTTCTGCCACCATGATAGTTATATGTGATTTTTGTATTTAGCATACAAACTAATGAAGAACTTACCCTGAAAGCCTGTACTTGTCAGTCATCATCATGAAGATACTACTAGCAGATAATATCATTGGCATTGCAGTCTGAACCAAGGAGATTAAAACCAGTAGTGCGTGATTTTCAGAAATGAAGATATATGTCATTATTTCTCCCAAGAAAGCTTGGGTGAGTAACTAGGACTCATGTAAACTGGCTGAAAGTGATCTTTGGCTATACCTTTAAAAATAGATTTGAGCTAGCGGTTTTTTGAGGTGGCAATGGCATAAAAACTGTGCTGAAGGTTGCATCTAGGAGGCACGGCTGCCAAGCTGACATGCGTTACGAAAGTGGTCATTCAGCAGGTTAGGGAGCAGAGCAAGGGTTTGTCCTAATGGAACAGTGCACCGTGAAACATTTTCTAGAGTACAATGGCAAAGGAACTGAGGTAAAGAACAATTTAATCAGGTAAGTTACCTATAACAAAATACGACCGTGACGTGAGCCCTAGTTTAGTAGACTAGCAAGAGTGACGGAACAATATACCCTGTAATAGTTTTCCTATGATCCACCACTGGTTTGCCCAATACTCAGGCAACCTAGGACGCACTGGGATCATACCCCTTTGGTCCAATGCAGTAGCCCAGGTATACCTGCCTAATACACCCAACACAAGTAAACCTGCTAGATGAAGGTGACAGCAGAGCGAGGGGAGCTGGAAGGGGAGAAGCAGGAAGATTCCTCCATAGGGCTGGACAGAAAGGGCAAGAAAGAATTCCTGTCATGATGGGGGGAAAGGAGAGGAGGTGAAGTGCTACCAGAGACCCAAAAAAAATTGACCAAAAAAAATGTAAAAATGAGAGCAATAGGGTTGCTTCTGGCACTGTAGACCAGTTCAGTTGCTGCAGGCAAATGGTTCAGAATAGGTATTATTCCATCATTTGATTGCAGCCTTTTGTGGTTCCCTAGAAGAGAAGGTTGTTGGCACTTGTCCAACAGGTGGTTAACCTCAAAGTCCAGCTAGGAGCGCATAGTACTTACCCCCCAATAGTAAGGCTGCTGGTAACCCATCTCTCTCTTCCATGGAGATGAGTTACAGAGGGCCCAGCTCAATTCCCAGAAACAAGACTCAACTGTTTTCTTTTTTGTGTCATTTACCTGTTGATGTTTCCTCTGTTTGCAAATAACACTAAATGGCATCATACCTATTTTGCTAATAGATGGCAGAGTGGATGATTTCTAAACCTAGTAATTCCTACGCATTGATCTGCTTTGGGCTGTGTGCTCAGAAGACGTTCCACGTGGCAGCAGTTTGCCCTTAGAAATGTGCATTCCTTAATGAAGCGAAACTTTTAAAAGCAGCTTGTAGTGAAGGATCTAACCCAGCCAGACAATTTATATTATGATATGGCTATAGTTAGTGTTCCCCACCCCCACAGCTGCTACAGAATATACTGCGCTAAGAAAAACACTGCTGGTGAAACAATTCTGTAGAATTGCTTATACTCCATTGCCCTGTGCTAGCCTTAGCTATTGCTGCATAATTTCCAACCCCCTTCTAAATTACGTTGGTGGTGTATCAAAGGACACTTCCAGTGCATTTTGGCAATCGTACATGAGCTTGTTTATTACACACAGACAGTTATGGAGGGGTCTCAGCTCAGCATGTCGTCATCCCCCCTGTATTTGCCATGTTGGTAAAGTGGTAGTGAGAATATGCCCTTAACCGTTGCTGTATTTCCTCTGTATCACACATTGAAACAATTCTCTACTTCCGTTATACAAAGGGGAAACAGCAGATGGTAACAGCAATAGGTTGGGCCCGTAAGCAATATTCAAAGCCTTTTTCATTCCCGTACAATTATCGGACAAGTTCTTTGCAGACTTAAATTTTTGCAGTGCCGTCAAAACTTCATAGAGTTCTGTAGTTGAGCTAAGGAAAAGCTTAAGGACAACAGTCTTCCAAGTGACTGCATTAGTGGCTGAAACACATAAGAACTTATGTGGATGTTTGAGCTCTGATGGTTGCCAATTCTTCATTCTAGAAAGCCACCATAATGACCTTCAGTACTGTACGTTGCAATTGAAGCAGGAGTGTGTTGATCCAATTTCTTTTTTAAAAAAAAAAAAAATTATAGCACAAGCAGTGGGTTTTAAAGTAGAGACATGCCAAATCTGAAAGCAGATGCTTTCCATTGTACAGATACTAGGTGCACATATTTCTTTGTTGCTTCAAGGACAAAGGAAACACTCATCCAATTAGAAGAGACATGAGGTTGTAGCATAAGGCCTCATTCCCTCAATAAAGGAAATTCTGGAAGAAGAATGTTGACCTCAAGTGACAATAAGTGCTGTTAAAATAATGACTGTACTGTAAGTCTAAACATACACAGTTGCACGACTTTTCAGACATGCAGGACTTTATTCCTTATATGGTTCCCCTGCCCATAGCAAATGCCACGGACCATATGTAAGACACACAAAAAGTAAACTGGACTCTGTTGTTTATTTTGAGTTATCAAACACAAATGGCTCACTCAAATTGCTGCAGTTCTTTTGTAGGCCAGAGGGTAACTGAAGCTATCGAGAAAAGCTTAATTTGAGGCAGAATTTGGCTTTTAGATAAAAACAACTCCCCCCACCCCGACTTTCCTTCACCACTATTACAACCCCTTCTACATTAAAGTGAAAAGAAAGGTGTTTGTAGGGCAAGCTAAGAAGCCTCAGCAAAAAGTACAGATGACCATGTTTTGCATTGATTTCAGTTGTGTAGTATAGGAGTAGGTAACCTGTGACCCACACGTGTCTGCCAGGCTTTGGCCAAGCCTTCTGTATCTGGTCAAGAAGAAGTTTGTCCCTCGTCCATATGAGCAGGGAGAGAAAAGCCTTTCCTGCTGAAGAGGGAAAGAAGAGTGCTTATCAGCAGATCAGCATAGAAGTAAAAACCATGGGGAGAGAGGAGGGTTAACACACACACACCCCTGCATTCCACACAATGAGGTTGAGCCTAGGAAAAAATGTTAGCAGTGTGGGATGTGTTACTGAATATCCTCTCCAGATCCATGTACAATAATGTATATGTTCTGAGATAGACCTGTTAAAGGACCTTGGTCATAGGTGACCCAATGATGCATACACACATGTCTCTTCAAAATAGGATTTTTTATTTTGACACACAAGAATCAAAATATACACAATGATTATCCTGGGGAATTTACTGGTTGCCAAAAAGGCACATATATAGACTCTAAAAATGGACTCAGTTCATAGATTATAAACAGACATATTAGGGGTGTGCACGGACCCCCTGATCCACTTCTCTTCCAGATCTGCAATTTGTGGATCGGGCCGCTTCACTCTGCTCCGCCTATAGTCCGCTCCGCTACGGAGCTCCAGATCCGGATCGGAGCTCCGCTTTCCCCCCCCATAGGCTTGCATTGAAATCCAAAAAAGTCTACAACTTTTTTTCTGTTAAAGTTAGAAACCTCAAGTTTGGCACCATGGCACCTCATGGACATATACACATGCATGCCAAGACTCAAGCCAATCCCATCATCCCCTGATTTTTGGGGAATTTATGAAAATCAGACACCCCATTTTCAGACATAGGATTTACTCTGACATTTTGACATATGAAAACTTGGAAGCAGGCACATCTGCATTCATGGCAAGTTTCAAGCAAATCCCATCATCCCCTGATTTTTGGCGGGGCTTAAACCTCTAACGCACCACCCATAACCTCAATTCACACCCCTTTCGATATCTCCATCGATTTTCACGTTAGAAACCTCAAACTTGGCACCATGATAGTTTATTCTTGTATACACATGCATGCTAAGCCTCAGCAAATCCCATCATCCCCTGATTTTTGGCGGGGCTTTAACCTTTTAACTCACCCCAAATCAAGTCCCATGCTAGAACTACGTCAATTTTCATGTTAGAAACCTCAAGTTCGGCACCATGACACCATGACGCATGCCAAGACTCAAGCCAATCCAAGCATCCCCTGATTTTTGGGGAATTTTTGAAAATCGGACACCCCAGTATCTCAGGGATTTAAAGCTGCAGACAGCTCAATGGGGCCATTTCAAAGGAAATCCCAACATGCCATGAATTGGGGAGTAGAGATAAACCTATATGAATCTTCTTCCACACTTGAAAAATTGATTTGGAACTTCCAAAAGTCTAAGTGAGCGCAGGAAGGACTTATCCCCTGAGTCAAAGCAAGACACACACAAACCATCCCTGCGAGGCAGGCAAGGGAGGAGGGAGGGAAGGCAGGCAGGCAGCAGACATTTCTGGGGGCATAAGGAAGTGAGCCAAGGATAGTTTCAAAGCCAGTAATGCAAACCATCCCTGTGAGGTGGGAGCAGCACAGAGAGATGCCTTTTCTTTTGCATCCCATAACTAGGAGGATAGGAGGATAAGAGTAAAGCTTTGTGATCCTTGCTTCAGAGTTGATTGACTGCACTGTGATCACAGCCATTACTAAACAACAAAATAATAATGTTAATAGCAGTACTAATTAATATTAATAGCAACAATAACAACAACAACAATAAGGAGTTGAACCACAATGAAAGCCTGCCTGATTTCACTGAAGAGGAAAAGCCAGGAGAGCTTGGGCTATGGGGTGTAAATATAAAATGGAATAAATAAATAAATAAATAAACAAAGGAGGGGTAGAATTAAAAGCAGCAGTGTTGCTGAATAAACAACAGGAAGAATTTTTTTAAAAAGGCTATATCTGTCTTTTACCAGTAAGAGGGAAGTGGATGTGCCCAGGGGGAGGGGGAA
The DNA here is from genome assembly GCF_023053635.1 of Elgaria multicarinata webbii. Lineage (NCBI taxonomy): Eukaryota > Metazoa > Chordata > Lepidosauria > Squamata > Anguidae > Elgaria > Elgaria multicarinata. The sequence goes on from NC_086171.1 coordinate 142,084,628, forward strand.
TTATGCCAATTTTGACTGGCCCTGTCTAGGGACCAGTCTTTAAGAAGCAAACTAACACTTCAACTCATGATAAGCATTAGTCTCTCTCCACTGGGTTACTCTTTGGAGGGCTCTGATGACCCTCCAAGGACAGGAGTGTGTGCACTGGGCACGTCCACATGCCCTAGGGGACCTCATCCCCTTGCACCACATCTATTCAGTTGTTCACCAAGGTTAGGGTGGGTAGCAGTGCTGTGTTTCCTATCTGTTATTTACTTGCTTAGTTTATGATTTCAGGTTGTGTTTGTGCATTTGGTGGGGCTACTGTTTTAAAAAACACTGGGAAAAGTCCATTCAGACTAAGAAAAAGAAGTTCCCAGAATCCCAAGTTACCCATTTTGCCTATCCCCTCCTCCAACTTTGGGATCATGTGATCATGACTCTGCCTCTCAGCACTTCAAAAAGGTACCTCTCCTGCTTTTTTTACCTGATTTTTCCAAAAATTATAGCAAGTGAACCGCACCACTCAGAGAGCTGAGAGTAGGCTCAAAATGACCCCCAGCCACGACTCTCTAAGCACAAGAAGTTTCAGAAAGATAGCTTAAAAAACAACACAGTTATCCCCTATTCTTTTCCGCAATGCAATCCTATGGGCGAAATTTTCCAAAATGGCGATCGGAGTGCTCCGCGAAAAGAGAAGCGCTCTGCCTATGGGCGCTTCTCTTCGCCATGCTTCTAAGGGTCCGTGGTCCACTTTTACTCCGCCTCTGGGCAAGGCGGAGCAGGCCAATTCGCTTCTGATTCTCCGATTCTAATTGGAGCGGAGCACACCTCTAAGACATATTACAAACGCACAAGACAGAATGGATAATGAAATTATTTTAAAAGTCTGCTTGGTGGCTAAACCAAAGGCAGTGATATACAAGGAAGACTAGGCCATGGACATATATGGAACATCTGGATTGAACTGGGCCTGACTATGAGCTTTATCACACCAGCGTTATACTGTGCAATCACTGCGAACTGCATGCAAAGGACTCTGAAGTTTTCCACCTAATAATCTGCTTTGATTGTGAAGTACTTCCATGCATCCTGCCTTAATTGTGCGATAAAGCAAAAAGATTAATCATATTTAGCCCCTCCGTTTTAAAAGCCAAACCTGGACCGGGAAGATGCTAAAAACTATAGGCTGGTGGCTAACGTCCCCTTCCTTGGCAAGGTGCTTGAGCGGGTGGTTGCAGGACAACTCCAGGCACTCTTGAATGAAACAGATTATCTAGATCCATTTCAATCTGGTTTTAGGCCTGGTTTTGGAATGGAAACTGCCTTGGTTGCCCTGTGGGATGACCTCTGTCGGGAGAGAGGCAGGGGAGTGCGACCCTGTTGATTCTCCTGGACCTCTCACTGGCTTTCGATACCATCAACCATGGTATCCTTCTGGATAGGTTGTCTGAGCTGGGAGTTGGAGGTACTGTGTTGCAGTGGTTCCACTCCTACTTGGATGGCCAATTCCAGAAGGTGGTGCTGGGGGATTATTGCTCTGTGCCGTGGCTCCTAAGTCATGGGGTTCCACAGGGCTCTATTTTATCCCCTATGCTGTTCAACATATACATGAAACTGCTGGGGGAGGTTATCCGGAGTTGTGGACTGAGGTGTCATCAATATGCAGATGATACCCAGATCTACCTCTCCTTTTCATCAAACCCAGGTGAGGCAGTGGCTGTTCTGAACCAGTGCTTGGACACGGTAATGGACTGGATGAGGGCTAACAAACTGAGACTCAATCCAGACAAGACGGAGGTACTGTTAGCGGGTGGTTCATTTGTCCAGCAAGGTGATGTTTGCCCTGTCCTGGACGGGGTTGTACTCTCCCTAAAGGATCGGGTCCATAGTTTGGGGGTGCTCTTGGATCCAGAACTGTCACTTGAGGCACAGGTGAACTCAGTGGCAAAGAGCACCTTTTATCAGCTCAGGTTGATATACCAGCTGCGCCCTTATCTGGACAGAGATAGCTTAGCTACAGTTATCCATGCTCTGATAACCTCTCGTTTGGATTACTGCAATGCGTTCTTTGAAAACGGTCCGGAAACTTCAGCTGGTACAAAACAGGGCAGCCCGTTTACTAACAGGGACTGGCTGGCGAGATCACATCACGCCAGTACTTTTACAACTTCATTGTAACATGAACCTACCTGTACACTGCGCTCAACATCTAAGGTCCTCCTCCAAGCGCCTACTCCGAGGGAAGCTCGGAGGATGGCAACAAGGGAGAGGGCCTTTTAAGTGGTTGCCCCCCAACTGTGGAATGATCTCCCCGATGAGGCTTGCCTGGTGCCAACATTGTTATCTTTTCAGCGCCAGGTCAAGACTTTTCTCTTCTCCCAGGCATTTTAACAGCATTTAACAACGTTAAGTTTGTTTTTAATGGACCCCAGAATTGTTGTTTTTAAATGGATACTGTTGTTTTTATACTGTTTTTTATGTTTTGATGATTTTTTAAAATTTTGCATACTTTTAATGTTTACCATTTTTAATTGTTGTAAACCGCCCAGAGAGCTTCGGCTGTGGGGTGGTATATAAATATAATAAATAAAATAAATAAATAAATTGGCTGCCAGTCCAGGTCGGGGCCCAAATCAAAGTGCTGGTACTAACAAACAAAGCCCTAAACGGCTTGGGGCCAGGTTATTTGAAGGAACGCCCAGGGCGTAGTGGCCATAGAGGCCACTCAGGCAGCTGCCTAGAGTGCCAAGGTAAGGGGTGCTGCTGAATGCCACACCCAGAAGCCGCCTGCCCACCCCAGTGTCCTGGCTTTGCTTCGGCTGGATGCCCCCCCAGCCGAAGCAAAGCCATGCATGCGCCCCCCCACTCCAGCATCCTGGCTTCGCTTCGGCTGGGTGGGCGCTGAAGCGAAGCCAGAACGCTGGGGGGGGCGGCGGCTTCGGAACAGCACGCCCGGAAGTCACTCTACACGAGTTAACATCTACACGAAACCACTGAGGGAGTTTAACTGGCAACCAGCTATCTCTCCTTTTCATCAAATCCAAGTGAAGAAGTCACTGTTATGAATCAGTGCCTGGGCACAATAATGGACTGGATGATGGCCAATGAACTGAAACTCAGTGACGACAAGACAGAGATATTATTACTTGGTGGTTTGTCTACTTGGCTAAATGATGTCTAGCTTGTTTTGGAGGGTGTTGAACTCCCCCAAAAGATTAGGTTGTAGTTTGGGGTTGCTCTTGGATCTATTTATTTATTTATTTATTACATTTTTATACCGCCCAATAGCCGAAGCTCTCTGGGCGGTTCACAAAAATTAAAACCACAATAAAACAACCAGGCAGGTTAAAAGCACAATTACAAAATACAGTATAAAAAGCACAACCAGGATAAAACCACACAGCAAAGTTGATATAAGATTAAAATACAGAGTTAAAACAGTATAATTTAAATTTAAGTTAAAATTAAGTGTTAAATTACTGAGAGAATAAAAAGGTCTTCAGCTGGCGACGAAAGCAGTACAGTGTAGGCGCCAGGCGGACCTCTCTGGGGAGCTCATTCCACAACCGGGGTGCCACAGCGGAGAAAGCCCTCCTCCTAGTAGCTCCCACTTATCCATCTTGTAGTTCTCTTGGAGAACCAGCTGGGACTTGCTTCACTGCTGCTGTGAACACCACTCACTCTGAAGTATGCTTAGGGCAGCAAATGAGCCATTATTTCTGTGTTTGTGTCTTGTGCTGGCCTTGTCCTGCCTCAGATTTCTCTTTCGTCAAATTTGAGAGGAGGAGGAGGAAGCAGTCCTCATACCTATGACACCTGGACTGTGAGGTGGATGGAGTCTCATGCATTGATTGGCGGAGTATCCATGCCCTCTCTGAGCTTGGTGGGCTGCCATTCCTAGGTGGGTGGGTAGGGGCAGGGAAAGGCATTGTCACATCACAGGGCTTCCTTTGCTAAGGCTGCAACCCTAAACACAGTTTCCTGGGAATAAGCCCCATTGAACTCAAGGGAACGTACCTTTGAGGGGACGTGTCTAGGATTGTACTGTTAACCTTTGTTGGTGTCAAGGGTGGACAGGAGGAGGAGGAGGAGGAAGAAATCTGGCCGTTCAACCTTCAGCAGGACCTGCGCATCATGCATAGAGTATAACTGCAGACTCAATCCCCGCACCCCCACCCCCGCAAAGGATGATGACTGGGTTTAACTTTAAATTGATGCTATATGATTGATGTGTATTGCGGAAATTCCTAACTTGCTGACATGTCCTGCTGTGCTATTTACGTTTGCTACTTGTGAGATAGAATGGTCAACATGGCATCTGGCAAAGATTGTTTGCCTAACAGCTTAGTTGCATGTGTAATCTGTAACCTATGGGAAGCATACACACTGGCAAGTTTCCAAGACTATATAAGGGTAGTGGGCACTGAGTCATGTGTGCTTGCTTTGCGAACGATCGCCAAGCACCCCTTTCCGCACAGATTGAGAAAATGAAGATTACGTTGGATCCTCCATCCCTGTGTGTTTTATTGGACCTAGGGCACTGGGCATGGGCCCTCCTGTCCCTTTGGGGGACAACATGATCATTCACTTTTTCCTTCCACAATTCATAGGAAGTAACCCCCATTAAACATAGTGGGATTTACTTCAGATTAAATCCCCTGTCCAACCATGAAGCGGCGCAGCAGCCCCAGCCCCAAACAGAGACCTCAGGGCAGGAGAATGGTGCTTTGCCATTCCTGGTCTCCAAACCAGGCAAAGAGACAGAGAGAGACGCTGCCAAAGAAGCCTCCTCCATTTATTTCAAATACTTTTCTTATTTTCTTTCTGGCAATCCTTCCCCCTGGTTCTTTCAGTTTTTGGGTTCCAATTTCTTGAAATCTGAAAATCCAAACCAAATGTCTCAAATGTTCCTTTTCTGTGGAACTCCCTGCCCCTGGAGGTCAGGCAGGCGCCAAAACTAAGTTGTTTCCGGCGCCTCCTGAAAAAAGCTGCGTTCCAGGAATCGTTCCTTGACTGACAGCCAGGTTTTTATTGGTATTCTCTCTCTCTCTCTCTCTCTCTCTCTCTCTCTCTCTCTCTCTCTCTCTCTCTCTCTGTGTGTGTGTGTGTGTGTGTGTTTGTGGATGTTTAGTATAATAACGGTGTTTTAATTTTTTGTATTTTTACTGTTTTAATTCTTATGTTCACCACTCCAGAATTTGATTCAGATATGAAGCGATAAACAAATTGTGTAAATAAAAATAAATAATAACTTTCTAGCAACTTTGGCATTATACAATGCTTAAAGTGCCACAATGCATCATTTTGCAGCTTTTGGGTTTTTTTATTTCTCCTAGACAGGCATGGCTACAATTGTTTTTCAATTATCAAAGTTATAAATCCCAAGTTTCTCTCTAGATGCATATACTGGAATTATCTTCAGGGTGGATACAGTAGCCTGCAGCTCTTCAAAGAGTAAATCTCCAATCCTACATACACTTACTTCTAAGTAAACATGTTTATGATTACACAGTAAGTTTGATGTAATCCTGAACATATTTTCCCATCCACAGATCTCTCTTTACACCCAGTTGTTTCCCTACCCCATATAACTTTGTGTAACTTCTCAGCTACCTTTTCCCAGCCAATGGGCTGGCGAAAAGATCATTTTCTGCATGAGGCAGAGCAGTAAATTGCCCCTCCCCACACCCCAGTCCATTCAAGGAGCAAAGTAGGAGCAGGATAGGGCTCCTGTATTTTTAACAGTTGTATAGGAGAATTTCAGCAGGTGTTATTTGTATGCCTGCAGCACCTGGTGAAATCCCGTCTTCATCACAAGAGTTAAAGCTGCAGGAGCCATGCCCTCTTTTGAATCTGGTCACTCTAGTCTTCCAGAAACTAGCTGTGACATCATTCACAAAGTGTGCAACTGGATATTGATTTATTAAGTATTGTGAGAGCCAGTTTGGTGTAGTGGCTAAAGTGTTGGACTGGGAGTTGGGAGATCTGGGTTCTAGTTCCCACTCAGCCATGGAACCCACTGGGTGACTTTGGGCCAGTCACAGACTCTCAGCCCAACCTACCTCACAGGGTTGTTGTTGTGAGGATAGAAATGGAGAGGAGGAGGATTATGTATGCTGCCTTGGGTTCCTTGGAGGAAAAATGGTGGGATATAAATGCAATAAATAAATCAAATAAATAAATTTATATATTGCTTTATAGCCTGACCTCACAAAGCACTTTACATGCAATTATTAAAACAACAAAACTAATATAATTATGCAAGAAAAAACAAAATAAAAAACAAACACACAACTTTTTGTCTTGGAAATGATGACCTTGCTTGTTTCTTCTCCTCCCAGGACAAGATGGGTGTCTGCATGCCAGTGGTACCACCCTCTAGTGGGTCTTGGGAACTGGGACAGGTATAATTACCACCCCTGCATCTTTGAAGCCTTTATCATAGAATCAGGGGGATCATAGAACACTAGATTTGGAATGGGGCATTGAGGCCAACCCCGTTCAGTGAAGAAATCCCGTTTAAAGGCTGTCCAGTCTCTGCTTGAATAATTTCAGTATTGGAGAGCCCAGCTCCTCCATAGGCAGTTGGTTCCATTATCTGACTGCTGTGATCATTAGGAAGTTCCCCGCCCCCCTGAGGTTCAACCAAAAGCTGCTTCCCCCTAACTTAAGCCTGTTATTTCATGCCTTGGGTGACAAATGGACAGGTCACAATCTTCTTCTACAGGACAACCTTTTAGGCGCTTGGAAAGTCCTATCATATACCCTCTCAGTCTTCTCTTCTCAAGTCCTCTTCTTTCCATCTTTCCTTGTAGGACTTAGTTTCTAGTCCCCTGATCACTTTTATTGTCCTTCATTCCAATATATCTGAATCCTTCTTCAAATGTGGTGTCCAAACCTGGATACAGGATCCAAGGTGAAGACTGGCTAGCACAGTGTAGAGCGGAACTATCCCTTTGCATGATTTTGAAAATATACTTCAACTGATACAACCTAAAATTGCTTTCCCCTTGTCACAGAGCATTAGATACTCCTAGATTGTCAAAACCTCTCTCTCGCCTGCTCTTGAACATAAGAATTCTGAGGAATCTTCTCCGTGAGCCCCTGCCAAAGGAAGTGAGGCAGGTGGCTACTAGAAGGAGGGCTTTCTCCGCTGTGGCACCCCGATTGTGGAATGAGCTCCCCAGAGAGGTCTGCCTGGCGCCTACACTGTACTCTTTTCATCGTCAGCTGAAGACCTTTTTATTCTCTCAGTATTTTAACACTTAATTTTTAACTTAAATTTAAATTTTACTGTTCTAACTCTGTATTTTAATCTTATATCAATTTTGCTGCGTGGTTTTATCCTGGTTGTGCTTTTTATACTGTATTTTGTATTTGTGTTTTTAACCTGTTGTTTTATTATGGTTTTAATTTTTGTGAACGGCCCAGAGAGCTTTGGCTATTGGGCGATATAAAAATGTAATAAAATAAATAAATAAATAAATAAATAAATAAAATAAAAATAATCTTCAATTTTTCACAGCAATGGCTGCTATGCCAAGCCCAAAACCTCCTTCGAGTCCTGGAAGAGATGGCTCAGACTTCTTGGGCATCCCAGTAGGTGCTCTCCCATCGTGTCTTCTGGAGGTGCACCCCCTTCTTCCCTGTGCCCCGTTGATCTGCCTCATAAGGACAGCATCTCTGTGGCCAGTTCAACCTTCAAAGAGGTAGAGGTAGTCTTATCCACCACTCATGCACTGGGCACAACATACACAGGAGAAGTTAGGAAGGCTATGTCACATCAAACTGGATTCCCTGTTCTTTACTCTAATGTGACAAGTGGTTAACTCTGCCCCTGCCAGAAGTCCGTCACCATCCCCAGAACACCCACTTACAGAGTCCTGCCCTGGAAAGAGGGATCACTAGACATGGGGTGATGTGACTCCTCTACAAACTCATCATGCCCGCATGGAGCAGTAAGATGATGGTGTACACCCCTGCTGTACATGTGGGGGACTGGAAGAGACCATGTAGGGATAATTTCCAATCCCACACCCAGAAGTCCTGCCCTGGAAGGAAGTAGCACCAGATGAGGTCATGTGACCTGTCTACAAACTCATCATGCCACCTTTTCCTATTCAGACACAATAGCATAAGGAGCTCATAGAGGGACCACATGATCCCATCAGGTAAACCCTCCATCCAGGACAGGACTTTTGAGACTGAAGGCCTTGCTAGATGATGAGTTAGCCTGGTGCGGGGCCCGGGCTCATCCCTGTGGATCCAGATGACGCACAGGGGATCCTGGGCTCAGGCAGGGGTCAAACCTCCCTGGCCTCGGGGTAACTGGCACTGCTTGTGGCCCGGTATTTCCCATGGTCTCGGGCTGAGCCCCAGACTGCGGGCATGTAGACCAGTCCGCCGCTTTCCCCAGCTACCGCATTTACTCGCAAGTAGCCGGGAAAAGCAGTGAACAGTGCGCAGCACTCCATAGGAGTGCTGTGGCCATCAAGGCAGGGTGGGGAGATGGGGGGGGGAATCGGAGCCAGCAGGATGGGGAAAAACAGTGCCAGGGGGGATGGGGGGGAATCGGAGCCAGGGGGGATGGGGGAGAAAATGGAACCAGGGGGGATGGGGGGGAAACGGAGCCAGGGATCAGAGATCGCAGTTGGGGGGATTGAAGATCGTGGGTGGGGGGTGGAATCGGAGATCGCGGGGGGAATCGCAGCCAAGGTGGGGAAATCGGGGGCAGGGGGAGTGGGGAACCCTTTTAAAAAAACAAACGCCTACCTTAGTCGCTGGTGTGCTCCTGCGCACCCGGCCCCTTTAAGACATTAAACAAAATGGCCGATGCGACTGGGCTTTCCTTTACCCTGTCACATCTGACGTGGATACGAGCGACAGCCCGGGCTACTTCTAGCACGGGCTGGCCCCTCCATACGCCTGGATTCTAGCAAGGCCCTGAGACTTCTTGGGATGGGGTTGGAAATGATCCAGTGTGTGCTGCTACTTTGCCTCCCAGTCCTTATCCTATGATCAATGCTCCATTCTACCAACCCTTGGAATTCTTTGTGACTCTGCTTCTGGATTGTGTAATGTGTGTGACTGCCTGTGTTTTGTCCTTCGACTGCTATGTCAGCCACTCTTGCCTTAGCCTGAACCCTTTTAGGGATGTCGGAGGAATCTGTGGTGGGTGGGGATGGAGCTGAACAAGTTTTTGTCAGCCCGGCCCCTGGACTCTGTTCCGTCTTCCATCAGCTGGCTGGATTCATTGAGCAATGAGACAGGACATTTGGTGGAATTTCTGTAACAATAAACATTTGCACAAAACAACTCATTTGCACAAATTTGGACTGTGAATTGTGCAAATTTGCACAGATTATAGTTATTATTTGCACAAATTATGCAAAAACAAACAAACAAAAATAAAACAAATCCAGGTTGTTATGTCACTGGCTGGCTCAGCTTAGATCTCTTGTACACTCAGGGCTTCAACAGATGACTCAGTTTCATGATGCTGAGCTGATACATGCAGGAACTAGGATTCTGCATATCACTGAACGGGTCTATTGTTAGTACAGGCCTAGAGGCCTACAGAGATTCCTGTGGAAGTGTGTTACGAAGTGCGTGAAGAACGACCACTGTCCCCCTGAATACATGTCATGAAAGATCTGGTGAGTAGGAGCTTCAAACTCTCAGCCAGCCTGAATAATGAAGGAATTGTGCCACATCTGTTGTAGACTTTCAGCGATATGGCTGACCTCATTTGACCATATGTGGTGGATTGAGGTCCTGACCATGGCTCCTGCTGTCCCCATCTTTTTCAAAGGGAGATGCCTGGCACTGCTTCCATTCCATGGAGAGTTGAGAGAGACTTCCCATGGCCTGTTCCTAGGATTTAGCTGCCATGTTCATGCCAACATAGAATGTGTCAAAAGATCAGTCATGAGTCCCCAGAAACAGAAGGTGAAAGTCTCTCTCTCTCTCTCTCTCTCTCTCTCTCTCTCTCTCTCTCTCTCTCTCTCTCTCTCTCTCTCAATCCATCCCTCTGTTTCTTCCTTCTTCCTGGAGACCCCTCTCCATCAATGGGAGGAGTTCCTTCTCTTCTTCCAACAGAGACAGGCAACATTTGAACACAGCCCTCCAGGACCAGAGGGCAGGCTGCATTTGAGCCCCTCCAAGTTGTTTGCCTTGTCCAAAAAGGATGTGAGGTATAGCAGTTCCAAGCCGTAGAGTCAAAAGTGTTCTACTGAGAAATGTTTCCCAGATGTAAGGAGAGAGGCAGGAATTCTACACTTTCCTATGTTGCCTATAGATCTCATTTGATCGCTTCTGTAGAATCAAAAGGGTGTTTTAAATTTAGAGCAAGCCCACAAGAAAACAGCATCTATCAGCAGTCCCAGTCTTCAACTGATTCTTCACCAGCCCTGTTTAGTCCCAGAAAATTCCATTGTGACCAACACAGCACAGCTCACAATGGGATGTACCATTACCAACTCTCCCTCTGACAATGGCACGTACCATTACACAGCTCTCCTTTACTGACATGGACATGCAAATATACACTGCAAAGAAGTCTCACCACCACTGCTTTTCTTCCAGTGGGTTATCCTAAATTTTGTCCAATAACAAAATTTGGGGGGAGGGGCAGGGCTCCTTTAACTGTTGCGATGAAGATGGAATTTCACCAGCTGCTGAAATACCCTTTTCAATACAACTGTTACCATACGGTAACCCTACTATTAAGTCTTTAGGATAGGAATATAGGGGAAAGACTGTAGCTTACTGAATAGAACACATGGGGCTGATACAGAAGGAACTTTCATTTAGGTGATATGGCAGGGGGGAAGACCTTAGACAGCGGCTACTATGCTGGGGGCTACTAAAACTTGGTTACTCTGGATGTTTTCTTGTAATTACATCCCTCCCATGTAGTTATGTGAAACTTGTAAATTTGGTTGGTTTGGTTTGCTTATAACTTGCTGCTTTGCGGAATATGGACTATCGCCAGAATGGCTACTGAAATGTGGTTCCTGTGGATGTTTTGTAGCTTATTAAATTATCCCCATCTAGTCATGTGACTGGTGAGTTTGGTTGAGTTGGCTCACATGGAAGTTGTTTTGTGGAATATGGATTATTGGCTGGAATGGCTACTGAAACGTGGTTTCTGCGGACAGTTTGTGGCTTCTTTCATCAATCACTTAAAGTTATGTGTGACTGGTGAGTTTGGTTGATTTGGCTCACTTGGAAGTTGCTGTTCCAAGCCATTTTTCTTGAATATGGACTATTGCCCGGAACGGGTATCGGAATGTGGTTTCTGTGGGTGTTTTGTGGTTTCTTGCATCCCTGCCATGCCGTTATGTGTGGTGAATTTTGGTGATTTGGCCAATCCTGGCCATTCCTTTCTGTTTCAGATGTGTTCTGGGCATTATGGGGTTAAGAATAATATAATATTGCAATGGTTTTAATCCTAAAATATTGTTCAGGTGTCTCTAACACTATTTTTGGCATGGTTTTCTTAAATATAGCAGCCATTCTGGCTTTTACACCATTCCTCCCAGTTACATAGCCTCTGCATGTCTACTCAGAAGTAAGCAGGTCTGAACATTCAGAAGTATTTCAAATGAATACCAGTCTATCACACCAAGTCTCTGCATGTCTACTCAGCAGGGAAGCCTCTGCAGGACAAGGCTCAGAAGGCAGCAGGGCTGAGTCACTCAGCATCTTCCTCCCCTGACCCCACCCCCTCTTCCCCAGAGAGAAGCACTTACCTCTGATCAGCAGCTGATTGAAGATAAGTTCTCCCCCCCTCCCCCAAGGGGAACCTTTTCAGGACTGAGCAGGGGAAAGCGCTCATCTCCACAGCTGATCGGACATGTGAACTTTCCTTCCCATGGCCGAAGGAGCAGGGTCAGCAGGACCAGGGAGAAAACCTGCCAGGCCATATGGAAAAAGCTGCCAGATCCTGTGGCTCTTATCAACCCAACCAGCCAGAGGTTTCCCCATTCCTGACCTACTGGTCATTTTCTCTTAGGTAGCACAAAACATGAAGGCTTGCATTTCCTAGTGGAGCACCCACAGGAAATGACTGTATATGGGATAAATGACAAAGAGTCAATTAGTTTTGGCAAGATAGGAAGAAGGAAAATCATGGGACCACAATGGTCAGCATGCAGGTCTAGTAAACTGTCGTAATGGTCCCTCTTTCATAAGGTATGAATTTCATTCTGCGGAGTCTCAGGATTAAACTAGATGTTACTTTTATTGTATGGTTAGCAACCACATCTGGGCTTTTAAAGTTTTTAATATGGGTGCAGGGGACCACAGGGAGGGAGGATAGTTAACCCTTCCCTTCCTGGCCATGGTTTGCTTCTCTCTTCCAGGCACAGCAATTAACTTTAAGGAAAAAGCTGCTGTTCTGGCTTGTTTTGTAGATTTTTTGAGAGATGTGTTTATTACATATGGGTGCCCTGTTAGCCTCAGTGTACTTTTTCTGCCAGTCTGTGAACGGAATTCTAAATAACATAAGAAGCAGTAATGTTATATATCCATACAGAAGTGGATCAGGGCTAGAATTCATTGTGCTTTCTCTTTTTATTGTGACTCACAGAGATGAACAATGATGGAGTTCACTTTAAACGGCTACCTTTACAGACAGAATTTAAGCATTTTATAATTCTATCCAGTGTATGTGGAGTGAAATAGAAACAGTTAATTCTTTTTTAAAATCTTCAGTTAGTTCTTCGTTGGTTACCGTGGTGTAATCTGTACACATGTAACAAATGCAGTTTCCAGCCTTATCATAGCTGCTCCAGTCTTTGATGCACATACCACAGAACAGTCTCTTTGGTTCAAAAGGTTAAAAGTTATTAACTGAAAATCAATTGAAATGTTTTTTAAAAAGAAGCCTATTTGCTGCAGCACACAATTCACTCCCTTCAGATTGCTTCTCTCCGCACTGCAGGAAAATAAAGCTGCAATATTTGGGGAAATAAAGATGACTAAAATAAGGCAAACACGCAACTTGACTTGTAAATGCCCCGGAGGCCATTTAAAAATGTTTTGATAATGAACATTCAGAAAATGGAACATGCTAGTTATGGCAGCTAACAATTTCCAAGTTGGTATATTGTGACCGGGTTTGCATGTCATGATAAACCATGGTGGTTTGTAAGCTACTTACAGGCCCAACAGGAAGGAAGGGGTGTAGCATTATATGCAAAGTAAATATACCCCTGTATGGAAAGCCATGATTATCAGGCAGAAGCCCTGTTGAAAGCATTTCAGTAAAGACAGAGTAAGAAAGAAGAGTGATGGTGTTGTGGCAATCTACTCAGATTGTCCGGCTGGCTGGAAAACATGGATGGCACTTCCCTGGATGTCAAAACTTTTACAGGCAAGCCATAACAGCAATGGCAGATTTCAAGTATCATGACATCTACTGGAAGTTTAATTCTATAAGATATTGGAATATCCAATAAATGTTTGACTTATCTTACTGGCAGATTCATCTTTGAGAAGATAGAAAAACCATGGGGAACTGGGGCAGTATCCAATGGTAATCTTACTTAGATTAGGCCCATTCACTTCAATGAGTCTACTCTGTTTAGGAGTACCACTGGATACTACCCCTGCTACCCTAGACTTAACCATAACCCATAAAGAATAACTGTTGATGAAGAAAATGTAGACGGGAATCTTGGGAGAAAGTGACCGCGTCATCTTGGAATTTGTAACAGTCAGGGCTGGGAAAACAGAGTTTAATCAAACATGTACCTTGGACTTTAGGAAAGCTAATTAAAAAAATTCCAGAGAAAAGTTGGGTAGAATCCTATAGCTAGAGGTTCTGAGGAAAAAAAGAGTTCAAGAGGGATAGGAGATCCTGAAAACTGAGATACTGATTATAGGGTTGTCGCGAGTGTCTGACTGGGTCCGGGAGGCTGATGGACCATCCCCATCCAATTCTCTGGACCCAGTTGGGAGCACTAGGTGTGAGCACAGACCCAAGGCCAAGTGCTTGTCAGACCCCAGCAAGCATTCAGCACACAGCCACCCCGGCTGCCAACATCGCACACTCCCCACCCACCCCGTGTTAATCGCTGTCATCATTAATGCAATGGAAGAGCTCTTCACCCCACTGTGTCAATGGTGGCCATAAAGGCCCCATTAACACAAGGGTCCACTTTACCCTTGAGTTAATGGGATCTTTACAGATGCCACTCACACAGCACGGCAACATGCATGATTTCTGGAGGCCCCAGAAATTGCACACTTCCCCCATTGTGTGAATGGTGGCTGCCATTAACACAGCGGAGAGAAGTGCACAGGGATCCTGCCTTCATATATCTCTGCATCTCAGTCCGTGCTTCCTATTTTTATTTGATTTTAAATGTCCCCCTAGACAAAACAGGAAAACGACAAGTGAATGATATGATTTCCCTTTCCCTCCAGACAAAAGACTGTGTTTTCTCTGAATGCTGCCTGAGAAACATACTCCATTCACATTAAATAATGTGATTTCCTTAGGAAAATAATTCCATCTTACTTTGCAGATACAACATGCCCGTTCCCTCTCCCCTTAGCAATTTCACACTGACGATGTCACAGTATATTGCACCTTTTTGCAGGCTGCTCTCTGTTCAACAGCCTGCCTGCATAGAAGTTAGAAGGGCAGGTTGCAAAATTGCTAGTGGGCGCTAGATGGCAGCAAGTTAACTCTTCAAATGCCAGAGGGTGCTTTGTTTATTGAATACTTCCTAACCGGCAGTTGGGGTAGGGAAAAAGACCTCCCTGGTGAAACATTGTTGATGAAGCAGCTCCTTCCTATTTCATTTTACATGAAGCAAGCTGAGACACATGAAAATAATGGTGTGTGTGTGTTTTTAAAAAAGCAAAAGCCCTTGATGGGCAGTTTCCCTCCCAACAATATAGAACTCTACTCTGTTGGCAACTTACATGAGCCCAAAGCTAAGCATTTTTCTAAACCCTATTTGGGCAAAAAACTTGTAAAAGTAACTGTTTTTTAATCACTATTTGAATTGTAGGTCGTTTTCTATGTTCTATATGTTGTTTTACTTTCTATCTGTGTTGAGACAATAGGTATTATCCTAAGCTTTCAGGACAGGATGCAATATACATGATAATTTAAAAATAATTTGTCATCTTGCTTTCCAAAATTTCAATACAGTTTCTCCAGGCAATTCCCATATCTAAATTATCTTAAAATGTTAACGTGTGAAGAAGGCTTAGACACACGGCCTCCCCAGTTCTTGAGCTGCAGCGGGTGAAAGGCCCCCCGGCCATCTTTCCTTAGCTATTATTTTTAAAAGGCTACATGCGAAGAGAGGTTGTGGATTCCCATCATAATTTGGGGGCTAGTCTTCTTTGAGCATGCCTTTTATATCAAGTGTCCAGAAGCACTTTGCATTATATATGTCTTCTTCTGTAAAAGAAACATCTTGGAACCTTTCATGTATCACATTGTAAGATTTCAGAGCTAGGAATGATTCAGGAGAATTTCTATGTCCTGTTAGGGTTGCCATCGGTTGACAATTCTTATGTTTTGTTATCTCTCCCTCTCTCCATATGTTGGCATCATTTTCCACAATAACTAAAAGATGTGTTTAGAATTTGTTTCTATTTTCATTGTCATGAATTATTTCTGATAAGAAAGTAAATCCTCCCCAAACAAGTGTACAGTTCACATTAATGACACATTACAAATCATGCATTTGCTACCTAATCAATATGTCTTCTATTGATACAGTGTAACCAATTTGCCATCAACCACCTGTCATTTCATTGTGATCTTGCCATATATGGAAATTCCCCTCTATCTTTAATACGTAGAATAAAGTGAGTAGATATCCATGATTATTCTGTGAACAACCCCTTGAATGCCCTTTTTATTTTGTCTCACTAAATGGCTGGACTGTCCATACCTTTCTAAGGGGGGGGGATCTACACTACTGCTTTAAAGCACTTTGAAAACATTTTGAAAACTATATATGAAGTGTGTCCCAGGCCCCAACAGTTGTCAAATTTGTTATAAAGCGCTTTAAAGCAGTAGTGTAGATCCTGCCTAAGTTAAAAAAAACCAATACAGGCAATTTGGAAGAACCACTATCAGTTCCCAGTTCACAGAAAAGCCAATAGAAGATGCAAGTGCAATATGCCCAATACATTTTTAATTAACTAACATCCATTTTGTAAAATAAGCACAATTACCGAGTGTCCTTTGTGTAACCCGTGTTCCATCCTATATAATATAAACAATCCTAGCCATATTTTTGTGATAGTCCAAATGTTTTGAATGTCCCCAAGGCATTTGGGTGAATAAAGTTATATGATATAGTCACAGTAGTTTGGGCATGAAATTTCACACATTAATAGATAGGAGGTGAGTTCAAAGTTGTAAAACCAGCTTTACAAGATCATCTTCACAGTTCTTAGCAGATTTCCTTTTCAGGTGTCACCAGAAGGAAAAAGAGGAATAAATCCATGCAGGCATTTTTGAAGAACCAATATTGCTTTCTTGTTCACAGAGGGAGGGAGGCAGGCTGGTATTGTGCAGATATTTTAGACTACAAGCTTTATCACACCTAGTCAAATGCACGGCTCTCATCACTTCTTCTGTCGCCACTCCCACGTCGCTTCCTGAAAACAGGAAGTCATTAGCGTCATTCAGTCCGGTAGGACAGAGCAGCAACCGGACTTAATGAGGTGGTTTTTGCTTTGCGATAATGGCCAGAAGGGGCAGAAGATGGGCGAGAGGCAGACGACGTCATGTGAGTAATTCACGAGTGCCCAGTAACGAGCGTGCAGTAAAACGCTCGTCAGATGAAGCTTTACGTCTCCCCTAAGCCCCACCCAGCATACCCAATGGCCAGTGGTCATGGAAATTGTCATCCAAAACACCTAGAGGCACCAGGTTGCCTACCCCAGCAATAGAAGATGCAATTGCAGGATTCAAAGACACCTGCTGATGAAGAATGAGTAATCTATCATTTATAAAGCTTTGCTATTTTCATTTTGCTTGTGCATGCAACTCCCCCATCAGATAAGTACTATTATTCACATTTTACACACGGGGAGCAGCAGTAGAGAGAAAGGTGCACATAAATCTCCTTGAAATCAATATGGCCTTTGTGCAGTTAAGGCTGCAATCCCGCTTTCGCTGGAAGGTTGTCCTAGAGGCCAAAGGATTTACTGGAGTCTTCAAAGAGGGAGCCCTTCAAGTGGAGAAGGGGGTCCACCCTTGGAAGCTTTCTTTGTGTGGTGGGAAGAAAGTTCACCACCGATTGCATCTCTGATATTGTAACTCCGATTGCAGAGAGGGCAAAAACGAAGTTAGGGACCGACTGGAGGAGACTTTGGATCTGCAGCATTCACAAGAACTGCATTCCTCCCATTCCCCCAAAACACATATGGAATGGGGGTAAAATTATACTCAGGGCTGGTGCCAGACTATTTTGTGCCCTAGGCAGGTGAGCTGCTTTCACCCACCCACCCCTACCCCAGCGTACCTGGGCACGGGATGCCATCTCGCCCACCCAGCCAAAGTGAAGCCAGGACACTGGGTTGGGGCGGCGGCTTTGGAACGGCACGCCCAGCCGGACGCCGCTCTGTTCTGAAGCCGCCCCACCCCCACCCACCCTACCCCAGCGTTCTGGCTTCGCTTCAGCGCCCACCCAGGTGAAGCGAAGCCAGGATGCTGGAGTGGGGCGGGCGGGCATGGCTTTGCTTCGGCTGGGTGGGCACCCAGCCGAAGCGAAGCCAGGACGCTGGGGCAGGCAGGCAGCTATGGAACGGCGCACCCGGAAGCCGCCCTCTCAGAGCCGCTATGGGAGAGCAGCTTCCGGGTGTGGCGTTCAGCGCCCCCCTTACCTTGGCGCTCTAGGTGGCTGCCTGAGTGGCCTCTATGGTAGCACCGGCCCTGATTATACTGGTCCTGGAGATGGTATAATTTACTTTCTTTCTATTGGGAGCAATGGGAGGGAAAGATTAAAAAAAGAAAAACATTGCCGATTTCCCATTTGAGAAATGAAACAAACATGGAAAATGGTCCTCCACGTTCTGCCCTGCATGTGTGAGCCCTTCAAGGCCACTGATTGATACTGTCTCTGTTGAAGGTATCCATGGCAAAAATAGGGAGGAGACGCTGAAGGTAGATGTACCTACTGGTTAAGAATACTACACAGAGATCAATTTAATATGTGTCATGAATTTGCAGTTCTGTTGTATTTGAATTCCAATTATCACATTTGAAAACTTGGCAAAGGCACTATTAAACCTTTGTATATTAATTTATAATTCACATTTATAATTTGGTAAACCATGGCTTGTAATCAATGAATATGAATAGGATAATCTGCAAGTCATATACTCTGAGATTGCAATTAATATTTCTTTTTGTTGTTTTAAAATCGATTTAAATAACAGGAGGCATGATTCTAGGAGCTGCTGAGCTGGCAAATACATGTTTAGAATGGGGTGGAGCAGCTGGTGCCCCAGCGAAGGTTCTGAACCAATGCAGGTCATCATGTCTGAGCAGGAGCCACCAATGCTATAAAATGTGATGCACAAAATGATGGTGCAGCACAGAACAAAGGCTTCTGAGTTGCCTCTTCAATGGCACTTGGCAAGCCCTTCCTTATTCTTTCTCGTACTGGGTTTGCCAGTTCAATTCCTCATGGAACTGCTGCCAGTAGGGTGAGGGAGAAATAAACCAATAGGATGAGGTGGTGGTGGTGGGGATAAATCAGATCTCAGTAGCAAAACACATGCTGTGCATGTAGATTTATTGAAGAAGCTCCAGGTTCAGTCCCTGGCATCTGATTTAAAAAACAGAAGATGGAAAAGACCTCAGAATCACAGCAGACAATCCTGGATTTGGTTGACAAATACAGTTGACTTCACATAAGTCAGCTGGTAAACCATGATAGGGGCAGGATTAGGAGCAGCTTTCCTTACTCAGCAGCCTAACAACATTTGGGGCAAATGGAGAACCAGGTGCATCGATGCTGCATTGTGCATTTATATTTGGAAGCAAGCCACTACAATGATTAGAAAATAGCCTCGCTGCGAAGAACAGAAAGGGGGCACTCATGGACGTACATGAATTGGATGGGAGACTCCCGTGGAATGAATAGTTTAAAACTTGATGTAAAGACAGCCTTATTGTATGGATCTGCTCCGAAGGAAAATTCCGGCTTGGAAACAGATCGTTCTTGGGATTTTTAAATGATTTGAATGGTGACACAGGGTTTGGTGGGGGTTGTTGATGGATCTTTGGCACTGAGGTTTGTGTCCCTCCTCACATTCATGTGGTATAATTTCATGACTGAGACAACTTCACATGGAACAAAGCATAAAACTGCCAGCTTCACCTTCGTGTGTAATCTTTGAATAAATGCAGGTCCTTTTCTGCACTAGAGAACTGAAGAGGATGACAAAAACAGCTCAATAAATACTCCCTGCCAGCTGGCAGTCTACAGTATGATTTCCCCCCAACTTTGCAAAATATCCTATCCAAAGAATTTGAAAGCTCAAGAAGACAAGGTCAGAACCGATGGCTGTAGGTGTGGAGAGCTTTATTGTGATAGTGGGATAGCAACAGCATAGCAACTATGGAGCTATATAAGCATAGAAACCTATATACAAAATCTCCCATCTCTGCAATATCTTAGTTGAGGCATTTAACGGCAAAAATAATTATTCATAAATGACTGAGTAAAGGCTACCTAAGGGCTCATCTACACCAAGCAGGATATTCCACTATGAAAGTGGTGTATAAAAGGCAGGAGCCACACTACTGATTTATAGCAGTATTAAAGTGTGCTGCAGGATCTAAACTTCTGCTTTATAGTGGTACTGAAGTGCACTGACAACTGTTGGGGCCTATGACTCCTCTACACCAAGCAGGACATAACACTATGAAAGTGGCATGAAAGCGGCATGTGGTATATGTCATGGGCCCCAACAGTTGTCAGTGCAGTTCGATACCACTATAAAGCAGTAGTGTGACTCCTGCCTTTTATATACTGCTTTCATAGTGGATTATTCTGCTTGGTGTAGATGAGCTCTAAAACTCTGCTGTTGCTGCCATAGGTCTATTTGCTCTCAGCCACAGAAAGTAAGTGTGTGTGTGTGTGTGTGTGTGTGTGTGTGTATGTAGTGATCTGGAATGAAGGAACCCACTACTATAGATTCTGTTGTTCATCACAGGATTCCACACACTGGCATTTATTAACCCCATGAATTACAAATGTTGCTACATGAATATTATGGTTGCTGTGTATATAATGAGTCTATGGTCATAGTTATATATTCCTGTTATATCTCTGTATGTTGTGGTGATTATTTCTGTAGAAAGAGAGGGAGATGAGTGAGTGTATTTTATACTTACTGTTGTGTCCTCCCCCCTCGATCAAAATAGAGAGGCGGGTAAGAAATAAAATTATTATTATTATTATTATTATTATTATTATTATTGAGAGAAATAATGATGGATTTGCAGATGTGTGATGATTGGCTGAGTGTATGAAAGGAGTGAAGTGTGTGCTATATAAACTGACTGAGATAGTGTTTAGATCAGAGAAAGGAATATAGATAGGATTTTAGGATTGAGAACTGAGAGAGGGAAGTCTGTGGTGATTTGTGAAGTGATTATTTGAGCGTGTGATCTAGAGTACTGTGTATCAGAGAACAAATATTGATAGAGCCATTAAGAGTTATTTATTTATTATTCAACAACTTATTGCTGTAATTAATAACGTTTTCTTTGCTTATAAAATCCTACGACGTCTACTCTTGGCTATGTAAGCGGGAGATAATAAAGGGATCAGTACAAGGTCATAGGGTAAGAAGGGTTGGGCCCGAGCCTTAAAGGTCCTGGTGGCAGTGAAACCCTGTGTGTGAGAGAGAAGGCGGTTCCTGCTGAGGTAAGAAAGGCCTTAGAGAAGGGGAATTCTCACTAGGAGAAGGCAGGAACACCACAGTTCCCTATCTAGGATGGCTAGGTGTCCTACTTTACAGAGGGAAGTCCTTTATCTGAAGGCATCTTCTGTTTGATTGGCTGCCCAGTCCCTGTCTGGTTCAAAGTTGAAGGGAGAGTAGTGAATCTTCGTGTTGCCCACCTGGACAGTAGACCACTTGGTTAGTCATCCTTACTATAGTGAGATGTACTGTATTTCTATTTATATTACAGGAATTGTTTCTAACTATGCAGTTATACATATAAATCACCATATGTACATGGTATGGAAATTGATATAATCTTTTGTTCTCTTTTCTGGTTACATATTTCCTCTATTTCATGCCATGTAAGAGGCCTCCCAAGCCCCACCAACCGAAATAATTATTGGCCTGTCTTCAATCTGTCTTATCTGGACAAAGTATTGGAGTGTATGGTAGGGTTTCAGCTCCTGGCATTCCTGGAGGAAACCAATTATCTGTATCACTCTGGCTTCTGACCCATCATTGGGATTGAAACTGACTTGATCATTCTGATGGATCATTCTGATGGAGAGGAAGACTGTGATTTTCCGGGATCTTTCCGTGGCTGAATGTCAACCACAGTGTCATTCTTGTATGTCTTACAGGGATGAGACTATGAGGCATTGTGTTTCAGTGGCTCTAGACCTTCCTGAAGGAAGAAGGATCTAGAAGGTGGTGCTAGGAGACTGCTGTTCCACCACATGACCATTGGTTGACTGGAGTCACTTGGGTTTGAACCTCTTCCAGTCCCCTGATCATTTTGGTTGCCCTTTTCTGCACTTTTTCTAATTCTAGGGTGTTGTTTTACATTCTTCAGAATCTCTGTTTAAAGTGGAAGAATCTATTAGTATTTTTTTTTAACATTTCCTAGATCCCAATGGAAGATAAAATGTATCCAGGTCTTTCCTGCTACCAGAGTGCAGGTGAACCATTTGAAAGTACTAAAATGCAACACTGTTGCTGTCGCTGTCCATATTAAATATTTTGTTCCCTGCAGGTTTGATTAAAAGCCCTTACAGAGTGCTTGTGACAACAAAATATCTTTCTTTTCAGACTTGTTGTTCTGTACCAATGAAGCAAACAAACATTCTGTACCCAATTCAACATATGGTTATTGTTTGCTAAAAAGACGTGGAAACCCATTACTCCATAGCATGTGGGGAAAATTTTTTTTTTAATATGTAATATCAGAACAGTGCTTAACTTTATTTTATTATTATTATTTTTTTAAAAAGCAGCACGTATTGTTGTACTTTGCAAAATTGTTCTCTGTCTTCCCTACTTCTTCCAAAGCCCAATGTGTGGTTTCAGTGGCTTCTGCTGTAATGGATTGAAATGGGTTGCATGTGATATTATTTAGTTTGGGAATCTGGTTTCAATTTGGGTTGTATTTTTGCAGTGACTTGTTAGTCACAAAACACTGACACGTTGTTGTAAGTATGCCATCTTTCCCATTGTTTATATGCAAGTGCTGAGACTACAATGATTTATTTATGTTTTAATTAAAATTTGGTGAATAGACCCGTGATTTTTTTTTTTTTTTTAGCATGCCATTTCTTATTTGTGGCCTCAAGGAGGGAAAAAAATCAATAACCTTATACCATTTATATTTTTATAGTGGCCTCAGGCATTTGTAATGCAGACCTGCCATTCACCTGCATTTTAACTTGGAGAACAGCTACCCACTCTGTATAAATCTTAAAAGGGCAGGGAGGAGAGGCTCTATATTTCTAAGTCACTTCCATTCAGTTTGAGTAAAGAAAGAGGGGGGGGGAGAGAGAGAGATGTAACACCTCCCCTCCTCTTGTCAAGGTGGATGACTAAAATTAATATAGCAAATAAATTGATGTACTGTAAGTTTTACAGCACCTGACTGAATCCTTAACAGATGCTTAGAATTTTAATAATTTAAGCTCATTGATTACCACTCCCCTTCCTTTGACATATACTATGCTGATCTGAATATGTAACCCACAGGGTCTTTAGCAGGGGGACAGGGGTGTAATGCAAAATATTAAGTTTTTATAGGAAAAGAATGTATTTCATTCAGAAAAAGCTCATAAATTATGAGTAGAAGTGGGTGGTGTCAATATATTTAATTGTATACACAGTTAAACACTCACTTCATAAAGACTCTCCATAAAAAAAGAAGAAGCAAGACGAGACTGTGAAATGGACAGGAATGTTCAAATATTTCCTATGGCAAGCTATGGCCCAATTTGTAGGGCAGTGGTGCATTGAACATGAAAGTTGTGATTTAGAGGTATTGAAAACTTCTTTTTTACCTACTCTTTAAAAAGCCTCAGTTTGGTGAACTAATAAGGCACGTGTATCCGCTAGGAAGACTGCATGTTTCGTGAAGAAGTGTTAACAGAATTGCAAGAAACAATAAAGTTTGTTTAGCATTTGAATGAGGTGCCTGTTATTGTATCTGTTTTTGGCCATAGATATTTTTGTACTTTTCAAAAAGGATATATTTAATTTCTGCTTTCCAGATGATGATGATGACGATGATGATGTATTAAATCTGACCTCACCAGAACTTAACCTAAGAATCTGGTTTCAGGTACAAAGCCCTTCCTTGGAAGTGCCATGAGGCATGTGCAGAGTATCTTTCCATCACCACTGACTAATGGCAGCCAGCTCCCATCTGTGATGATTAAGGAAGAGGGCTGCAGGTTTAGACTTGCAAGGTTTGGCAACTTGTGGCCCTCCAGCTGTTTTGGTCTGCAACTCCCATCAGCATAGTCAATGCTGAAGGATGATCAGAATTGTAGCCAAAACATCTTGTGGGCTTCAAGTTGCCCACTCCTGAGTTAGCAGATCAATACATGTGACTTCAACGTAAACTAGAACCTAGGGCCATCCCAAGACAATTTTCTGCCTGAGGTGAATAGCCAATGGTGCCCCTAACCCAAATCAATGGTGGGGTCATACCTAAAGATAAACCACCCTGGTCAATAAGCCACTGTGGGTTGGCTGTTCACTCACTAACCCACATTGCTCCCAACAGACAATTGGGCAATGGACGGCTTGGTGTGGTTTGTTTCCCCTTCAATCCCTCTCAGTCCTTCAGCCTGCTCCCTGCATGTATCCCCGTGTCCTCTTGTGCCATAGCCTGTCTTGTCTCATCATCTTTGCCCCTTCCCCAATCCGTTCGCTACCCCTTTTCGGAGTACTTACTTCATTTGCCACTTTTTTCTTTGTCAGTCTCTCAGAATTTTTATTATTATTATTATTATTATTATTATTATTATTATTATTATTATTATTATTATTATTTCTTGGTCTATCACAAGTGCACAGATTTGGCTGTCTGACATGGGTAGTCTTGCCTCATCAATTTTCTTGTATGTTCCAGCTGCCACAGGAGTGCCAAAGGGGAGTATATAACATACAAGGAAATTGGCAAGGTGAGACTGCAGATAAGTTAAATAATAGTAAGAGAAAAGAGAAACCCATTTGCACAATTAGGAAGCACTGAAAAAAAATGCAAACAAAATAAGTGCACTAAAGTGTGTGTGCATGTAAGGTAGGGTGGCCATATGAAAAGGAGAACAGGGCTCCTGTGTCTTTAACAGTTGTATACAGAAAAGGGAATTTCTGCAGGTGTTATTTGTATACATGCAGCACCTGGTGAAATTCCCTCTTCATCACAACAGTTAAAGCTGCAGGAGCTCTGCCATCTTTTGTATCTCGTCACTCTAGTGACAATTCTAATTTCCCTATAACTGTGCATTTACTTTGGATAGTGTGAGTAGTAACCAAATCAAAATTGTTTGGACACCACTGTTTTATTGAATTACACAAACATAGTGTATCTGTCCTACAAATGTATATTTCACACACACACACACACACACACACACACACACACACACACACTCACACACACAATGTTGGGTAAATAAAAGGCCAACTTTTTGTTAAAGCCTTGCAAAACTGCTTAAAGGATCTGCAACCAGAAAAACTAGAGTTTCCCTTTCAGTGAGAGTAGCTCAGTACAAACGATGAGGTAGAGATAAACCAGCTTTGCCTGTCTCCAGTCCACCTCTGAGCACTTCTACCCTGACTCTGAGCCATGTTTCCTTTGTTCCTCCATCCAACAGCTTAAATTGTCAAGAGAGGTGTAACCACATTACCCTTGGGCAGGTGAGGCCTTGGGTAGGTGAGGCCTTGGGTATGCCTTGGTAGCCTTGGGTAGGTGAGGCAGCCATGCCTCATAGGGAGTTCCTGAACGTGTCTCTCCAAGCTCCATAGCTCTGAGTAAGTTCCTTTCACTACAAAAAATATGTTTTAGGCATTTTCTGATGTTCCATATTCAAATCTCCATCCCTTAATGACTCTGTGCATTGTGACCAAATTCGGTAACTCTGACCTATGTGACTGATGGACCTATGCAAAGAGTGGTCCTTTAACATTATAATGCAAAGTGGGCAAAGAAGCCCATGGGCCCAAGACGAACTTGGGCCAAAGGGCAACAAATTCCTACTTGGCCCCTGAAAAGGCATCCAAGGTCTGGGGGGACCCTCTGGTTGTGAAGAGGGACATCTGGCTTAAGTACCCAGCCAAATAGTCCGAATGAGGCAAGGGAGTGTAAGCAATGCTTTGTTCCCCTTACCTGTTGCTTCCTTCAGGAGTTGAGGGCAAAGCTGTACTTTTGCCTCTTGCCACACAGTGGAATAGGGAAGGGGTTTTTGAACCACTTGAGCTTTTCCCTGGCAATTTTAGTTCAGTGATGGTGATGACTGTTAGAAATTACTACGGATGGATGAATCTGTCAGTTTTAATTTCCCTTAGTTTCATATTTTTCCAACCTTAAATTCAGTTCATCTCAAACTTCAAGAATTGTTTTTAAAGTTTGTATGAACATTCAAAAATATTTTTGTGCACATTCCTCCTAACAGATGCAGTTTTGTATGCATTTTTTTTGCCTAATATACACACTTTTTGCAAGCAGTTTTCCTAATATAATGCATATCTGAACATTATTTTCTCTAATAGACCCATTTTTACATGGCTTTTCTGACTGGAGAATTCCAAATTCAGAAAAGTGGAAATTTTGAAAGTTTCAGTTTTCATAGTGGTTTGAAAGTGCAAAATTAGTAAATTCTTATTAAAATGTAAACCGAACATATTTCTTTCCTATTCCTAGAGATTGCTAGTCCCACCACCCCCACCACAATTTTCAGGGTTTCTGGGGGCAGCAGGAGAAAGAATGACTTAGGACTCAATCTTAAGGCCTCTAACTCCCAGCATAGCTGGCTGGGGCACGCTGAGAATTGTAGGCTTTTTTCTGTCTAAACTTGCATAGGATTGCAGCTTTAAACCAATTTAAACCTGTAGTTCAGATGTACCTAGACCTACACAGGAATTCAAAGCAAATTTGAATAATCAGGAAATCCACATAACACAGGTGCAGCTAATGGTGACTCTCCTGTGATCTAAGACCTTGAAAGTGAAGAACATTGCTGAAATAAAATTCCCCTGACCTTCAAGAGTGAAGGCTTCAACCCTTGTGTAGTTCTTCTTGCTTGTTAACTCTCTTGTAGTTGTTTATTTTCCACATGTGCGTGAGATATGTTAGCTGAAGAAGCTTGTCACATGCATCCCAAACCTCCATTTGTATTGCGTAAAGTTTCCTCAGATGATTTATAACTCTGTCAGAATCATCATCCTAGAGAGGGAGGGAGATGAGCATTCTGTTTTCACAGAAAGTAAAGGCTTGAGATAGGATTCTCTGATAAACACTCCTTCCTCTCTAAAATATAACAGCTGGAGTAGATCTTTATTTAAAAGGATTCAGTGTAAAGGGCAAGTAGAGTTATGCATTTTTAAATTTACTAAACTGACCTGAGGCCTTTGCTCTCTCCAAACGGCTATTCCTACTTCACAGTATAACATACATAAGCACTAGGATATTTCCCCTGACAAATCACAATCCATGTACTTTCTTTCCTTGATTGGTTTTCTTTCTGTGTCTCTAGTTAAACAGATGCAACTACTTCACATCTCTAGTTTGGGTGGTGACAAATCTTATGTCATGCATCACTATGTCATGGTCCCCTCTCCAAGTGTTTATTTTCATGTGCTCTACTGTTTACTAGGGCACATGAAAATGGTTGGTATGGAGTCTCTGTAGCCAGTGCAAGTGGCCATGGCCTCAGTGTCATGAATAGGAGCTGCAAAAGAGGTGTGACCATCTGCCAAAGTTCAGATCTCCACTTAGTTCACCAGCTGCCCAGGATGCACTGCTACCCTCCCAACTTTCTCCTCCTGAATTCCCTTTCCTTGTTATGACCTTGGAGTCCGGCAATGAAATAGATAAAGACCCAGAGGCTGAGGAACCAATGATGCCAATGGAGGATGCACCAAGCCCTATTGCTGAAACAGAGATTCCTGAGCCCAAGGTTCTGGATTCCCCTGAGGTGCCAGAGACCCCTGAACCTGAGAACCTCAAGAGTGGGCCAAAACCTACTCCCACACCACACAGGCCACTTCCAGCCACAGGCCAATGCATCCACCCTCGAGAGCTCCACAATCCATGGAGCCAATGCACCAAAACAGACAGTGGCCCTGTTCAGAAGACACCTTAAATCACGGCTTAAGCCACAGTGAATAAAACAAAAGCAATGGCTTATGGTGTCTTCTGGACAGAGCCAATGTGTGGCATGGACTTTTGGAGAGACAAAGGAGTGCTGGGCTCCTGGCCAGAGGACTGCCCCTTTAAGGCTTTTCACTTCCCAAGGAATGGGTAAAGTGTGAGAGGGGACTCTGGCTTCAGTCCTGTCTCAGAATCTGTTGGAGCAAATTGCACCTTGGGAACTCTCCTTGGTGCTGTGATGTCTGGCTTGCCTTGCTGCCCAGAGCCTCATGGGCTGATCCTTGGGACCAGGACACAATAGCAATTTGAGGATTATACCATAAACTTTCTCAGAAATGAAAGACTCAGAATCTACAGCCTTCTTTGTAGTGGCACCTATCATCTGGAAAACTCTCCCTTGTGCAGTTCAGGAGGGAGAAAATGTAAAATCCTTTAAATGTTTCTTGAAAGCACATCTTTTCACATAGGCTTTCCCTGGGCTGTAACTGCTGCTGGGTTTTCTTTTGATTTTTCATGGTATTTTTAAACTTTTCAAACATTATATTATCTTTTGATTTGTTGTATTTTGTGGTTTTAATTGTGAGCTGCCCAGAGATCATTGGCTATTGGGAAGTATGAAAACGAAATCAATCAATCAAATCAAACTTTTCTGGTGGATTCCAAGGCCCAACAAGGGTCATATAGGAGGACTAGTCTAAGAATGGTAGTACTTTTTGGCAAAGTCTTTACAGCACAATGATAGATTGGACCTCAATTTCTGTATATGCACTTAAAAATATAACATGATTATCAACTCAGCAAGATAACAAGGGACCAACAATTTAAAGAAATTAAAGATACTCTGGTATGTGTAATGTCAAAATATTGTTACAACATAGAAAGATTCAAAAGTTTTTTTGATGAAAGATTTAAAAACTCATCCTGAAATATTATGAAGGCCTTATCTCTGTCTGCTTGGGTTCGATAAGAATCCTAATTCTGACTTGGAAATATGTAACATTTTTTAACTGCTGGGTGGTGGTGGGGGAGAAGTATATGACAGAATAGTTGACCCCCAGAAGTTCC
Organism: Elgaria multicarinata webbii; assembly: GCF_023053635.1. Lineage (NCBI taxonomy): Eukaryota > Metazoa > Chordata > Lepidosauria > Squamata > Anguidae > Elgaria > Elgaria multicarinata. Next base: position 142,113,258 of record NC_086171.1, read on the forward strand.
TCATCTATGAAAAGATACTAGTGGTGAAATTGTCCAGTGCACAATATCCTCAACCACTCAAGTTCATCTCTAAGACTTCAGAAATGAAGATTGCAATAGTTCTGTAAGTTAGATAATGCTACATAGTTGACTCTCAGTGGTATTATGGGGCTGGCTGGTTTAAATGTTTGAAATTATTCCATGCAGAGCAGCTTCCTAGAGGCAAGAGAGGATGTAATGTTTGGCTAAGCATGTAGTGATGGCCACCATAAATTATGGAACTCACTACCACAAGATGTAGTGATGGCCACCATAAATTATGGAACTCACTACCACAAGATGTAGTGATGGCCACCAATCTGGATGGCTTCAAAAGGGGGTTGGATAAATTCCTGGAGGCGAAGCCTAGCCCTGATAGTTGTGTGCTATCTCCAGTATTCGAGGCAATAAGCCTGTGTGCACCAGTTGCTGGGGATCCCTGGCCGATGGCTGGTAGCCACTGTGTGAACAGAGTGCTGGAGTAGATGGACCCTTGGTCTGATCCAGCATGACACTTCTTATGCTCTTATGTTCTTATGTACTGGGAAGCAACGCATGAGTGTTACTTCCCCCACATGACTGCTTTCATATGACTGTTCATGCTGAAGGGTTTCAGACATCTGAACTGACCCTTAACTTGTGAAGCACGAATTCACAAGCAAGAACATTTTGTTCTTTTGTATTCAATATAGAAACAATGTGGGTACTTCATATATAAAGAAATGAAGTGACATCCACATAGTTCACAGCTACGTTTTTTTTAACGACTCCAAAAGAACACCAGAAAGCGAGAAAGCAACGGGCGATGGAGGCCAAGTTGGCAGAGTTTTAAGAACATCATCCTCTCTTGTACATCCCATAAACATATAATTCCCTCCATTTCCTGAAGCATGAGAACACCCTGGCTGATGAATATGGAGATGGGCATGCTGTTAGTAACGTAATTGGTGCCTTGAGTCTCTGACAGGCACTTTTAATAAATTAAAACAAATAACTGAACGTCAAATCGTGCTGTGTATTGCAATGCAAGCTAGGTGCTGTGCTCCACATTCCCCCCCCCCCAGTGCGTCATGGCTCAGAGAGAAACTCCCGATATCTTATGTAAATGTGTATTAATTAAAGCACTTTAGCAATGCAGAATATTGACCTAATAGGCTATAATGGCTCTGTTGGAGCAATTACTATCTATCACTGAGATATACATTTACCGAGTTATTTTTTTCTGTAATATGCATTATTGGCCTGATGGAGCTGAACGGGTATCTGCATAGCTTTTCCTGCCTATTGTGCAGATCCTTCTTGTTTCCCGGATCACTGACATAACTGATTGAAATAACTTTGATCTGATGTAGCCATTTTATTTTCCCAAGGGCAAACTTTCAGTATTGCCTTCTGGTTGCTTTATACAGACCTTTCTCGGGGCAGGGGATGGGCTTAATACATCAGCTGTTACTCACACAACAGGCCAAAATGCAACAGTTAAGATCCATTAGTGGAGTTGGGGTGTGTGACTGACAAACCCCAACATTCTGATGTAGATGAACAGCGCCATCTACAGCATCTAGACACCTCTGCAGAGATCTCTTGACTAAGCAAATATCCGGGGTTTTATTTCCAGTACACTTACCCAATTAAATTGTTAAAAAGAAGAAAAGAGAAAAGAGAAAAGAATAGGCCAACTGATCTAAACTGACTTGCCCTTCAGAAATGGATGTCCAAGACTATTAAGAAGGTGGGACCAGCCTCTATTTTTTCTGATAGGCTACAAAGAGGGAGCTTCTCCTGCCATTGGTCCAAACTATAATATTTATCCATTAAAGGGTCAATGTGTTCTGCCTCAAATCCCCATAAATATGTATGGCATCCCCTCAGATCCTTTGTTTTATTGAAGCTATTCAACTAGGACATCAGGAAAAACTTCCTGACTGTTAGAGCAGTACGACAATGGAACCAGTTACCTAGAAAGGTTGTGGGCTCTCCCACAATAGAGGCCTTCAAAAGGCAGCTGGACAACCACCTTTCAGGGATGCTTTAAGGTGGATTCCTGCACTGAGCAGGGGGTTGGACTCGATGGCCTTATAGGAACCTTTCCAACTCTACTATTCTATGATTCTAAATGATTCTATGATAGATAACCAAAGAAGGACATAACTCTGTATGGATGTAATTCTCTTAGAACCTTTTTTTCCTACTAGGAAAACTCTCTGAAACCCATGAAGCAACTCAAGCAGGTAAAATGTAACTAGCTATTACATTGACATTCAGAATCCATTCAAAAGACTCTTGTCTTTGAGTTGTTCCCTTCTTTCTTTTTCTCCAAATATACTTCCTTTATATATTTTGACATTTGGCTTCCTTGGTTTAAAAAGGCATTTCTCTGGAATTTCTTCTGAAATCTTCCCCGTGTAATAAGACCACATGATTATTAAGCTAGCCCTTCTGTTATAAGGATAGTTCACAAGGTCCTTCAAGATTTGGCATCCTCTGGGTTTTAGAAAAATAAAAGAAACAGTCCTTTCTTCTAATTTATTTCCTAGAGCTAGACTGGACAGAGAGGTCCTTGTCTGTAAGGCTTAGAATGCCCCCCGCTCCCAGCATCTGGAGAAACTAGGGTGCATCAAGAGGTTCAGACCTCCTCATGGCAACCTATCATAATTCTGCTTTGGGGAACCCTGATACAAAAAGAAGATTCCGCAAGTAGAGAAAGACTTCCCGCCATGTTCTAGCTCAGTGGGTCATCACGCCAATGTTGGGAATACATTTTGCAGTCCAAATAAGCACATTGATAGTCATCAATGTTGGGCATCAGTATTGGGTTTAGAGAGGCAGGGGCTGAGTTTGGACAACACGCTAATCAACAGTTGTTTCCCACACTGTTCCTATTATCCACCCCCAGTTGATTAGTGTGTCAGCTGAACTCAGCCATTGTGTTGGGTTTAGATATGAGAGCCTTAAGCCTATTGGGGTTTGTGCAAATCACCTTGTCTGAGCTTTACTTACTTCATATAATGAATAGAATATTATCAAACTTTAAATGAGCGGCAAATGAATGTTAAATTATATTCTGATAAACATTTGTCATATTTGGATTTTTATGGCCTGATCCACAAACCAATCAAGTTCAGGGATTTTTACTACCTTTTTTCTGCAGAAGTCATTTAGTATTATTTAAATAATCACAACTCTTGGCCCTTCATTTTTCAGAAACAAGAATCCTTATTCTCAACATTTGGGAAATAATCTGAAATATCAAACTGAATGTACTTCTTCCCCATTCTTCTTTGTAATCATCCTCCCTCCGCATGCATTTATTTGGAAATTCTTCACACAAATTCCTCTTCTGTCATCATTATGTCAATACTTCTTCCTGCTTCTAATTACCATGACGCTTCCCATCTTATGAAGAGGCTAAGTTAGTGGAGATAGAGGCAGGACTGTAGGATCTTTCAACTAGAATGGTCAAACCCTTCTTCTCCTCCAGGCTGGCTCTGTTCACTGAATATGGCAGATGGGATAGGTATGTGAAAATACAATCATGGAATTGACAAAAAAAAAGGAGTTTCAAAATTGAAAATGTTGCTGCCACTTTTGAGAATGGACTTGCAAAAAATGAGGGAAATGTAGTTGGTCCCAATTAAGATATAGGATTTAAAGATCCCAGATTAGGACACCTTTTGAAACTGATAATTGAATAAATGATTAGCACACATTACTTGATGACAAAAACCAAAGCATAATCTATACATGAAGTCAACATACAATTGGAGTTAAGCCAATTGACTCCCAATTATTTCCATGAGATTAAATCGACTGAATGAGTTTATGGATTTGGGGCTGTTAATTAGTATCTGAAGTAACAAAGTTCACAAAGGTAATTAATATGATTCAGGTTTTCACTGAAGCAGATGAATGCCCTGATTCAGTTAATTAATTTCAAATAGGTAAGTCATCTCAATAGTTTAGTCCAAGCTATGATTTTCCCCTTTTAACTTCTGTCCTGTTTCTAGAACTTTACTATTTATGTGCCAGTGATATGTCTCATTCCCCTCATTTTAGTTTTTGAGTTTATTCTGGCTCTGATCCAGCATAGCACTTAAGCAAGTGATTAAATTTAAGCACATGAGTAGCCACAGTGGTTTCAATGGGTTATTCACAGCCTTTAAAAGTTAATCGAGTCTGTAGGAATCTAGCTGAACCAGAGCCTCAAAGACTGCCTCAAGGCCTAGGCAAAGTGAATGGGAAAGATGGAAACTAAGCTTCCTTCCATTTACGTTTATACATGGAACTACTTGGGTATATAAATGTACTTCTTAGTCCGCCTATTTATGAACTTTGTAGTTCACGTGTTTTGAAATACAACTCCTTCCGTTGCAATGAAAGAACATGTGTATTGCTGTGTATTTTTCTGCTTATATGTAAGACTCAACCACTTAAGGTAATGTTATACCATTGGCTCAGGCCCACTCAGTACCATAGGGGGCTCGTATTTCAACAGGAGACACTGCTAATATCTTAAACCTGAGTGTAATATTAGTGGTTTTGTTGAATCAAACCAAATCTTTTATACAGCCAAATGGACTCTGTCAGTTGTACCTTGTCATTCATACAAAGTGAATTAAGAGCACTTTTCTGGATTGAAAGTTCTCTTATCAGTTAGGAACTGAAATATTATTAAGTGTGGGGGGAGGTAACAATGGTTATTATAGCAAATACTCAACTCCTGTACTTGGGCCTCACTGAATTGGGCCAAATGAAAAAATGGCAGCTGTCATGTGAATACCTCCACGCCATGTGGAAGCTTCATATGTCTGTTGTAATATTTAGAAGGTTTTTAGTCTATGAACCAGTCTCTAGGTATTCAGCATTTGCACGCCAGTGTTCTATGGCCCAGGCACTGGCTGGGCCGAGGAGCACATAGTCTATGTGTTTATGCTGACACAGGTACTAATAAACACTTTTTCAGTGCTACTACAAAGTTTAGTTGTTTTCCACACTAGCAACCAAATTCTGCTGTTTTTCAATGAGTAAAGAAAATCTAGAAATGCTTAAATTGAATCCAGATCACGTATTATGCCTACAGCCAATTAAATAATGAGTGGGGGAAAACAACCATATATGCACATCTGGACTTTTTCTCCTGAATTGAGAGCCTCATGGGGCAGCTGTTGCAATTCCTGAGTATAGACCCTATACTATAGGGGTTAATTTAATGGATCTTTCTGGAGCTGCCCCAAGTTACTGAATGTAGGAGAGATCTGTGAGAGACCTGAGCTTCAATCCCTGCAACACATTTTCTAATCTGGATATATATTAAAATGTGGATATTAATTATCCCCTTGAAATAAATGGGACTTCAATGGGTGTAACTTTGGCAGGATTGTACCCGTTATCTGGAAAACTTTCCAGAAGTATAAAATTCCTTCTAATCTTCTGTTTATTATTTCATTTTAAAATTCTGTCGAAGAATCAAGCACTGGCACTACGTAAGTAAACAAAAATGAATACAAGTTTCCTTTGCAACTTTTATTTTTGTTCTGCCTGTGATTAGGGGCTTCAGTTTGAAGTGAGGAGTAATAATAGCGGACGTTGAAAGGAAACATGAGCTGCAATGAAATTGGGAGGCATCTTTTTCTAAAATGACCCTGCATGGTATACCATGCAGACTTGATGGGATTATGTACAGAAGGAGATTAATAGATCATGTTCTACTTCAGGAAGAGCACTTAGCTATTAATGAAACTCTCTCTCCTCTGTTTGAATCGAGGAAGTGTCTCTCTTTTAATTCTAAAGTTCATGGTTGTTGTTGTTTTTGGTTTTTTAAAATGATTTCAGACTTAGAGGGGATGGTTCTTCAAGAGGCAACTGGCTAGAATGGGGAGAGGGAGAAATATCATTATAGGTTATTAGGAAACTAGATGCTGAATTTATCCAGGCTTCAAAGCACCATGCAATGAAGGTAAGGAGAGAAAACAAAGATTGTAGGTTCCCTCCTGAGACATGGAAGTCTGTCAGAGTAGGAGAAGAATATGACAGAGGAGTTGATGTGGCTTGGCTATTATTCATGATCAATGAATCATGGGATAACAATCGCAACTACAACCTGAAAAAGTCAAGGGCATGTAACTTACTTATGTCCCAGGGCTGCTATAACTCGTCCACCCCATTTCAATTATTACTGCTGAATGTGCGTTATTTATGCATTCTTCCAGGCTTGCACTTTTTCATTATACTTTACCGCTTTTGTGGCATATATCTACTTTGCATGCACTTGCAAATAGGCACTAGTCAATAGAATGCCAGATTCAAAAATCTGAGATCAAAAGTATACCCACATGTAACCAAATCCCTAGCAATAAATCACCAGGCGAAAGGTAAAATTACTACTTTGCCCACAATGAGGTTTAGAAAACAACAACAACAACAAAAACTAAAGTACCAACTTTGGCACTTTTAAGTTCTATTTAATTCAACATGAGAATGTTATACATATGCTTAAGTTTTCCAATAAAATCCATTGGGGTCAAAAAGTAGCTAACCGTGGTTCAATTATATCTGAAATTATTAATTCTTTGTATTTCTTTTGCATGGTAGTCATTTCTCAGATCCTGGGTGACATTCAGGATTTCCCCGGATTTGTTCTGTTGTTTTTTTTCGGGGGGGGGGGTTTCTATCCTGGGTGTCAGGGGGGATTCTCTGTAATTTTCTATAATGTCCTGGAATGACATGCTTTCCACTTTAAGGACGCCATTAGCGTGGCAGGGGGGAATGATGGAAGAACATCATTCTCCCCCACTGCTCCAATCGGGGCCTTAAAGGGAAAGCGTGTCATTCCAGGACATTATAGAAAAGCCCCCAATTGGAGCAGTGGGGGTGGGGAGCTGCGGATGACACAGTTTCCCTTCCTCCACTCCTATTAGAGCCTTTAAGTTGGCGGAGGTGGTGGTAATGACACACTTTCTGGAGCTCCAGAAATCTGCTTTCCTTCCCCTCCCCACTGGTGTCCTCTGTTTTGGTTTCCCAAATATGGTCACCCTACCAAATACCTTTTCTAGTAAACTGGTTTTCATGATTGACTCCAAACATTGAGGGTGAAATCCACCAAATATTGTCCTTTCATAAGGTCTGTTGAGTTGAACATTGATGACTCCTGCGATACGTCACCTCTACCCTACAAGGTAGGACAGCTATAAGACACCAGTTTGTCTAGATTGCTTAGAGGAGCACCTTCACCATTCTTGTCTTTTTAATATCCACAGGAGAAGACAGGGTTATAAATGTCCAGAGGGCAAGCTTATTAATGTTATCCATGGCAGAGGTTAGGTTCCTTTTTCAGAGCTTCCTTTAAAACTCTTTAACAACCTGGTTAGCATGTTTGCAAGTAATCTAGTGCATCAGTAGGCCAATATCCAGGCTAGACAAAAGAATCAAATCAAATCAAATTTCCAATACAATATATTTATTAAAGAACTAAGAAGAGAGAACTTGAGAAATAGTCCACTGCTTTAAAAATATATATGAATCATTTAATTACCCCACTAAATCTTACTTAACAGAACTGTAAGAGTAACTTACCACAGCAGCTTACAGGGGGTGCCCTGCTGGGCCTCTAAAGTATGAAGAGTTTTATCTTGGCTCTTCAACCATCAGCCAAAAGTCAAAGACATGATTTCACAGTATAGATATTTCTATGGGAAGTGGGCACCTTCCAGACAGGGAAAATTCAAACTGACCAATCAATAGCCTGGGAGGACCACGCATCCTCCAGGTGATCTCTACAGTACCTCATTTACATATGTTGAGTCATGGAAAGATGTGTAGAGATGTAAATGTTGAGATATATGGTTTTGGAAGCCCTCCCAAAGCAGCATACATCAATAAAATTCATATAACAAAAAATGATACAGTAATAAAAACAGCAAACACTCCCCAAAACAACAAACACAAGTGTAAGACAAAACCTACCACACAATTGCAGGTACAATTCAGTTCAATTAAACATAATCAGGGGAATGCCAGAGTAAAATAATAATATAATTTCAGGGCCTTCTTAAAAGCCTGCAGTGATGGGGTCTAGTGGACCCCCAATGGCAACTTATTCCAGAGGTGTGGGCCACTCTCAAAAAGGCCCTCACTTGTATAGTTCCCCACCTAACTGCCCTCACAGGTGAACAAATGAGGGATGATCTTAACATGTGGACAGGCTGATAAAGGCGAAGGCCGTCATTCCTATAATTTGGTCCCAAACCATTTAAAGCTTTAAAGGTAAAAAACAGCACTTTAAACTGGGCTCAGAAACACACCGGCAAACAATGCAGCTGGGCAGTATAGGCATTATATGATCTGAACAGCTCTCCCCTCAGGTGGACACACCTAAAGTTGCACCACTTAAAGTTCCCAGACCATCTTCAAAGGCTGCTCCACATACAGCACATTACAGTAATCTAGCCTGAATGTCATAGTGTGTGGATAACCGAGGTAAGGTCTAACTTCCCCACATAGGGCCACAGCTGGCATACCAGCCTAAGCTGATAAACCACACTCCTAGACACCACACCCACCTGGGCGTCTCCAGTTAGTGCAGAGTCCACTCCTGGATGACTTCCAGACTATGCGCTGGGTCTTCTAGGGGGAATGCAACCCCATCTAGGACCAGTCATAAACCTCCATCCAGAGTAGTTGCTTTCCCAATCCACATGGGGGACAAGATGGCTAATAGCCATTAATTACCTTATTCACCATTAATTGGTTTAACCCGTTTTTAAAGCTATCCAAGTTGGCAGCAATCACTACATCTTGTGTAGTGTAGTGAATTCCATAGTTTAACTATGTGCTGTGTGAAGAAGTACCTTCTGGCCTGAATCTCCCACCATTCAGTTTCATGGGATGATATTGAGCTCTAGAGAGAGAAAACACACACACCAATCTATTTTCTCCACACTATGCATACCATTGTACACTCTTGTCATTTCTTCCCCAAACTTACCTTTTTTCTATGTTGTATCCCATAGGCAGTATGCCTATATACACCAGGTGCTGAGGAACAGGAGTGGGAGGGTGCTTTTGTACCTGTGTCCTGCTTGTGCATTCCTGGTCAATAGCTGGATGGCCACTGTGTAGATGGACTCTTGGTCTGATCCAGCATGGCTCTTCTTATGTTCCTGTGTTCTTAACCTTTCTTCATAGGGAAGTTTCTCTGGCCACTTGATTATTTTGGTTGTCCTTTTCTGCACTTTTCCAACTCTAAAATATCCTTTTTGAGGTGTGCTGACCAGAATTGTAGATAAGATTCAATGAATGGTCCCAACATAGATTTATATAAGGGCAGTATGGTACTTGGAGACCAGAGTTTTATTTTAAACCTCTTTTCTAATTATGCCCAATACTGATGGCCCAGTATGCAGCTGCTTCTTCTCGGGAACTGCACACTGGGCCAACATTTTCACTGAGCTATCCACAACAACCCCAAGATCTCTTTCTTGATTAGTCACCACAGTTCAGATCCCATCAGCATTATTATCTTTTGTTGAACAATGACAAAAGTAATCTAACCACTTTTTTCTCAGATTGGTATGGAGGCCTTAAAGTCTATACAAATCAAAGTTGTCCATGTTTCTAGTGTCTGGTTTCCACATTGCAATTTGCCTCCAATTTCACAGAGGTACCCAAAGTCTATAAACAGTCGTGGAAGTGAACTAGTCATTGACTTTTAATATGCTGATTTAATTTCCATCCTGGATTTACTTCATTTGGATGGGCAAACTTGGGGTCATGACTTATTTCCGTTAAAAACTGCAAGCACTAACATGTACTGAGGTTTGGGCAAATATGGGCTTGCCCTATTGTTGTTTATTCTATACCAATTTAAATTAAACCCAGCGAAGAGCAATATATGAACCTTCCAAACCTGGTGCCCTCCAAATGTTTTGGACTTCAACTCCCATCAGCCCCAATCAGCTTGGCCAATGGTCAGCAATGTTGGGAGTTGTCATCCAAAACATCTGGAGGACACCAGGTTGGGGGAGGCTGCAATAATCTTGAAGATATGCCAGGAAATATCCCGCAGTATCTATGACTTGAATTTTAACAAACATTGCATGCACAATTCAGAGATTTTAGTAAGGTTACATTTTGTGAAGTGCGTTTTCATCCCAAGTGTGTGAAGGCCACCTGTAATTCTTTTTCCACTCTTAACCATTGTTGAATGGATTCCAGTGCTGAATCCAGAACCTCAAAACAGGTCTACAGGTGAAGTCTGATGGGCGTCATTGCAAGTTAAGCCCCGATGAGTGCAATTACCACCACAATAAGGATGTATCTTGGGAAATAGTGTTAGCTTTAGCTTGCTAGTTCAAACCCTTCTTTGTTCCTGAGGAGCTAAATAATGAGAGCTCCTTTCATTTAAAAGTTTGGAAATTATTGTCCTGTGGGACAGGATTAAAGCCGTCACATGAGTATAGTGCGCTGTGAGGATTAGGCCACTGGAATTTGATTCACAGTTTTCCAGCAATGGTACCTGTGTTAGCTGTTGGAACCAGAGGCCATGACAGGCACCAGCAAGTTTAGTACACTTCCTTAAGGGAATTATCTATAAAACCACTTTTAGGAAACATCACTCTTCTTTTCTGGTTGCTTCATATTCGGATGTAATGCCATTGGCTGATGGCTTGTTACAGAATTAACCTCTGTGAAATGAGTATTTTCTAACACAGTGGGAACTGTGCAAAAAACATCTTTTCTGTATCTCATGACCCAAGAGTTCAACTAGAGGTTGCCACAACTGCCCTAGTCTTTCACAGGAGCTCCTTACAGGATGGAGTAACTGCTGCACCAGCCTTATAAAATGACTTTATATTTCCCTAAGGGAGATTGAGGTACTTTGTTTATGTTTCATTGACACACGTTTTACTGCCAAAACCACTCTTTTCTGCCATCATTTCGACACTGAACAAGCACTACACAGCCAATGGAGAAAATCTATTTTACTGAACAGATCATAGCCATAAGAACTGCGATGGCAAGTCAGATGAGATATCTATCTAGTTGAACAGCCTGTTTCTGAGAGGATGGGTCCAAAAAGCCCATGACAGGGCATGAAAGCAACAGCCCTTTCCTGCTCTATATACTCCCCACTCTCAAACAGCTGTTACTCACAGGAAAAAGTGAGGCATGTGTCATGTGGTGACCGTTATTTGCTACTTCAGACACCTCCTTCATTCCATCCCCCCGGATTTCGGTCCCCCTCCCTCACCCGCCCCAACATTCAGTCAGCATTCCATGACCCCTAAGTATCTTCAGCCCTCATTGGTTTTTTGTTTCTTTCCTATTTTTTTTTCTTTTGTACTTCTGCAAGTCTTGGGGCTTCCCTGAAGCCTGCTGATCCCTTCCTCTTGTGCATGGGTGATGCTGTTTTGGCTACAGAAGCAACTGAACTCACAGCCCAAACATCGGAAATAAGGGGAAATGATAGTGCCTTGGAATCTGGAGTTTCCACTTAGTGGTCCTGGCTAGTACCATCGATACATCTGTTTTTATGAATTTGTCTAACCCCATTTTAAAGTTATGCAAGCCTGTGGCCATCACCACATCTTGCAGCCTCAACTCCCATATATTGCTTATGCATTAAGTGAAGGAATGCTTTCTTTTGTCTCTTCCGCATCTACTGCCAATCACTTTCACAGGATTAAGAAAGTGATAGAAAAAACATCTCTCTTTCCATTCTCCCCACACAGCCACCATTTTATAAACTTCATATCATGGTCAGGGTGCGTGCATTCCATTGTATTGCAGTCATGGGCCATAGCTAGTTGGGGTGATATCCCGGGGTGCTCCCTGGGATCATCCCTGTGTGTCCACATGATGCACAGGGGATCCCAGGAGCAGGGAGGGATGATCCCTCCCTTTCCTCGGGATCTCGCCCTGCCCTTCGAGCCTGCTTTTTCCGTGGTCTCGGGCTGATTCCGAGGCTGCAGAATGTTTGTGCGGGCATCACAGTTTGCGGTTACTCGCGAGGAGCTGGGACCCATGCCCATTGGTGGGGTGGAGGGAGCAGAGAAAATTGTTAAAAATAAAAAACTTACCTTTTGCGCATGAGCGCTCGTGCGCTCGTCCCATTTAAGTAAAAAATAAACAAAATGGTGGGCGCGACGACCTCTCCCTCTGAGGGCGTTGCACACCACGTGGAAACAGAGGGGGAGATCTCACGATAAAATATTGCGAGATTCTCACCCCTCTGTCATGCTAGACCCAGTAGGTCTAGCTGAGGCCATGATGTGAGGCAGGTGGCTACCAGGAGGAGGGCTTTCTCCGCTGTGGAACCCCGGTTGTGCAATGAGCTCCCCAGAGAGGTCCACCTGGTGCCCACACTGTACTCCTTTCGTCGCCAGTTGAAGACCTTTTTATTCTCTCAGTATTTTAACACTTAGTTTTAACTTAAATTTAAATTTTACTGTTTTAACTCTGTATTTTAATTTTATATCAATTTTGCTGTGTGGTTTTTATTCTGGTTGTGCTTTTTATATTGTATTTTGTATTTGTGCTTTTAATTCTCCCAGCATTTTAACAGTCTATAAATAAATTTTAACTTGGTGTTTTAAATTTGTAATTTTGCATTGCTGCTGTTTTTAGCTGGTTGAGCTTTTATATTGCATTTTATAGTATGGTTTTATACTGTTGTTTTATACTTTGAATGTTTTTAATTTTTGTGAACCGCCCAGAGAGCTCCGGCTATTGGGCGGTATAGAAATGTAATAAATAAATAAATAAATAAATGTGTAAATGCAGATTTGTGTACTAGTTGAAGAATTCAGCATCTTCAGAGCCTCATATTCTTTTTAAATAGTAAGTTTCTAGTCCTTAAAGCAGTGAAAATAGGTGTCATGAATTCTCGGAAGGTGGAGGGGAAGCTAAGCAGGACTTCTAATGGTTATGACCTCACTATCCTACATACCTTTTTGCCCTTCTCTATAATTAACAGGCACAGAATCAAATATATGTAAACGTCCATGCATTATGCTGGTTGCAGAACGAGAAATCAGCTCTTCTATGTGCAGATGTTTGTGTGTGCAAAGTACATAGCAATGATGATACTGTGCATTGGCATCAGGATGGTATTACTCATGTTGAAAAGATCGACACCTTGTAAAGAAAGCTTTTGTCTCTTGTGAGTTACACCTCCAAGTTTAATTTGCCCCCTAAATCAAGCAGTGTATTAATCCTCAATAGAAAACATGTTTCAGTTGCACAAACAATATTTAAATGCTATGATAGAGACATCTTTTATAAATATTTGTGACGAGTTTTGCAGAAATGAATGTGCGGGGCTATAATTAATAGAAACGCCAAGTGCCAGCTAAAGCAGAAAAACTCAAACATCATAAATCTGTCCTCAGTCCTCTCACGTATACTGATAGATGGTTACTCTATGCTTAAATATTTCACAATCAATAATTCAAATACGGATCCTAACCTATTAAATTTGTCACGTTTATAAATAAATACAATATTTAGCTGACTTCTACATAAAACTCTCATATACTTCATTCAGTAACCAAAGTATGCTTTTTTTTAAAGGAGATTTTTTTTTGGCTGAAAACAAGCAACACCATACTTAGTATTCTGGGGAGAAAACACACAAATCAAGGCTGCTTATTGAAAATACTTCATATCATTTCCCCCTATATAGCTGACATGCAAATCTACCCCAAACTAATCTCTTTTAATGTACAGTAAGCACACTTAAGCCTAAAGATACCTAGAGTTTATCAAAACCAGATTGGCAGTTGGGCAGATGAAATCGAACACAATATTGAATGAAACTGTGAATTATTTACACTGAGTTCTGTAGCTCTTTGTGCCACTCAGCAAGATCACGTCTCTCATTGTTATTCAAGCTCTTTTTCCCCCTGTGAGAAAAGAAGTACATGGAAGCTATCCCTGGCCATTGGCCTTTGGAAGGCTCCTTTTTTGGTGTTTCATTACACATTAAGAATATTACTATTGGAATTTAACCATTTTAATTAAATACACACACAAAAGAAAGTAATAATGGTGAACTGTGATTGATTCCCTCTCCCCAATTATTTGATTTAGCTTCTGCCTTCATCTTTTGATTATTTGACTTTGTAAAGTGTATAAAGATAATCAGAGTTGTCCGTTTGTGCAAAGCCCCCAAATAGATTGACCATTGGGAAAGTCAGAGACTTCCACTTATTGGATTCTTTCTGTAGAGCATTTTTTGTTTTGTGGATGAAGACGATCACTGTGATCAGTTGTCCATTCATAATTTAGTATTTGCTCTTTCCAATAATCTTCTAAACTGACAGCCTCAAAATCTAAAGGTGAACATTGCCCGGTAATTGTTCTAGTTCAAAAGCTCTTTACATTCTCTTAGTTTTTACATGTTTTCACTACTGAATGAAGCCAAAGGCATGAATAAGTTCCTCCAGAAAGGCATGGCTCTTAATTTTGCTATAACATTTGGCTACCCTAAACATAACTGTACATTTTTGTGACATGTAACTCTATTAACTTGAGTTAGTGGAGTCTGACTGAATTAGTAGATGAGGTGTTTCCTAAATAATGGGGTGAGAGAAACCAGTGAGCAAATATTGTATAGTTCTAAAACAATTCACCTCATCCACACACAACTCAGAGGTTTTCAGTCCAGTTATACTTAAACACACAGCTAAGGGTGCAATCCCATGTATGCTTAGACAGAAAAGAAAAGAATTCCTACAACTCCCAGCATTCCCCAGCCAGTATGGCTGGCTGGCGAATGCTAGGAGCTGTAGAATTTTTCCTTGTATAAACATGCATAGGATTGCACCCTAAGGGAATTATATTTATTTAACCAAAGAGAGGGACGAAGTCAAACCAAATACAGCCAATTGAATTGCAATGCAGTTAACATTAAGAATATGGGTGTTGTACCTCTTTCAGTGCGAGGGCTGAATTCCATTTTGAAGGAGCCCTTGGAGGGCTGCAATGAATGGTGGGCTGGGCTGAAGGCAAAAGAGATGGGCCCAAAATGCCAGCCTATTTTAGCTTAAAGCTCTTACTGCTAGTAAAAAAGCCATAGAAGAGACTTTGCAACTTTTTAGAAGGGGCAAAAAGTGGTACCCAAACAGGAAAACTACCCAACAACTGGTGGTTGGGGGAGGGGGGGTTAGGAACCCTGAGGGCCAGATTGGGCCCCCAGAGGAAGGCTATATTTGGGCCCTGGGCCTGACCTTTGGGAACATAGGGGACTTGGCCCGCAGAGGTTGCTTAACATTTTGCAGGCTGGATTGGGCCTCATCATGAGCCAGGTTAGGCACACAGGTTGGAGGTTGCCCTCCCCTGTCCTAAATGGCTTGGGGCCAGGCTTCTTGAAGGATTGTCTCCTCCTCCCATGTGAACCTGCCCACCCTTTTAAGTGTAAGATCTCTCCTCTTGTATGTGCTGCGTGCCATGGCCTTCTGAGGCACTGCTGGTAACAATGCACCAGAGGGTTTTCTTGGTGGCAGTGCCCCATATGTAGTATTCCCTATTCCATGAATTTGCCTCATCCTCTTTATTTGTATTTATTTATTACATTACCTGCTTGTAACGAAAGACATTTCTCTTTGGTTCTGTCATTGCTTAATGCAATTCATTGATTACGAGGTGTGCCATTGAGCTGCTTTTCATTTGAAAGTTTGCTTGACAAAGAATACGTTTTAATGATGATTGTTTTTAATGTGTTTTTATATTTGAGTCACCTCTTTTTCAGTGTGGCATAAATTCTTCAATAAATAAATACATTTAGATAACCTTAAATGGATTACACTCTGTGAACCTCCCACCTCACTCTCCACACAGCAGTCACCCCTTCCCCCTGAAAATGCTGAAAGGGGACTGTGATGTTTTACTGTTTAGAGTTAAGTTGTAAAGTATAAAGTATTAAGAATTGTGGAGTTTAAAAGGTAGTACTAAGGCCAGATCTACACGTCGTTGCGAAGGCGCCTTTTTTAAAGACGTAACCTAAAAGAAGCGCCTCTTTCTTTACTGTGTGTACTGTGAGCTAGGCAGCGCCGTCTGTGGAAGAATCTCTACCCCATTCAAAGACGCTGCTCTGCTCTGGCCGCTTTTCCCTCACGTGTTCTTCCATTCGAATAATCCCCCCTCCCACCCGGCGGCTCTTCTGGCGCGTCCCGGCGGCACGGCTCCTCCTGCAAAACACTTTTCTCCCTCGGTGTGTTTGTATTTGCGTTTGTGTGCGCGTGGACGAGTCATCTCCCCGGGACTCTCTTCGGTGTGTGCTCGCACATGCGCACGCAAACGCAAATACAAACACACCGAGGGAGAAAAGTGTTTTGCAGGAGGAGCCGCCGCCACCGGGACGCGCCAGAAGAGCCGCCGGGTGGGAGGGGGATTATTCGAATGGAAGAACATGCGAGGGGGAAGCAGCCAGAGCAGAGCAGCATCTTTGAATGGGGTAGAGATTCTTCCGCAGGCGGCGCTGCCTAGCTCACAGTACACACAGGAAAGAAAGAGGCGCTTCTTTTAGGTATGTCTTTTAAAAAGGCGCCTTCGCAACGACGTGTAGATCTGGCCTTACAGTGTGTATGTTGCAGGTTGGTAAATATGAGTCATGAAAGGGTTAATGAGTGCTGGATGAAGGTGAGTGTTGATTAGATGTTGGTGAGGAGTGCCTGGATTGGCTGTGTGTGAGAGGGGGAGGAGTCGGAAGACTGAGCTGAATAAAAGAGAACTGCTTCTGAAATAAAGTGTGGAGAGAGAAAGCTTTGAGGTAGAGTTAAGAAGAGTCTGCGTGTTTTGTTGTTTTAAGAGATCAGAGTGTGGGAAGAGGATAGTGTAGTTAGAATGAGTAGAGTAGGCAGGAGGACTACTGAAAGTTATATTGTGAAACGTTTAAGTGAATGAACCAAAGATACCATTATGCTCTGTGCTTGTAACCGAAGGAAACCAATACACTTTGAACCTGAACAATCTTCTTGTTAAATAAATATCATTTAATTAATACTGGTGTGGACAGTGAAGTACCTGGGAAAGGGTACAGGTGAAATCTGGCAGCGGAAGGGAGAACGTTTGAGTAAAGGTGTTGATCTGAGCTGCTGTGGGGCCTAAGCTGAAGCAGCCGCCACAGAGACAGACTTGGCATCTATAGCCCTAACTTGTGCACCTGAGCTGGGTCCTTTTGAGTCGCAAAAGTAGTGAAATGATCCAGGAGGATACCCAGTGGAGGGGGGACGTCTCTCCCATGGCAGCAAGTAGATTAAGAAAGGTCCTAGGGCCAAGGGGGACCGTCACAGGGACCCTGCTGAAGGGGTTGAGATATGATGTGTGTGGGGGGGGGAAGCCCCCTAAATCAGTCAAACTGTCTTCTTTATTATCTTGCAGTTTGTAGCTCGTGTTCTTAGTCACTGCACTACACATCTGCTGCAATGTACAGTAAAACATGCATTCAATCCCTCAGCAGATGTGACTTGTCTGCTACCTTGATTTGACTTGCATTTCTGCAACAAGGGAGAAAACATTCTGTGAATTAAGTCCTATGTAACAGGGTCACTGAAGGAGTATTTTTCTTTCCAATAGGGCATGATAATGCAATATGTGGGCAGGTACTATAATATGAATTACATTTATAGGACTACTTTTCCAATTTTGTTGCTGCCTAGGGCTCTTAGCTGCCATTCATTTCTTTCCAGAGATGAATTGTTCTTCAGTAAAAGGTTGATTAAGGGAACTTATTCATGAAGGCCTTTAAAGTCTTTGCTAGTGTGACGTTTGTGCGGGGAAGCAAATCTCTCTCATTTGAAAGTTTAGGGTGGAATGTGTGGAACTCTGACCCCTCATCTCTGCCTGCCCACAAGAGTCTTATCACATGTAGGGTTAGCGCCTGCCTCAGTTGTGAGGCTGCAGGCACCCCGACCCACAGAACCATGGAAGTACAAAGGATTGCATGCTTGCTATAAGTACCTGCATTCATATTGGTGCATAAGCTGGCCCAGACATTATTATTTATTTATTTATTTATTTATATAGCACCATCAATGTACATGGTGCTGTACAGAGTAAAACAGTAAATAGCAAGACCCTGCCGCATAGGCTTACATTCTAATAAAATCATAATAAAACAATAAGGAGGGGAAGAGAATGCAAACAGGCACAGGGTAGGGTAAACAGGCACTGGGTAGGGTAAAACTAACAGTATAAAGTCAGAACAAAATCAAGATTTAAAAGCTTTAGGAAAAAGAAAGGTTTTTAGCTGAGCTAAAAAGGAACTTGTGGTTCACTAGTGTAAAACCTTTGAACCTTTCAGTGAAATTTCTCCCCCACCTCTGGCATGTGGAATGACAGCACCAATAGCAGCTACCAGGGTGTGGTTACTACTTATTTTCAGACATGCACATTGCCCTTCAAATGTTACAGAAAAGACAATCAACCTGGAAACTCGGAGGGGGGGGGGCATTTTTGTTAAGCTGCTCTCTTTAAATGTGTACCAAATACAGCTTTCAGTCTGCAGTGAAAGACTGCAGTCTTCAGTCTGCTTATTCACACTCCTGTTGTACTCCTCAGCAGTGAGTCTGCTACTCAGTCTTAGAAGAAGCAGGAACACAGCTGTGCATGGGAAATGCAATCCCCAAAACTTATCACATAATTAAGGAACTAAATTAACACCTTGTACCTGGTACCCTTGCAACACCTGGTACAGTTCTTAGACATCAGCGATCTACACTAAGCAGGATATAACGCTTTGAAAACATTTTGAAGACTGTATGTGGAGTGTGTCCTGGGCCTCAAGAGTTGTCACTACTGTTATAAACTGTTTTAAAGCAGTAGTGTAGATCCTGCCCTGATACAAGTTTCTGAATTTGTATTTTTTTTTTTTGGTTACTTTAGTTTTCTGCCCATCCTTTAGGAAGTTTAGAGCATCCTATACAAACTTCCTAAGCAACTTCTAATTGAAGTAGAAGCTAGGCCTACCTCGAGAGATTGAACTGCTTTGGGCACGTTTGGATTATTCTCTGGGTGCTCCTGTATCATCAATGTAGAGGTAGAACTCCTATTTGTCCACCTTGTTCTTTCATGAGAACATGAAAACATAAGACGTGCCATGCTGGAACAGACCAACTGTCCATCTAGTCCAACACTCTGTTGTAGCCAACCATCTGTTGTACAGGAACCCACAAGCACTCTTCCACCCATTTCCCCCAGCTACTGATGTACATAGGCTTACTGCCTCTGATACTGCAGGTAGCACATAGCCATCAAGACTAGTAGCCATTGATCGTCTTCTCCAGGAATTTATCCAATTCCTTTTTAAAGCCATCTAAATTGGTGGCCATCCCTACATCTTGTGGTAGTGACTATGTGTGGTGTGAATAAGTACTTCCTTTTATTCGTCTTGAATCTCTCACCAATCAACTTCATGGGATTACCCTGGGTTCTAGTATTATGGGAGAGAGAGAGAGAGAAATGTCTTCCTGTCTGATCTTTATGTTGTCTGTGGCGGTACAAAGCTTTTATCTACACGGCAATGGAATGTGAAGTGCTTTCATGTTTAATGCAGATTTTCATGAAATTAGCTTTAGTCTGTTAGGGACATACGTAACCAGAAAAGCAGGGCATACAACACCTTAAAATGCACTTTCATAGGTCACACTGTATGACAATTCTCCTTACTTTTGGGTCGTGTGGGTGGAGTCCTGCTACTTGCACTGAATGTCATGAAACACGTGGGCCAGATATACACTTTGTGTTAAATCATTACCAATGTGGAATAAAAAGCAGAAAATGGCACCATGAAAGCAGTATATGGAATGTGGATTGTGTCCCAATAGTTATCAGTGCACTTCAGTACCTCTATAAAGCAGTAGTGTAATTCTAGCCATAGAGCTCCATCACACTTGTGTTTTATTGCACTTTCATCTTGCCTTGTTTACTGTTTTGCCCTGCAACCCTCACATGACGTCATCCCTGTCCTGCAGTCATCTCGCCTTTTCCCCTCCATTTTCTGTGTTTTTCTGGGGTGGGGAAAGTGTGGTATTTTTTTCTCCATTTTTTTCTTAAACTGCCTTTCCATCCCCATGTATTTCCATCATCATGCTATGTCACAGAATAGAACTTCTTGGGAGCGTGTGCTTTCAAGGCTGGTCTTGCTAATGAAAGAGGAGGGCCGGGGCGGTCCTCCTCCAGCACGCCAAGTCGGTTGATGCTCCAACCCCACTCTCATTGCTCTATCATCCATCTGTTCCAACTTCCCTCTTTTTTTTGCCCGCTGTACCAGGTGCCCAGCCGATAAACTGCTAAATCGCTAAACTTTAGACAACAAAACCAGAATGGGGGGCGGGGGGAGGCGCCCACATCCATCAGAATGTCTATCAACCACAAGAACCAATGAACTGGAGGAGGAAGGAGAAGGGGCAGTGTGGGGCGGTGATTCCAGGAACCGTGAGCTGGTGCAGGTGAAAAGGTAAACAAGGCAAAATAGTGCCACAATGCATGCACGTGAAAGTGACCAGCGCTTGATGTACTAATGAAACAGAGGGGGAAATCATGGATGCATACCAGGGGGAAAAAAGTAGGTGTGATGGAGCTTGTAGTTGCTGCTGAGCAAAGGAGAGGTGTGTTCCCCTGCTGCTGTCCATGCTCCCCTGTTCAGGGAAGTTTAGAAGCATTGAATTAAACCCCCATAATTAGACCCCACACCTCTCCCCTCTCATTCACCATTGGGTTATTATTGTGAAAGATTAAAGATCAAAATCGCACTGTTATGAATGGAGAAAAGAGGGTGCAATATATGAATGAGTCAGCTGCTATCCTGACACATTGGAATTGTGGGACTGTGTCTTTAAGAAGGGAGAAAGCCGCGAACCAGCCCTACCGGGGGTGCGGGAAGGAAGGGGCTATGATTATCTCAGTGGGAAAAAGATGCTGCAGAGGCTGTGGGGAGGGCAAGCGGCAGCTGAACAGTAGCTTCTTATGGTGCTCCCTCACCACTGTTTCAGCTTGTTTCTCGCCTTTGCTCCTTACTTCTGAGTAGATCTAGTAGGCTGTTCTACCAACCCCTTTTTCCTGACCAGGCACAGCCAGGTACAGACATAGCCCTAGACATGCCCAGCACACAGGATTTAATTCAGGTGAAAGGGGCATGCTACAGCTGAAGCATGCAAAAGCTGCATTTAAGGTAAAGTATGTGCTAAAACAACTTTCAGAAAATATGCATTTAAAGGGGAAGCTGTGGGGTGGCCATAATGTCATGTGTCCCAAATGACTCTGAAGTGCTTTCCCTCCGCAGTGAATCACATGGGTAGATTGGCTCATTAGGGACCTGCTTTGCATGTAATGAGATGCCACCATGGGTGAATTTCCCCATGGGGCTTTTCATTAGGATGGTGGCCTCCAATTTGAATATTGAAGACATGGTATGGGTATGCCGTAGCTTGTTGTTACATGTAAACCCAGCGAGGGTGGGTTGTTGGGGTGGTTAGCATGCCAGCTGCAACCCTAAGACAGCCCATAGGTTCTGGATGGCTTGTCAACCACCCCGGCAACCCACACTCACAGGGTCCGCCAAGGAGGACAAGCTACGGCAGGCACCATCACAACAAGAATCTCTAAGGGGAAATTTACTCATGGTGGCTTCTTCTTACTTGTTAACTGAATGTCTTCAATGCAAAATTGCTTGGTTTGGAAAAAGACACAATCCCTGTAATTGAAAATTAGGTTTACCATGGAGGTAGCAACCCAGAAAAGGGGAGAAGGGAAGGGAATGGTTAGTGCTTTATCCCTTGTGTGAATGAATCCTTAAAAATATGGCTTTTGTTCTAAGTAAGTGAAAAGGAAGATTGCATTGAAGTTATCACACAGCCTTATCTTAGTGTGCCTACAGAGCAGAATTGAGTTATGATTACATAAATCTCCATTTCAAATTTATTGCCATAATTTATCAGCTCATGTTGCTGAATGGCCAAGTAGTTAATTTTAAAATGAAGTGGTGCTATTTTCATTAATACCCTTGTGCTAACTACCTATCAAAACACTCAGAGGCAATTAATACTGTGTTGCAGAAGTACTGAACCAATAAATATCTCCAGCACTGGCTTCTCTTTGGCAGATAAAAGGCATTAGACTAACCCACTCCCTTAATAAT
The DNA here is from genome assembly GCF_023053635.1 of Elgaria multicarinata webbii. Classification (NCBI taxonomy): domain Eukaryota; kingdom Metazoa; phylum Chordata; class Lepidosauria; order Squamata; family Anguidae; genus Elgaria; species Elgaria multicarinata. The sequence goes on from NC_086171.1 coordinate 142,135,411, forward strand.
GCTTTCCCATTCCCTTTCTTCCCATATCACCAGAAACATTGACACTTTAAGGAAGAGATTAAATAGCCCAATAAGCTCATAACATGAATTTAAAAGGCTGGGTTCCCCCCTCCCTCCAGGACATCCAAGAGATCCCTTCAGGATATCACTGCAATATCAATAAGCTGGAAAGATTATACAAAATTCTGAAGACCATACATCATTAACACAAAAGAAATTTAATTCAGGCAAGGGACTTGCATTGTCTTGAATAGTACAGTAGACAATGTCAATGTCGCTACCTGTTAATTTACAGGGAACTAAAATATACTGAGGAAAGGTTTTGCTAACAGAATGAAAAAATTATCCTCTCTGGCAACATTCAGTTTATTTGGCTATGAATCCATTCAGGATCACAAGGGCAACCCAAACCAGAAAGGTTTGGACAGCAGCAAGAGCGCAAGTATTATACGAGAGATATTCACCCCGTTGCACTACAGGAGGTTATGGCATTCGCTGTGAAGTTGTTCAGTAGGTGAAGCAAGCTACCGTTTGCCAGAATACAACACCATGTTGAAGCAACAGAACCGGGGAACCTCTTCTGGCTTTTAGGGTTTTCCCTGAGAGGCTGTCAACATGCAAAAGAGAATGTAAGTGCTGTTTGAATGTTGGATGGTTTCTAAACCTAGCACAGAGGCAGAGGGATGAGGACAAATTTGCTAATGTATGAGTAGTGTTATGTCAAGTCAGCTCTCTATCAATAGGAAATGCTTTTCTTCCCCTGTTTCCACAAGGAAATGTATCATCGTAAATATCAGGTATCCAAGAAAACTGAAATGATCCAGTCAAAGACTCAAAGGCCCTTAAGGGAAATATCCAGCTTTTCTGAAAGCCTCTTTCCCACAGGGATAGCCATATACAAGGTCCACTTTGAAGACCAAAGCTACTATTATTTGGGGGATTGTATTATTTAACTTATTGGTATCCCTGCAATGCAGAGGTCAGTTAGGCTGAGAGAGATGTATCCACTTTCCCAGTAAAAGTGCAATGTACTATCTACCAAATCATGCTGGCTCTCTGTAAAGATGCTGTATCAGGGTATACTTGCCATTTAGAAGTATAGTCAGTGAAAAAACAGTTTCTCAAATTGATGCTGTACCAGAAGGCACTTTTTTTTCTTTTTAAAGGAAAATTGCTAGAAAATTGCTCTTGAAACAAAGCCTTATGAGGAGAGACTGAAAGAACTGGGCATGTTTAGCCTGGAGAAGAGAAGACTGAGGGGAGACATGATAGCACTCTTCAAATACTTAAAAGGTTGTCACACAGAGGAGGGCCAGGATCTCTTCTCGATCCTTCCAGAGTGCAGGACAAGAAATAATGGGCTCAAGTTACAGGAAGCCAGATTCCGTCTGGATATCAGAAAAAACTTCCTGACTGTTAAAGCAGTACAACAATGGAACCAATTACCTAGGGAGTAATTCATCTGTCAGGTATGCTTTAGGGTGAATTCCTGCATTGAGCAGGGGGTTGGACTCGATGGCTTTATAGGCCCCTTCCAACTCTACTATTCTATGATTCTATGAAAGCTGGACATGTTTTTTGGTCCCTGCAATTCTTGTCCTCTAAAATCTTTCTCGGGAACATCCTATACTCTAAATTTTCTGAAGGAATGAACATAAGGGCCCTCTGAATCAGCTTTACTTTGAACATTTTTGAAGGGCAAAGTCTGCCTCTTATCAGATCTGTGTTCAGTCTAAAGTTCCGGACTCCCTATTCATCTACAGAGCCTAAGGTCCAGTTGTTAGAGAACGAAAGAGATGATGCCCAATCTTGTTGGGAGGTTATTTGCACAGAAATATCTTCTAGAAAGGGATACTTACTAACAAAAACAAAATCCACATACACAGGAAAAGAGAGGAAACTCTTGAGCCTGTGGGAATTATTTGCGCATGAATTGTTTCTGTCATGTCCCTAAAGCTCTTGGCTCTGTTTCCATTGTGTGGCTTAGTTCCTGGGCAGCAGAGCTACTGCTTGTCTCTCAGAGGGAAGACATGAAAAGGTGTTCAGGACTAGCCTTTCCATGCAGCAGGGTAGAGAGACCTACTTCCTGTGGCACCATGACAATAAATGGTAGTTGAAGGAACGAATTGTTGTCTGGATAACTTAGCATAATATTGGCTCTAGCCAGGTGCAAGGGCAGGGAGACACAGAGCTCCATCCGATGAGTGTTTTATTGCACACTTGTTACTGGGCACTCACGGAGTTTGCTCAGGTCCCTCACATGACGTCTGCCTCACGCACCTCTTCCGCCCCTTCTGGCCTTCCTTGCACGACAAAAAAAAACCCTAGTTAAGTCCGATGTATTTTTAAAGACGGAATCGCTGCTCTCTCCTGCTGTGTGCAGAAGAAGCAGCGCCATTAGACCAGCCGACTCAATGGGCCTCGTGTTCATTCTGTACTTCCTCTTTTGAAAAGAGGAAGTAACTGAGGAACGAAAACATGGGCAGAGAAGTGAAGGTAGGGAGCGTGTTAACCCCCGGTGTGATGGAGCTTACAATCTAAGAAGGGCATCAGGCAGCAAAATATCTTGGGCCAGCAGTGCAGCTGTTCTGGAGAAGAGAGAAACTGTGTACTGCCACTCTTCATGTTGGTCATAACTGAACTGCTGGGACTCATTGCTACTATTTGGCTCTTGTCACAGTCCAACCCTGTGTCTCATAAGGGAAAAGAAGGAGACTGGGGGACAGTGCCTTTATTTTCTTTTTTTTACCTGAACTACTGGCCTTCAGTACTTACTCTTGTCGCACCTCATATAGGGTGGCCATTTATGAATTGCCAAAAAAAAAAGGATAGGAATTTGCATAATGTGCTAATTTGTACGTATATATGCAAATCTAGAAATACTTATCTTATTTTTTTTAAAAAATGAAGAAAAATACAGTGCATTTCACTATAGTGCAAAAGATTGAGATCAATTGATCTCAGTGGCTGCCTGTTCAGTCTGCTGTCCAGGAACAAACTATTCATCATCAACTGTTCTTATGGTTCCTTATCTCTAAGCCAGACATGGACCAGAAAGCCCTTTCTATAGACAACAGCTTCAAACAGAGACAGTCCTCTGACAGCCCTTCAAATAGAGGATTGTCCTCTGTAAAAGGGGAACACTTGGCCACATCATAAGTGAATGAAGATGGGGAGCATTGTGGGGTTTTTTCAGAAGAGGAAGGAGACAGAAGAGGAAGGTGTCTTTACTGCTTCCTTGGCTTTTGTGGAATCTAGTTGGATACAATTTTGTAGCTGCTGAAGAAATGTAAAGCTGATGAACCAGGACTGCACACCAAAGCAGGATCTACACTACTGCTTTATAATGGTATTGAAGTGAACTGACAACTGTTGAGGCCCATGACACATTCCATATACCATTTTCAGACCACTTTCATAGTGCTATATCCTGCTTAGTGTAGATCTGGCCCAGGTGCCTGAATTGTGATTGAAAGTGATAAACATCACTTCCCTAAAATGTTATCATGTGTTGTGAGGCACTGCAGAACACCATGCGGGGGGAGGTCCTGTTGAGTGATGTCACACAGGATATTGAAGAGTTAGCATATTCAGATATAAAAGTTATTCTTTCTGAAATTCCCCCATGGAAGGACCATGAAGGACCAAAATGAGTTGGGACTATAATAAAGACTTCTTTCTCATTTAGCCATTGTTTTTTCATGTTACCTGTCTGTTTTGGTATTCCTTATTTGCTTTTTTCTTAACTGCCATGGCCTCATAGGAAGGACAATCTACATAATAATCATGAACACTGATCCCAGGGACAATGCAGACCAGTGCTGCTGGTAGGATTTACAGACCCAAAATATGTGTGAGTAAATGGCTACTTCACAAATATCCTACTGATTCTTGTGAAAATTGACCTTATGAAATGTTTCATCAGGAAAAGTCTACTTCTGGAAAGGAGTATGAAGTGCCCTCATGTATTGTATGAATATTTACAAAAAGCAACAACTGCAACTGATTTTCAGTGAAGCGTGCACAGCCCTATGGCTCCCCCCACCCCCCACATTGCCACTGGCTGTGGTAGAAGCAGAAAGACATTTCACTAAGCTGGGACTCCTCAAAAATTGCAGGAGTTCTACTTTGGTGCAAGATAGCTAATGCATCTATTGAGTGTGAACTTGCAAGAGAAATTGACTTAAGGAAATAATTCATGATTTTGCAATGAAAAAGCTCAGAAAAATAAAGTTTTAAAATAAATTGGGTTATTTATAAAATGTTTGCCGTTGGCCCATTAGAATAAAACAAATAATAAACATCAAAATATTATCAGGATTATACCTTCATTAGGACCAAACAAATCATTATCACATAGTCAGTTAGCTTTGTAGGACTTTTTGTCAGGCTGAATGTTATGTTAAACAAATATAGGAAAAATGGGGCTGTTCGTGGGCATGGCAGAAATGCCGCAGGATGGGCTGTGGTATAAGTTCAAAAACGTAGACAATGTAATTTCAGAATAAAAATACAAGAAAATAGTTTCATGACTTATGGGATCATATGTATGAGATGGGATTGGGGTGTGTGTGTGTGTGTGCGTGTGTGTGTGTGTGTGTGTGTGTTACACATTTCTACCAGACCCCCAAAATGATACTTGGGCTCTGAAGCAGCCACTTTTCTTTTTTCTTTTGCTGTCCTGAAGGAGTGGAGGTGAGAGAAGACATGGAGGAAAAATAGTGGTGGCTGCCAGTCTCCTTTGCTCTCCCACTCTGGTTAAAGAATGGGGAGAAGCTGAGCACAGGAAACTCTGTCCTTCCACAGGAATGCTCCTTTTCATCTGGCTTTGGGGTCAGGATACAACAAAACCATTTTCAGAAGTTCCTGTTTAAATCAGCTGCTGAGGTAACATTCAAATAGTGTCGCAATAGTTCAGATATTGCTAGAACCCTGCTGCAGGCAGGGTTGATCTGGGAGCTGAGGAGAAACTGCTGCCCTTGGTGTCATTCTTGATATAGATCCTTGATTGTCAAAAATATAAGAGGGCATTTCCCAAAATTAAAGACTGCCCCACCACTGGAGCAGCCATCCCTAACCCTGGGTCACTCCAAATGTTGTGGACCATAACTCCCATGAACCCCCCACTAGTATCTGTACACTGCCCTGAGATGCTAGTGATATAGGGCGGGATACAAATGTCTTAAATAAATAAATAAATAGTATATACAATGGAAATTGTAGTTCAAAACACCTCGAGGGAACCAAGTTGGGGAAGACATTAGAGAATAATGGGTATCTGTGTCCTGTGTATGATTTCAAGACAACCCCAAACAAAAACAACACAGGATCATTCACACACAGCACCGGTTACCAGGTCTTCTAATTCTTAAGAACTTAAAACTTTCAGCAGAAAGGGCCTAGAAATAGACAGGGTTAGATAGTGTTGGTGGGAAGACATACACAGAAATGAGGAGGAGCACGGTCACAATGGTCACAGCTAAAACTGTTAGGTGAACGAAGCTCAATAGAGGCTTATTAACCTTCTACTATATTTGGCAGAGGTGCCCTTCCTGTCCTTCTCCACCAACAGAATATTGCTGCAAAAACACTTCTGCTGGAGAAAGAAGAAGAGCAGGGAATGTTGAGCACTTTCCTCTTCTTTTGCAGAAATGGAGTGTGTACTTAACTCTTATCTTGCTTGGGACAGTGCAGAGCGGAACACTGTCTCTCCCATTCTGCAATGTTAGTGACCTGGGATTATAGCCAAGGCCACTACCAGTAGCTCCCAGTTGTATCATGTATAGCCAGCCACTTGAACAGGTAAAAAGAATCCCAGTGTACATTTGACATGAAACGGCAGCTAATCTACTGTATTTTCCCTTAAAGTACCATCTTGAGTGCATAACTCTGCAATGGTTCCTATTTATCAAATAGCAATTTTACTCACACAGGGCATCACGATGACTGGGTTATTGTATATGAAAGCTCCAGAGGTGTTTGTAGTTCAAAAGGAAGCAATTCTCGATGGACAGCCAATTTGAGGACTTCGGTTACCATATTTCTGTTTCCAGAGATATGGGCCTGGATGAAGCTACCTGATAGGGAAGAGGTGAAAATGCACAGTTTTGTCTGACTCACCAGCCAGGGTCATTCATCATAGAGCAAGATGCTGAGCAAGTTGCTGGTTTCAATCTTATCTGGTTGGGCCATTGCAATTTGAGCCATGGTTGTCTGCAATGGGGAGTGGGAGATGATTTGTTCCTGACGGTAACTAGAAATAAAATGAAACTTATGTCCTTCTGTATTTTTTAACTACAAGTGTGCAAAAGGGTGTGCAAAAGCATTTAACCCATGCTTTCAATGCTGTAACTAGATTACTAAAATCTTGAGCATTCCTTGTGTTGGAGATATTAATGTTTATTTCTGTGGCATTTGTTTGTGCTCCCCAGTGGCTCACAATTTCCTACCATAGAAAAAGTGAAATGAAAGGTAGGCTATCCCAGCTGAACTATGCCAATGGTAGAATCTGGAAGGCACTCAGATGCTGATTAAAAATAGCCAATTAAGAGAAGCCTTATCATTCTGCTCTGTCTTATGCGTATGGCTATGTGCCTCCTATG